>NC_086450.1:395627222-396267222 GCF_028390025.1 Pseudophryne corroboree | reverse complement strand
CCCTGGTCCCCTCCCACTCGTCATCCCCTCAAGGCTCATCTCTACCCTGCGATAGTGCCAACAGCAGCAGAGCAGTGCAGCTGGTTCCTAGTGCCGCAGGATCCTTTCTAGTGTCCAGCAGTAGATAGAGCTCAGGCGGGGTGGATCTGCAGCTGTGCCCACGAGACTGCAGCATCACTGGCAGAGCTGGAGTCCAATTGAGGGGGGAGGAGGGGGGAGCTGGTGAACAACATACAGGAGCCAATCGCGGAGGGGGGGAGAGCGGAGAACAAGATGCGGGGGGAGCGGGTAACATACGGGGGAGCCCAATCGCAGAGAGGGGGGGACGGGCAACATGACGTGGGAGCCAATCGTGGGGGGAGCTGCCAGCTGTTAATTTATTCAGTGTGTGGTGCCGCCCTCCAGTGGTCGCCGCCCATAGGCAGCTGCCTAAAGCTGCCTAGTGGTAGCGCCGGCCCTGTAAATATATATATACTAGGTGATTCATCGCACCCTACAGGTGCTCTTCACACCATCGTAATGGGCTATGCCCCCTTGTGGCGCTCTTGTGGCGTGCAATATTTTTATTATATGGAGTATCACCTCCAATCATAATTGTGTGGTTAAATATTGCATGTGATGGTTAAGGGGTTGAAGCCCCTTGCAATGGCGTGAACAGCGCACGCAGGGGCTGATGAATCACCTAGTAGGTGCTGTGGCTGGGGGAGTGGCGGGTGCGGGGGAGTGGCGGGTGCGGGGGAGACGCGGATGGGATCTGGGGGTGCTGCAGGAGGGGGAGGTTGCGGGGGTGCTGCATGTGGGGGAGGGGCTGTTGTGGTGGTGCCGTGGGTGAGGGAGGGTGCGTGGATGCTGCAGGTGGGGGTACGGAGCCACCGTGGTGTGGTGGTGCCGTGGGTGATCAGGAGCGGTTGCGGGGGTGCCGCGGGTGCGGTGGGTGGAGGGATAGGTGCGGGGGTGCTGCGGGTGGGGAAGGGGGTCCGGAGCCTCTGCGGGTGCTGGCAGGGGTGTGTGGGGGTGCCGCGGATGGGGCCCGGAGGTACTGCGAGTGAGGGAGGGGCGGGTAATCAGTTCTGCCAGCCAGTCACTATTATTAGCGCTGGTGTCCCAACGCGCGGCATTACAGGGAAGAAGATGGCACTCAATAAACTACAGCTCCCAGCAGGCCATAGCGCCAGAATGCTTTGGCGCTAAGGGCTGCTGGGAGCTGTAGTTTATTTAGTGCATCTACTTCCCTGTAATGCGGCGCGTTGGGACACCGTCGCTAACAATAGTGACTGGCTGGCAGAACTGACTGACTCGCTGAATCAATGTAAAAGGTGACACTGTGAATCATTCACACTTTGGGAGTCATACACATCACTACACAGGAGTGTAAACACTTAAATTAGTGTATGTTAGATGTTCACCTAAAGTTGAGTACTCTATTGTGGGATATTCATTTGCGAATGGACCCGTTCACAGCATGAATGAGACCATTTCATTTAAATTTTGACTGTACAGATCACCCCTCTGAAGAAGTCCTTTCAGGACGAAACGCGTCAGGATTGTGAAGAGAAATACCCCACTGTTACTATCTGCTCACATATAATTATGTTCAATATTATGTGTATGTGAAAAAGGGTTTGCTGATCTATCAATGTTGAATTGAGCATATTTTTATTAAAAAAAAAAATTTCTACTGAGACATATTGACTATCTGTATGGATTGCTGGTCTATTAGAAAGCAATTATGCGCCCTCTGATTCATTTGGTGGTGATATGTGGTTTGAATCCTCACTAACAGGAGGATTGTTTTGGAGGTACTGCTGCTCAAATAGCGCAAGATAAGGGCAAACTTGGGTTTGAGATAAATATATATATATATATATATATATATATATATACTTCCAGAACAGTCCACACTCTGGCCTTGTTAATATATGCTGGGGTGGCTTCCATATCTTGAAGAATCACCATGATCCATCAATTCCAATTTAAATCCAGTAATAAGGAGCACTCACCAGTCTTCAAATCAACCTTTTCTTTATTTTCAGCAAATCGTCAGACAGGGGGTATCGACGTTTCGGTCCCAAATGGGACCTTTGTCAAGATCAAGCAGCATTGTGAATGGTTCCCTTATATACCCTGTAGTGACCTTCCTCCTAATTAGCAAATTACAATGCACCCAAAAAACATGTTAAAAAACCTTATAACTAACCAGACATATACAAGACATCACATAGACACACACAACATATAGTGCACATAAATAACATTTAGAACACGAGGCCACTGTGTACCGCTACTAACAGCGGTATAGCAGCGGCGTGCGTTCCACTGCGCGCCGCACTTCCGGTATCTGGAACGCAAGTTCCAGACACGTGACCGGAAGTGCACAGATTCTCTACTGTATTCATTGTAAGCGCTGCCTAGTCCGGTTTCCATGGTGACCTAGCGTCACATACTATATAGGAAGTGTCATCACAGTCATATAATTATGAATCCTAGTTCAAAACACAAATTAGTTAGTATCCCAAGTATCTAGTAACTGGACAGCGGACTCATGCACCTAAAGGGAAAGTCATATTGGGCTAACAGTACATGAACTATATGATATCAATAGATTCAATAATTCATAGGCTAGTCCCAAAATTAACTAGTTAGCAACAGAAACCAAAAAGTAAATAGGTTTTGGGTGCCGACACAGACTGCAATACTATGGAAGCCACAGAAAGCAAGAATTTATGAAAAAATTTGAAAAAAATAAAATTTGAAAAAATAAAAATAAAATTAAAAAATAAGAAATAAAGTTAACTCAGAATGCGTACAGTTCACTCCAGAAAGACTCCATATTGAATGCCTTCATTCAGGCCCCTGGGACGTATGGTGTCCAGTCGATAAATCCATGATGCTTCACGTTGGAGCAATAATTTTGCTCTGTCTCCTCCTCTTTTTAGAGGTGCTATACGGTCTATTATCATACATTTCAGTGATGCCAGGGTGTGTTTTGCCTCATAAAAATGCCTGGCCACAGGCTTATCTAAATACCCAACATTCAATGCTGTTCTGATGGATAGACGATGGTTCGGCATTCTGTCGCGGAATGGGCAGATCGTTTTGCCCACGTACATCAGAGAGCATGGGCACATAAGTGTGTAGATAATAAAATCAGAGGTACAACTCACTCGCTGGCGGATCTTAATTTTTTGTCCAGTTTGTGGATGGTGGAAATATTCACCAGAAGTCATGCTTCTGCAAGTCGTGCAATTCACACATCGGTAACACCCCATTTTTTGCAGCGTCAACCATGAGTCAGGTTCTGATTTTAATGGCCTGTCAGGCTGCATAAGGATGTCCTTTAAGTTACGCCCCCATCTAAAACTGACCAAAGGCTTAGCTGGTAAGTGTTTGCAGAGGACTGGATCACTTCTAACCACCGGCCAAAGGCTTTTAACTGCTTGTCGAATAAAAGGACCTGCAGTGTCAAACGTTGTTGTGACCACAAAAGGATTCTGTAGCTTACGTTGTTTCTTTAAATTTCCTGATGTAAAAATCTTTAAGGCTTTACGTACACAGTTATTGATGGTCTGTTCACTATAGCCTCTAGAGGAAAATCTCAGCTTCATTTCCTCAAGTTGTATATTGGCCGTATCGGGTTCTGAGTTGTTGCGAAGTACTCTCAAAAATTGTGAGACCGGCATATTCTGTTTAAGCGAGCCAGGATGGTGGCTTCCAAAATGTAGCAAAGTATTGCGATCTGTGGGCTTCCTAAACAGTCTGTGTCCATACCCAGACTCTGTGGCATAGACGGTCACATCTAGGAAATTAATCTCCTCCCTACTGTATTCCATAGTAAATCTAATGGGAGAATCCAGGCAGTTTAGATACTCCAACATATCTTGGAGTGCCATCTCACTGCCTGTCCAAATCAAAAACACGTCATAGATAAAACGGCAATAGAAGCCGATACTATCTCCAAACAGCGGGAGAACATGTGTATTTTTATAGATGTCCATAAATAAATTTGCATACGACGATACAATATTACTGCCCATCGCGGTACCCGCCGTTTGGAGATAGTATCGGCTGCCATGCTGAAAACAATTGCAGGTTAGGGTATTTCCAACAAATCAACCAAAAATTAAATTGGTGGAGAGCCCATTTGTGTATGAGACAACACTCGATGAACAGCCATCAATCCATCACTGTGTGGTATTACGGTGTATAAAGACATCACGTCCATCGTCACCAGGATCCCCTGTGTGGAGGCCGGAAGTGCATTGATCAATCTCAAGAAATCATTAGTATCCTGTAGATAGCTCAATGAGTTTTTAACACATATTTGTAGAAAACTATCTAAATATTGTGCCACAGGTGAGAATAGAGAATTCTGGGCCGATATAATCGGTCGACCCGGAGGTCTCACAAGGGTCTTGTGTATTTTTGGCAACAGGTAGAGTATAGGACAAATGGGATATTCAGTCTTGAGAAAGGTCAATATATCGGTATCGATCCAACCGTTAGAAAAGCCAATATCTAGGCTAGTATCCAAACGGTTTTTAAATGAAGCAGTGGGATCATCCCACAACATCCTGTAGGTATCACCATCTGATTACTGTCTCAATGCCTCATTATCGTAATCCTTGGTGTCGAGTACTACCACCGCGCCCCCCTTATCGGCGGGGCGTATGGTTAATAGAGGATTATCTTTCAAATCCCTAAGTGCTTTCTTGTCAAGTGGTCTCAAGTTATATCTCATATGTTTCTGTTTAGTCACAGGGGATCCTGGTGACGATGGACGTGATGTCTTTATACACCGTAATACCACACAGTGATGGATTGATGGCTGTTCATCGAGCGTTGTCTCATACACAAATGGGCTCTCCACCAATTTAATTTTTGGTTGATTTGTTGGAATTACCCTAACCTGCAATTATTTTCAGCATGGCAGCCGATACTATCTCCAAACGGCGGGTACCACGATGGGCAGTAATATTGCACCGTCGTATGCAAATTTATTTATGGACATCTATGAAAATACACATGTTCTCCCGCTGTTTGGAGATAGTATCGGCTTCTATTGCCGTTTTATCTATGACGTGTTTTTGATTTGGACAGGCAGTGAGATGGCACTCCAAGATATGTAGGAGTATCTAAACTGCCTGGATTCTCCCATTAGATTTAATACAGTAGGGAGGAGATTAATTTCCTAGATGTGACCGTCTATGCCACAGAGTCTGGGTATGGACACAGACTGTTTAGGAAGCCCACAGATCGCAATACTTTGCTACATTTTGGAAGCCACCATCCTTGCTCGCTTAAACAGAATATGCCGGTCTCACACTTTTTGCGAGTACTTCGCAACAACTCAGAACCCGATACAGCCAATATACAACTTGAGGAAATGAAGCTGAGATTTTCCTCTAGAGGCTATAGTGAACAGACCATCAATAACTGTGTACGTAAAGCTTTAAAGATTTTTACATCAGGAAATTTAAAGAAACAACGTAAGCTACAGAATCCTTTTGTGGTCACAACAACGTTTGACACTGCAGGTCCTGTTATTCGACAAGCAGTTAAAAGCCTTTGGCCGGTGGTTAAAAGTGATCCAGTCCTCTGCAAACACTTACCAGCTAAGCCTTTGATCAGTTTTAGATGGGGCGTAACTTAAAGGACATCCTTATGCAGCCTGACAGGCCATTAAAATCAGAACCTGACTCATGGTTGACGCTGCAAAAAATGGGGTGTTACCGATGTGTGAATTGCACGACTTGCAGAAGCATGACTTCTTGTGAATATTTCCACCATCCACATACTGGACAAAAAATTAAGATCCGCCAGCGAGTGAGTTGTACCTCTGATTTTATTATCTACACACTTATGTGCCCATGCTCTCTGATGTACGTGGGCAAAACGATCTGCCCATTCCGCGACAGAATGGCGAACCATCGTCTATCCATCAGAACAGCATTGAATGTTGGGTATTCAGATAAGCCTGTGGCCAGGCATTTTTATGAGGCAAAACACACCCTGGCATCACTGAAATGTATGATAATAGTCCGTATAGCACCTCTAAAAAGAGGAGGAGACAGAGCAAAATTATTGCTCCAACGTGAAGCATCATGGATTTATCGACTGGACACCATACGTCCCAGGGGCCTGAATGAAGGCATTCAATATGGAGTCTTTCTGGAGTAAACTGTACGCATTCTGAGTTTACTTTACTTATTTCTTATTTTTTTATTTTATTTTTATTTTTTCACATTTTTTATTTTTTCACATTTTTTCATAAATTCTTGCTTTCTGTGGCTTCCATATTATTGCAGTCTGTGTCGGCACCCAAAACTTATTTACTTTTTTGGTTTCTGTTGCTAACTAGTTAATTTTGGGACTAGCCTATGAATTATTTAATCTATTGATATATTATAGTTCACGTACTGTTAGCCCAATATGACTTTCCCTTTAGGTGCATGAGTCCGCTGTCCAGTTACTAGATACTTGGGATACTAACTAATTTGTGTTTTGAACTAGGATTCATAATTGTATGACTGTGATGACACTTCCTATATAGTATGTGACGCTAGGTCACCATGGAAACCGGACTAGGCAGCGCTTACAATGAATACAGGAGAGAATCTGTGCACTTCTGGTCACGTGTGCAGAACTTGCGTTCCATATACCGGAATTGCGGCACGCAGTGGAACACATGCCGCTGCTATTCCGCTGTTAGTAGCGGTACACAGTGGACTCGTGTTCTAAGTGTTATTTATGTGCACTATATGTTGTGTGTGTCTATGTGATGTCTAGTATATGTCTGGTTAGTTATAAGGTTTTTTAACATGTTTATTGGGTGCATTGTAATTTGCTAATTAGGGGGAGGGTCACTACAGGGTATATAAGGGGACCATTCACAATGCTGTTTGATCTTGACAAAGGTCCCATTTGGGACCGAAACGTCGATACCCCATGTCTGACGATTTGCTGAAAATAAAGAAAAGGTTGATTTGAAGACTGGTGAGTGCTCTTTATTAATGGATTTATATATATATATATATATATATATATATATATATATATCCTTCCATTTGCCTCCAAGCTCTTCAAGCAGGTTGACTACAACCGCCTTACCACTGATTTTGTAATGTTGTAATTAAATAGCTGATTAGTGATGTCAGTGGTTTTTGAAATGGAAAAATTGCATGCAGTGACATCATGGTTAACTGTATTGGTCCCTAAATAAGACATTATTTGATCCCTGAAACTTGATGTCAAAGCCCATGGCCTGGGTCCAGCTAATAGCGGTGCTCACTTACTAAGGACAGTTAGGGTGTATGACCGCCATCACAAGGCAATCTTCTGCAATGTGCCAGCCTGGCCACCCAAACATGTGACATCATGACATCACATTGAGGTAGTGGAGACACCGGCACCAGAAAAAGCATTGCTTGGATTTTCCTTTAGATGCTCCAGGCAGGTCTGCTAGCAGCAGGGGTGCCATTCCGGCCACCCTCCCTGCCAAATACAGTTGTTGTGGGACAGCAACAGTGTCATCACCTCAGTGCCCTGCAGAGCAGTGCTGCCCACACACCTGTAGTCATGGCACTGGGATCGCAATCAACCATCGATGGTCTAACAGTGGTGGAAACTGATTTTAGTATCGATGGTCATCAGGTCTCATTGCTGTCTGATGTTAGACAGTACCTATATGGTCTGAAAATTGGTGCCATTGATGGTTAACGATACATGTTCTCATATTGGGGTCTATTCATGAAGCAGTGAAAAGGGTGGAGAAGTGAGCCTGTGGAGAAGTTGCCCATGGCAACCAATCAGCTGCTCCGTACAATTGTAAAGTATGCAAATTAAAAATGTTACGGAAATGCTGATTGGTTGCCATGGGCAACTTCTCCATTGGCTCACTTCACACTTTTCACAGCTTCATGAATAGACCAGATTATGATGTCCTAATATTAAGACTGTGCCTACTCTCTATATGATCCATTTTATATTTCTCTTAGAACTCAATCCTCTTTCTGAAGCACACAAAAACCCATTGTAAAGACCTGTCCAGCACTGTACAGGTGAAACTCAGAAAATTATAATATCGTGCAAAAATTAATTTATTTCAGTAATTCAACTTAAAAGGTGAAACTTTAGAGACATGAGACCGAACAATGCAGAAGAGCTGGAGGCCGCTATTGAAGCATCCGGGTCTTCCATAACACCTCAGCAGTGCCACAGGCTGATAGAATCCATGCCACGCCGCATTATGGCAGTAATTCATGCAAAAAGGGCCCAAACCAAGTACTGAGTACATGTGCATGATTATACTTTTCAGAGGGACAACATTTCTGTATTTAAAATCCTTTTTTTATTGATTTTATGTAATACTCAAATTTTCCGAGATTTTGGATTTGGGGTTATCAAAACTATAATAAATAAATGCTGGAAATATCTCACTTTGCATGTAATGAGTCTATATAATATATTAGTGTCACCTTTTAAGTTGAATTACTGATATATATGAACTTTTGCATGATATTCTAATTTTCTGAGTTTCATCTGTAATTTGGTTATGTTCCCCTAGATCATAGGTTCTCAAACTCGGTCCTCAGGACCCCACACGGTGCATGTTTTGCAGGTCTCCTCACAGAATCACAAGTGAAATAATTAGCTGCACCTGTGGGCCTTTTAAAATGTGTCAGTGAGTAATTAATACACCTGTGCACCTGCTGGGTTACCTGCAAAACATGCACTGTGTGGGGTCCTGAGGACCGAGTTTGAGAACCTCTGCCCTAGATAAAGGTTTCCTCCTTCTGCTTTTATATACAAAAATGTGTGACAGCAGAACTCTGAATACAGCAGCAGGTAGGCAGAGAGCGCAGGACAGGCTGCAGCCAGGTAGTAATAGCAGCAGCACATCACAATAATAAGCCACAGTCAGGATTCAGGACTCAGGACAGAGACTTGTGAGTGACGTGCCTAGGGAGTGAGAAACGCCCCCAGCCCCTCCCACTGAGCCAGCAGCAGCAGCAGCAGCAGCAGCAGAAAGACTGCGTCCTACCAATCAGGAGCTGCCTGTGTCTAGCCAATGGGCATGAGGTAAGACGTCACGACCCGGGTGTGTATATCTGCACGCTGCAGCAGGAAGGAAGCGTATTGATATGTAGGTAAAGGGGTGTATTTATGGTGTATCACATCCGCGCCCCGTCTTCCAGCGCCCCTATACCGGCCACCAGCACATCGCTTCTCTTATCTCTGCTGCTGATAGCATACCCGTCCCACGTACACAGCTCTGATCCAAATACACGGAGCAGGGAGTAGTAGTAATGTGTGGCCATCCTAGTCCTAATAATAAGGGTACAGGTCAGATGTATTGTGCGCTGTATTGCAATGATGCCTGTAGGTAGGTAGTAGCTTTAAGGACAGGGTATTTAGGTGGGAAACTATGTTTTTAGGCATGTGTCAATGGAAGAGAAGAGCCTGTAGCTTTCCTACATGGGGGCATATTTAGGCCGGCCAGACCCCAAACCTGGCAGTGAGGTTATCGCATAATCGATTACTTTACTTCTACACATCGCAGGGTCCAGCCTTCTGCATGTGTTTTCCTAAACCCTCATGGCGAATCTTTGGGTCTAGTTACTAAGGGGTCTATTCATGCAGCAGTGAAAAGCCCTGTTTCTCTATCGTCCTAGTGGATGCTGGGGTTCCTGAAAGGACCATGGGGAATAGCGGCTCCGCAGGAGACAGGGCACAAAAGTAAAGCTTTCCGATCAGGTGGTGTGCACTGGCTCCTCCCCCTATGACTCTCCTCCAAGCCAGTTAGATTTTTGTGCCCGGCCGAGAAGGGTGCAATCTAGGTGGCTCTCCTAAAGAGCTGCTTAGAGAAAGTTTAGCTTAGGTTTTTTATTTTACAGTGAGTCCTGCTGGCAACAGGATCACTGCAACGAGGGACTTAGGGGAGAAGAAGTGAACTCACCTGCGTGCAGGATGGATTGGCTTCTTGGCTACTGGACATCAGCTCCAGAGGGACGATCACAGGTACAGCCTGGATGGTCACCGGAGCCTCGCCGCCGGCCCCCTTGCAGATGCTGAAACATGAAGAGGTCCAGAATCGGCGGCAGAAGACTCCTCAGTCTTCTAAAGGTAGCGCACAGCACTGCAGCTGTGCGCCATTTTCCTCTCAGCACACTTCACACGGCAGTCACTGAGGGTGCAGGGCGCTGGGAGGGGAGCGCCCTGGGAGGCAAATGAAAACCTATTTGGCTAAGAAATACCTCACATATAGCCTCCGGGGCTATATGGAGATATTTAACCCCTGCCAGAATACACTAAAGAGCGGGAGACGAGCCTGCCGGAAAAGGGGCGGGGCCTATCTCCTCAGCACACAGCGCCATTTTCCTTACACAGCTCCGCTGGTCAGGACGGCTCCCAGGTCTCTCCCCTGCACTGCACTACAGAAACAGGGTAAAAAAGAGAGGGGGGGCAAAATAGTGGCAAAAATTATATTATAAAAGCAGCTATACAGGGAGCACTTATTATAAGGCTATCCCTGTCATATATAGCGCTTTTGGTGTGTGCTGGCAAACTCTCCCTCTGTCTCCCCAAAGGGCTAGTGGGGTCCTGTCTTCGTTAAGAGCATTCCCTGTGTGTCTGCTGTGTGTCGGTACGTGTGTGTCGACATGTATGAGGACGATATTGGTGTGGAGGCGGAGCAATTGCCAAATATGGGGATGTCACCTCCTAGGGGGTCGACACCAGAATGGATGCCTTTATTTATGGAATTACGGGATAGTGTCAACACGCTAAAGCAGTCGTTTGTCGACATGAGACGGCCGGACAATCAGTTAGTGCCTGTCCAGGCGCCTCAAACACCGTCAGGGGCTGTAAAACGCCCTTTGCCTCAGTCGGTCGACACAGACCCAGACACAGGCACTGATTCCAGTGGCGACGGTGACGAATCAACCGTATTTTCCAGTAGGGCCACACGTTATATGATTTTGGCAATGAAGGAGGCGTTACATTTAGCTGATACTACTGGTACCACTAAACAGGGTATTATGTGGGGTGTGAAAAAACTACCTATAGTTTTTCCTGAATCAGAAGAACTAAATGATGTATGTGATGAAGCGTGGGTTGCCCCCGATAAAAAGATGCTAATTTCAAAGAAGTTATTAGCTTTATACCCTTTCCCGTCAGAGGTTAGGGCGCGCTGGGAAACACCTCCTAGGGTGGATAAGGCGCTCACACGCTTATCTAAACAAGTGGCGTTACCCTCTCCTGAGACGGCCGCACTTAAAGATCCAACAGATAGGAGGATGGAAAATATCCAAAAAAGTATATACACACATACAGGTGTTATACTACGACCAGCTATAGCGTCAGCCTGGATGTGCAGTGCTGGAGTAGTTTGGTCAGAGTCCCTGATTGAAAATATTGATACCCTGGATAGGGACAATGTTTTACTGTCTTTAGAGCAAATAAAGGATGCATTTCTTTATATGCGTGATGCACAGAGGGATATCTGCACACTGGCATCACGGGTAAGTGCTATGTCCATTTCGGCCAGAAGAAGTTTATGGACGCGACAGTGGTCAGGCGATGCGGACTCAAAACGGCATATGGAAGTTTTGCCGTATAAAGGGGAGGAGTTATTTGGAGTCGGTCTATCAGATTTGGTGGCCACGGCTACAGCCG
Organism: Pseudophryne corroboree; assembly: GCF_028390025.1. NCBI lineage: Eukaryota > Metazoa > Chordata > Amphibia > Anura > Myobatrachidae > Pseudophryne > Pseudophryne corroboree. The sequence continues at coordinate 396,255,549 of NC_086450.1, read as the reverse complement.
GGAAATCCACCTTTTTACCTCAAGCTACTCCCCAACAGAAAAAGACACCGACTTTTCAACCGCAGCCCTTTCGTTCCTTTAAAAACAAGAGAGCAAAGGGATATTCATATCTGCCACGAGGCAGAGGAAGGGGGAAGAGACACCAACAGGCAGCTCCTTCCCAGGAACAGAAGCCCTCCCCCGCTTCTACAAAAGCCTCAGCATGACGCTGGGGCTTCTCAAGCGGACTCGGGGGCGGTGGGCGGTCGTCTCAAGCATTTCAGCGCGCAGTGGGCTCACTCGCAGGTAGATACCTGGATCCTGCAGATAATATCTCAGGGGTACAGGTTGGAACTAGAGACAGATCCGCCTCGCCGTTTCCTGAAGTCTGCTTTACCAACGTCCCCCTCCGAAAGGGAGACGGTTTTGGAAGCCATTCACAAGCTGTACTCTCAGCAGGTGATAGTCAAGGTACCTCTTCTACAACAGGGAAAGGGGTATTATTCCACTCTATTTGTGGTACCGAAGCCGGACGGCTCGGTAAGACCTATTCTAAATCTGAAGTCCTTGAACCTGTACATAAAGAAGTTCAAGTTCAAAATGGAGTCACTCAGAGCAGTGATAGCGAACCTGGAAGAAGGGGACTTTATGGTGTCCTTGGACATCAAGGATGCGTACCTCCACGTTCCAATTTACCCCTCACACCAGGGGTACCTCAGGTTCGTTGTACAAAACTGTCACTATCAGTTTCAGACGCTGCCGTTCGGATTGTCCACGGCACCTCGGGTCTTTACAAAGGTAATGGCCGAGATGATGATTCTTCTTCGAAGAAAAGGCGTATTAATTATCCCATACTTGGACGATCTCCTAATAAGGGCAAGGTCCAGAGAACAGCTAGAGAGGGGATTAGCACTGTCTCAAGAAGTGCTAAAACAGCACGGCTGGATTCTGAATATTCCAAAATCCCAGTTAATGCCGACAACTCGTCTGCTGTTCCTAGGGATGATTCTGGACACGGTTCAGAAAAAGGTTTTTCTCCCGGAGGAAAAAGCCAAGGAGTTGTCCGAGCTTGTCAGGAACCTCCTAAAACCAGGAAAGGTGTCTGTACATCAATGCACAAGAGTCCTGGGAAAAATGGTGGCTTCTTACGAAGCAATTCCATTCGGCAGATTCCATGCACGAATTTTCCAGAGGGATCTGTTAGACAAATGGTCAGGGTCGCATCTTCAGATGCACCAGCGGATAACCCTGTCTCCAAGGACAAGGGTATCTCTTCTGTGGTGGTTGCAGAGTGCTCATCTATTGGAGGGCCGCAGATTCGGCATACAGGATTGGATCCTGGTGACCACGGACGCCAGCCTGAGAGGCTGGGGAGCAGTCACACAAGGAAGAAACTTCCAGGGAGTGTGGACGAGCCTGGAAACGTCTCTTCACATAAACATTCTGGAACTAAGAGCAATCTACAATGCTCTAAGCCAGGCAGAACCTCTGCTTCAAGGAAAACCGGTGTTGATCCAGTCGGACAACATCACGGCAGTCGCCCATGTGAACAGACAGGGCGGCACAAGAAGCAGGAGTGCAATGGCAGAAGCTGCAAGGATTCTTCGCTGGGCAGAGAATCATCTGATAGCACTGTCAGCAGTGTTCATCCCGGGAGTGGACAACTGGGAAGCAGACTTCCTCAGCAGACACGACCTTCACCCGGGAGAGTGGGGACTTCATCCGGAAGTCTTCCACATGCTGGTAACCCGTTGGGAAAGACCAATGGTGGACATGATGGCGTCTCGCCTCAACAAAAAACTGGACAGGTATTGCGCCAGGTCAAGAGATCCGCAGGCAATAGCTGTGGACGCGCTGGTAACGCCTTGGGTGTACCAGTCGGTGTATGTGTTTCCTCCTCTGCCTCTCATACCAAAAGTATTGAGAATTATACGGCAAAGAGGCGTAAGAACGATACTAGTGGTTCCGGATTGGCCAAGAAGGACTTGGTACCCGGAACTTCAAGAGATGATCACGGAAGATCCGTGGCCTCTACCTCTAAGGAGGGACTTGCTTCAGCAGGGTCCCTGTCTGTTTCAAGACTTACCGCGGCTGCGTTTGACGGCATGGCGGTTGAATGCCGGATCCTAAAGGAAAAAGGCATGCCGGAAGAAGTCATTCCTACTTTGATTAAAGCAAGGAAGGAAGTAACCGTGCAACACTATCACCGCATTTGGCGAAGATATGTTGCGTGGTGCGAGGATCGGAGTGCTCCGACGGAGGAATTTCAACTGGGTCGATTCCTACATTTCCTGCAATCAGGATTGTCTATGGGTCTCAAATTGGGATCTATTAAGGTTCAAATTTCGGCCCTGTCGATTTTCTTTCAAAAAGAATTGGCTTCAGTTCCTGAAGTCCAGACTTTTGTTAAGGGAGTGCTGCATATACAGCCTCCTGTGGTGCCTCCAGTGGCACCGTGGGATCTCAATGTGGTTTTGGAATTTCTAAAATCTCATTGGTTTGAACCACTAAAAAAGGTGGATTTAAAATATCTCACATGGAAAGTGACCATGTTACTAGCCCTGGCTTCGGCCAGGAGAGTGTCAGAACTGGCGGCTTTATCTTACAAAAGCCCATATCTGATTTTCCATTCGGACAGGGCAGAACTGCGGACTCGTCCGCATTTTCTCCCTAAGGTGGTGTCAGCATTTCATCTGAACCAGCCTATTGTAGTGCCTGCGGCTACAAGTGACTTGGAGGACTCCAAGTTACTGGACGTTGTCAGAGCATTAAAAATATATATTGCAAGGACAGCTGGAGTCAGAAAATCTGACTCGTTGTTTATATTGTATGCACCCAACAAGATGGATGCTCCTGCGTCTAAGCAGACGATTGCTCGTTGGATCTGTAGCACAATCCAACTTGCACATTCTGTGGCAGGCCTGCCACAGCCTAAATCTGTAAAGGCCCACTCCACAAGGAAGGTGGGCTCATCTTGGGCGGCTGCCCGAGGGGTCTCGGCATTACAACTTTGCCGAGCAGCTACGTGGTCAGGGGAGAACACGTTTGTAAAATGTTACAAATTTGATACTCTGGCTAAGGAGGACCTGGAGTTCTCTCATTCGGTGCTGCAGAGTCATCCGCACTCTCCCGCCCGTTTGGGAGCTTTGGTATAATCCCCATGGTCCTTTCAGGAACCCCAGCATCCACTAGGATGATAGAGAAAATAAGAATTTACTTACCGATAATTCTATTTCTCGGAGTCCGTAGTGGATGCTGGGCGCCCATCCCAAGTGCGGATTATCTGCAATAATTGTACATAGTTATTGTTAACTAATTCGGGTTATTGTTAGGAAGCCATCTTTCAGAGGCTCCTCTGTTATCATACTGTTAACTGGGTTTGATCACAAGTTGTACGGTGTGATTGGTGTGGCTGGTATGAGTCTTACCCGGGATTCAAAATTCCTCCCTTATTGTGTACGCTCGTCCGGGCACAGTACCTAACTGGCTTGGAGGAGGGTCATAGGGGGAGGAGCCAGTGCACACCACCTGATCGGAAAGCTTTACTTTTGTGCCCTGTCTCCTGCGGAGCCGCTATTCCCCATGGTCCTTTCAGGAACCCCAGCATCCACTACGGACTCCGAGAAATAGAATTATCGGTAAGTAAATTCTTATTTTTGCGTTAAACAGGGCTTTTCTCTGCCTACTGCAATTCACAGAGCCGGTTACCGTGGAGAAGTGTCTGACTTCTCCAGCGGTACCCCCGCTCTCTGCCTGAATCGCATCACCATACCTTTGTATGGTGAGTGCGATTCATGAAGGTGCGGAAAGCTCTGCTTTCCGCTTCTCCATGGAGTTCAGGTTCGCCATCTCAGGACGGCGTAACCTGAACTCTAGTGCGGAGACGTCAGGGAAGCTCAATGCTTCCCTGATCGCTGCTCGGCACCTAGCGCTGGCTCCGCCCCCTGACCTCCCAGCAACCACTGTGGCCTGCCGGGAGGTCAACACCCTGCGCATGCGCAAAGGGACCCGCCGCTGGACCCCGCGCATCGCTGGGAAGGACCGCTGGAGATGACCTCACCGCAGGAGCCCCAGACACCGCAGCGCATCGTCGGAAGGGTGAGTATATATGAATTGCTACTTATCACAGCTATACATCGCATCGAAGCGATGCGATGTATAGTGATAAGTAGCAATTATGTTTTCGTTGTCTGTATGAATAGACCCCTAAGCCTGTGGATGGAGATAAAGTACCAGCCAAGCAGCTCCTGTCATTTTTCAAACACCGTGACATGGCAGTTAGGAGCTGATTGGCTGGTGCTTTATCTCTGTCTGCGTTATCTCCATCCAAGGCTTGGTAAATAGACCCCTAAGGGGGACATGTACTAAGCAGTGATAAAAGTGGAGAAGTGAGCCAGTGGAGAAGTTGCCCATGGCAACCAATCAGCTGCTTTGTATATTTTTAAAGTATGCAAATTATAAACATTACATCAATGCTGATTGGTTGCCATGGGCAACTTCTCCACTGGCTCACTTCTCCACTTTTATCACTGCTTAGTACATGATAAGCAACTGTAACAAGTCAAAAACCCAATCCTATTTAATAAAAAGGTAATACTACTCCTCACCACTATGGGGCGGGGAATTCGCGTGTGTGTGTTTGTGCGCAGGCGGCCACCAGATCGGGCCTGATGGAGCAATTGAAGTATTCCGTTTGGGTCGCATAGCTGACATTACTGTTGTGTTGTACCATTATTTTGATGGCCTGGTAACTAGTAATTGATAAACATGCTCCATTGTACCTTGTGTGTATTATAAATGGACAGTACTTACTTCATATGTGATGCTGTATGCCGTGAATATCCTGCTGTATGCCCACCATGCTCACACCTCCATCTCTCACTCTTCCTCCAATCTCTAGTGCTTCCTCCCATCTCTCGCTTTCACGCTTTTTCTCAAATTTCGCTTCCCTGCTCTTCCTACAGGTGTGGTATACATGACCGGCGGTCACTCACACTCTTTTCTCTGACGTCCTAGTGGATGCTGGGACTCCGTAAGGACCATGGGGAATAGCGGCTCCGCAGGAGACAGGGCACAAGAATAAAAGCTTTAGGATCAGGTGGTGTGCACTGGCTCCTCCCCCTATGACCCTCCTCCAAGCCTCAGTTAGATTTTTGTGCCCGAACGAGAAGGGTGCAGGCTAGGTGGCTCTCCTGAGCTGCTTAGAATAAAAGTTTATTTTAGGTTTTTTATTTTCAGTGAGTCCTGCTGGCAACAGGCTCACTGCATCGTGGGACTAAGGGGAGAAGAAGCGAACTCACCTGCGTGCAGAGTGGATTGGGTTTCTTAGGCTACTGGACATTAGCTCCAGAGGGACGATCACAGGTTCAGCCTGGATGGGTCCCGGAGCCGCGCCGCCGGCCCCCTTACAGAGCCAGAAGAGCGAAGAGGTCCGGTGAAATCGGCGGCAGAAGACGGTCCTGTCTTCAACTAAGGTAGCGCACAGCACTGCAGCTGTGCGCCATTGCTCTCAGCACACTTCACACTCCGGTCACTGAGGGTGCAGGGCGCTCGGGGGGGAACGCCCTGAGACGCAATATAACAGATATACCTTAGGTTGGCAAAAAGAAATACATCACATATAGCTCCTGGGCTATATGGATGTATTTAACCCCTGCCATTTTTCCAGAAAAAAGCGGGAGATAAGGACGTCGTGAAGGGGCGGAGCCTATCTCCTCAGCACACAAGCGCCATTTTCCCTCACAGCTTCGCTGGAAGGACGGCTCCCTGACTCTCCCCTGCAGACCTGCTACAGAATCAGGGTAAAAAAGAGAAGGGGGGGCACTATTGGCAGCTAATAATAATAAAAACAGCAGCTATCAAAGGGAGTAACACTTATATAAGGTTATCCCTGTATATATATATATATATAGCGCTTGGTGTGTGCTGGCAAACTCTCCCTCTGTCTCTCCAAAGGGCTGGTGGGGTCCTGTCCTCTATCAGAGCATTCCCGGTGTGTGTGCTGTGTGTCGGTACGTGTGTGTCGACATGTATGAGGAGGAAAATGATGTGGAGGCGGAGCAATTGCCTGGGTTAGTGATGTCACCCCCTAGGGAGTCGACACCTGACTGGATGATCGTATTTAAAGAATTACGTGACAATGTCAGCACTTTGCAAAAAACTGTTGACGACATGAGACAGCCGGCAAATCAATTAGTGCCTGTCCAGGCGTCTCAGACACCGTCAGGGGCCCTAAAACGCCCGTTACCTCAGTGGGTCGACACAGACCCAGACACAGATACTGAGTCTAGTGTCGACGGTGAGGAGACAAACGTAATGTCCAGTAGGGCCACACGTTACATGATCACGGCAATGAAGGAGGCATTGAACATTTCTGACACTACAAGTACCACAAAGAAGGGTATTATGTGGGGTGTGAAAAAACTACCAATAGTTTTTCCTGAGTCAGATGAATTAAATGAGGTGTGTGATAAAGCGTGGGTTTCCCCCGACAAAAAACTGCTAATTTCTAATAAATTATTGGCACTATACCCTTTCCCGCCAGAGGTTAGGGCGCGTTGGGAAACACCCCCTAGGGTAGATAAAGCGCTCACACGTTTATCTAAACAAGTAGCGTTACCGTCTCCTGATACTGCCACCCTCAAAGAACCAGCTGATAGAAGGCTGGAAAATATCCTAAAAAGTATATACACACATACTGGTGTTATACTGCGACCAGCTATCGCTTCAGCCTGGATGTGCAGTGCTGGAGTCGCGTGGTCGGATTCCCTGACTGAAAATATTGATACCCTGGACAGGGACAATATATTGTTAACTATAGAGCATTTGAAGGATGCATTACTATATATGCGTGATGCACAGAGGGATATTTGCACCCTGGCATCAAGAGTAAGTGCTATGTCCATTTCTGCCAGAAGAGCATTATGGACGCGACAGTGGTCAGGGGATGCGGATTCCAAACGACATATGGAAGTATTGCCGTATAAAGGGGAGGAGTTATTTGGGGCTGGTCTATCGGACCTGGTGGCCACGGCAACGGCTGGAAAGTCCACCTTTTTACCCCAGGTCACCTCACATCAGCAGAAAAAGACACCGTCTTTTCAAACTCAGTCCTTTCGTTCCCATAAGTACAAGCGAGCAAAAGGCCACTCATTTCTGCCCCGGGGCAGAGGAAGAGGAAAAAGACTGCACCATGCAGCCGCTTCCCAGGAGCAGAAGCCCTCCCCTGCTTCTGCCAAGTCTTCAGCATGAAGCTGCGGCTTTACAAGCAGACTCGGAGACGGTGGGGGCCCGTCTCAAGAATTTCAACGCGCAGTGGGCTCACTCGCAAGTGGACCCCTGGATTCTACAGGTAGTATCGCAGGGGTACAAACTGGAATTCGAGGCGTTTCCCCCTCGCCGGTTCCTGAAGTCTGCTCTACCAAAGTCTCCCTCCGACAGGGAGGCAGTTTTGGAAGCCATTCACAAGCTGTATTCCCAGCAGGTGATAATCAAGGTACCCCTCCTACAACAAGGAAAGGGGTATTATTCCACGCTGTTTGTGGTACCGAAGCCGGACGGCTCGGTGAGACCAATTTTAAATCTGAAATCCTTGAACACTTACATAAAAAGGTTCAAATTCAAGATGGAGTCACTCAGAGCAGTGATAGCGAACCTGGAGAAGGGGACTATATGGTGTCTCTGGACATCAAAGATGCTTATCTCCACGTCCCAATCTACCCTTCTCACCAAGGGTACCTCAGGTTTGTAGTACAAAACTGTCATTATTAGTTTCAGACGCTGCCGTTTGGGTTGTCCACGGCACCTCGGGTCTTTACCAAGGTAATGGCCGAAATGATGATTCTTCTTCGAAGAAAAGGCATCTTAATTATCCCTTACTTGGACGATCTCCTGATAAGGGCAAGGTCCAGGGAACAGTTAGAAGTCGGAGTAGCACTATCTCAGGTAGTGTTACGTCAGCACGGGTGGATCCTAAATATTCCAAAATCGCAGCTGATTCCAACGACACGTCTACTGTTCCTAGGAATGATTCTGGAAACAGTCCAGAAGAAGGTGTTTCTCCCGGAGGAGAAGGCCAGGGAGTTATCCGAGCTAGTCAGGAACCTCCTAAAACCAGGCCAGGTGTCAGTGCATCAGTGCACGAGGGTCCTGGGAAAAATGGTGGCTTCTTACGAAGCGATTCCATTCGGAAGATTCCATGCAAGAACGTTTCAGTGGGATTTACTGGACAAATGGTCCGGATCGCATCTTCAGATGCATCAGCGGATAACCCTGTCGCCATGGACAAGGGTGTCTTTTCTGTGGTGGCTGCAGAGTGCTCATCTACTAGAGGGCCGCAGATTTGGCATTCAGGAATGGATCCTGGTGACCACGGATGCCAGCCTGAGAGGCTGGGGAGCAGTCACACAGGGAAGAAATTTCCAGGGCTTGTGGTCAAGCATGGAAACATCTCTTCATATAAACATTCTGGAACTAAGGGCCATTTACAATGCCCTAAGTCAAGCGAAACCCCTGCTTCAGGGTCAGGCGGTATTGATCCAATCGGACAACATCACGTCAGTCGCCCACGTAAACAGACAGGGCGACACGAGAAGCAGGAGGGCAATGGCAGAAGCTGCAAGGATTCTTCGCTGGGCGGAAAATCATGTGATAGCACTGTCAGCAGTGTTCATGTTGGCGTCCCGTCTAAACAAAAAACTAGACAGGTATGTCGCCAGGTCAAGGGACCCTCAGGCAATAGCGGTGGACGCTCTGGTAACACCGTGGGTGTACCAGTCAGTGTATGTGTTCCCTCCTCTGCCTCTCATACCAAAAGTACTGAGAATCATAAGAAGGAGAGGAGTAAGAACTATACTCGTGGTTCCGGATTGGCCAAGAAGGTCTTGGTACCCGGAACTTCAAGAGATGCTCACGGAAGACCCGTGGCCTCTACCTCTAAGAAAGGACCTGCTCCAGCAGGGGCCTTGTCTGTTCCAAGACTTACCGCGGCTGCGTTTGACGGCATGGCGGTTGAACGCCGGATCCTGAAGGAAAAAGGCATTCCGGATGAAGTCATCCCTACCCTGATCAAAGCCAGGAAGGATGTAACCGCAAAACATTATCACCGCATTTGGCGAAAATATGTTGCGTGGTGTGAGGCCAAGAAGGCCCCTACAGAGGAATTTCAACTGGGTCGTTTCCTCCATTTCCTGCAAACAGGACTGTCTATGGGCCTAAAATTAGGGTCCATTAAGGTTCAAATTTCGGCCCTGTCGATTTTCTTCCAGAAAGAACTGGCTTCCGTGCCTGAAGTTCAGACATTTGTAAAAGGGGTACTGCATATACAGCCTCCTTTTGTGCCTCCAGTGGCACCTTGGGATCTCAATGTTGTTTTGAGTTTCCTAAAGTCACATTGGTTTGAACCACTCACCACTGTGGACTTAAAATATCTCACATGGAAGGTGTCGATGCTGTTAGCCCTGGCTTCAGCCAGGCGTGTGTCAGAATTGTCGGCTTTATCATATAAAAGCCCTTACTTAATTTTTCATTCTGACAGGGCAGAATTGAGGACTCGTCCTCAATTTCTCCCTAAGGTGGTTTCTGCATTTCACATGAACCAACCTATTGTGGTACCTGCGGCTTCTAGGGACTTGGAGGACTCCAAGTTGCTTGACGTTGTCAGGGCCCTGAAAATATATGTTTCCAGGACGGCTGGAGTCAGAAAATCTGACTCGCTGTTTATCCTGTATGCACCCAACAAGCTGGGTGCTCCTGCTTCTAAGCAGACGATTGCTCGTTGGATTTGTAGTACAATTCAGCTTGCACATTCTGTGGCAGGCCTGCCACAGCCAAAATCTGTAAAAGCCCATTCCACAAGGAAAGTGGGCTCATCTTGGGCGGCTGCCCGAGGGGTCTCGGCTTTACAACTTTGCCGAGCAGCTACTTGGTCAGGGGCAAACATGTTTGCTAAATTCTACAAATTTGATACCCTGGCTGAGGAGGACCTGGAGTTCTCTCATTCGGCGCTGCAGAGTCATCCGCACTCTCCCGCCCGTTTGGGAGCTTTGGTATAATCCCCATGGTCCTTACGGAGTCCCAGCATCCACTAGGACGTCAGAGAAAATAAGATTTTACTCACCGATAAATCTATTTCTCGTAGTCCGTAGTGGATGCTGGGCGCCCATCCCAAGTGCGGATTGTCTGCAATACTTGTATATAGTTATTGTTACAAAAATTCGGGTTATTATTGTTGTGAGCCATCTTTTCAGAGGCTCCTTTCGTTTATCATACTGTTAACTGGGTTCAGATCACGAGTTGTACGGTGTGATTGGTGTGGCTGGTATGAGTCTTACCCGGGATTCAATATCCTTCCTTATTATGTACGCTCGTCCGGGCACAGTATCCTAACTGAGGCTTGGAGGAGGGTCATAGGGGGAGGAGCCAGTGCACACCACCTGATCCTAAAGCTTTTATTCTTGTGCCCTGTCTCCTGCGGAGCCGCTATTCCCCATGGTCCTTACGGAGTCCCAGCATCCACTACGGACTACGAGAAATAGATTTATCGGTGAGTAAAATCTTATTTTCATTTCATCTGTCACTGTTCCGCCCATCTCTCGCTCTTCCTCCAGTCTCTGGCTTTCCCGGTCTTCCTCCCACCTCTCGCACTTCCTCTTTCCCATCTCTTCCTTCTATCTCTCACTAACCCTCCCATCTCTCTCCCTCTCCCTGCTGTCACTCGCGCCAATCTGTAAATTCTGTAAGCCAATATGGACAGGGACTGTTGTTATCATTTACTTGTTCACTGTAGAGCGCCATGTAATTGTATATAAATACTAACATTATGGACCCATCATTTGTAAGGTTGTTAAAGAAGCTACTGTTCCCAGCCTCCTTTCTCTTCCCCCACCCACTTTCTCTCATCTGATTCTCCTTATCTTCCTTCCACCTCTCACTCTCCCTCTCTTCCTTCCATCTCTCACTTTTTCTCCCTTATCTCATTCCCTCTATTCTTACCATCTCCCCTTCAGATTTCCCTTTCACCTTGCTCTCTTCCCATTTCTCTCTCTCTGCTTTCCATCTCTGTCACCTTCCTTTTCTTCTGTTTGTCAAAAAAGAAAAATAATTATTATTATGATAACATCATACATGATTACGTAATACAGGTTGAGTATCCAGATATTCCAAAATACATAATTTTTTGAGTGAGATAGTGAAACTTTTGTTTTCTGATGGCTCAATGTACACAAACTTTGTTTAATGCACAAAGTTATTAAAAATATTATATTAAATGACCTTCAGGCTGTGTGTATGAGGTGTATATGAAACATAAATGAATTGTGTATGTACACAAACTTTGTTTAATGCACAAAGTTATTAAAAATATTGGCTAAAATGACCTTCAGGTTGTGTGTATAAGGTATGTGTGAAACATAAATACATTCTGTGCTTACACTTGGGTCCCATCGCCATGATATCTTATTATGGTATGCAATTATTCCAAAACACGGAAAAATACGATATCCAAAATACTTCTGGTCCCAAGCATTTTTGATATGGGATACTCAACCTGGAACTATTAACCCAGTTGTCTTCAGAGGTGACAGAAAAGGTTATTGTCCATTTAATACAGGCCAGCCACCCAATACTGTTCTGTATGTTGAATGTGATAAACTACCTAAATATATTATTAGTATAACGTTCATTTTGGATCTTAATCTTTGTGTATCTCTTTCACAGGGTTGGTATGCTGTGCACAAATTTTCGATGTCATTTGGAAAAGCTTTATGCTTTGAAAATGACCCAAGTTGAAACAGTGTAGAAGGACAAGGACAGATCTGACCTGCAGGATTCTGCCAGACGATGCAGAGCTCACTGTGGTCGCAGATTAGGTGTGTCCTGCCCAATTGTCTGGAAGAGTTCCCAACAAAGCTGGGCCCAGAGGTGGATGGATCTATAGCTCAGTGTGTGAAGGAGGCCGCTGTCTATATTTACAATGGTGATTTGAGACAATGTGGGCAGCTGGGAGAGCTGATTATGGATTACAGCTGGGAAAAGCTAAATGGCTGTAACTGGAGGAATGTGCCCCGGGACTGGAGGACTGTGTACTCCTATGGCTGCTTATATAAGCTAGTGGGTGTGTGTGGAGATGGAGGTACAGGATTCAAGGAGGAGGAGGCTCTGCGGGTATGTGACATGGCGCTACTCCTGGGTGCTGAGATCATGGACAATGTGATGAGCAGAATAATTCCCATACTACGGACTAAACACCACCCTGAGGAAGCTGCGGAGACCCTTCAATGTTTATCAGGTATCTAGTCCCTATTGGGCATCAGGTGTCTAGTGCTCAACGTGCCCAGAGGTTGGTCTCTGGCAACAACATTTGAGATACAGCAAACTTGAATACGTTTTACAAAATACTATATCCTTTCTACCAATGTCCCAAGTTCAGTGGTTGCTGCTGGTAATCAAATAAACCAGGGCTGGAGAAATACCTGTCGTCAGTTAGTCAATGCACTTAATGAATGATTTTTGTTAGCTCCAGTGATCGCGCTGAGCAAAAAAAAAAGTGGGTCCCAGGGACCCCTCACTTTTAAAAATTGGGGTCCTACTTGTCCTTTTCTGGGTCCCATCGGAATGAATATTCTTATTAATTATTCAAATATAAAAACAAGGACTTGATGTGGACACTACTAAAGTGTTGGAAAGGGGTGACTAGGTTGCTAGGCTGTGTAGTATACATGACACTTGCACCAAAGCTGTAACTAGACATTTTGGTGCCCCCTACCACACACAAAGAGTAGACAGTGCGCGCCGTAGGCGCGCTGCAAACATTTAGGGGTGTGGCTTCGTGGGGAGGGGGTGTGGCCACATAATAGTACCAATTCGCATTACATCACTCACACTGCGCCAGGTAGAGCACTTATACACAGTGATCGTGGTTGTGTCAGCGAGGGAAGGGGTGCCCACAGTCATTGTGTATGTCAGTGCGGGTGCCAAGGGGAGGAGTGACAACGACTGACGTAGTCAGAGCCTCATTAAGGCTAGTGGGGGTTCCAGGCAACAAAGGTGTGGGGGCCCCCACCAATAAAACTGACTGTGCACACTGTTGCTATCATTAGAGAGGGAGAGGGAGAGCGATTAAGACGATGTCAGAGAGAGAAAGACAGAGGTACAAGCGAGTGAGGGAGAGAGATAAAGGGCGTCAGAGAGGGAGAGAGACTGAGATAGAGAAGGGGGAGCAAGAGAGAGGGAGAGAGTCAGGAAGACAGAAATAGGGAGGGGGTGCGAGCAGGAGAGAGTCAGGGAGGTAGACAGAGCGAGAGGGGGGAACAAGCGAGGAAAAGAGGATGTCAAAGAAGGGAGAGAGAGAGCCTGGAAGACAGAGAGGGGGGGGACCAAGCGAGAGACAGAGGGTGTCAGAGAGACAGAGAGAGAGAGAGAGGGAGTGAGAGAGAGAGAGTCAGGAAGATAGAGAGGGGAGAGAGGGAAAGTCGGGAAGACAGGGGGAGGGGATCCAAGTGGGGGAGGAGGTGGAGAGAGGGTGCCAGTGAGGGGAGAGAGATGAATAAAGCTGGATAAACAATACCTGTTGGGCTACAGCAACAGCAGGTCACTGATATGTGTAAGGCACTTCATGATGTTAGGCTCCGCCCCCTTCCCCATGCACCCTAGAATCGCGGCATTATATCCACGAGGGGGCGGGGCTTACTGTAGAGACGGAGGCAGTCTCCATCTCCAAGACAAAGTCCCTCCTGTGCTTCTGGGACTCATAGCCGGCCAGGGTACAGGGGGGCCGGACCGGGGTCAGTGTTTTCCGGCATGTAGGGGCCCCGGGACGACAGCCCAGCCTGCCTTTCCTATAAATCAGCTCTGCATCCAGTCCTCCTCCTGCTCTGATGCTGAAGCGATGGCCAATGACAAAGTCAGACCATCTGAGCCCAGTGTGACACATGTAGGTGGCTGCTCACCTGTAATAACCCCCCCCCCCCCCCAGCAGCACATACACAGCAACCAGCTCACACCTCTCCCCCCGCACCGCGCACACACAGTCACCGGCACTCATCTCTCCCCATCCCCGCGGCTCATACCCAGCAACCAGCTCTCACCTCTCCCCCCGCACACACAGTCACCGGCACTCACCTTCCCCCATCCCCGCAGCACATACACAGCAAGCACATAGAGTCACCGGCGCTCACACACGCACCTGCCAGCCGCTGGATCCCCCTGAAATACGGCCATAGCAGAGACGCACCGTCTTCGTGACACTGTTCCAAGGAGCCGCGCCATCATGCCGGGACCCTGTGAAGGCACTGCACGCAACCAGGAGAGGAGCGGTAAGGCTCCACCTCCTCTATTTAAAAGCACAGTCTCACTGATTTGCTGCTGCGGAGCGCGTCCCCAGGGACCCTCCCATTTTAGATAAGTGAGTCCCCGGACAGCAGAAGCGGGTAAAATACGCGCTATAGCGCGTTTTTGCGATCACTGAGCTCATTTTTGCAGTCATTGCAATTGATACCAGTAGCTCCTGGGCGCTACATTAGTTTGTCCACCCCTGGCATTTATAGTATGTAACGTACAAGATGGCATCTCTGTGGGCTGCCCTAACAAGTATGTTAGAGTGTGTGTGGGTGTGGATTATTAGATCTGCACTAAAAAGGTGTACAGTCAATAGGTCGACCACTAATGGTAGACATGCATTAGGTCGACAAAGTCAAAAGGTCGACATAGCATAGATAGTTGAAAAGGCCGTCACAAAAAAAGGTAGACATTGTTTTTTGGGTGGTTTGTCACTTTTCTGACACATACAAGCCCCATAAGTGTACAGCATACCCCCGCATGGCTCGTTTTGCTTGCCATGCTTTGGACAAGGTGCCTCGCTCCATTACCGCTGCACTCGGCACAGACTATTTCCAGTCATAGTCCACGTGGATGGTAAAGTATGAAAAAGTTAACAAAAACAAAACTAAAAAACCTGTGTCGACCATTCTCATGTCTACCTTTTGACCCAGTCAACCTAATGCATGTCAACCATTAGTGGTTGACCTATTGACTGTAGACCTTTTTAGTGTAGATCTATAGACCGAATACCGTGTATCTATATTTCTCTGTTACATTTAGTACCATGGGGTATAGATGGGTCCTTTGGGAGCCACTGGCACTTTAAGAGTTTAACAGTGTGGGCTGGCTCCTCCTTCTATGCCCCTCCTACCAGACTCAGTTTAGAAAATGTGCCTGGAGGAGCCGGTCACAGCTAGGGGAGCTCCTAGGAGTTTTCTTAGTTTTATTGTTTTCTAGAGTTTGTTATTTTATAGGCAGGCTGCTGGCAACAGCCTCCCTGCTTCGTGGGACTTAGGGGGGGAGTAGGATCCAACCCTGAGAGGTTAATGGCCACTATCTTCGCTGACAGGACACTGAGCTCCTGCGAGTGACCGCTCACTCCCGCAGCATGCCGCCACCCCCTAACAGAGCCAGAAGAAAGAAGAGTGGTGAATCTGGCGCCGGAGTCCCGGTAAGTAGGTCCCCGGCGAGAATGGCAGCACAAGGGTGGGAGCGCAGCTCTGACAGGCTGCGCTCCGGAAGGCTCAGCGGCACACTGTGTACAGCGCTGTGAGGGGCGTCCTGGGCCACCGCGATACCCTACGCTGGTCAAACATAGCTTTCAAGGTCTAACCCACTGTTGGCTGCAAAAATTACCTCAGGCCATTATAATCTGTAAGTGCGGGATGGCGCGCCATTACAGGGAGCGGAGCTTCTCAGAGCGGATCCAGCACTAGCCAGCACCATTTTCTCCCTGCAGACACAAGCTGACAGGGAACGCTGTCCTCCACATAACTGCACTGAGGTAAAAGGTGTTATAAAAGGGGGGAGTGATAATATGTACTAGCTACCCTGTTAAGGTTACGCTAGTCAGCGGGGTTTTTATCTTTATAAAAGCCGGTAAGGGCGCGCTGTGGCTGGCTTCTTGTGCTCTGTGACTCTCTGAAGATATTCTGGGTGGGGGAACTGTTGACATTTTCCTGTGTACAGTATGTGTAATCCACTTTACCATGTTAAAGGGACTTTGTCCTGTACTGCAGAATGTATATCTTCTCCTGGGGAGTCTATACCATGTTCAAACCTGTACAAATTCTCAGGCTTCAGTGGCAGATCCCCCTGGGGTGGCCTCCATAGGATGTACTTTAAAGTATATGTCTTCCAATATATCCCATTCTGGGTAGATGCCGCAGTTTTGAGAAAAGTGGGGTTTCAAAATCCACTGCTGTGCCTCTCATCCCATCTCCGTACCCTAGAAAGCGTACACTTGCCCATATAATGTGTGTGTATATATATATATATATATATATATATATATATATATATATGGGGTCAAACATATGTTGGAGGCTATTAGGGATGAGGAATATTGTTATATGTATATAATGAATGCATTCCCACTGTGTAGAACGTTGAACTCCTTATTTGGGAAAACCTGAGTACACCCAGAGTTATTATCCACATCCCTGTAGAGTGTCTAAATTGTCAAATATGGTTGTCTTACCTGTCCCTGGTACAACGTCCATAAAGGCTGATCACCTATTGAGACTAATCTCTAATACTGTACACTGCTGCAGGTGTGACTCGGAGACCCACTTTTGCGTACATCTCTGGGGTTATTGTAACGTGGTCAGGCTCCTTACTTGATGATTTAGATTCTATGTGTAGAAGTGACTTGTACTTGTTTCTATGCCACATACAGGATACTACAGGCTTCACGGCGAGACACCATGAAGGAGATTGACCTGCATAACGCAGGGACCACTGCTCTGGCAGTTTCGACACGCAGAGGACGGTGGCTACACCGATGGACTGCAGATACAGAATCCGAGTAAGGTATGACAGGTCCGCCCTTCACAGGTAAGATCCTTTTGGGACGCAAGGGATATGTGATTATTCATGTCAACTGCAGGTAAGTCGGTATGTCTTCCTTCCGCAGCTGCACAGATCAGGAAATTATATCCTACACCTACACTGCAATTCCTTTGAACATGATTCCACATATTCCTCCACTTCCTTTAGAGGTTGTTGGGGAAATACAGAAAACCTGCGCCGCGAGGTTTCCAGGGACGAATTTCAAATTCGGCCTTTTTCAAACCCTTCGGTTTGTCGGTGGACCTCACTGCCTGAGGATCAGGCAGGTGGGAGCAAGTCTAAAGAGATTCAGTAACACATCTGGGCGATATCCTGCCTAGACCCCTGGAAACAGTTGGGTTGCCCAGGGGTGCAGACTAGAATTTCTAGTATTCCCGCCTCACAGATTATTCAAATCAGGCTTACTAGCTTCTCAGGCAGAAAGTGCACTACTGCTGGAAGCTATCATATCATTTGTCAGACTTATGTCATTATTCCAGTTCCACCTCATTTACGTAACAGGGGTTACTATTCAAACCTGGGGTCATTGATTCCCTACTGGTGGGTGTTCAATTCATGATGGAGTCTGGGAGTGGTGACCTCTGCTCAAGATGTAGAGGAATTCCTGGTATCCCGGGATATCAGGGGTGCGTACCTCACATTCCAATCTGGCCGCCTTTCTAGGCCTGTCTAGGGTTGCACTACAACTATGTCACTTTCAGTTCCAAACACTGAGCTTGGCTTCTAAGCAACACCGGGGGTGTTCATCAGGGCCATGGCAGTCTTTATACTCTTGCTCCACAAACCAGGAGTGGACATAATTCCATATCTGGGCAACCTTAACATCCTCCAGGGAGATGTTACGGAGTGTTGCTCTCTCATATCAACTGTCCGGGATCTCGGGTGGATCCTGAAGCTTCCAATTTCGCATTTAAAACCGATAAGGAGGCGTTCCTTCCTGGGTATGATTCTTAACACGGAAGTGCAGAGGGTGTTTCTACCTGTGAAGAAAGCGTTGGTGATCCAATCAATGGTCCGGGATGTCCTGATGCCAGCCTGGGTATCGGTTCATCGGTGCATTCGTCTTCTAGGGAAGATGGCTGCCTATTGAGAGGCTCGACAGTACAGAAGATTCCTTGCACGGTCTTTCCCACTGGATCTCCTGGTCTTATGGTCAGGATCTCATCTTCACAAGCACCAGCGGATACGCCTGTTGCAGAAACCCAAAATTTCACTCCTCTGGTGGCTGCAAACGTCTCACCTACTCGAAGGCCGCGGGGTCGGGATTCAGAATTGAATTCATCTAACCCCAGATGCAAGTCTCAGGGGCTGGGAAGCAGTCACTCTGGGAAAATTTCCAAGAAAAGCGGTCAGTTCGGGTATTTCTCCTTCCAATAAACATTCTGGATCTGAAGGCCGTGTACAACGGCCTTCTACAAGCGGCACATCTTCTGTGAGATCAAGCCGTTCAGGTTCAGTCGGACAACGTCACAGCGGTGTCCTACATAAACAAGCAGGGCGGAACGAAGAGCAGGGCTGCAATGTCAGAGGTGACAGTAATCCTCCTCTGGGCAGAGAAGCATGCGCGGGCGCTGTCAGCGGTCTTCATTCCGGGAGTGGACAACTGGGAAGCAGACTTCCTCAGCAGACACGATCTCCATCCAGGAGAATGGGGCCTCCACCCGGAGGTATTCGCAGAGGTAACAAGCCGATGGGGTGTACCTTAGATAGCCATGATGGCCTCTCACCTCAACGAGAAGCTTCGGAGAAACTGTTCCAGGTCATGCGATCCACAAGCAGTGGCGGTGGACGCTCTGGTAACTCCGTGGGTGTTCCAGTCAGTGTATGTGTTCCCTCCACTTCCACTCATCCCATGGATTCTCAAGCTAATAAAAAGAACAAGAGTTCAAGCGATCCTCATTGCTCCGGACTGGCCAAGAAGTTCTTGGTCCGCTGATCTTCTGGAGTTACTGCTGGATGATCCGAGGCATCTTCCTCTTCGCGAGGACCTTCTGCAACAGGGGCCGTTCACTTATCAAGACTTACCACGGCTGCATTTGACAGCATGGAGGTTGAACGCCAGATCTTAACTCGGAAGGGCATTCTGAACAAAGTCATTCCTACCCTGATACAGCCTAGGAAGGGGGTAACGTCTAAACATTACCATCGCATTTGGGAAACGTACATGTCTTGGTGTGAATCCAAGAAGTTTCCTATGGTGGAGTTTCAACCAGGACGGTTTCTCCTTTTTCTGCAAGCAGGTGTGGTTGTGGGCCTACGCTTGGGCTCCATAAAGGTCCAGATTTTGGCCTTGTCCATTTTCTTCCAGAAACAATTGGCTGCTCTCGCTGAGATTCAGACTTTCTTGATAGGATTCTGCACATACAGCCACCCTTTGTGCCTCCTTTGGCACCTTGGGATCTTAATGTGGTGCTGCAGTTCCTGCAGTCGGATTGATTTGAGCCTTTACAGGAGGTGGACGTCAACTTTCTAACTTGGAAGGTGGTCACACTGTTGGCATTGGCATCTGCTCGATGGGTGTCGAAATTGGGGGCCTTGTTATGCAAGAGCCCCTACTTGTTTTTCCATGAAGATGGAGCTGAGCTCGGAACGTGTCAGCAATTTCTTCCAAGGGTTGTGTCGGTTTTTTCATATCACCAACCTATTGTGGTGCCAGTGGCTACTGACTCCTCAATTACCTCACAGTCCTTGGATGTTGTGAGGGCTTTGAAAGTTTCTGTGATGAGGACTTCTCGTCACAGGTAGTCGGACGTTCTGTTTGTCCTTTATGGTTCCAACATGGTTGGGTGTCCTGCTTCTCAGCGGACATTTGCTCGCTGGATCGGGTTTACAATCCAGCATGCTTATTCTATGGCAGGCCTGCTGTGTCCAAGATCTGTTAAGGCCCACTCTACTCGTACAGTGGGTTGTACCTGGGCAGCTGCCCAGGGTGTCTCGGCTTTACAGCTTTGCCAACCAGCTGCTTGGTCGGGGTCGAACACGTTTGCTGAACTTCTACAAGTTCAATACTTTGACATCTGAGGACCTAAAGTTTGGTCACTCCATTCTGCAGGATCCTCAGCACTCCCCCTCCCGTACTGAGAGCTTTGGTACATCCCCATGGTACTAAATGGAACCCCAGCATCCTCTAGGATGTAAGAGAAAATAGGATTTTAATTACCTACTGGTAAATCCTTTTCTCGTAGTCCGTAGAGGATGCTGGGAGCCCGCCCACTGCTTCGTTTTCCTGCATTGCCACTTGGTTAAGTATTGGTTCAGCTGTTGCTGTTCCTCTTTCATGCATGGTTTGCATGGTTTTTTCAGGTTACATGCGGATTGGCATGGTTGCTTCCTGTTTCATGCTAGATAACATGTTTCTTCGTGTTGCATGATTTCTTCATGTTTCATCCTGGTTGGCATGGTTTCTTCATGTTGCCTGCTGGTTAGCATGGTTTCTTCATGTTACCTGCTGGTTGACATGGTTTCTTCATGTTTCATGCGGTTTTGCGTGATTTCTTCATGGTGCATGCTGGTTAGCATGGTTTCTCCATGTTGCATGCTGGTCAACATGGTTTTTTCGATTCGATGTTGGCTGGTGTGAATCTCGCCACTATCTGTATTTCCTTCTCTTTTTATGCCATGCATTAAGAAATTGGTGTGTGGAGCCTGTTATTGGTTCTCTCTCTCTATGTATATATTATGTGTATGTGTGTGTGTGTGTGTGTGTGTGTGTATGTATGTATGTATGTGTGTGTATGTATATATATATATATATATATATGTACCAGGAAAGCTATCAGTGCCACAGATGCAGTATCCTAAATATCAACACTAGTACCGGACCAATGTAATAAAATAGCTATGACAACTGCCTATTAGGCACTCCCTATAATTTAACAGGGCGTCAGCTTGTTACCTCAGGTATATTTAGGTACTGGTATGAGTGCCTAAGGTAGGGATTTGTAAACGGAAAGTGAGGCAGTAAAAGCGACCACTGGTGCCAAACAATTGCAGAGCTAGGCAGTTATATAAAAAAATATACACAAATTTATTACAATATATAGCACTAAACAAATTAAAAGGTACAAATTAATATAATAAAATGACATACACAAAAGATAGTAAAAAACGCATAAAAAGCTGGAAAGCATAAAAAGAGTACATAGGATGTAAAATATACAGGGTTAAAAAAAGGTTCAAAAACATTAAAAAAATAGAGGAGTGAAGTATCTTAACTTTAAGTGATTGAGGTTAGATCAAGGCAGCATCCAACGTATTTCGTCCTGTCTGGACTTCATCCAGGGGGTGATTTGAGACTAGAGACAGACCATATATATATATATATATATATATATACTCATCCTGAGAGGGAAGTGGTGTCTACATCACTTCCTGTAATTAATTAGTTAAGGTGATCATAAAGAACCAAAATACAGATATACTACAAACCTATTGTGGCTATATTAGTAGAGATATCAAATATTAGAAACATATTCTGAAAAGTGCAATGCAACATTTGTAAAACATAAATAAGCTACGAAGCCGCGGACTTCCTGTCTGGGCAGTGTATGACATCATATCCGCCCCACATCCGGTATCCTTCTTTACAAAGTGCGCATGCGTTGGCTCTGTGTGGCGGAACATGCTCACGTTGTTAGCACATGTTTTTGATGCGGCTGGCAAGTTCCTGCAATGTCTGTATTGGTATTGGTGAAGACGGAGTCCTCCGGCGGCCATTTTCCATTAGAACAAACTCCTCAGTGATCTGTGTTTGCGGCGGCCATATTCTCGGAGTCCAATTAAACCATCTAAAAGATGTTCCCTGACTGCTACTTTTCATTTAGATTCAGTCCTTTGCCAAATCTTTGTCCAGCTCCATATCGAGTTTTAAATATGTAAAAAAAGGGAAATAAGGTGGGGTCAAGGTCAAAGGTCATATTAACACATCTTACATATAATTAAGAAGGTTCATCAGATGTACTACATCATACGAATGTCTTGGCTTTTCTGTACTAATATTGTCAATATATAATATAATCTGAAGCCTTATAGTGAAGTTGCCAGTATGAAAAAAACACGTATACTAAATAAACCAATTTTTGTGCAGTTATGGTAATTCAGAAGTAATAGTGGTCACTGTAAGAAGGTGAGAGCAACAAAAGGAACGATAGAAGCAGTGTAGGACAATGATTCATAATCATAAATCCCAAAAGTATGCATATGGTATAGAAAACCTTTTATAGGAGTGGGAGGATACCAAACAACAGAAGGAAAGAAAGAAGAGCGAGAGAGACCTGAGTTCGAAGAATGAGTATGTATATACACACGATTGTTAGAGCATTCCTCCAATTTTCTCCCAACATCTTTAGATTTACAACACCCGATCTTCAAGGAGGTCTCCCATCCTTGTACTGGCCGTGCCCAGCCTCGCTTAGCTTCCAAGATCAGACGGTACTGGGCGTCCCCAGGGTGGTATGATTGTAATAATAGTGTGGAATCATGGACAGGGGCTCATAAATGTCCGTATATACAGAAAATAAAGATAATATCCAGACCTGGATACTTGAAAATCCTAAGGGATATGACAGATTTAAGAGACAGTATGTATGTCTTAAACAAAGGCCAGAATGCCGAGGAAGAGTATACATATTTTACACAAAGATCAGATTAAAAAAGAAGAAAAGGCGGAATTGGGGATCAGAAAGGTGGGGAACTTTAGATAAGATAATTCTGGATTGAATTCTCTATTACGTCCTTTTAAATTACAGCACCTGGTCTCCCCTGGAAGTCCCCAAACCAGGTACTGGCCAGGCCTAACACTGCTTAGCTTCCAAAATCGGCCGGAGTTGGGCATGTCCAGCGTGGTGTGGCTGTAATATTAATCAGGAGACGGAGATCCGGTTCATAGTGAAGGATGGAGGGAGCTAGTATAAGAAAAAGGCTTACATTATAAGAAGGGTGCTATCTCATATCCTTCGTTGAAGCCGTCTGGATGAAGGGTGTTCAGTTCATAGATCCAGAATATCTCCCTCCTGGAAAGCAGGTTTGAGAGATCCTCTTCCTCTGTCTCCCAGGGATACCCGTTCGATGCCTTTGTATGTTAATGCCTCTGGATCTGAGTTATGGCACTGATGGAAGTGTCTTGATACTGCATGTGTTAGAACTTTGTTCTTTATATTCCTAATGTGTTCTTGGATGCGAAGTTTCAATGCCCTCTTAGTTTTGCCAATGTACTTCATTTTGCACGGGCATTCCAGGAGATAGATCACTGATAATGTGTTGCAGTTTATAAATTGTTTGATCCGATATTCTTTATTGGTATTGGTGTTGAAAAATTATTTTCTGTTCTGATGAAGATATCTGCAAATATTGCATCTACCACATTTAAAACTGCCCACACATTTTGGCATGGTGTTCCTTGCTTCAGGATTCCTTAACATGCTGGGTGCCACAAGGTCCTTTAGGCTTTGAGATTTCCGAAAGACCAATTTTGGTTCCTTAGTGAGGTAGTCCTTCAGAATGGGATCCATTAGCAATATGTGCCAATGTTTCTTGAGTGTTTGTTTGATGAGATTCTCGTGCCTGCTATATGTGGTAATGAATTTGACTGTGTCCTCTTTATTTTCCTGGGATTTGTATTTCAGAAGTTCTCCTCTTTCCAAGCCTTTTGTTCTGATAGTGGCTCCTTCCAAAAGTTGAGTAGGGTACCCCTTTTTCCTGAATCTCTCCTTATATACTTCAAGTTGTAGATCTCTGTCCTCACTAGTTTTGCAATTGCGTGCTATTCTGTTGAATTGAGAAAATGGGATATTGTCCTTCCACTGTTGCCGGTGATGGCTCCTATAGTGCACATAGCTATTCATGTCTACCTTCTTGATGAAATTGCTCGTGATGATTTCCTTATCTGAATGTGTTAAAACCAGGTCTAGGAACTCAATTCTTTCGGTGTCATCTGTGGACGTAAAACTGAGGTTCATAGTGTTATCCGAAATGTGTGTTAAAAATTCCTTAAAACTTGGCTGATCTCCTTCCCATACAAATAAAATATCAATGTAGCATTTATATAGAATGATATTATGCTGATCTCAGCAAAGACCATCTGATCACAGAGGATCACAGACTTTTTATATGCGAACTCATGCATTTTATATTGAAACATAACTATTTTAAGTTTTTAGATGGGTTTTATCTCCAGATCTGTGGAACAGCGATGGGCACTATCTTTGCACCCAGCTTCGCCAATCTTTTTATGGGACAGTGGGAGAACAAGTATGTTTTTACAAACAACCCATACCAGCATAATATCATTCTATATAAACGCTACATTGATGATATTTTAATTGTATGGGAAGGAGATCAGCCAAGTTTTAAGGAATTTTTAACACACATTTTGGATAACACTATGAACCTCAGTTTTACGTCCACAGATGACACCGAAAGAATTGAGTTCCTAGACCTGGTTTTAACACATTCAGATAAGGAAATCATCACGAGCAATTTCATCAAGAAGGTAGACATGAATAGCTATGTGCACTATAGGAGCCATCACCGGCAACAGTGGAAGGACAATATCCCATTTTCTCAATTCAACAGAACAGCACGCAATTGCAAAACTAGTGAGGACAGAGATCTACAACTCGAAGTATATAAGGAGAGATTCAGGGAAAAGGGGTACCCTACTCAACTTTTGGAACGAGCCACTATCAGAACAAAAGGCTTGGATAGAGGAGAACTTCTGAAATA
The DNA here is from genome assembly GCF_028390025.1 of Pseudophryne corroboree. Classification (NCBI taxonomy): domain Eukaryota; kingdom Metazoa; phylum Chordata; class Amphibia; order Anura; family Myobatrachidae; genus Pseudophryne; species Pseudophryne corroboree. Next base: position 396,230,961 of record NC_086450.1, on the reverse strand, counting down.
CAAATCCCAGGAAAATAAAGAGGACACAGTCAAATTCATTACCACATATAGCAGGCACGAGAATCTCATCAAACAAACACTCAAGAAACATTGGCACATATTGCTAATGGATCCCATTCTGAAGGACTACCTCACTAAGGAACCAAAATTGGTCTTTCGGAAATCTCAAAGCCTAAAGGACCTTGTGGCACCCAGCATGTTAAGGAATCCTGAAGCAAGGAACACCATGCCAAAAAGTGTGGGCAGTTTTAAATGTGGTAGATGCAATATTTGCAGATATCTTCATCAGAACAGAAAATCATTTTTCAACATCAATACCAATAAAGAATATTGGATCAAACTGTTTATAAACTGCAACGCATTATCAGTGATCTATCTCCTGGAATGCCCGTGCAAAATGAAGTACATTGGCAAAACTAAGAGAGCATTGAAACTTTGCATCCAAGAACACATTAGGAATATAAAGAACAAAGTTCTAACACATGCAGTATCAAGACACTTCCATCAGTGCCATAACTCAGATCCAGAGGCATTAACATACAAAGGCATTGAACTGGTATCCCTGGGAGACAGAGGAGGAGATCTCTCCAACCTCCTTTCCAGGAGGGAGATGTTCTGGATCTATGAACTGAACACCCTTCATCCAGACGGCTTCAACGAAGGATATGAGATAGCACCCTTCTTGTAATGTAAGCCTTTTTCTTATACTAGCTCCCTCCATCCTTCTCTATGAACCAGATCTCCGTCTCCTGATTAATATTACAGCCACACCACGCTGGATGTGCCCAACTCCGGACGATCTTGGAAGCTAAGCAGTGTTGGGCCTGGCCAGTACCTGGTTTGGGGACTTCCAGGGGAGACCAGGTGCTGTAATTTAAAAGGTCGTAATGGATAATTCAATCCAGAATTATCTTATCTAAAGTTCCCCACCATTCTGATCCCCAATTCTGCCTTTTCTTCTTTTTTAATCTGATCTTTGTGTAAAATATGTATACTCTTCCTCGGCATTCTGGCCTTTGTTTAAGACACACATACTGTCTCTTAAATCTGTCATATCCCTTAGGATTTTCAAGTATCCAGGTCTGGATATTATCTTTATTTTCTGTATATACGGACATTTATGAGCCCCTGTCCATGATTCCACACTATTATTACAATCACACCACCCAGGGGACGCCCAATACAGTCTGATCTTGGAAGCTAAGCGAGGCTGGGCCCAGGCAAGTACAAGGATGGGAGACCTCCTTGGAAGATCGGGTGTTGTAAATCTAAATATGTTGGGAGAAAATTGGAGGAATGCTCTAACAATCGTGTGTATATACATACTCATTCTTCGAACTCAGGTCTCTCTCTCTCTTCTTTCTTTCCTTCTGTTGTCTGGTATCCTCCCACTTCTATAAAAGGTTTTCTATACCATATGCATACTTTTGGGATTTATATCCCAATGAGGATTATGAATCATTGTCCTACACTGCTTCTATCGTTCCTTTTGTTGCTCTCACCTTCTTACAGTGACCACTATTACTTCTGAATTACCATAACTGCACAAAAATTGGTTTATTTAGTATACGTGTTTTTTTCATACTGGCAACTTCACTATATCAATCTAAGGCTTCAGATTATATTATATATTGACAATATTAGTACAGAAAAGCCAAGACATTCGTATGATGTAGTGCATCTGATGAACCTTCTTAATTATATGTAAGATGCGTTAATATGACCTTTGACCTTGACCCCACCTTCTTATTTCCCTTTTTTTTTACATATTTAAAACTCGATATGGAGCTGGACAAAGATTTGGCAAAGGACTGAATCTAAATGAAAAGTAGCCGTCAGGGAACATCTTTTAGATGGTTTAATTGGACTCCGAGAATATGGCTGCCGCAAACACAGATCACTGAGGACTTTGTTCTAATGGAAAATGGCTGCCGGAGGACTCCGTCTTCACCAATACAGACATTACAGGAATTTGCCAGCCGCATCAAAAACGTGCTAACAACGTAAGCACGTTCTGCCACACAGAGCCAACGCATGCGCACTTTGTAAAGAAGGATACCGGACGTGGGGCGGATATGATGTCATACACTGCCCGGACAGGAAGTCCGCGGCTTCGTAGCTTATTTATGTTTCTTTTTCATCCACTTGGGGTCACTGGAGTACTCTTGGGATATGGACGGCTTTAGCAGGACAGGCACTGAATATTTAAATTTAGTAACTCTCCTCCCCCCCATACTCCCAGAATACCTCAGTGTTTTTTCTGTGCTCACAGGAGTGACAAGCACGTGTGTTTCTTCCACACATACTTTTATTTTTAACTATTTTTTCATTTTCAACTTCAGCACATCCATTCCTAGCTTAGCAAGAAGCTTGGTCCGGGATAGTGCACGCTGCAAAAAGCAGCTACTGACATGTCGGTCCTCACACAGAGCACCCTCAGAGCCAACAACAGCAACTCTGTCTCTGAGCTGCATGAAAGGCTGGACGGAGCTTACAGAAGAAACCCCGTCATAGCCCTCGCTACAGGAGATCAGGTATGCTGGGGGGACAGGGCGGCCCCGCTGTGTGGGGTCCGCCGCCCGCACCCGCCGCTGATTACAGGCCGCCCGCCCCAGCAGCTCCAACCGCTGCTGTATGCAGACTAAGCCGCCCGCCCCAGCCGCTCCACGGTATTCAGCGCCGCACGCTCCTGCCGCCGATGCTTACTGAGGCTGCTGCTCCGAGCTGCTGCATGTCACTCAGAGACGCCGGCCGCACTTCCGGAGCTCCCCGGCGCTATACGCCGCGCTCCCTGCATCCGCTCCCCGGCTTCCTGCACCCGCACTCGCTCCCGTCCGCTGGAGAGACAGCGGTACACGGTGCTCAAAGGGGGGGAGAAGTCTGTCCTCAGGCAGCACAGCTGCAGGGGGGTTAAGGGGGAGTAAATGCCCATGGCAGCAGCCGTATAGGCAAGGCTGCATGGGGTTACAAGGAATATTGCCTAGGCTGTTAAGCCTATATTAACAGGGGGTTAGTTACAGGTTATATATGGCTTTACACATGTATTTATCACCTAAACTGTGATTATGACTGTAAGCATGGCATGGGGGCCATTTTAACCATGCTTCCTGTTTCTTCCTGTTTCCTGATTCCAGAACGTTCCTGTCCTACAACACTACTCCACCGGATGGCGCAGGGGTGTTAGTGGGAATTTTGGATCAGGTTTCATATAGTACTGACCACGTGCGCTGCACTTCGGCCATATATAGACACACCTTAGTAACAATTTTACTGAGTCGTGCAAGTGGTCTCTCTTTGTCTAGTTGTGTTGTCTGTCTGCATAATGAGTAAGGCACCAGCTAAAACAAAAAAGCAGTTTCACTGCAATGTCTGTAAGAGTGTGTTGCCAGATGGTTCTACCACATGTACAGTATGTTTTGTGAATTCAGATACAAATACAATTTCTACTCCGATTTCTATTCCGATTTTATCCCCGGATCCTCAATGGGCAATATTAGCGGATATAATGGCTGGCTTGCAATCAGAATTGGCCGCCGCTCGCCACGAGTGGGAGGCGGCAAGATCTGAGTCTCGGGTGAGTCCGCCAGATACCAGAAGGTGTCCTCAGAGTACAGCCTCCATTCATACCACCTACAGCGCCATGGGACTTGAATCTGGTTTTAGATTTTTTACAGTCTTCATATTTTGAACCCTTACAACAAGTGGATATTAAGTTTCTCACTTGGAAAAAATTTTTCTCCTAGCCTTAGCTTCGGTAAGGCGTGTTTCAGATTTGGGTGCCTTGTCATGCAAGCCACCGTATTTGGTGTTTCATGATGACAGAGCTGAACTTCGGACGAATCCCGCTTTCTTGCCAAAGGTAGTGTCATCTTTTCACATCAATCAACCAATGGTGGTTCCTGTGTTAACAGAAGATTCTGGAACTTTGGATGAGGAACGCGCACTACGCGTTTATGTAGCCCGTACATCTACAATTTGTAAGATGGATACATTGTTTGTTCTCTATGATGCTGCCAAGATGGGTTGGCCAGCTTCCAAGCAGACCTTAGCCAGATGGATTAAACTGACCATACGTCAGGCTTACCTTCATGCTAGGTTGCAGCCGCCTACATCAGTAACAGCTCATTCCACACGTTCTGTGGGAACTTCATGGGCAGCTGGTCGTGGGGCTTTTATGACTCCGCTTTGCCGTGTGGCTACATGGTCATCAGTGCACACGTTTGTGCGCTTTTACAAATTTGATACGTTTGCGGCATCAGCATCTAGCTTTGGCCGCCTAGTGTTACAGGTGCCAAACAGCTCTCCCGCCTAAGGGGGAAACTTTGGTACGTCCCAAGAGTACTCCAGTGACCCCCTAGTGGATGAAAAAGAAAATAGGATTTTGGTACTTACCAGGTAAATCCTTTTCTTTGAATCCATAGGGGGCACTGGATGCCCACCCAGCGCAGTTTTACCTGGTTTGTGGTAAATGCAGTGGATCTTATGGTAACACATTCTCACCGACTGGTTCAAACGTTCAAGTTATATCGGTTATGGTGTCAACTGTTTAGTTGTCTTTTACGTTATGTGTCAACTTTATTGTTGTCCGTTATGTTATAATGTTATATGTAATTCTCCATTGTTCATCCTCTCTATCGCTCCTGTTCGGCTCAGTAAAAAACACTGAGGTATTCTGGGGATATGGAGGGGAGGAGAGTTACTAAATTTAAATATTCAGTGCCTGTCCTGCTAAAGCCGTCCATATTCCAAGAGTACTCCAGTGCCCCCTATGGATTCAAAGAAAAGGATTTACCTGGTAAGTACCAAAATCCTATTTTTACAAATGTTGCATTGCACTTTTCAGAATATGTTTCTAATATTTGATATCTCTACTAATATAGCCACAATAGGTTTGTAGTATATCTGTATTTTGGTTCTTTATGATCACCATAACTAATTAATTACAGGAAGTGATGTAGACACCACTTCCCTCTCAGGATTAGTGTATATATATATATATATATATATATATATGTGTATGTATATATATATATATAGTCTGTCTCTAGTCTCAAATCACCCCTTGATGAAGTCCAGACAGGACGAAACGCGTTGGGTGCTGCCTTGATCTAACCTCAATCGCTAAAAGTTAAGATACTTCACTCCTCTATTTTTTGAATGTTTTTGAACCTTTTTTTTATCCATGTATATTTTACATCCTGTGAACTCTTTTTATGCTTTACAGCTTTTTATGCGTTTTTTTACTATCATTTGTGTATGTCATTTTATTATATTAATTTGTACCTTTTAATACTCGGTTTTGTTTAGTGCTATATATTGTAATAAATTTGTGTATATATTTTTATATAACTGCCTAGCTCTGCAATTGTTTGGCACCAGTGGTCGCTTGTACTGCCTCACTTTCCGTTTACAAATAAATATACATAAATATATATATATATATATATATATATATATATATATATATATTATACACACACACACCAAGGCAAATATTTTTATAAGATGGGATTGAGGGCCAGCATACTGCGGTTAATAAATATATAATTCACACACACTGTATCTACATGGTTGAGCCACATGATTACGATCACCTCCTGCATTTGACTCGGCAGCGCGTAGCCCATGAAGTACGTCACGTGTCATGCATTGGCATGGTGGGTATATAAGGTGTGTGATAGGCCGTCTGCACACATATCACTCGTTGCTGTCATGGGTAAAAGGGGCAATTTTATCAAAGTTGCAAAAAGGAATGATTATCGGCTTTTGCGCCAAGGGTGTCAGTATTTCTGATGCAGCGTAGTTTGTGAACTGTTTGCTGCTGCTGTGGTGAAGGTGTACCGTGACTGGACAAATGGCACCATTGTAAATAACCGATGTGGAAACGGCAGAGCACCACGTGCCATTGATGTGAGAGGTGGATGTCGGCTATGAAGGTGCGTGAGAGCCAACCAACACGCTACAGTGGAGAAGCTCACTGTCAAAATGACCCTGGGGGCTACCAGACGTGTGTCTAAAACAACAGTTCAGCAAACCTTGCTGCGTATGGGGCTCCAAAGCGGTTACTCTGGCTATCAGCTGGTGGTCATAATAATGTGACTCCGCCGTGTACAGTATTTCAGTGTTCCTGCTGTAGCTGTGTCCTTTATGACCCTTTCTTCTACTGCTTCTATGTTGTGGTGCAGTATTTATGTGTGGTTATATTAACTGAAAAACTCATTAAAGCTTTGTCTAAAGAGAAAAAAATGAATACATTAATACACTATTAAGAATCTGTAACCCATAGCAGTCATATTTGCTTTCTTTCCCCAAACTGTACTAAAAAACTGGTAGTTGGATCTGATCGGTAGTTATGGGTTATAGGTTAGAAGAGATTGTTTTGAGGTTTATTTAATTAAATAACCATTTTTTCTTCATAGACCTGACATACAAAAAACAAAAGCGGCCCCGAGATACTGAAGGAAATGAGACTGAGAAAGAGAAAAATAGTACGATCCCTGAGGTAGGTCATTAAGAGAATGTAAGGTTTTATTTTTGTTTTGTTGTACTGAGAAATTATTTTGTTATGTACGAGTGAGTATTATGTTTGATTCAAATAATTTGGTTATTGTTCTATACAGAAAATCCATCGTCCATTTACTCCAGTCCTGCATTTAGAGAACACAATACCGACCGTCCACTGCCCTTCTCTGGAACACTTCAAACAGAATTATCTGGCTCCACAGAGGCCAGTGATATTAGAAGGGGTCATCGATCACTGGCCATGCATGAGGAAATGGAGGTATAAATTACATTTACCATATAATTGTCACTTTACTGGCGTGTGAGACAGATGCTGAAATGATGGTGTCCGTCGTCGGCAAATTTACTTACATGACATCCTCCTGACATCTGTGCTGCTTTTTGTGTATATTTATAACCCGACAACTAGGATATGCCTTTGACAGACAGCTTGTACAGTCTGTAGCAGCTGCACCTTTCTGCTGTCTGTATGTCATGCCTGGGTGGCTAAGAGGAGTGCATACAACACACTAGATTGGTAATAGGGGTTACGTCCAAGATCCCGTCTGTTGGAATCCTGGCAGCCGGAATACCGACAGCCATCAGAACACCAACATCGGAAATCCAGAAAATGTCAGGATCCCGAAGGTAAGTATAGCCGGGAGGGTTAGGCGGAGGGGAGGGTTATGGTTAGGTAAGTATAGCCGGGAGGGTTAGGCGGAGGGGAGGGTTATGGTTAGGCACTAAATCAGGTGGTTAGGTTTAGGCTGCGGGGTGTTTGGTTTAGGCACTAACTGGGGAGGTTAGGGTTAGGTTGCAGTAAGAGAGGGGCAGGGGGGTGAGTTAGAATGCTTAAATCACCTATGCCGGGATCTTCATCATCGGGATGCCGGTATCTGTATTCTAAACGCCATCATCCCGTGCGCCGGGATCTCATACCCAACCCGGTAATAGACTTTGGTGTCTATTTACTAATCCTTGGATGGAGATAAAGTGGACGGAGATAAAGTACCAACCAATCATCGTCTAACTGCCATGTGACAGGCTGGGTTTGAAAAATGACAGGAGCTGATTGGCAGGTACTTTATCTCTATCCAAGGCTTAGTAAATAGAGCCCTTTGTTTGCGCACACAAATGCTATGCTAAGAATACAACAAATAAATTTTCAGGTGTCCTAAAACTGTTCCACCAACATATCTTAGAAGGAATATGCAATGTAAGCCTCAGCATTCCCCTTTGCTGCCCTGTAGTTTACCTTTAGTGTTATCAGTACTAAGCTAGCTCATGCTGTTACCGGCAGATGAGCATGGTGGGATTTGTAATTCAGACCTTTATGTTACAGAGCCCCCTTCTTATGTACGCACAAGGAGGCGGCCATTTTTTTTCAGACTGAACTAATGAGAATGCTGCCTATGAGTTCACTAGTCGCCAATTGATAAACTGCATTCTCTTGAATCTTGGTTGAGAGCACTAAATGGTTGCATCCAGACTTAAGTTGCTTCCCCCACCCCCCGAAACCACTATACTTTGCCCCCCTCCTCCAGCCACCTATTGTTGTAGTGTGCCATGTTTCCCATCTATATTATGTAAAAAGATCGACATTATTTAGACTTGATTGGTTGAATGTTCTATCATGTAAATAATGGTTAATAAAGAATAATTTAAATTGGATGTGCAGACTGACTCCCCCCTGCGGCTCCAGCTTCGGGTTAGCGTGGCACTTTCATATGTCTGTAAATAGATTACCAATACAGAATCAGTACGCTGTGGATCTGTCTGTCGTAACCTTATGGTGCAGCCCATCACTAGAAGTCTGGCTTATTGTTACTGCGCTTATGCCCATACAGTGTGGAGTACATACAGAAGGTGGCCGGATGTCGGACTGTGCCCGTGGAGCTGGGATCCAGATACACTGACGCAGAATGGTCTCAAAGCTTAATGACTATAAATGAGTTTATTAATACATACATGCTGAATCCGGTAAGTACCCGACCTGTATCTGAAAGGGCCCCTGGATATTTTCCTGGAGGGTGGAGTTCACTGCACAAAGCAATAAATAAAGGAGCAGTAAATATTTCTTCTAACCACTGTCGCAATAAATGTTGTGCAGGGCTATGGTGATCCTGCTGGTGTAACCTATACAGAGCCGCGCACACAAGTTCACTCTCAGCTGAATTGTGTACAGCTCTGAAGATTCTGGTTAAGCAGATGCAATGCTTAAAATGCAAGATCCATCCGTAAAGCGAACTTGGATGGACCTCTGCATCGGCCCTCTACGTTTAGCAGCTGTAAACTCCCTGTACCTCTTCTGGTATTAAGAGCAACATTAATGAGGGGCTGTCAGCAGAATGGGAAATGGGGTAAAAAGTGTGAAGGGTTGAAAACATATTGTACAGCACTAATGGTAGCAGCACTAAGATCGGTGTGCATTAGAGAGAATTAGAAAAACTGCTAGTAAAATCATTGGTATGCCGCTGCCAATCTTTGATGAGTTGTACAGGCGTAGCGTTTTAAGCAAAGATAGGAGTATTTTATCAGAAAGTGAGCATCCTTTTAATGAGTTCATTGTCGAACTTCCGTCCCGAAAGAGGTTTCGTACTCCGCTAGCACGGACCAGTCGTTTCAGGATTAGTTTTATTCCATCTGCAGTATGGATGCCAAATGTATTATTGTATTATTTTTATGTTTTGTATGCTATGACTGCGTCTCCTGCTACTTGGTGCTATGTACTACTGTAATTTCGTCTGTCAATTTGTTTTGGCTGATGACAATAAACCGAACTTGAACTTTAGATGGTCTCAGTATTAAATGCCATTGTGCAGTGTATCCCGGTGTTCATAATACCGACGCCGGGATTCCGACGTATGAAATCCTGATGGGCGAGTAGAGGGTATTTCCCCTTCTCCCCTAACTGTCTGGTCCCGCAGCCTAAGTCTAACCTTTCCCTTTAGTGCCTGAGCCTAACTACCCCCTTGGAGGTGCCTAAACCTAACCCCCCATCCCTGCTGCCTAAACCTAACTCTCCCTTCCCCGCAGCCTGACCGTAACCTTCCCCGGAGGTATCTAACCCTCCCTCCCCGCAGCCTAACTCTAACCTACCCCAAATTTACCCCGCAGCCTAGGCCTATTTCCCCCCCCCCCCCAGGTGGCAGCTAACCCTCCCCCTTCTAGTTCTAAACCCAAACCCGTGGGCTGTTGTAATGGTCAGGATGCCGGCTGTCGGGATCCCGGCAACGGTCTCCTGTCCCTTTAGGAGTTCCCAACAGCCGGCATATTCACTGCATCCCGTTTAAACGTACAGTACTGTATAATCACCATGATAGGTCTATTGCTAAAGAGCCCATGAATCAATACAGTAATGTAGCTTAATTCATGCTTACTGACCAATTTAGATGTGAAATGCTCTGTTGTAATTGTAATAACTAATTTATTATTATGTCTGTTTGTTTTAAGTCAACTCGCAGGGGATACCTCGCTCAGCATCAGCTGTTTGAACAGGTAATGAGAGATTATTAAATTCAATGCACTAACAGAAAGGAAATCATCAAAATAAAAACTAAAATGTTATATAATAGATTACGCTGGACCTGGTATGATGTTTGTAATGCTTAGGTGCAAGATTATACAGTAGAGGCCATGGTCATCCTACTGTACGTTTCCTCTACCTGCAGACACTGGGGGGTAAATTTACTAAGACTCTAATTTCACCTGTGTTTGACTGAGACCAAACACGGGTGATATTGATCAAACACAGGTGTTTTACTAAATCGTATTTCTCTAGCATCCATAAGGGATATTGGGGAATCTAGTACGATGGGGTATAGACGGGTCCAAAGGAGCCAGTGAACTTTAAATTTCTTCAACTGGGTGTGCTGGCTCCTCCCCTCTATGCCCCCTCCCACAGGCAGTTTAGAAAAAAGTGCCCTTAGGAGAGGATGCACATCTCTGCAAGCTTCAGAGAGTTTTCTTCATTTTCTTTTAAACTTTTATTATTTTCGGTATGCTGTCTGCAAAAGAACTGGTGCAAAAGGGCTTGACTAGCACTTGTGTGATGGTTTAAGCTAATAAGGAACTTTTGCCAGTATATTATATGTGGGTGTGGTTCGTTTTATCGACAGTATCTAGGTCGACAATGTTTAGGTCGACCACTATAGGTCGACAGTCAGTAGGTCGACATGGATGGAAGGTCGAAAGGGTTTCTAGGTCGACATGTGCTAGGTCGACAGGTCTAAAGGTCGACATGAGGATTTTTTATTATTTTTTGTGTCGTTTTCTTCGTAGAGTGACCGGGATCCCAAATTAGTGCACCGCGTCCCCTCGCATGGCTCGCTTCGCTCGCCGTGCTTCGGGCATGATGCCTTCGCTCCGCTACCGCTTCGCTCGGCACACTTTACCGTTCCAATCGTAGTCCACGTGGATCGTTAAGTATGAAAAAATCCCCCCCCCAAAAAAATGTGAAAAACTCATGTCGACCTTTAGACCTGTCGACCTAGCACATGTCGACCTAGAAACCCTGTCGACCTTCCATCCATGTCGACCTAGTGACTGTCGACCTATAGTGGTCGACCTAAACATTGTCGACCTAGACACTGTCGATCTTCAGACCGGATCCCATTATATGTATGTAACTCCGGCGCCATTGGAGAGGCGGGACCTGAGGCGTTTTGGTGCCTTCCTCTGCTTACTGCAGCCATATGCAGCACACACAGCGCTTCCTGACTCCTCAGCCACGCTGGATATCTGGTACAGGGTGTAGCAAAGGGGGAGAGCCGCTTGTGTACACTATCCTGATCCTATTTAGGACTAAAATTGTTAGTGTTTACTGTGTTTTAGGGAGCTGACAGCCTCACTGGGGCTTTGCAGCTCAGGGTGTGCTGGTGTCCTCTCTCTCTCTCTCTCTCTCTCTCTCCTCTCACATACAGTAGGGCAGGCTTGCATTATTACTGTCTGTGTGTATGTTATTGTGCTTACTGTGAAATATGGATAAACTCAAGCTGTGCAGTGTATGTCAAACTAGATTTTCTCCATTATCTACTGACTCTGTTTCCTGTGAACAATGCAGTCAGTTTTCACAAATCAGTGAAGGGGCTGGGGGAGAGGGTCCAGAGCCCCACTGGTTAGGGTCTCTTAAAACTATGATGTCAGATATGTCATCCAAGCTCACTGCTAATGTGCAGAAAACTCAGCTGCTGCAACAAGCTGTTGCAGATTTAGCTGCTAGGGCTGATGCACAGCCCCCCCTCTCATGCAGGTCCTCAAGGATGATGGGGATGACCTGGATCCCGTTAGTGGGGATCCCGATGCTGCTCATGGTATTGAACCCCTCATTTTGGCTATAAGGAATGTGTTAAAGCTCCCTCTAGAGAACGCTGCATCACAGCAGTCGTTTTTCTTTGTACAAAACAAGCCTAATGTCACGTTCCTTGATTCTACAGAGTTAGATGACTTATTTAAACTGGACTGGAAAAATCCAGACAAAAATTCCAAGTGTCCAAAAAGTTTTTGCGCACTTTCCCATTTGCTCCTGAAGGTTCAAAATTTTGGGAGGTATCCCCTGGGGTGGATGTCTCAGTCTCTCACCTGTCTAAAAAGGCGGTACTGCCCGCCCCGGGCTCCTTTACCATGAAGGATCCTGGGGATAGGAAGATAGAGACTACCCTAAAATCTATATACACAGCAGCCGGTATATCACAAAGACCGGTCATTGCGGGTTGCTGGATGACCCATGCTATTCATTCTTGGGCCACTCAAATTCAGGGGGGCCTCTCGGGGGATATGCCCTTAGTTACTATGGTAACCCTCCTGAAGCACATTCAGGACACTACCCGTGTCCTCTGTGATTCCCTCAGGGAGATGGGGAACATTAATGCTCAGACTTCTGCCGTGTCGGCACGCAGGGCCTTGTGGTTGCGTCAGTGGATTGCGGACGCGGAATCCAAACGTAGTGTGGAATCCCTCCCCTTTTTGGGGGAATGACTTTTTAGGGTTGAATTGGATACCTGGATTTCCAAAGTTACGGCTGAAATATCCACGTTTCTCTCCTCTGGGGCCCCAACAGCAAGACGCTCCTATCCGGGGCCGTCTGTCCAGTCCTTTCGGTCTCACAGATTTCGGTCGAAGGCCAGAGGTGCCTCCAATGCAGCCAGAGGCACCAGAGGTACGTCCAGAAAACCTGCAAGTACCAGTTCCCAGGAACAGTCCACCGGTTCTGCTTCCACAAAGGCCTCAGCATGATTGTGCCCACCCACCACCTGCGTCACTTCAGCTGCGTCTGGGAGACTTCCTGCCAGGATACCTGGGTCAGAGAGCTCGTTTCTCAGGGCTACAAGCTGGAGTTTGACAGTACTCCCCCCCCCCCCCCCCCCCCCCCCTTCCCCAACGATTTTTCAAATCTAGCTTACCAGCTCTGGAGGATATGCAAGTTACGTTGCAACAGGCTATCCATAAGTTGGTCCAGTCCCACGTCATTGTTCCAGTACCAGGGGGTCAATGTGGTCCCTTATCTGGACGATCTACTGATAAAGGCAAGATCCAGGGAGCTTTTGTTGCTCCATATCAACCACACCATCTATCTTCTGTCAGACCATGGGTGGATCCTCAACTTACAGAAGTCCCACCTGGAGCTAATCCAGAGGCTCCTGTTTCTGGGGATGTTGCGGGATACTGTGGCCCAGAAGGTGTTTCTACCAGAAGACAAGGCCAGAACATTTCAGTTGGCTCTCCTGAGCAAGTTGTCCGGATCACATCTGCAGATGCACCGGATGATTTGGCTGTCACCTCAGGCCAGGATTTCTCTCCTGTAGTGGCTACAGTCTTCCAGACTCCTGGAAGGCCGGAGTTTCAGGATTGGACCCTCCTCACGACGGATGCAAGTCTATGGGGATGGGTAGCTGTCATCCAGGGGGCGCAGTTCCAGGGCAGGTGGTCAGCCCACTAGGCCCTCCTTTTGATCAACATTCTGGAACTTCGGGTGATCTACAATTCTCTGCTTCAGGCCTCTCCTCTGCTCACGGATCAGGCGATCCAGGTACAGTCAGACAATGCCACGGCAGTGGCGTATATCAATCATCAAGGAGGGACCAAAAGCAGAGCCTGCATGCGAGAGGTGTCAAACATACTCCTCTGGGTGGAAAGAAACACAAGAGCGATGTCTGCAATCTTCATTCCGGGTGTGGACAACTGGGAAGCGGACTACCTGAGTCGTCACGATCTCCACCCGGGTGAGTGGGGACTTCACCCTCTGGTGTTCCAGCGGATCATCGACTGGTGGGGTTGCCCACAAATAGACATGATGGCTTCTCGTTTCAACAAGAAACTTCCCTGGTATTGCTCACGGAACAGGGACCCTCAGGCGAGGGCAGTAGATGCACTGACGTCGCCTTGGCCTTACCGGCTGGTCTACCTGTTTCCTCCGATTCCGTTGCTCCCAAGGGTGCTCAAGCGAATCAGAAATCAGGGAGTCCAGGCAATTCTGATTGCCCCGGATTGGCCTCGGATGGTGTGGTACACGGATCTTCTTGACATGTCCATCGAAGACCCTTGGCCTCTACCACTAAGAAGCGATCTTCATCAACAAGGACCGTTCCTCTACCCGGACTTACGGCGACTTTGTTTGACGGCATGGAGGTTGAGTGGAACATCCTAGTTCATAAAGGCCTTTCCAAAAAGGTTATTGCTACCATGGTTCAGGCCAGGAAACTTGTGATGTCAAAACACTATCATCATATCTGGAGGAGATATGTCTCTTGGTGCGAAGAACGCACGTATCATCCGCCTACAGAGTTTCACTTGGGACATTTCTTACGTTTCCTGCAGGCTGGTGTGGATAAGGGCTTGCGTCTGGGTTCCACTAAGGTCCAGATTTCAGCCCTCTCCATTTTCTTCCAGAAGAAATTGGCAGTGTTGCCGGAAGTTCAGACCTTCTTGCAAGGGGTGCTTCACATACAACCACCTTTTGTGCCGCCTACGGCACCCTGGGATTTGGATGTTGTGTTGGCGTTTCCACAGTCCTCCTGGTTTGAACCTCTAATGATGGTAGAAGACAAGTACCTCACGTGGAAGACAGTGATGTTGCTGGCCCTGGCTTCTGGTCGACGTGTCTCGGAATTGGAGGCCTTATTGTGTAAAATTCCATACTTGGTCTTTTATGAGGATAGAGGGAGCTCCAGACTAGACAGCAGTTCCTGCCGAAGGTTGTCTCCGCGTTTCACCTGAATCAACCTATTGTGATTCCGTCTTGTTCTGACGCTTCTGTTCCTCCAGAGGCATTCGATGCTGTGCGTTCCTTGAAGATCTATGTCAAGCGCACAGCTCGGGTCAGAAAGACGGATTCCTTGTTCATGCTCTATGATTCACAGAAAAAGGGTTGCCCTGCTTTAAAGCAGTCCATTGCTTGTTGCATTAGGCTTACTATCCAACAAGCCTATGTGTCGGCAGCCACCCAGGAAGATCGGTGGGCTCTTCCTGGGTGGCTGACCCGTGGAGTCTCGGCCTTGCAACTATGCCGAGCTGCTACCTGGTCGGGGTAGAACACCTTTGTGAAGTAATACAAATTTGATACCCTGGCCAAAGAGGATACCCCATTTGGGCAGACGGTGCTGCAGATGTCTCCGCACGTTCCCACACGTTCCTGAAGCTTTAGGACGTACCCATCGTACTAGATTCCCCAATATCCCTTATGGATGCTAGAGAAAATAGGATTTTAATACCTACCGGTAAATCCTTTTCTCGTAGTCCATAAAGGATATTGGGCGCCCGCCTCAGTGCGTTGACTTTTCTGCAGGTTCTTGTAGTAACCTGTTAAGCTGTTGCTGTTACCAGCTGTTGCTGATTGTTGTATGTTAGTGGTGTGCTGGTATGTAAATCTCACCACCCTTTGTTGTCATGTTCCTTCTATCATATATGTCCTTTCTTCTTCGGACACGTTTTTACCTATAACTGCCTATGGGAGGGGGCATAGAGGGGAGGAACCAGCACACGCAGTTGAATAAATTTAAAGTGCACTGGCTCCTTTGGACCCCATCTATACCCCATTGTACTAGATTCCCCAATATCCCTTAGGGACTACGAGAAAAGGATTTACCGGTAGGTATTAAAATCCTATTTTTTCCTATGGTGTATGTGTTCGTGTTTGGCTGGCGTGTTTGCCGGCAGCTAAACACTACTTGAAGCCTGCACAAATCAGTGAGATCTTTGCAGTGCTTCTGTGTTTAAAAGTTAGCAGAAGAGTTAAAATTAAGAGTTAAAATGCTGGTTCTTTAAATTAAGGGAGACCTCACATATTTTTTTTCTCCCTGTATTTTTAGACTCGGGACTGGCTTAAAGAGGCCAGGGCTAGTTATGCTTAGGAGGGGGGGACCCCACGCAGTTTTTTTACAATTTGATTTTAACTGTTTCTTTAACTTTCAAACACAGAAGCACTGCCCTGATCTCACCGATCTGTGCAGGCTTCCCTAATTCGCTGCTTAGGGGGGTGTCTATATGAAAAGTGCATTTGCACTATTCACGGTTGTGTTTGCAGAAACGATTCCAGGTAAATTTCCGAGTTTCATTGACGCCTATCTGAAATCCACCCAAGTTTGGCCGATGTCGTATTTGGTCGTACAACCCTGTCATCCTGTGTTTTATACTTCTATTTGACCTAACACTCCTGTTAGGTGTTTGCTAAATTTCCGAGATTGAAAATGCACCCCTGCTGGTCATCTTGGGCAACACGGAACTTAGTAAATTTACTCCTGGGACTCCTCATCTGTTTGCTCTGTGTATGGTGTACGTCAGTTAAATAAAAATATTTAAAACGAATAGTTGCTTTAATATATAAAGAGCAGAAAACAACAGGTTGTAACTTTTTTCCATTGATTTGATTTATATTGTTGAATACAAACGGTATCTCTCCCTTACTGCTGTACCAGCCGGCAGGAAGAAATGGTCATAACCATGGGGAAAATGTTTTTTAATATGAAACAATTTACATAGAGTGAATAAGATAATGCGCAGCGGCATATGCGATGTACCAGAGACTCCTGAACTTTGCTCTCTATGATGAGTTCCACTTTAATAAGTACTGTATTTGACAGTATTATAGAATTTTGGAAGAAGGTGACTAAGGGGGTCATTCCGAGTTGATCGCTCCTAGCAACTTTTTGCAGCGCTGCGATCAGATAGTCGCCGCCTATGGGGGAGTGTATTTTCGCTTTGCAAGTGTGCAAACGCTTTTGCAGCCTACAGCACAAAAAAGGTTGTTGCAGTTTCTGAGTAGCTCTGGACTTATTCAGCCGCTGCGATCACTTCAGACTTTTTGTACCCGGTATTGACGTCAGACACCCGCCCTGCAAACACATGGACACGCCTGCATTTTTCCAAACACTCCCAGAAAACGGTCAGTTGACACCCATAAACGCCCTTTCTGTCAGTCACCTTGCGACCGGCTGTATGAATGGATTCTTCGTTAAATCCATCACCCAGCACCGATCCTCTCTGTACCCGTACGACGCGCCTGCGCATTGCGGTGCATACGCATGCACAGTTTTGCTGAGATTTAACCTGATCGCAATGCTGCAAAAAGTTGCTAGCGAGCGATCAACTCTGAATGACCCCCGAAGAACTACAGGCAGCAGTACATCTGTCATGCATTATAATAATCCCGTCTCTGCTTCCTTTGCTTTGGGTGATGGGAACAGATACATGAACTGAAAGAGGATATTGGTATCCCGGATTATTGCTGCCTTGGCGAGGGAAATGAGGATGACATTACTATTAATGCCTGGTTTGGACCATCGGGAACAGTGTCTCCTCTTCATCAGGATCCTCAGCAGAACTTCTTAGCACAGGTTGGTACCTTGTGTCTATATTTTACTGTATGTTCCCAATTCACAAATACAGGTGTGGTGCAGGTGTCACCTCTTATGTTGCTGTCTATGGAGAAGCTTAGTTGATGCTAAAAGGCTTCCTGTAGACAACAAAAACTGTGAGATCCTTGTGCAATAGAACCTACATATAACTTGCTAGTTATAAAATTAGTAAAGTGCTGTGTCTCATCATTGTTCTGTGATACCATACACCGCCAGATTTTCTCAGTGAAATCCTCTAGAGCAGTGGTTCCCAAACACGGCCCTCAAGACACCCCGACAGTCCAGGTTTTAAGGATAACCATGCTAAAGGTCCCCATACATCAGCAATCGCAAAAAAAAAGACACAATTCCAAGATTTTTTCCCAGATTTAAAAATTTCCCAATCCACCAATCTGCGCCCATACATTACATATTTTTCAGTGTTTTGCAGATCATTTTCAGCAAATACAGATCTGACCATTTTTAAAAGGTTCATCAGTTTAGTAGAAACGGTCTGCGAATCTGCTCATTGTTACCTTACACTAGCAATTCACAGCCCCAATTGATCTGTGAAATCCAACATGTTGGACAACCTGATTTAACAATCCCAATTAAAAAAATTTGTGTGAATCTGTGATCCCCATACATTTTAGATTTATTTGCACAGTCTGAATCTGTGATCCCCATATATTGTAGATTTATTTGCACAGTCATCTGCAAAACGCTAGATTACCCCCAATTCATTGCTGATGTATGGGTGCCGATACTTAATTAGTACCTCAGTCGCTTGATTATACCATCAGTGTACAAGCAGGGATATCCCTAAAACCTGGACTGTTGGTGTGCTTTGAGGACCACATTTGGGAACCACTGATCTACAGCACATTCTCCATTGAGGTCCATAGCATTACACTATTGTTTGTAACTAAATGGTCATATTAATAAATGATGCATATAATGCCACTAGTCCCAACGTACCACATGGCGCCTTCTCCGGGATTCTGTCTTTGACCAAGAAATAACTAACTGTGGTTTGTAGAGTGGAGTATAGTGAACTCTAATTTGGCTGGAACCTTCTGAAACTATAGTAGACAACCTCAGGGTGCCATGTTAGTGGATGCTGACTGGTTCTTTCCGTGTCCTGAGATGTCCTGCAGTGTATTTCCAGTATTCCCCACCGGGTCTTCTGTATGCCGAATGTCGGGATCCCGGTGCACAGTATACCGGCGCCGGAATCCCGACAACTATTCTCCCTCGTGGGGGTCCACGACCCCCCTGGGGGGAGAATAAAATAGTGTGGCGCGCGTAGCGCGCCACCGTGCCCGCAGCGTGGCGAGCGCAGCGTGGCGAGCGCAGCGAGCCCGCAAGGGGCTCCTTTGCACTCGCCATGCTGTCGGCGCCGGTATGCTGGTTGCCGGGAGCCTGAGCGCCGGCATACCGTACTACACCCTTCCCCACCATGTCCTTATCATTGCACATTCAGAGATTACTGACTGTTCCCACTTCTTAATTGAAGGGACTTTGGCTAAAAATTTCCTGTTCCTCAGTGGAATCACCCAGGTAATAGTAGGGGCTCCTAGGGCCACTCTAAAATCCATAGGTTGTGTTTTCTCAAGGTGCTTTACAGAAATCGTGAACATAATACAGAGTTTAGACTTGCAGGAAATACAGAAACCAATGAACGTAATACAGGGTCGGATAATAAATTCCAAGGATTATTTATCCTACCCATGAAGGTACCAGGTGAGGCAGACGTTTCTGGCGCAATACATGAATCTTAATATGCACGTACAATTCCACATGTTTATTCTGCTCAAGAAAGTACCAGCCAAGGCAGCCACCTAGCACCTGGGAGGCACTGCATAGGTAAGAATTGCCAAGACATGCAGTTAGTATAAAATACAGCGGAAAATTACATTAAGAACAAATATGGATATCAACACAGGAAAAGAACCATGTTGTGGTGGTATGGATGGATATGGAAAGCAGTCCGCATACTGCAGGAAGAAGTACACGAGTAAGAGGCGACATAATAAAAAATGACTGAGGACAAATTGAAGATATAGTAATAACCAGTGGTTGAAGTGGAATTTTGAAGTGGGGGTATGGAAAAAGGAAAAGGTTCGTGCACGCCAAAGGTGCGCAGCAAAAATAGGGCGTTGCTTCATGGGGAAGGGGCGTGGCCACAGAATAGTACCAGTCACATTACACCACACAGTAGTACCCCTTTTACACATTATGCCAGGTAGAGCCCCTATATAACACAGGAAATACAAAAACAGGGGGAAAAAACTGATTTGTGCCCTTTGCATTATTTGTCACACACCGTAATGCCCATTACACATTATTCTACACGCTGTAATGCCCATTACACATTGTACCACACACCGTAATGCCCATGCCACACACTGTAATGCCATTACACATTATGCCACATACAGTTATGCCTCTGACACCATTTTATGCTCCACACACAATAATGTCCCTTACACATTATGCCCACACTAAGGCCTCTAATTATTTTTAAATTACCTGCTCGTTGCGGGGGGTCTCATGCTCGTCAGCGGTTTCATGATCGTTGCCAGGAGTCTCATGCTCGTTGCTAAGGGTTTCATGCAATATTAATAATATTATATTTAACAGACGGGGGCTCTATCATATTCTTCCTTTTCCTCGTACATACAAGGCAGCTGTACAAGGAGGAGCATAATGCTACTCATTCAAACATTTAGATCCTTAGCACTTGGGGGCTGAATCTTAGTATGCCCCATTATTGTAGGGCACTGAGGGTAATTTTGAGCATTAATAATAGCAGTTTCCCCTACAACTGTAGTTAAACCACCGGCAGTTTAGGGGTTTCAAAACTGATGCACATCTCATCCCAATTTGGTATTTTTATGTTGTGATCTGAAAACAGATCTACAGTATGGATAGTTTTAATTAAGGTTGCATTGTGAAACACAGAGGTGTCAAAGGGTTCACAACAGTGGTCCGGAACAAGATGAGCAAATACAAACATCTGCTTACATGTGAATCAGACCTACCAGATGCAATTGCCAACTCTTCTACAATCACACAATGCACCACAATACCCCTCACGTCTACCTTAACTCTTTGCAGTTTGGATTGAAAGGTCAATTGTAAAGAGCCCCAATGCCGCAATGCCCACCCCATATGTTTGGAATCTACATATATGGGTTGGAGCATAATAAAAAGAAAAAAAAATACATTATGTACACCATAAGGTGGTTACAAGGCATGAAATCATTCTAAAACAGCAGATGTTATGCCACTTCTGAAAAGGGTCACAAGTGAGAGGAGGAACGGCCAGATCCGCTGCTGCTGGGAGTCCGTGATCACAGCTTCCTGTGCGGCGATGGTGGGGGAGGACGGACCTGCTGCGGCCCGAGGGTGCCGCACACTGGGGGACCGAGCTAGCCGGCTGCCTGAGCAGTGCTGGGCGCTGAGGTATGGGAGCTTTGCTCCCAGTTACCCAGCGCCAGAAGTAGGTAGAGCAGACGCTGCAGACAGAGCTTGCGGTATGCCATACCGTCGTATACCGCCCCACTTCGAGCACTGGTAATAACACATAATGTTATGCAGTGATGGGTATAATTACCAGGGGAAGTGGCAGGAGGGTGTAATAGTAGCATAGGGGCTGATTCAGACAGACTCACTGCAGCGATCAGGTTTGAACTGCGCACATGCTGTCGTAGCCCTGCGATCGCCTCTGCCTGATTGACAGGCAGAGGCGGTCGCTGGGCGGGTCGGCGGCACTTGGCCACCATTTATGGGGCGCGGGCCGGGCAACGCAGGCGTGCCTGGACCATTGGGAGGGCGGGCCGAGGTGGCTGCATGATGTCACACGCAGCTGCTGCGACCGCGGCAGCAACGAGTAGCTCCCTGCCAGCACGCAGGAGCTGCGCTGTCTGGTAGCTACTCTTCAAATACAAAAGCATCGCTGCTGTGCAATGCTTTTGTACTTGTGCGACGGGGCACTGACATGCGGGGCGGGCTAGTCCTGTGCTGGGCGTCCCCCCACATGTCAGTGTGACTGATTGTAGATGTGCTAAATTTAGCACATCTACGATCAGGTCTAAATTAGCCCCAAAGAGAGCTAGGCCTAACTCCAATCCAGTTCTTACTCCTGTTGCACCTCCATGCTTTAGCTCACATGCGTAGGCTGCAAGTTTGAAGATGGCAGGTCAAGCCTGTGTGTGCAGGCCTTTCAGATGATGAACTTGTGTAGGAGATACTGGGTCAGCTGGTACAGGGCAATGGGAATGTTTGAGCACTTTGTTCAGCAAGCTAATGGTGGGGGATGTTGCAGCCTCACATTTGCAAACATAGTTTCAAAACAGGTGACCTACTGAAAATTATTTTGCATGGACAATTCATTTAATGCACAGTGGGACCTAACTTACATGTAAGTGCACTGGCATGATGTAAACGTACGTCTTGGTATACTCCTTTAATGTGAGGCATTAACATGCAAGTGCAGTTCAGGGATGGCGTGCAGACATAAGGTAATGACACCCCGTTGGGATGCGTCTTATTTTGATATACACGGACCTTGAAATACATCACTACAAGACATGAGTTTTGCATGTGAGGTTGCACGATTGTACCTCGATAGTGCACCGTTACACATAACTGTAACTCAGGCCCAATATGTACACATTCCTGTAATCTGATGTCTTGTGTGTAGTGAAAGTACAATAGCTCCTGCCTAATCCAAATTGTTTCTTTGTAGATTGTGGGGAGAAAGTTCATCCGCTTATACTCAGTGACGGAGACGGAACGCCTGTACCCATATGATACGTCCCTTCTACACAACACCAGTCAGGTGTGTGTCTCTACATTACACTGACTTCCTCGCCCTTTGTCGTTCTACCTCTCGTTTAACAGGATCTAATTGTTACTGTTTTTGAATCCATTTTAGGTAGATATTGAAAATCCTGACACTGAGAAGTTCCCTAACTTTGCACAAGCAGCTTACCAAGAGTGCATCCTGTGCCCTGGGCAGGTCCTATTTATCCCGGTGCAATGGTGGCATTATGTGCGAGCCCTGGATATCAGCTTTTCTGTCAGCTTTTGGTGGTGTTGATGGGACGCTCTATGAAACGTGCAGTTTCAGTGTGTAGACTCCACTGGTCACTATATAAACATTCTAATACTGACCTCATTGGTGCCTTCTGCTGTATAGTAACACAATGCAAACTATTGCTCCCCATCTAATCAGCCATTTCAATGTGCAGACATCACTTATAATAAGCGATTTCTCTATCGTCCTAGTGGATGCTGGGGTTCCTGAAAGGACCATGGGGAATAGCGGCTCCGCAGGAGACAGGGCACAAAAAGTAAAGCTTTTCCAGATCAGGTGGTGTGCATTGGCTCCTCCCCCTATGACCCTCCTCCAGACTCCAGTTAGATTTTTGTGCCCGGCCGAGAAGGGTGCAATCTAGGTGGCTCTCCTAAAGAGCTGCTTAGAAAAAGTTTAGCTAGGTTTTTTATTTTACAGTGATTCCTGCTGGCAACAGGATCACTGCAGCGAGGGACTGAGGGGAGAAGGAGTCAACTCACCTGCGTGCAGGATGGATTGGCTTCTTGGCTACTGGACATCAAGCTCCAGAGGGACGATCACAGGTACAGCCTGGATGGTCACCGGAGCCGCGCCGCCGGCCCCCTTGCAGATGCTGAAGTCAGAAGAGGTCCAGAATCGGCGGCTGAAGACTCCTGCAGTCTTCTAAAGGTAGCGCACAGCACTGCAGCTGTGCGCCATTTTCCTCTCAGCACACTTCACACGCGGTCACTGAGGGTGCGGGGCGCTGGGGGGGGGGCGCCCTGGGAGGCAAATGTAACCTATATAAAGGCTAAAAATACCTCACATATAGCCCCTAGAGGCTATATGGAGATATTTAACCCCTGCCTGATTTCTCTAAATAGCGGGAGACGAGCCCGCCAGAAAAGGGGCGGGGCCTATCTCCTCAGCACACGGCGCCATTTCCTCTCACAGCTCCGCTGGTCAGGACGGCTCCCAAGTCTCTCCCCTGCACTGCACTACAGAAACAGGGTAAAACAGAGAGGGGGGGGCAAATTTATGGCGATATTTTGATATGACAAAGCAGCTATAAGGGAGCACTTATTATAAGGCTATCCCTGATATATATATAGCGCTTTTGGTGTGTGCTGGCAAACTCTCCCTCTGTCTCCCCAAAGGGCTAGTGGGTCCTGTCTTCGTTAGGAGCATTCCCTGTGTGTCTGCTGTGTGTCGGTACGTGTGTGTCGACATGTATGAGGACGATATTGGTGTGGAGGCGGAGCAATTGCCAAATATGAGGATGTCACCCCCTAGGGAGTCGACACCAGAATGGATGCCTTTATTTATGGAACTACGGGATAGTGTCAACACGCTAAAGCAGTCGTTTGACGACATGAGGCGGCCGGACAATCAATTAGTGCCTGTCCAGGCGACTCAAACACCGTCAGGGGCTGTGAAACGCCCTTTGCCTCAGTCGGTCGACACAGACACAGGCACTGACTCCAGTGGTGACGGTGACGAATCAACCGTATTTTCCAGTAGGGCCACACGTTATATGATTTTGGCAATGAAGGAGGCGTTACATTTAGCTGATACTACAGGTACCACTAAACAGGGTATTATGTGGGGTGTGAAAAAACTACCTATAGTTTTTCCTGAATCAGAAGAATTAAATGACGTGTGTAATGAAGCGTGGGTTGCCCCTGATAAAAAGCTGATAATTTCAAAGAAATTATTGGCATTATACCCTTTCCCGCCAGAGGTTAGGGAGCGCTGGGAAACACCTCCTAGGGTGGACAAGGCGCTAACACGCTTATCTAAACAAGTGGCGTTACCCTCTCCTGAGACGGCCGCACTTAAAGATCCATCAGATAGGAGGATGGAAAATATCCAAAAAAGTATATACACACATGCAGGTGTTATACTACGACCAGCTGTAGCGACTGCCTGGATGTGCAGTGCTGGGGTAGTTTGGTCAGAGTCCCTGATTGAAAATATTGATACCCTGGACAGGGACAATATTTTACTGTCGTTAGAACAAATAAAGGATGCATTTCTTTATATGCGTGATGCACAGAGGGATATCTGCACACTGGCATCACGGGTAAGTGCTATGTCCATTTCGGCCAGAAGAGCTTTATGGACGCGACAGTGGACAGGCGATGCGGATTCAAAACGGCATATGGAAGTTTTGCCGTATAAAGGGGAGGAGTTATTTGGAGTCGGTCTATCAGATTTGGTGGCCACGGCTACAGCCGGGAAATCCACCTTTCTACCTCAAGTCACTCCCCAACATAAAAAGGCACCGACTTTTCAACCGCAGCCCTTTCGTTCCTTTAAAAATAAGAGAGCAAAGGGCTATTCATATCTGCCACGAGGCAGAGGTCGAGGGAAGAGACAGCAACACGCAGCTCCTTCCCAGGAACAGAAGCCCTCCCCGGCTTCTACAAAAGCCTCAGCATGACGCTGGGGCTTCTCAAGCGGACTCGGGGACGGTGGGCGGTCGTCTCAAAAATTACAGCGCGCAGTGGGCTCACTCGCAGGTAGATCCCTGGATCCTGCAGATAATATCTCAAGGGTACAGGTTGGAATTAGAGACAGATCCACCTCGCCGTTTCCTGAAGTCTGCTTTACCAACGTCCCCCTCCGAAAGGGAGACGGTTTTGGAAGCCATTCACAAGCTGTACTCTCAGCAGGTGATAGTCAAGGTACCTCTTCTACAACAAGGGAAGGGGTATTATTCCACTCTTTTTGTGGTACCGAAGCCGGATGGCTCGGTAAGGCCTATTCTAAATCTGATGTCCTTGAACCTGTACATAAAGAAGTTCAAGTTCAAGATGGAGTCACTCAGAGCAGTGATAGCGAACCTGGAAGAGGGGGACTTTATGGTATCCTTGGACATCAAGGATGCGTATCTCCACGTTCCAATTTACCCCTCACACCAGGGGTACCTCAGGTTCGTTGTACAAAACTGTCACTATCAGTTTCAGACGCTGCCGTTCGGATTGTCCACGGCACCTCGGATCTTTACAAAGGTAATGGCCGAGATGATGATTCTTCTTCGAAGAAAAGGCATATTAATTATCCCATACTTGGACGATCTCCTAATAAGGGCAAGGTCCAGAGAACAGCTAGAGATGGGATTAGCACTGTCTCAAGAAGTGCTAAAACAGCACGGGTGGATTCTGAATATTCCAAAATCCCAGTTAATGCCGACAACTCGGCTGCTGTTCCTAGGGATGATTCTGGACACGGTTCAGAAAAAGGTTTTTCTCCCGGAGGAAAAAGCCAAGGAGTTATCCGAGCTTGTCAGGAACCTCCTAAAACCAGGAAAGGTGTCTGTACATCAATGCACAAGAGTCCTGGGAAAAATGGTGGCTTCTTACGAAGCAATTCCATTCGGCAGATTCCACGCAAGAATTTTCCAAAGGGATCTGTTGGACAAATGGTCAGGGTCGCATCTTCAGATGCACCTACGGATAACCCTGTCTCCAAGGACAAGGGTGTCTCTTCTGTGGTGGTTGCAGAGTCCTCATCTATTGGAGGGCCGCAGATTCGGCATACAGGATTGGATCCTGGTGACCACGGACGCCAGCCTGAGAGGCTGGGGAGCAGTCACACAAGGAAGAAACTTCCAGGGAGTATGGACGAGTCTGGAAACGTCTCTTCACATAAACATTCTGGAACTAAGAGCAATATACAATGCTCTAAGCCAGGCAGAACCTCTGCTTCAGGGAAAACCGGTGTTGATCCAGTCGGACAACATCACGGCAGTCGCCCATGTGAACAGACAGGGCGGCACAAGAAGCAGGAGTGCAATGGCAGAAGCTGCAAGGATTCTTCGCTGGGCAGAGAATCATGTGATAGCACTGTCAGCAGTGTTCATCCCGGGAGTGGACAACTGGGAAGCAGACTTCCTCAGCAGACACGATCTTCACCCGGGAGAGTGGGGACTTCATCCAGAAGTCTTCCACATGCTGGTAACCCGTTGGGAAAGACCAATGGTGGACATGATGGCGTCTCGCCTCAACAAAAAAACTGGACAGGTATTGCGCCAGGTCAAGAGATCCGCAGGCAATAGCTGTGGACGCGCTGGTAACGCCTTGGGTGTACCAGTCGGTGTATGTGTTTCCTCCTCTGCCTCTCATACCAAAAGTATTGAGAATTATACGGCAAAGAGGCGTAAGAACGATACTAGTGGTTCCGGATTGGCCAAGAAGGACTTGGTACCCGGAACTTCAAGAGATGATCACGGAGGATCCGTGGCCTCTACCTCTAAGGAGGGACTTGCTTCAGCAGGGTCCCTGTCTGTTTCAAGACTTACCGCGGCTGCGTTTGACGGCATGGCGGTTGAACGCCGGATCCTAAAGGAAAAAGGCATGCCGGAAGAAGTCATTCCTACTTTGATTAAAGCAAGGAAGGAAGTAACCGTGCAACATTATCACCGAATTTGGCGAAAATATGTTGCGTGGTGCGAAGATCGGAGTGCTCCGACGGAGGAATTTCAACTGGGTCGATTCCTACATTTCCTGCAATCAGGATTGTCTATGGGTCTCAAATTGGGATCTATTAAGGTTCAAATTTCGGCCCTGTCGATTTTCTTTCAAAAAGAATTGGCTTCAGTCCCTGAAGTCCAGACCTTTGTTAAGGGAGTGCTGCATATACAGCCTCCTGTGGTGCCTCCAGTGGCACCGTGGGATCTCAATGTGGTTTTGGACTTTCTAAAATCTCATTGGTTTGAACCACTAAAAAAGGTGGATTTGAAATATCTCACTTGGAAAGTGACCATGCTTCTAGCCCTGGCTTCTGCCAGGAGAGTATCAGAATTGGCAGCTTTATCTTACAAAAGCCCATATCTGATTTTCCATTCGGACAGGGCAGAACTGCGGACTCGTCCGCATTTTCTCCCTAAGGTGGTGTCAGCATTTCATCTGAACCAGCCTATTGTAGTGCCTGCGGCTACAAGTGACTTGGAGGACTCCAAGTTACTGGACGTTGTCAGAGCATTAAAAATATATATTGCAAGGACAGCTGGAGTCAGAAAATCTGACTCGTTGTTTATATTGTATGCACCCAACAAGATGGGTGCTCCTGCGTCTAAGCAGACGATTGCTCGTTGGATCTGTAGCACAATCCAACTTGCACATTCTGTGGCAGGCCTGCCACAGCCTAAATCTGTAAAGGCCCACTCCACAAGGAAGGTGGGCTCATCTTGGGCGGCTGCCCGAGGGGTCTCGGCATTACAACTTTGCCGAGCAGCTACGTGGTCAGGGGAGAACACGTTTGTAAAATTTTACAAATTTGATACTCTGGCTAAGGAGGACCTGGAGTTCTCTCATTCGGTGCTGCAGAGTCATCCGCACTCTCCCGCCCGTTTGGGAGCTTTGGTATAATCCCCATGGTCCTTTCAGGAACCCCAGCATCCACTAGGACGATAGAGAAAATAAGATTTTACTTACCGATAAATCTATTTCTCGGAGTCCGTAGTGGATGCTGGGCGCCCATCCCAAGTGCGGATTATCTGCATAAATTGTACATAGTTATTGTTAACTAATTCGGGTTATTGTTGAAGGAAGCCATCTTTCAGAGGCTCCGCTGTTATCATACTGTTAACTGGGTTTAGATCACAGGTTGTACGGTGTGATTGGTGTGGCTGGTATGAGTCTTACCCGGGATTCAAAATCCTCCCTTATTGTGTACGCTCGTCCGGGCACAGTACCTAACTGGAGTCTGGAGGAGGGTCATAGGGGGAGGAGCCAGTGCACACCACCTGATCTGGAAAAGCTTTACTTTTTGTGCCCTGTCTCCTGCGGAGCCGCTATTCCCCATGGTCCTTTCAGGAACCCCAGCATCCACTACGGACTCCGAGAAATAGATTTATCGGTAAGTAAAATCTTATTTTCTAGTGTTTAAGCCACAAAGAATGGCTTATTCATGTATACCAGTGAGATTGTGTTTGGTATTAACCTGAATATTCACATATGTGTAAGCCTGTAGCATTACCCCCACCGCCATAATCTCAATACTGTCGAGGGGGCCCGGCTAGCCAGAGCTCGGGCTTTATGAGAGACTTAGAGGGTCATTCCGAGTTGATAGCTTGCTAGCTGTTTTTTTGCAGCGCTGCGATCAGATAGTCGCCGTCTCTGGGGGAGTGTATTTTCGCTTTGCAAGTGTGCGAACGCTTTTGCAGCCGAGCGATACAAAAAAGTTTTGTGCAGTTTCTGAGTAGGTTTGAACTTACTCAGCTGCTGCTATCACTTCAGCCTGTTCGTGTCCAGACACCCGCCCTGCAAACACTTGGACATCTAAAGCAGCAGATCTGCTATAAGCGCCTAATCAGATAGTTTTAAACAACATCATGAGCGCTGCCAAAAAAGCACTGTGTATGTGCTTTAAAAATTGCCAAGAAAGAAGAAAACAGATTGGCTGCGCTTATAATGTTGTCAAAGTACCGTGTTGTTGGAGAGCTGACAAACACAATAATAGATGAATAAAAGTTTTTATTAAAATATTAATACACCAGTAGAAATTTAAACACAATATATAACAAGGTTATACATATATATATATATATATATATATATATATATATATATATATATACTCTGAAAGGACCATATATGTCAAGCAACAGATAGCAATATCCACAAGGTAAATTTGTGGTTAGTAATAATGTTAAGAAAATGTAACATGCATGTAACATTCATATGGCTGTTCACTGAAATTGTATCATTCACATAGATCGTGAAATTGCACACTATCTAAAAGTACAAAGGCAACATGCACTTTAAGATTGATGAAAGTCCCGGCAACAGGTGACTTAATTCAGGAAAATTGTATAGTTACCTCTCCTGGGCTATTAACACCGAGCGTGTTAATAGCCCATGCCTACGACATGCCTACGTTTTTCCAAACACTCCCAGAAAACGGTCAGTTGCCACCCACTAGCGCCCTCTTCGTGTCAATCTCCTTGCGATCGGCTGTGCGAATGGATTCTTCGTTTAATCCATCGCTCAGCAACGATCCGCTTTGTACCCGTACGACGTGCCTGCGCATTGCGGTGCATACGCATGTGCAGTTTTGCCGAGTTGTGACCTGATCGCACCGCAGAGAAAAAACCGAGCGTGCGATCAGAAACGACCACCTTAGTGCATTGGACAATGACAACAGACACAGGCAACCAGCTTTCAGTCAACGTCTGAACAATCCTCATTGGTTGTTGAGTTAAATCTGCAATCTTTTGGAGTCCACGCATGCTGCAGATTGTAGCAAATCAGTCCCGTCTCTATACTGTAAGTATACCACCTTCATTGCGATGCAGGACTTTACCACCCAGGTGTATGTCTGACCTTATACTGTAGGTACAGTAAGCTAAAACACGTGGACATACTGTAGTAGAATAAGTTTCACATTTTTATTTAAAAAATGTTTATAAAAGTCCACGTCATCAGCACAGCTGGTACATGAAAAGTTGTCTTGTAGTATCTGAGACCAAACTTTGACAAAAAAAGCACTTGGCCCATCCCGGGTCACACAGGAAATATCACACCGAGAAGGGGTGTTTGGTGTCACCGGAGCAACAGTGTATGAGGACATTCTGTATTTGCTATACCTTGTTAAAATATAGGAAACATGGACTACAGTTTTATTGTCACTTAATAAATGAGAAATATATATTTACAATTCATTCAATTCTTGGCTATTTTTTTAAAATTGTATTTATATCACATATATTGCTTGCCTTCAACATTTTGGGGGTAATTCCAAGTTGATTGCAGCAGGAATTTTGTTAGCAGTTGGGCAAAACCATGTGCACTGCAGGGGAGGCAGATATAACATGTGCAGAGAGAGTAAGATTTGGGTGGGTTATTTTATTTCTGTGCAGGGTAAATACTGGCTGCTTTATTTTTACACTGCAAATTAGATTGCAGATTGAACACACCCCACCCAAATCTAACTCTCTCTGCACATGTTATATCTGCCTCCCCTGCAGTGCTCATGGTTTTGCCCAATTGCTAACAAAATTCCTGCGATCAACTTGGAATTACCCCCTTTATCTGATAGAAAGTCTATTCAATACAAATGTAGTGCTTTGCAAATGGGGATACAGATACTGTAGATGGGCTCTAAAGGGGTACCCAGACCCACTGGATTACAGTGTATGGTTCTCTCCCATGAGGCAAACCCTTCTTTCTCTGACGTCCTAGTGGATGCTGGGACTTCCGTAAGGACCATGGGGAATAGCGGCTCCGCAGGAGACTGGGCACAAAAGTAAAAGCTTTAGACTAGCTGGTGTGCACTGGCTCCTCCCCCTATGACCCTCCTCCAAGCCTCAGTTAGATTTTTGTGCCCGAACGAGAAGGGTGCATGCTAGGTGGCTCTCCTGAGCTGCTTAGAAGTAAAAGTTTAAATAGGTTTTTTATTTTCAGTGAGTCCTGCTGGCAACAGGCTCACTGCATCGTGGGACTAAGGGGAGAAGAAGCGAACTCACCTGCGTGCAGAGTGGATTGGGCTTCTTGGCTACTGGACATTAGCTCCAGAGGGACGATCACAGGTTCAGCCTGGATGGGTCCCGGAGCCGCGCCGCCGGCCCCCTTACAGAGCCAGAAGAGCGAAGAGGTCCGGAGAAATCGGCGGCAGAAGACGTTCCTGTCTTCAAATAAGGTAGCGCACAGCACTGCAGCTGTGCGCCATTGCTCTCAGCACACTTCACACTCCGGTCACTGAGGGTGCAGGGCGCTGGGGGGGAGCGCCCTGAGACGCAATAAAACACTGTAAAAACCTTATATGGCTAAAGAAATGCATCACATATAGCTCCTGGGCTATATGGATGCATTTAACCCCTGCCAGTTTTCCTGAAAAAAGCGGGAGAAAAGGCCGCCGTGAAGGGGGCGGAGCCTTTCTCCTCAGCACACAAGCGCCATTTTCTTTCACAGCTCCGCTGGAAGGACGGCTCCCTGACTCTCCCCTGCAGTCCTGCACTACAGAAACAGGGTAAAACAGAGAGGGGGGGCACTATTGGCAGCTAATATATAAATACAGCAGCTATAACAGGGAGTAACACTTATATAAGGTTATCCCTGTATATATATAGCGCTCTGGTGTGTGCTGGCAAACTCTCCCTCTGTCTCCCCAAAGGGCTAGTGGGGTCCTGTCCTCTATCAGAGCATTCCCTGTGTGTGTGCTGGGTGTCGGTACGATTGTGTCGACATGTATGAGGAGGAAAATGATGTGGAAGCAGAGCAATTGCCTGTGTTAGTGATGTCACCCCCTAGGGAGTCGACACCTGACTGGATGGTCGTATTTAAAGAATTACGTGACAATGTCAGCACTTTGCAAAAAACTGTTGACGACATGAGACAGCCGGCAAATCAGTTAGTGCCTGTTCAGGCGTCTCAGACACCGTCAGGGGCGCTAAAACGCCCGTTACCTCAGATGGTCGACACAGACCCAGACACGGATACTGAATCCAGTGTCGACGGTGAGGAGACAAACGTAATGTCCAGTAGGGCCACACGTTACATGATCACGGCAATGAAGGAGGCATTGAACATTCCTGACACTACAAGTACCACAAAAAAGGGTATTATGTGGGGTGTGAAAAAACTACCAGTAGTTTTTCCTGAATCAGAGGAATTAAATGAGGTGTGTGATAAAGCGTGGGTTTCCCCCGATAAAAAACTGCTGATTTCTAACAAATTATTGGCACTATACCCTTTCCCGCCAGAGGTTAGGGCACGTTGGGAAACACCCCCTAGGGTAGATAAGGCGCTCGCACGCTTATCAAAACAAGTGGCGTTACCGTCTCCTGATACGGCCGCCCTCAAGGAACCAGCTGATAGAAGGCTGGAAAATATCCTAAAAGGTATATACACACATACTGGTGTTATACTGCGACCAGCAATCGCCTCAGCCTGGATGTGCAGTGCTGGAGTGGCTTGGTCGGATTCCCTGACTGAAAATATTGATACCCTGGATAGGGACAGTATTTTATTAACTATAGAGCATTTAAAGGATGCATTACTATATATGCGAGATGCACAGAGGGATATTTGCACCCTGGCATCAAGAGTGAGTGCGATGTCCATTTCTGCCAGAAGGGCGTTATGGACGCGACAGTGGTCAGGTGATGCAGATTCCAAACGACATATGGAAGTATTGCCGTATAAAGGGGAGGAGTTATTTGGGGTCGGTCTATCAGACCTGGTGGCCACGGCAACGGCTGGAAAGTCCACCTTTTTACCCCAGGTCACCTCTCAGCAGAAAAAGACACCGTCTTTTCAAACTCAGTCCTTTCGTTCCTATAAGAACAAGCGGGCAAGAGGCCACTCATTTCTGCCCCGGGGCAGAGGAAGGGGAAAAAGACTGCACCAGGCAGCCTCTTCCCAGGAGCAGAAGCCCTCCCCCGCTTCTGCCAAGTCTTCAGCATGACGCTGGGGCTTTACAAGCGGACTCAGGCACGGTGGGGGCCCGTCTCAAAAATTTCAACGCGCAGTGGGCTCACTCGCAAGTGGACCCCTGGATCCTGCAGGTAGTATCACAGGGGTACAAATTGGAATTCGAGACGTCTCCCCCTCGCCGATTCCTGAAGTCTGCTTTTCCAACGTCTCCCTCCGACAGGGAGGCAGTATTGGAAGCTATTCACAAGCTGTATTCCCAGCAGGTGATAATCAAGGTACCCCTCCTACAACAGGGAAAGGGGTATTATTCCACGCTGTTTGTGGTACCGAAGCCGGACGGCTCGGTGAGACCAATTTTAAATCTAAAATCCTTGAACACTTACATAAAAAGGTTCAAATTCAAGATGGAATCACTCAGAGCAGTGATAGCGAACCTGGAAGAAGGGGACTATATGGTATCTCTGGACATCAAAGATGCTTATCTCCATGTCCCAATCTTCCCTTCTCACCAGGGGTACCTCAGGTTTGTGGTTCAAAACTGTCATTATCAGTTTCAGACGCTGACGTTTGGATTGTCCACGGCACCCCGGGTCTTTACCAAGGTAATGGCCGAAATGATGATTCTTCTTCGAAGAAAAGGCGTCTTAATTATCCCTTACTTGGACGATCTCCTGATAAGGGCAAGATCCAGGAAACAGTTAGAGTTCGGAGTAGCACTGTCTCAGGTAGTGCTACGTCAGCACGGGTGGATTCTAAATATCCCAAAATCACAGCTGATTCCAACAACACGTCTACTGTTCCTGGGGACGATTCTGGACACAGTCCAGAAAAAGGTGTTTCTCCCGGAGGAGAAGGCCAGGGAGTTATCCGAGCTAGTCAGGAACCTCCTAAAACCAGGCCAAGTGTCAGTGCATCAATGCACGAGAGTCCTGGGAAAAATGGTGGCTTCTTACGAAGCAATTCCATTCGGAAGATTCCATGCAAGAACTTTTCAGTGGGATCTGCTGGACAAATGGTCCGGATCGCATCTTCAGATGCATCAGCGGATAACCCTATCTCCAAGGACAAGGGTGTCTCTCCTGTGGTGGTTACAGAGTGCTCATCTTCTAGAGGTCCACAGATTCGGCATTCAGGATTGGATGCTGGTGACCACGGATGCCAGTCTGAGAGGCTGGGGAGCAGTCACACAGGGAAGAAATTTCCAGGGCTTGTGGTCAAGCATGGAAACGTGTCTTCACATAAATATTCTGGAACTAAGGGCCATTTACAATGCCCTAAGTCAAGCAAGGCCTCTGCTTCAGGGTCAGTCGGTATTGATCCAATCGGACAACATCACGGCAGTCGCCCACGTCAACAGACAGGGCGGCACAAGAAGCAGGAGGGCAATGGCAGAAGCTGCAAGGATTCTCCGCTGGGCGGAAAATCATGTGGTGGCACTGTCAGCAGTGTTCATTCCGGGAGTGGACAACTGGGAAGCAGACTTCCTCAGCAGACACGACCTCCACCCGGGGGAGTGGGGACTTCACCCAGAAGTCTTCCAAGTGATTGTAAACCGTTGGGAAAAACCAAAGGTGGACATGATGGCGTCCTGTCTCAACAAAAAACTGGACAGATATTGCGCCAGGTCAAGGGACCCTCAGGCAATAGCGGTGGACGCTCTGGTAACACCGTGGGTGTACCAGTCGGTGTATGTGTTCCCTCCTCTGCCTCTCATACCCAAAGTACTGAGAATCATAAGAAGGAGAGGAGTAAGAACTTTACTCGTGGCTCCGGATTGGCCAAGAAGAACTTGGTACCCGGAACTGCAAGAGATGCTCACGGAGGACCCGTGGCCTCTACCTCTAAGAAAGGACCTGCTCCAGCAGGGACCTTGTCTGTTCCAAGACTTACCGCGGCTGCGTTTGACGGCATGGCGGTTGAACGCCGGATCCTGATGGAAAAAGGCATTCCAGATGAAGTCATCCCTACCCTGATCAAAGCCAGGAAGGATGTAACCGCGAAACATTATCACCGCATTTGGCGGAAATATGTTGCGTGGTGTGAGGCCAAGAAGGCCCCCACAGAGGAATTTCAACTGGGTCGTTTCCTGCATTTCCTGCAAGCAGGACTGTCTATGGGCCTAAAATTAGAATCCATTAAGGTTCAGATTTCGGCCCTGTCGATCTTCTTCCAGAAAGAACTGGCTTCAGTGCCTGAAGTTCAGACGTTTGTCAAGGGGGTACTGCATATACAGCCTCCTTTTGTGCCACCAGTGGCACCTTGGGATCTCAATGTAGTTTTAGGGTTCCTAAAATCACGTTGGTTTGAACCACTCACCACTGTGGAATTAAGATATCTCACATGGAAGGTGGTCATGCTGTTAGCTCTGGCGTCAGCCAGGCGTGTCTCAGAATTGGCGGCTTTGTCATATAAAAGCCCTTACCTAATTTTTCCAGGACGGCTGGAGTCAGAAAATCTGACTCGCTGTTTATCCTGTATGCACCCAACAAGCTGGGTGCTCCTGCTTCTAAGCAGACGATTGCTCGTTGGATTTGTAGTACAATTCAGCTTGCACATTCTGTGGCAGGACTGCCACAGCCAAAATCTGTTAAAGCCCATTTCACAAGGAAAGTGGGCTCATCTTGGGCGGCTGCCCGAGGGGTCTCGGCTTTACAACTTTGCCGAGCAGCTACTTGGTCAGGGGCAAACACGTTTGCAAAATTTTACAAATTCGATACCCTGGCTGAGGAGGACCTGGAGTTCTCTCATTCGGTGCTGCAGAGTCATCCGCACTCTCCCGCCCGTTTGGGAGCTTTGGTATAATCCCCATGGTCCTTACGGAAGTCCCAGCATCCACTAGGACGTCAGAGAAAATAAGAATTTACTTACCGATAATTCTATTTCTCGTAGTCCGTAGTGGATGCTGGGCGCCCATCCCAAGTGCGGATTGTCTGCAATACTTGTATATAGTTATTGTTACAAAAAAATCGGGTTGTTTATTGTTGTGAGCCATCTTTTCAGAGGCTCCTACGTTTATCATACTGTTAACTGGGTTCAGATCACAGGTTGTACGGTGTGATTGGTGTGGCTGGTATGAGTCTTACCCGGGATTCAAAATCCTTCCTTATTATGTACGCTCGTCCGGGCACAGTATCCTAACTGAGGCTTGGAGGAGGGTCATAGGGGGAGGAGCCAGTGCACACCAGCTAGTCTAAAGCTTTTACTTTTGTGCCCAGTCTCCTGCGGAGCCGCTATTCCCCATGGTCCTTACGGAAGTCCCAGCATCCACTACGGACTACGAGAAATAGAATTATCGGTAAGTAAATTCTTATTATATGCTCTATATGGTAACAATGTATAAATTGCTGAATATATCCATAACTCTAAATTTATAAGAATTGGCAATCACATTAATTGTTTTGACGCTCCCAGAATATTAGGAAACTGGTATCTCACACATTGTATTAGTTGTAGATTACTGCGTCGTATATGTCTTGCTGCAGCACATAATCGTTTTTCTAATAGTTTACAAAAGCACAGAACTAAATCGTTGGTATTGGCAACAAAACATTCTCTGCCATTTTAAGAAACAGCCCACATTGTATTTAGATGGACATCTCCTTTCCTTAACGTACAAATGCATGTCACTGGCTCCATAACGCATAATAAGATGCGTACTTGTACAGAACACTCACTAGTATACACATAGGTGGTCATTCCGAGTTGTTCGCTCGCTGACGATTTTCGCAGTGCAGCGATCAAGTGAAAAAACTGCAAAAATGCACATGGTTCGCAGCGTGCATTCGCTAAGTACTTTAACACAAAATTTTGTAGATTTACACAAGCTCGAGCTACGTTTTTTCAACGCTCGAGTGATCGTAGTACGATTGACAGGAAGTGGGTGTTTCTGTGCGGAAACTGGACGTTTTCAGCGAGTGTGCTAACAAACGCACGCGTGCCAGGCTAAAACGCAGGAGTGGCTGGAGAAATGGGGGAGTGGCTGGCCGAACGCAGGGCGTGTTTGTGACGTCAAACCATGAACTAAACGGACTGAGGTGATTGCAGTCTAGGAGTAGGTCTGGAGCTACTCAGAAACTTCAGAGAATTATTTAGTAGCAATTCTGCTAATCTTTCGTGCGCTTTTCTGCTAAGCTAAAATACACTCCCAGAGGGCGGCGGCCTAGCGTTTTCAATGCTGCTAAAAGCAGCTAGCGAGCGAACAACTCAGAATGAGGGCCACAGGATTTGAGAACTGCTCTACTTGATTCAAGCTGTTGGTTCCAATGCAACAACAGAGAAGCAATTAAAATAGTTCCAGGTGGTGAGCGGTGCAGAGGTTCTGGTAGAGGATACAGCAGCTTTGTATTAGCAAAATATTTATAAACAATAAAAAAATACACTATTGTTTTAAGTAAGACAGATATCCTGCATCAGCAGCATGCTCCTCCCCACCCCACAAGGGGGTTTTGATGTCCTGTAGGAGTGACAGTGGCGTTTCATGTTAATATTCGCTAAGCTTTGATAGGGAACATTTCATGTTATTGAATTCAATGGCTGGAATCCAGGGTCCCACATCAAAGGGCTGACCAATGGAAAGTGATTTAAGTGGGAATGAGTGAAAACCGGACCGGCTCCCTACAGTGACCTGTGCTGCTGTGGAGCTCTCTGTGTATGCCGCTGTGTATGACACACAGCAGATGGTGCAGGGAGATGTTGAAGCTTCCTCCTGACCCGCAGCTGCTGCACTCGGGCAGGGGGCATGGGAGCGGCACGGCCAGAATGGACTCTGGTACACTGAACTGGACTGGACTTCCCTACAGCGACTGTTGCCACTGTGGAGCGCTCTGTGACAGTCCCCATGTATGTGACAGACGTGCACGGAGAGTTACACAGCGGCAGAGGTCACTGCAGGTAGCTGGTCCGATGCGGTCCAGCATTCAGGATTCCAAACCAATTTAAGTAATTATAAGTGGAAAATCCATAAAATATAAAGGTGTATAATTTATATAAGAACCATTGCCAAATATAGAAAACATACTTGCTGACTTTCCTGGAATGTCAGCGAGATTCCCAAAATAGTGTGTGACTCCTATGCCTGGCAAAGAATCAGGGGGAGGTGTACAATGTGATAATACTATTCACATCATCACTCTCCACTCACCACTGTGGAAACTCTAGGGACAATGGGGGTAATTCCAAGTTGATCGCAGCAGGAATTTTGTTAGCAGATGGGCAAAACCATGTGCACTGCAGGGGAGGCAGATATAACATGTGCAGAGAGAGTTAGATTTGGGTGGCTCCATCACCTCCCCAGCAGCGCTGCATACTCCTGCGGCCGGGTACTTGCAGCGGAGGGACACCGGTCATCAGGCACACCACTGCTGATGCTCTCCAGGATCGCATGGCTGCACATCAGGGAGGAGGTAAGAGGGTCCCCCTGGTGGGACCCGCCGGTTAATCGCGGTCCCAGAAAACAGACCGTGCCGCTGGCGTGGACACTGTATTGCACAGGGACCCCACTATATCCACCAGGGCAAGGGAGCACAGGTCGGATTTACTAAAATCCGTTTGATATAGGCTCCACAGTACCCGGTCGTGAGGACCAGCATAAGAGATAAGGCGCTGACCTGTAGCCCCTCCCCCAGCTCCGGGCGCCATCTACTGCTGGTGTTCCCGCCATGGAGCTGCATTTCACTCTCCCTCATTCCCTTACAGAGATTTTGGCGCAATCTTCACTACTAGCTGAGCTGATCTCCGGTACTGCAGGGCTCTGTCTCCTCTGTAAAGCCGCCTGTCTCATCAGCACTGTGCATTTACAGACACTTCAGTATTTTACATGTCATGTTAGACAGTGTTAGTTAAATACAAGTGTACTGCTATCTGAATATTT
Source organism: Pseudophryne corroboree (assembly GCF_028390025.1). NCBI lineage: Eukaryota > Metazoa > Chordata > Amphibia > Anura > Myobatrachidae > Pseudophryne > Pseudophryne corroboree. The sequence continues at coordinate 396,192,321 of NC_086450.1, read as the reverse complement.
AGTACAAGTATTCTGTGATATACATCCAGTATCTACTGTGCATTGTTATATCTATACTCATACATAGTTATGTAACTTACTAGTCCAGTGCAGTTTTATTGTTTATATGTAATAACCTCTGCATTGTACATGTGACTGAGTGCGCCTATAGCTGTTGTGTGGGATTCCATTCTCCTGTATCACATATTGCTATCACTATATTCTGTACCCTGAGGGGCTAGGTGCGTCAGGGTCCTATATATATATATATATATATATATATATATATATTTTTTTTTTTTTTTTTTTATATTTATATATATATATATATATATATATATATATATACAGCACTGTTGGGTCCGGCACTCCTCGTCCCTGCTGGGTACCTGCTCCGGTGCCCTCCCTAAGCAATAGTGGCTTGGTATATGCACAGTGGAAGGCGGCACTCAGAGACTTTTATCAGTTCAAAACAGCGTGCTTTAATCGACGTTTCGGGAGACGTACTCCCTTCCTCAAGACACAGCAAACAGTGCAAAACAACATTTAAATAGCTTACCAGCCCCTGGCTCGCCCATTCCCGCCGCAAGCAGCAGCGTCCCGGTCCACGGCGCCCGCACTTCCGAGTTCAGATGACTCCGCCCCTCGGCCGTGACGTCCTTCCGTGGACGGGTGATGCCGCTGCTGCAGAGATGAACACAGGAAGTGACTGCGCGTTGCCATGGGGATGTTACTAATCAATAACAATAGGAATCAGGCATATGTAGTGACAAGTAAAATCTGACCGCATATTGCGGAAACAAGTGATTAAAACTTCAAAAAAAATCCCCAAAGTGCACATTAGGACACACACTGCATACTGCAAGGGTGTGAAAGAAAAGGTGATAAACATTTCTAAAATATTTTTTTTTTTAAAACAGAGACCATTCTCTAAAAGTTATGAAAGATACCTGATAATCAGTGAGGCATATCCCCTATTCTCAAGACTATATCAATTTAATAACTAATTACTTTAATGCTGATCCATAATAGCGTGCTGCTAGACAGCACATACCGCGGCGGTGACTAATGACACCTGTATCTCAATCACATTCATCTGTCTATATTTATTCAGGCATTTGCATGAAACATGCAGCATGGGCATTCCTGCACTCTGACTGCATGTTGCCTGACTCACAGAGGGACCACTCTATAAAGATGGCATGTGGACCCAACCTCCTAACTTTACAAGAAGCAGTTGAGGCTCAAATATTCACTTAAGCCCCGCGGGTGGATCGTATCCAATTTATGGATCCACCTTGCCTCGAGTTGTAACAATTTATTGGCACGGTTACCTCCCCGCAATGAATCTGGGACCTGGTCCACAATTTTATATCGTACCGATGCCAGGCTGTGACGCATCTGTGCAAAGTGCCGCGCCACTGGTTGATCACTTTTACCCGCCGTTAAAGCGGCCCTGATGGCAGATCGATGCTGGGCCATCCTTTCTTTAAACATGCACTGTGTTTTGCCCACGTAGTATAAACTACATGGGCAAATCAGCACATAGATGACAAACACTGAACTGCATGTGAGTGCACGTTGAATCTTCCTTCCTGTGTGGGGATGCGTGATAAAGTCCCCTTTCAGCATGTAGCTACATGTTGTGCAGCCCAGACACTTGTGACAACCCACTTTGCGTGTTAGGAAATGAGTGCTGGGTTGCATCGATTTGAATCCAGTCACATCATTCTTTACTATTCGATCTTTTAAATTAGCACTACGGGTGTAACATGGCATGATTCTGCTGTTTTTTAACGCCTGTAAATTGGGGTCAGAGGTTATCATGGGCCACATTTGTTTAACTTTTTTACAAGTTGTCTTACTGGCAGTATTGAATTGATTGACCCACGCCACCTTGGTGGACTGATTTGTGCGTGTCTTAGCTTAGAGTAGCTCATGTCTGTTCTTCAATCTGGCCCTTGTGCATGCCTGTTTCAATAATCCAGGGGGATACCCCCTTTGTAGAAACTTGTCAGTCATGGCTTCATGTTGTATTTCCAGATCCTCAGGGGAGCTGGTAATTCTGCACACCCTGAGGTACTGGGAATAAGGTAAGCCTTGAATTAACGCAGGTGGATGGAAGCTATCATATCTAAGCAGCGTATTGCGGTCTGTGAGCTTGGTGTATACCGTCGTGTCTATCTGTCCCTCTCGCAACATGATTTTAATGTCCAGAAAACAAATTTCGGACGGACGGGTGTTAAGAGTAAATTTAACTGGACTCCTGGACCGGTTGTATGTTTCAACCAACCGTGACAGATCCTCCTCTTTGCCCATACAAAAAAGCAGGAGGTCATCTATGTATCGTGTGTATAGCTTAATCTGCCCGGCTATCTCTGGATCTTTAAAAAACACCTGTCGCTCAACTTCCCACATGTAAGCATTGGCCAGCGATGGGGCCACCGCCGACCCCATGGCACAGCCGCTGATCTGTATGTAAAACTTGCCATTAAAGAGAAAATAATTATGCGTTAACGTATATTCCAAAAGGTTAATGAATAAATCGACATCAGGACCCTCATATAGAGGATTATTCGTAATGAGATGTCTCACGGCTGCCAGCCCCGCTCAGTGCAGTATACAAGTGTAAAGACTCGTTACATCGAGCATGCCTGCCTGCAGTGACCCTAATTGTGCAAATTTTCTCAACATAGTGCTGGAATCTTTTAAATGGGAAAAAGTGGCTTGGATACATGGTTGTAGGAAGAAATCCAGATAGACTGCAATGGATTCACACAGGTACCCCCTGGCCAAGATTATGGGCCGGCCAGGGGGGTGCTGTGGATCCTTGTGTATCTTGGGGATTGAATAAAAGACGGGGACTACCGGGTATGGGCATACCAATCTGTTATATGTATAATTTGTAATTAAGCCCCCTACTCTAGCCTGTGTTAACAAATGATCCAATTCAACCTTGTATGCAACAGTTGGATCCCCATCCAATACACTATATGTCAGGCAGTCTGCTAACAACCGATCACACTCCGCAATCTAATCACTAGTGTCTAAAATAACAATCGCACCCCCTTTGTCCGCGCTCCTTAAGATGATGTCCTGTCTGGCACTTAAGTCCTTCAGGGCGCTATATTCCTCATGGGACATATTTCTGTGAACATGGAAGGGGGGGGGGGGGGGCGGGTGATCTTTCAAGTGTTCCAGCATCCGTGTGAATGTTTGATCGAAGCGTTATGCGAAACAGGGTCAAACTTAGAGCCAGACGTTAACTTTTTTATATGAGGAATGGATGCCACCCTCTGTCCTTGATCTAAGTTTTTCCCAAAATGTTCCTTGAGTTTCAGAGTTCTATTGAATTTGAAAGCTTCAACTTTCCATTGAAAAATGTCCGGGGTTCTGGTGGGGACATAAGACAAACCTCTGCTGAGGACAGCCGATTCAGCCTCCGTCAGGGGCGTCCGTGATAAATTGAAAATCAAGTTCATGGCGCTCTGGGAGGTCTTCCTCCCCGCCTGCCGCCTTGACTGCCGCCCCCACCCCACCCCCGTCTGGTGGGTTTATTCTGTTTCCGGATGCCAGAGCCCGGGTCACTGCCCCTAAAGGGACACCCTGGGAAGAGACTCAGAAAACGCTGTTTCCTCTGTTTCACTGGCAGACGTGCTGTATTGTTGCCTCTGTGTCCTCAGCTTGAAGGACCTCGAGGTATTCCCTCTGGCCTGTACCCCCGCCGGTTTGGAAAGCCAGGTGTACACCCGGTGCTGTTCGTAATCTGCTTGAACTTTGTGTCATTTATCCTTTTTATATTTCAACAGCTCAAGCCTATAGGTCTCCACCTGATTTTTAAGTTTATCCAACCAGTTAATTGTTTTATCATCAGTGAGCGTTTGCAAATGCTGTTCCTCAAAATTGCGTAGCTTTTCTCTCTGGCCACATTGACCTCACGGGTGGATTCCTCTATAACCAGGAGCATGAGGTCCATGGCACACTTGTTGAGGACCGAAATCCACCGTCTATAGAAACTTGCATTATGCCGCCCGATGGTCGGGGTGTTCTGGACACGGAACCCCCTCGGAATCTGCTTGTTTCTGTAGTAATCCGAGAGAGTACGTCCGTGATACATGAAGTCTACTTCTCTTTTGCGTAATTTGAACAGCTCACGAAATAACTCCTCATTAGAGGCAGTCACATTTTCTTCAAAGGCTGGCTCTTTTAACAAGATGTTAGGGTCTCCTGCCCTGTGCTGCCACGTCGTCATGGCAACCGGGAGACAAGTGCTAGTGGAGTAACCTGAGCGCAGCTGATACTCCGGTTCGGGTCTTTTGCTGTGCAGTGGTTATAGGCTCTGTGCACGGCAGGGGATCCGGTGCTGGTTTTTGTGCTCACAGTCTGTGAGGTCTGAGTGGGGCGTGGACAGCACCTGCTTTATAAGGCCTCTTTTCAGGGTAAGCAGATGCTGCTGAATCTTTGTTGGTTAGTCAGTTCATGAACGTTAGCCAGTACTATGTAGCTTTGTATTTGTTTGTTGCTTACTGCAAATAGGCCTGGGAATTTGGTATTACACTCTGCCAATCCAGACCTAGCAGTAAGACTGGAGTCAGTCGTTTAGCTTGCTGGGGTTCTGTTACTACTCTGTGAACTTAGCAAGTTTGCGGCTGTATTCTAAGACTTGCCTGTCTAATCCTGTCTCACTGTGCTAGGTGTCAGGGGTCAGTTTAGTGGCAGTAAGCTAAAACCTGTGCACTGCAAGTGAGAATTAGGATTGTGGAGATTCTCCTTGTGTCTATCATTCCATCTCTGACCAAGGAGTTTACTGCCACACCCGTTGGTAACCCTTTAGGGTTTTGCTGTTGCCCTTAGCAACAGCATTTCGGGTACTCTACGTATTAAAACACAACATCTTGCTTTTTCCATCTTAGCAGTTCTAATACAAGGGAGATACCCAGTTCCTTAGCCTCTGGGCTTCTCTGTTCACTTTGTGTGTATTTTGTTACCCTATCACCTTCTGTGTACGTTATGTCATATCCCTCAGTTTGTCTGTGAGTCCATCTGTTTTGCATAACAGTTCAAACACCAGTACATTCCTGCAGACACTGGAGTGCATAACAGTTCTGACACCAGTACTTTCCTGCTGGCACTGGTGTGCATAACATATTCAGCAGCCTAATACTCCTGTTGAAATTTTGTGGGAATATGGAGCATACCCCTCAAAATATGTTGCAACAGGTGGTCGATCAGGTGCAGGTCCTGACTCGACAATTTAATGATTTGTCCATTAAAATGCACACCTCCCAGGCTGCTGGCGGAGCTCCCGCAGCAGCAGCACCTGCAGGGGTTAAGGAGCCGAAAGTAAATCTCCCGGATCGTTTTTCTGGAGATCGCTCGCAGTTCTTTTGTTTCAAGGAGAGCTGCAAGCTATACTTCCGGCTTAGGCCTCAGTCTTCTGGGTCGGAGATTCAGCGGGTGGGCATAGTGATTTCCTTGCTACAAGGAGACCCACAGGTCTGGGCATATGGGTTGCAGCCTGACTGTCCGTCGCTTAAAAGTGTTGATGCTTTTTTTACGGCACTGGGCATGTTGTATGATGACCCTGACAAGACGGCCTCAGCCGAGGCTCAGATTTCGATCCTTAAGCAAGGGCGAAGGCCAGTTGAGGTTTACTGTACGGAGTTTCGGAGGTTGGCCCATGATACCCAGTGGAATGACCCAGCCCTGAGACACCAGTACCGAAGAGGTCTTTCTAACCAGATAAAGGACCAACTGGTACAATATCCCTTGCCTGATAGCTTGGATCAGTTCATGCAGTTATCCATCCGGGTGGATAGACGGCTGAGAGAGCGTAGGCTTGAAAGGGAGACTGAGATTTCCTTCCTTCCCAAGGGAACCTCAGACTCTGAGGAATTTTCTGAGGAGCCTATGCAGATTGGGGCTACCCGCCTCTCCTCGCGTGAGAAGACGCGGAGGAGACAGCAGGGGTTGTGTTTGTACTGTGGGAATAAAGGTCATGTGGTAGTATCATGCCCAGAAAAGCCGGAAAACTACAGGGCCTGAGGGTGATGAGAAATATCCTGTCAGGCCAGAAGTCAGAATTTCCCAAGAAGACTTTTATCATTCCGGTGACCTTGAAGATCCTCGGTCAAACTGTCAAGACTGAGGCCTTTGTGGACAGTGGGGCCGACGGGGTTTTTATGGACCGCCAATTCGCCCTGAAACACTCTGTTCCCTTAGTACCCTTGGCATCGGAAATTGAGATTTGTGGGTTAAACGGGGAACCATTATCCCAAGGTAAAATTACCTCTTGCACTAGCCAGATTTCTTTGTTTATTGGAGCCACACACTCTGAAAAATTGTCCTTTTATGTGACTGTCTGTACTTTTGCCCCATTGGTGTTGGGGTTACCCTGGTTAAGGGCCCACAATCCTCAATTTGACTGGGTCTCTGGGGAGATTCTTAGTTGGGGTACTGATTGTTTCAGGAGTTGCTTGAGCCTTCCAGTCAGGCTCTCGCAGCTAAGTTTGCCAGGATTGCCAGGGTGTTATGCAGATTTTGCGGACGTGTTCTCCAAAAAAGTTGCAGAGGTACTACCTCCCCATCGCCCCTATGACTGTGCCATTGATTTGTTGCCAAATGCTAAGCTTCCCTAGAGCAGGTTGTACTCCCTGTCACGTCCTGAGACTCAGGCTATGGCAGAGTACATTCAGGAGAACTTGGCTAAGGGATTTATCAGACCTTCACAGTCTCCAGTTGGGTCGGGGTTCTTCTTCGTGGGTAAAAAGGACGGTTCGTTGCGACCCTGCATCGACTTCAGGGAATTGAACCGTATCACGATTAAAAACTCATACCCACTGCCTCTCATTTCGGTCTTGTTTGACCAGCTTCGTACTGCCACCATTTTTTCTAAGATTGACCTACGCGGTGCGTACAATCTAATCCGAATAAGAGAGGGGGATGAATGGAAGACTGCCTTTAATACCCACTCAGGGCATTATGAATATTTGGTGATGCCTTTTGGGCTCTGTAATGCCCCGGCAGTCTTCCAGGATTTCATGAATGATGTGCTCAGGGAATATTTGGATAGATTCTTAGTTGTATACTTAGATGACATCCTAATCTTCTCCCATTCCCTGGAGGAACATCGGAAGCATGTACGCTTAGTCCTCCAGAAACTCAGAGACCACCGGCTTGGGGCGAAGCTGGAGAAGTGCGAATTTGAAGTTCAGCAAATCGCATTTCTAGGATATATTATCTCCCCAGAAGGTTTCCAAATGGAGGGTTCCAAGGTACAGGCAGTCCTGGATTGGGTGCAGCCCACTAGTTTGAAGGCGCTTCAGCGTTTCCTGGGCTTTGCGAATTTTTATAGACGATTTATCGCTGGATTTTCGTCTATAGTGGCGCCCTTGGTGGCACTCACTAAGAAAGGGGCGGATGTTGCTCACTGGTCTTGTGAGGCTAAAGCGGCTTTTGCCCGTCTCAAAAGGGCATTTGTTTCGGCCAAGGTGCTGCGACACCCAGATCCAGAGCGTCCTTTTGTGGTGGAGGTGGATGCCTCTGAGATGGGTATTGGGGCAGTGCTTTCTCAGATGGGAGTGTCTGATAATCGCCTTCATCCCTGTGCTTACTTTTCCCGTAAATTTTCGCCTGCCGAGATGAATTATGACGTGGGTAACCGGGAATTGTTGGCTATTAAGGATGCACTCGAGGAGTGGAGACACTGGCTTGAGGGGGCTAAGTTTGTGGTCTCAATTCTCACTGACCATAAGAATCTGGCATATTTAGAGTCAGCGAAGCGTCTCAATGCCAGGCAGGCACGATGGGCTTTGTTTTTTGCTCGCTTTAATTTTTTGATAACATATCGCCCTGGGTCAAAAAACATCAAGGCTGATGCGCTCTCGCGGAGTTTTGCTCCAATCCAGGAGACCACCGAGGAGCCGTTGCCCATTGTTTCCCCATCATGTATTAAAGTGGGCATTACCCAGGACCTCTTATCATTAGTCCTTAGAGCACAGGAGCAGGCTCCTCCAGACCTTCCGGTAGGTCTTTTGTTTGTGCCTCCTAGGTTAAGACAGCGAGTGTTCCTGGAATTCCATGCCAAGAAGTCGGCAGGTCACCCGGGTATTGCCAGAACTCGGGAGTTGCTATCTAGGGCGGTGTGGTGGCCCTCGGTGGCTAAGGATGTGGATCAGTGGGTTCGGGCATGTGACATCTGTGCCCGAAATAAGACTCCTAGAGGGGTTCCTGTTGGCCCATTACATCCACTCTCTATCCCATCTAAGCCATGGACCCACATTTCAATGGATTTTGTGGTGGACTTGCCCAAATCCTCGGGGATGACAGCCATCTGGGTTGTCGTTGACAGGTTTTCGAAGATGGCGCACTTCGTTCCACTGGTTGGGCTGCCATCAGCCAGACGCCTGTCTGAATTATTTATGCTGCATGTTGTGCGTCTCCACGGGTTGCCACTTGATGTGGTCTCTGACCGCGGATCCCAGTTTGTGGCCAAATTCTGGAGGGCATTTTGTTCCGATCTCCAGATTTCTGTCAGCTTGTCGTCAGGCTACCATCCGCAGTCTAATGGGCAGACTGAAAGGGTGAACCAGTCCTTGGAGCAGTTCCTCAGGTGTTATGTCTCCAAGTGTCAGACTGACTGGGTTGCTCATCTGTCCATGGCGGAGTTTGCCTATAACAACGCGGCTCACTCTGCTACAGGGATCTCTCCCTTCCTTTGTGTGTATGGGCATCATCCTAAGGCCAATTCTTTTGACCCCCTGGACTCCACGCCTGGTGGTTCCTCTGTGGTTTCGGTCCTTAGAGGTATTTGGCGGAAAGTGAAGAAAGCCCTTGTGTCTGTGTCATTAGTGACCAAAAGGGTTTTTGATAAGCGGAAAAGACCCTGCAGCTTCAAATTAGGAGACTTCGTCTGGTTGTCTACCAAGAATTTGAAGTTGAGACAGCCATCTCATAAGTTAGGGCCCCGGTTCATCGGCCCTTATAAGATCACCAGGGTTATCAATCCGGTGGCATTTCAGTTAGATCTGCCCCGTTCTTTGGGTATCAATAAAACATTTCATTGTTCCCTTTTAAAACGGGCGATTAGTAATCCTTCTACCAGTGGAAGACCTTCCCCTCTTCTGATACGTGGCCAGAGGGAGTTTGTTGTTGAAAGGATTCTTGACTCCAAGGTGGTTCGGGGTCGGCTGTCATTTTTGGTGCACTGGAAGGGGTATGGCCCGGAGGAGCGGTCGTGGGTGCGCAGTTGTGATCTTCATGCCCCCAGACTGATACGCTCTTTCTTCTCGCAGTTCCCCGATAAACCCGGTGGTAGGGGTTCTTTGACCCCTCGTCAGAGGGGGGGGTACTGTTAGGGTCTCCTGCCCTGTGCTGCCACGTCGTCATGGCAACCGGGAGACAAGTGCTAGTGGAGTAACCTGAGCGCAGCTGATACTCCGGTTCGGGTCTTTTGCTGTGCAGTGGTTATAGGCTCTGTGCACGGCAGGGGATCCGGTGCTGGTTTTTGTGCTCACAGTCTGTGAGGTCTGAGTGGGGCGTGGACAGCACCTGCTTTATAAGGCCTCTTTTCAGGGTAAGCAGATGCTGCTGAATCTTTGTTGGTTAGTCAGTTCATGAACGTTAGCCAGTACTGTGTAGCTTTGTATTTGTTTGTTGCTTACTGCAAATAGGCCTGGGAATTTGGTATTACACTCTGCCAATCCAGACCTAGCAGTAAGACTGGAGTCAGTCGTTTAGCTTGCTGGGGTTCTGTTACTACTCTGTGAACTTAGCAAGTTTGCGGCTGTATTCTAAGACTTGCCTGTCTAATCCTGTCTCACTGTGCTAGGTGTCAGGGGTCAGTTTAGTGGCAGTAAGCTAAAACCTGTGCACTGCAAGTGAGAATTAGGATTGTGGAGATTCTCCTTGTGTCTATCATTCCATCTCTGACCAAGGAGTTTACTGCCACACCCGTTGGTAACCCTTTAGGGTTTTGCTGTTGCCCTTAGCAACAGCATTTCGGGTACTCTACGTATTAAAACACAACATCTTGCTTTTTCCATCTTAGCAGTTCTAATACAAGGGAGATACCCAGTTCCTTAGCCTCTGGGCTTCTCTGTTCACTTTGTGTGTATTTTGTTACCCTATCACCTTCTGTGTACGTTATGTCATATCCCCCAGTTTGTCTGTGAGTCCATCTGTTTTGCATAACAGTTCAAACACCAGTACATTCCTGCAGACACTGGAGTGCATAACAGTTCTGACACCAGTACTTTCCTGCTGGCACTGGTGTGCATAACACAAGATGCTTTCGGCCTCAATGTCTGAAAAGCTTATACATCATAGTTGTCACATTGTAGCAAATAGGCTTGTGCATCACCTGGGTCCAGTTCCGACGTGGCCATATGATTGTGTGGAAGGGTCAGAATGTCAGCTCCGGTGTATAAACACCTGGGATATATGTCACACAGATGAAGGGCTGTCCCTGGGATTTTTATTGTGTATTTCAGTCACCTCATACCGCTTAAATCCTCTGTTTTGTGTCCTGCGTTTACTGTCACATAACATAGGGGTTTTTTGCAGGTATTGTATATATTGTACTGTTACGCCCTAAGGCTACATTCCTTATAATGTCTGCCACACAGGGCGGGAAATCCGTGGACGCTTCTGCATCCTGCAGTACTGGCACCACGGCTTTACCTGAGGGGGAAGTTTTAGCTGCTGGTTCAGGCGCTGCGTGCCATACACAAGAAAGAGGAATACTACTTCTAGTCACTCCAGCGTGTCCCAGATGGCATTGGTTCTCAGACCTGCAGGGTATATCCATAGAGGCGCCTTGTCCTGTTGTCCATCCTTTCTGATTTTCACCGTGACAGGGCAGTTCTTCGAACTCGTCCAGGTTATCTACCTAAGGTGGTATCATCTTTTCTCTATCGTCCTAGTGGATGCTGGGGTTCCTGAAAGGACCATGGGGAATAGCGGCTCCGCAGGAGACAGGGCACAAAAAGTAAAGCTTTAGGATCAGGTGGTGTGCACTGGCTCCTCCCCCTATGACCCTCCTCCAAGCCTCAGTTAGATTTTTGTGCCCGGCCGAGAAGGGTGCAATCTAGGTGGCTCTCCTAAAGAGCTGCTTAGAAAAGTTTAGCTTAGGTTTTTTATTTTACAGTGAGTCCTGCTGGCAACAGGATCACTGCAACGAGGGACTTAGGGGAGAAGAAGTGAACTCACCTGCGTGCAGGATGGATTGGCTTCTTTGGCTACTGGACATTAGCTCCAGAGGGACGATCACAGGTACAGCCTGGATGGTCACCGGAGCCTCGCCGCCGGCCCCCTTGCAGATGCTGAAAAGAGAAGAAGGTCCAGAATCGGCGGCAGAAGACTCCTCAGTCTTCTTAAGGTAGCGCACAGCACTGCAGCTGTGCGCCATTGCTCTCAGCACACTTCACACGGCAGTCACTGAGGGTGCAGGGCGCTGGGAGGGGGGCGCCCTGGGAGGCAATGTAAACCTATTTTTTGGCAAAAAATACCTCACATATAGCCTCCGGGGGCTATATGGAGATATTTAACCCCTGCCAGAATCCGTTGAAGAGTGGGAGACGAGCCCGCCGAAAAAGGGGCGGGGCCTATCTCCTCAGCACACAGCGCCATTTTCCCTCACAGAAAGGCTGGAGGGAAGGCTCCCAGGCTCTCCCCTGCACTGCACTACAGAAACAGGGTTAAAACAGAGAGGGGGGGGGCACTAATTTGGCGTTAGAAATATATAAAAAGATGCTATAAGGGAAAACACTTATATAAGGTTGTCCCTATATAATTATAGCGTTTTTTGGTGTGTGCTGGCAAACTCTCCCTCTGTCTCTCCAAAGGGCTAGTGGGTCCTGTCCTCTATCAGAGCATTCCCTGTGTGTGTGCTGTGTGTCGGTACGTGTGTGTCGACATGTATGAGGACGATGTTGGTGAGGAGGCGGAGCAATTGCCTGTAATGGTGATGTCACTCTCTAGGGAGTCGACACCGGAATGGATGGCTTATTTAGGGAATTACGTGATAATGTCAACACGCTGCAAGGTCGGTTGACGACATGAGACGGCCGACAAACAATTAGTACCGGTCCAGACGTCTCAAAAACACCGTCAGGGGTTTTAAAACGCCCGTTTACCTTAGTCGGTCGACACAGACACGGACACTGAATCCAGTGTCGACGGTGAATAAACAAACGTATTCCTTATTAGGGCCACACGTTAAGGGCAATGAAGGAGGGGTTACATATTTCTGATACTACAAGTACCACAAAAGAGGGTATTATGTGGGATGTGAAAAAACTACCTGTAGTTTTTCCTGAATCAGATAAATTAAATGAAGTGTGTGATGATGCGTGGGTTCCCCCCGATAGAAAATTATTGGCGGTATACCCTTCCCCGCCAGAAGTTAGGGCGCATTGGGAAACACCCCTTAGGGTGGATAAGGCGCTCACACGCTTATCAAAACAAGTGGCGGTACCGTCTATAGATAGGGCCGTCCTCAAGGAACCAGCTGACAGGAGGCTGGAAAATATCATATAAAAGTATATACACACATACTGGTGTTATACTGCGACCAGCGATCGCCTCAGCCTGGATGTGCAGAGCTGGGGTGGCTTGGTCGGATTCCCTGACTAAAAATATTGATACCCTTGACAGGGACAGTATTTTATTGACTATAGAGCATTTAAAGGATGCATTTCTATATATGCGAGATGCACAGAGGGATATTTGCACTCTGGCATCAAGAGTAAGTGCGATGTCCATATCTGCCAGAAGATGTTTATGGACACGACAGTGGTCAGGTGATGCAGATTCCAAACGGCACAAAGGTGTATTGCCGTATAAAGGAAGAGGAGTTATTTGGGGTCGGTCCATCGGACCTGGTGGCCACGGCAACTGCTGGAAAATCCACCGTTTTTACCCTAAGTCACATCTCTGCAGAAAAAGACACCGTCTTTTCAGCCTCAGTCCTTTCGTCCCTATAAGAGTCATATTTGCCCAGGGATAGAGGAAAGGGAAGAAGACTGCAGCAGGCAGCCCATTCCCAGGAACAGAAGCCTTCCACCGCTTCTGCCAAGCTCTCAGCATGACGCTGGGACCGTACAGGACCCTTGGATCCTACAAGTAGTATCCCAGGGGTACAGATTGGAATGTCGAAACGTTTCCCCCTCGCAGGCTCCTGAAGTCTGCTTTACCAAGGTCTCCCTCCGACAAGGAGGCAGTATGGAAAAAAAAAATTCACAAGCTGTATTCCCAGCAGGTGATAATCAAATTACCCCTCCTACAACAAGGAAAGGGGTATTATTCCACACTATATTGTGGTACTGAAGCCAGAAGGCTAGGTGAGACCTATTCTAAATCTAAAAAATTTGAACACTTACAAAGGTTCAAAGCAAGAGGGAGTCACTCAGAGCAGTGATAACGAACCAGGAAGAAGGGGACTATATAGTGTCCCGGGACATCAGGGATGCTTACCTCCATGTCCCAAATTTGCCCTTCTCACTAAGGGTACCTCAGGTTCGTGGTATAGAACTGTCACTATCAGTTTCAGACGCTGCCGTTTGGATTGTCCACGGCACCCCGGGTCTTTACCAATTTAATGGCCGAAATGATGATTCTTCTTCGAAGAAAAGGCGTCTTAAATTACCCCTTACTTGGACGATCTCCTGATAAGGGCAAAGTCCAGGGAACAGTTGGAGGTCGGAGTAGCACTATCTCGGATACTGCTACAACAGCACGGGTGGATTCTAAATATTCCAAAACCGCAGCTGATCCTGACGACACGTCTGCTGTGCCTAGGGATGATTCTGGACACAGTCCAGAAAAAGGTGTTTCTCCCGGAAGAGAAAGCCAGGGAGTTATCCGAGCTAGTCAAGAACCTCCTAAAACCAGGAAAAGTGTCAGTGCATCATTGCACAAGGGTCCTGGTAAAAATGGTGGCTTCCTACGAAGCAATTCCATTCGGCAGATTTCACGCAAGAACTTTTCAGTGGGATCTGCTGGACAAATGGTCCGGATCGCATCTTCAGATGCATCAGCGGATAACCCTATATCCAAGGACAAGGGTGTCTCTCCTGTGGTGGTTACAGAGTGCTCATCTTCTAGAGGGCCGCAGATTCGGCATTCAGGATTGGATGCTGGTGACCACGGAGGCCAGCCCGAGAGGCTGGGGAGCAGTCACACAAGGAAAAAATTTCCAGGGAGTGTGATCAAGTCTGGAGACTTTTCTCCACATAAATATACTGGAGCTAAGGGTAAATTTATAATGCTCTAAGCTTAGCAAGACCTCTGCTTCAAGGTCAGCCGGTATTGATCCAGTGGGAAAAACATCACGGCAGTCGCCCACGTAAACAGACAGGGCGGCACAAGAAGCAGGAGGGCAATGGCAAAAACTGCAAGGACTTTTCGCTGGGCGGAAAATCATGTGATAGCACTGTCAGCAGTGTTTCATTCCGGGAGTGGAAACTGGGAAGCAGACTTCCTCAGCAGGCACGACCTCCACCCGGGAGAGTGGAAACTTCATCGGGAAGTTTTTCCACATGATTGTGAACCGTTGGGAAATACCAAGGTGGACATGATGGCGTCCCGTCTGAACAAAAAACGGGACAGGTATTGCGCCAGGTCAAGAGACCCTCAGGCAATAGCTGTGGACGTTCTGGTAACACCGTGGGTGTACCAGTCGGTGTATGTGTTCCCTACTCTGCTTCTCATACCTAAGGTACTGAGAATTATAAGACGTAGAGGAGTAAGAACTATACTCATGGCTCCGGATTGGCCAAGAAGGACTTGGTACCCGGAACTTCAAGAGATGCTCACAGAGGACTTATGGCCTCTGCCGCTAAGAAGGGACTTGCTTCAGCAAGTACCATGTCTGTTCCAAGACTTACCGCAGCTGCGTTTGACGGCATGGCGGTGGAACGCCGGATCCTAAGGGAAAAAGGCATTCCGGAAGAGGTCATTCCTACCCTGGTCAAAGCCAGGAAGGAGGTGACCGCACAACATTATCACCACATGTGGCGAAAATATGTTGCGTGGTGTGAGGCCAGGAAGGCCCCACGAAGAAATTTCAACTCGGTCGATTCCTGCATTTCCTGCAAACAGGAGTGTCTATGGGCCTCAAATTGGGGCCCATTAAGGTTCAAATTTCGGCCCTGTCGATTTTCTTCCAGAAAGAATTGGCTTCAGTTCCTGAAGTCCAGAAGTTTGTCAAGGGAGTATTGCATATACAACCCCCTTTTGTGCCTCCAGTGGCACTGTGGGATCTCAACGTAGTTCTGGGATTCCTCAAATCACATTGGTTTAAAACCAGTCAAATCTGTGGATTTGAAGCATCTCACATGAAAAGTGACCATGCTCTTGGCCCTGGCCTGGGCCAGGCGAGTGTCAAATTGGTGGGTTTTTTTTTTTCTCAAAAAAGCCCATATCTGTTTGTCCATTCGGACAGGGCAGAGCTGCGGACTCGTCCCCAGTTCTCTCCCTAAGTTGGTGTCAGTGTTTCACCTGAACCAGCTTATTGTGGTGCCTTGCGCCTACTAGGGACTTGGAGGACTCCAAGTTGCTGGATGTTGTCAGGGCCCTGAAAGTATAGGTTCCAGGACGGCTGGAGTCAGGAAAACTGACTTGCTGTTATCCTGTATGCACCCAACAAACTGGGTGCTCTTGCTTCTAAGCAGACTATTGCTAGTTGGATGTGTAATACAATTCAGCTTGCACATTCTGTGGCAGGCCTGCCACAGCCAAAATATGTAAATGCCCATTCCACAAGGAAGGTGGGCTCATCTTGGGCGGCTGCCCGAGGGGTCTCGGCATTACAACTTTGCCGAGCTGCTACTTGGTCAGGGGCAAACACGTTTGCAAAATTCTACAAATTTGATATCCTGGCTGAGGAGGACCTGGAGTTCTCTCATTCAGTGCTGCAGAGTCATCCGCACTCTCCCGCCCGTTTGGGAGCTTTGGTATAATCCCCATGGTCCTTTCAGGAACCCCAGCATCCACTAGGACGATAGAGAAAATAAGAATTTACTTACCGATAATTCTATTTCTCGGAGTCCGTAGTGGATGCTGGGCGCCCATCCCAAGTGCGGATTATCTGCTTTACTTGTACATAGTTACAAAAAATCGGGTTATTATTGTTGTGAGCCATCTTTCAGAGGCTCCGCTGTTATCATACTGTTAACTGGGTTCAGATCACAGGTTGTACAGTGTGATTGGTGTGGCTGGTATGAGTCTTACCCGGGATTCAAAATCCTTCCTTATTGTGTACGCTCGTCCGGGCACAGTATCCTAACTGAGGCTTGGAGGAGGGTCATAGAGGGAGGAGCCAGTGCACACCACCTGATCCTAAAGCTTTACTTTTTGTGCCCTGTCTCCTGCGGAGCCGCTATTCCCCATGGTCCTTTCAGGAACCCCAGCATCCACTACGGACTCCGAGAAATAGAATTATCGGTAAGTAAATTCTTATTTTTATCTTAACCAAGAGATTGTGGTTCCAGCCTTTATCTCTTCTGGTTTGTCCTCCAAAGAGCGGTCTTTGAATGAGGTATGGGCTCTCCGTATTTACATAGAGAGAACTGCCTCCCTCAGGAGGTCAGGTACCCTTTTTGTTCTTTTTGGTTTTCACAAACGTGGCTGGCCTGCAAATAAGCAAACCTTGGCCAGATGGATTACAATGGTGATTGCACAAGCCTATGCACAGGCTGGTCCTCCAGCTCCTGCTGCTATCAAAGCCCATTCTACTCGGTCTGTTGGACCTTCTTGAGCCTCCGCTGAACAATTCTGCAAGGCAGCTACTTGGTCCTCAGTGAACACGTTCATCAGGTTCTATTCCTTTGATACTTCCGCCTCCCAGGATGCTTCCTTTGGACGCCGAGTTCTTGTGCCTACTATGATGCGTCCCCTCAACATGAGGAACTGCTTTAGGACATCCCCGATGTATTCCCTGTGGAATCCCACTGTACCCCATAGCAGAAAAGGAGATTTATGGTAGACTTACCATGGTTAAATCTCTTTCTGCGAGGTACACTGGATTCCACAGGGCACCCACCCTGACGCACTTAGCTTCTTTGGGTTTGTATGTCATTAACCGCTAGTCCCTTCTCTTGTCGTGAGAATGTGGTTCTATGTGACTAACATCTACAGTCTATCTTACCTACTACTGCATTGGACTGGTTAACGAAACTGAGCTCCAGTGCCTGGAGGCAGGGTTATAGAGGAGGCGGTGCAATGCATCCTGGGAACAGTCAAAGCTTTAGCCTGTTGGTGCCTCGGATCAAAATCCAACTCTACATCCCGATGTATTCTCTGTGGAATCCAGTGTACTTCGCAGAAAGAGATTTTATCCATTACTAATTATTCTCTCCAGTGTTTCCTAAGCATCACTTTCATCTGCATGTACACCTGCCCCATGCTACATGCAGGAGATGCGAATGAATTAGGATTCCACATGCGCATGGTTAAGAATAGCAAATAACTCTGGTTACATGCCCATGTCTCCCACAAAATGGTTCTCGCATTCGTTTTCATTGTTACCACCCAGAAACGCACATTTAGCAGCCACGTAGATGTGGCTAAGATGCGTATGACCAGAGCTGGATAAGTGCTCCAAAAAGGCAGGGGTTGGGACTGGAAATGACCAAGGTCCTGTTGTGAGAAGTGGATGGGGTGTGACCTGTGCTGTGTGGGTGTGGCCACTGCCATGGGGGCGTGTACACCCCTACACTATCAGACCCAATCAATGTCTTCCTAAACACGAAAGTTACAAAAAATGACACCATTTTGTGAGGAAAATTAGAAATACAATTTTAATTTAAGAATACTGTTATGTTGGTGGGCTGTAGCCTACATCTGCCCCATTGTTAATTTGATCCTGCATACGACCCTGAATCACATGTATGTTCACGTAAATGCATATGCAAACTATGAAAGGTCACAAAAGCTTCTATAAGTCTTGTATTCACTTATAACTTTAGGCGAGTACCAGTACATTTTCTGTTGAGAGCATTCTTGTAACGCATGTGCAATACTTAAAGCACCCTTGTGACTGCCAACGACCTCTATAGGCCATAGCATCCTAGTAATCGCCATAGACCTCAGAGCTGTGAGGCAATAGGGCTAACCATTTCACCATCAGTGCTTGCACTGACCTTAGTTTTGAATACTGCCATTGTTGGACTGCTTCCAGCCCTGACCTGTTGTTTTCGATTTGAAATCTTCTTGAACTGCAGTTCCCGCCAAATTTTCCTTGTCAGTTGCCAAAGGCTACATTGTCAGCAGTGCTGTTTTTAGGGTCGGGCCAGCCATGCAACCACACAGGGCATAGGCCCGCAGCTACTGTGTGTAGTATTCTATGCGTCTGGCTAACTGCATACAATACTGTGAAAACGTCCCTCCCAAAAGGCGGCAGAGCACTTTTTTTTTTTTTTAGTTTACACTGGGAGCCAAATTGGCTAGAAACAGCCCTGATTGTCATTGAGGTGTTTTGAAATGCTTTGGAAGAGTGTGCAGTAGGGATGGAGTGCATGTAGCGAACAAAATGTGGGGCACATGTAAGGAAAATGGTGGGCAGGGAGGGCATGTAAACACAAATGTGTTATGTAGGGGAACATGTAAGGAAAAATGTGGAAGATCGGGGGGGCATGTAAGGAAATATGTGGTGGGCAGGGGGTCATGTAAGGAAAAAGTGGTACAGTAGGTTGGGGTCATACAAGGAATAAAGCTGATCAAGGTTGACTTGTGAGAGTAAGCTGGTGGGCAGGGTGGCATGTGAAGGAAAAGCTGGTAGGCAGACAGACATGTGAGAGGAAGGCAGGGGGATAACATTGAGCAGTGGGACAGAGGTGTCAGGTGAGAGAAAAGCTGTTGGGCAGAGGGGTTAGGTGATGAAAAAGCTGTTGGGCAGAGGGGTTAAATGAGAGAAAAAGTTGTTGGGCAGAGGGGTATATGAGGAAAAAGCTGTTGGTCAGATGGCTTACAGTATTATGAAAAAGCTGGTGGAGAGTTTCACATCTTCATTTTTTACTCTTATTTAGAATAGATACTTTGGGAAATTCGACATTCAGCAATGTGCAGCTGTACATATTGTTGAAGATTGTGGCACCCCACTTTTGCACATTTCCAGTGCACCTCTATGGGCTGTGAGGAAAATATGCAATGATGGCCCTGATATGGTGGTTATTGTTCTAAGACTTTGTGGCTATAACCACTAATTGAGTAGCCCCGTTTATGTATTGTGCATAGTGACTTAGAATAAAAAATAAATAGACAATGGACTCACACATATAATATATATATTTTTTTTATCTAGCATTTGGAAAACATTTATCTCTAGAAAGTGTGCATTTGCCCCTGGACAACAGTGTAACCAGGACAGCAGGAGGGAGGATTGGGGGAGCAGAAACTTTGCCTTAATAAAACACTATTTTCATAGGTGCATGGAAATAACCAATACATACTGTAGATATATGGGGTTTATCCATATAGCCACGATAAGTCCTCCTTAGAGTTTAGAGCGGATTTCTCTTCACCGTCTCTAAGCAGGTGATAAGTAGTGCAAAATCCATATTTTAAGGTAAAAATGTTGGGATTTGGTTCAGAACACCAGGAACTCCCTCTGAATGACCAATTAGGCACTTAGAGGTTTTTAATTGGCCAATAATGACATGACATTGCAAAGTGATGGAAATTGGGGTACAAGGTATATTGGGGTGCTTTATTAGTGGGACAAGTGTTTTTAGACTTGTTGGCGGGACTATTTGGCCCATTTTTAAAAGTCCACTAAAATGACACATATAAATACTTATACACATTTTTATGCTGCCTTTGACACTGTGGATCATCATCTCCTCCTCTGCACACTCCAAAACGTTGGCCTCTCTAGCACTGTCCTTGACTGGTTTACCTCTTACCTCACTAACCGCTCCTTCTTTGTGTCGGCCTCCGGCACCACCTCACACCCTTCCATCCTTCCTGTTGGTGTCCCTCAGGGTTCTGTCCTAGACCCTTCTGTTCTCCCTGTACACCTGTTCCCTGGGTGCGCTCATTAACTCCTTTGGCCTTCAATACCACCTCTATGCTGATGACACACAACTCTACCTCTCCTCTCCTGATCTGTCCTCTCTCAGGTTTCCAGCTGCCTCTCCGCCATTTCCTCCTGGATGTCTGAGCGCTCTGTGAAGCTCCATATGTACAAAAAAACTGAACTCATTATCTTTCCCCCAGCCAGGGCAACACCCCCTACCAATATCTCTATCACTGTTGACAACACCATCATCTCCCCCATTCCCCAACTCTGCTGCTTGGGCATCACTCTTGACTCCTCCCTCTCCTTTGTACCCCACATCCAAGCTCTGGTGCAATCCTGTCGCTTCCAGCTACACAACATTGCTCGCATCAGGGCATTTCTCTCCCAGAGTGCAACTAAACTTATCATCCACTCACTGGTCATCTCATGGCTCGACTACTGCAGTGTTCTCTTCACTAGCCTCACTTGATCCCATCTTGCCCCCCTCCAACTGTCCTCAACTCCGCAGCTAGGCTTATCTTCCTCTCACACCGCTCCACATCTGCCACTCCCTTTCGACAAAATCTACACTGGCTCCCATTCCCCTACAGAATCCTCTTCAAACTCCTCACTCTCACATACAAGGCCATCTCTAATTCCACTGCTCTCTACATCTCCAACCTCCTCTCCCTTCATACTCCCTCCCGCCCCCTATGGTCGGCTACTGACCGTCGCCTCTCATCTGCCCTGGACACTGCTTCCAATGCTCGAGTTCAAGATTTTGCCCGTACTGCACCCCTTCAGTGGAACTCGCTCCCCCGCTCCATTAGACTCTCCTCGACCTTGCAAAACTTCAAACGGGCACTAAAAACCCACCTATTCATCAAAGTGTACCCTTCCGATGCATAACCTAGTCCTGAGGCTGCTCCTCCATCCCCCTGCCTCATGCTTTGAACAGCTCGGCTTTGCTTACATACTGCCATCAGGCTACCTCCCTCTTGCTTGCACCTCATGTCATCTGTCTGTCGCCCCTTCCCACTAGATTGTTAGTTCTTCAGAGCAGGGCCCTCTTTCCTCTTGTTGTAAAAGCCCTCTTCTCGACACATTTCACTTGCAGCTCTCTCCTACTCAGTGACCATCTTTACCCTGCTTATTCTCCAGCTGGTAAAGGCTCATCTCTATCTATGACCGCCAGCCCCAAGTAGTATGATGATTACTCCTTCGCTACTTACATCTTAGCTGTATTATGTTTTGAGAATTGTGGTGCTCTTTGTTACCTGTACTCTATTTTTGTTATTTATTTACTGTAATGCTAAGTTTTGTCTCCATGTACTATCCTTTGTACGGCGCTGCGAAACACTTGTGGCGCCTTTTAAATAAAATGTAATAATAATAATAATGATGATAATAATAATGTACTCCAAATTTAATGAGAGCACTTATTTTGCTGATAAAAGTTGGGATCTATAATTTTTTCAAATAAAAAAAAAATGCATGTATTGTAACTGCCATTTGACCCAATTTAATTACACCAAATAGTTTTATTATGGCCACTAATAGACTTCTATAATGTTTTCCTATATTAGTTGATTTTTTGGGGGGTATAGGGTGATTTCCCCACTTTCTCCTATACTTAACTCAGCTTTTGCCGGCAAGAATTATCGCGCAAATCCCGTTATCGCCATTTTGTAATAGGATAGGTGCGATAAACGGGAGTGAGCAGGCTGTGATAAGCCATTTATTTTTTCGGGAGATAGGTGCGATAACATTAGCCGCAATTGCGTTTTCTCTGACTGGGTCCACAGGATTATCCACAGGATAACATTGGGATATTGTCGAGCGACAGCGAAAATGGCACCAACACGGTCACAAGCTTTCTGGCCTCCCAGGATGCATTGGGGCCTCCACTATATAGTCCCGCCCAGTGACTCAGATCATTTTTTTGCTTGGTGCGGCAGGAAGCCGCATGGTCACAGGGCTGCTGTGAATAAAGCAGCCTAAAGCTTTTATTATTTTATTTTTTATAGACTTACTATATTGTTTTTTTGAGCGACTTCTCTTAACAGCATCTTAAACGCATATTAGAAAGAGCCGCTCCAACAACTCCCCACCGGGTCGCAACAACGCTTACCTTCGGGTATCAGTGCTGTCTCGACGGGCGTCTGTGTCGGATGTTCTAGCAGGTCCAGCAGACGTAACCAGGCTGTGGCCGGAGCATGGGGAGACGGTGAGTCTATGGACTTCCTCTTACTAGAGGGGTCAGGACACAGCTATACTGATTTGGTGGAGACTACAAACAGTGTGTTGATGCGCCGAACATCTCGAGTGTGACAGCGCTACGCTCCGGGGATCATAGGCGCCAGGACTAGGTAGAGGCCGCGATCCTGGGAGTTTAAGTCAACGGGGGGATTCAGACGCTCTCCTGGCCGTCCCTCCGAGTTCATGGCCAGTTCCCGCGTGTCTCTCGTTTCATGAACTGCATGACCTCACTTCCGGCTCAGACGCTACCACGAGGGTACTCGGTCGCAGCTTAGACGCTGCAGTTGTTTACACTGGAGATAAAACCCGCCAGACCGAGTCGAAGGCCTTAGCATCTGCAGACACGTGGAAGTCGCTCAGCGTCCGTGTCCGTTGGTGAGCGTCCGTGTCCGTTATCAGTTACCAAGAGCGGCAGTGTACACCAGTAGCGTCTGAATCCACTCAGCGTCTTACGAGCGTATTTGCTTGGATATGGAAGTGTGGTGAGTCTCCCTGTATCCCGCTCTCCGATAGCAGGGTATACAGTACTAAAAATTCCTTCTACTTTTTAGTATGCATTGTTAATTTTTAGTACATATTGCATATGAGACCTGTATATTACTGTGTTTTCTGCATGTTATGTTGAAAAAAAGAGCCAGTTAAAACAGAAGTACAATTTTCCTACTTATGTATAAGTTGTAATGGGGGTTGTATTCTCATATGACAATGTCTAATGCTTTAACATGTGACTGACTGCTAGTATGTGTGCTGACTTTTCTGTGTAATGTCAGTCCTGTTCTGACCCTCAAATCAGGTGCACTGTGGTCAGATTGATTTCACCTCTATATACTGACATATAGGGTGTTTTTCAGTCACAAATTGTGTAGTTAATAACAGATTATTACCATGTCTGTGAGCGGCAAAAGTGATGAGGAGAATTTGTCAAGCACTCCTATAGCCCTAGCATGCTTATCTTGTAAGTCAGGGGTAATTGGTATGAATCAATTGGTCACTTATGAGGGTTTGTGTGCAAACTGTTTCGCTTTTCAGCGAAGTAAAAGACAGGAGTTGGTTCAACCACCAACAGAGCCACCATGGAATATGTTTGCAAAGACTTTATCTTCTATAGCGGACAAGTTAACTACAGTAGCACCACCTCAGGGGTTAGGTTACACTATGAACCCATACATGCAGCTCCCTTCCTACAGCTTGGTTCCAGTAGCCTCTACAAGCAACCAAGAGACAGTTAAGACTAAGACAGATACGTCTATGTGGCAGACTACACAAGATGATACATTGGACGATGAGACAATAGATTCGACTCCGTATGATGATCAGTCGCAGAGTTTTAGTTCAGATGATGTAGCTGAACTTATTAATGCTGTGAAAGCTGTTCTCTCGTGGAAGAGCCAGCCAAGACAGTGTTAAAATCTAAAGCACCTGTATTTAAACGAACAAAATCAGTGAAAGCTGAATTCCCAGCATCAGATGAGCTGACAGAAATGATGGATGAGTCTTGGGCAGCGCCCAGTAAAAAGTATAAGATTCCTAAGAGATGGGATTCTTATTATCCATTTCCAGCTGTGGATTGTTCGAAAAGAGAAGTTCCTCCAAAAGTAGATGCACATGTTCTGCGACTCGTGCATAAATCTGCTTTACCACTGTCATCTACCTCACTAAATGATGTCACAGACAGAAGGGTAGATAGCCTTTTGAAAAATATTTTTTCTCTAGTAGGAGCAATGGTAAGACCTGCTATGGCTTCGGCCTGGGTAGCAAAGGCAATGGGCGAATGGATAGAGGAACAAGAGAATGACATCCCTTCTCCTACTAGGGAGCAAGAGGATCGTTTTTGCCTGTTAAGACAATCTGCCCAGTATTTGGAAGAAGCAGCAATTGATGTAGGCACAGTTGCTTCTAAAGCTTCAGCCTTGACAGTAGTCGCTCGCAGAGCAGTTTGGCTACGGACCTGGAAGGCAGATGCGGAGTCCAAGAAAGAATTGGAAGCATTGCCTTTTGTCGGTAATATATTATTTGGAAAACCTTTATCGGATATCCTAGAATCAGAGGCTGAATCGAAAAAGGTCAGATTTCCGGCTGCTTATAACCCTAAGTCCAAGGGTTTAAAATTTCGCTCATTTCGCTGGCAAAGCAAAGCAAAAGCTAAAGAGGAGCCTAAGCAACCCCAGTTTAAATCCAGGGGTAGGAAGCAGTGGGCTAGCAAAAAGCCAGCTTCCAAACCTGAACAGAAACCGTCAGCCTGAAGAGACGGGCCTCCGCCTGGAGGATTCCAGGGTTGGGGGCCGACTCCTTCAATTTGCACACATATGGCAACAGTCAACAGCAGATGCCTGGGTGCAGAAGGTAGTATCTCAGGGGTATGGGTTCCCATTCAGGAGGCAGCCTCCTCAAAGATTTTTTTGCACCAGCCCGTCTCGTATAGAGTCGAAGGCCAATGCCCTGCAAGAAGCAGTCCAAAAATTACTGCAGTCAGGTGTGATTGTCCCAGTACCTCCATCACAAAAGGGACAGGGGTATTACTCCAATCTATTTCTAATCCAGAAACCAAATGGGTCATATCGACCAATTCTAAATCTGAAAATGTTGAACAAATACATATGGATCCCGAAGTTCCACATGGAGACGTTACGCTCCATAATGTTGGCTATGGAACCGGGAGATTACATGGTATCTCTGGATGTACGGGATGCTTACCTACATGTGCCTATAGCACTGTCACATCAGTGTTACCTCAGGTTTGCCATCCTCCAGGAACATTTCCAGTTCCAAGCTCTGCCTTTCGGGCTAGCTACAGCACCCAGGGTGTTTACCAAGATCATGGTGGTTATGGCAGCTTGTCTGCGCAAGCAGGGGATAAGAATATTCCCATACCTAGACGATCTGTTAATCTTAGCACAGTCGCAAGATTTACTGTTGAGCCATCTTCAACAGACGATAGTTTGTTTACAGAGACACGGGTGGCTCATAAATTGGGAGAAGTCGTCCCTGAATCCGTCACAGCGGATGGTTCATTTGGGGGCCATATTGGATTCAGACCTACAGAAAGTTCTCTTACCAGAGAAAAAGATAGTCAAGGTGCAGGTCATGGCTCAGGAAGCGTTGCAAGCCCAGACAATGTCAGTCCATGCAGCAATGCGACTGTTGGGTCTGATGGTATCAACCTTCGACATGGTGGAATATGCGCAATTCCACTCCAGACCATTGCAGCACCTTATTCTGACCAAATGAAACGGAAATCATCAGACGATAAAGAAGCAGATGATAAAGATTCCAATAAATGTAAAAAGGTCTCTAGCGTGGTGGCTACAGACAGACCATTTAAACAAGGGGAGGCCCTTTTGGATAAAAGAGTGGCAAGTCCTGACAACAGATGCCAGCCTGCAGGGCTGGGGTGCGGTACTCGGAAGCCTATGGTTCCAGGGAAAGTGGACCGCAAGGGAAAGTCGCCTGCCGATAAATCTGTTGGAGATAAGGGCCATTTACTTGGCTCTAGTTCAGGCAAAGGACAATCTACAAGGAAGACCAGTCCAGATCCGCTCAGACAATGCGACGGCAGTAGCATACCTCAATCATCAAGGAGGAACTCACAGCAAGAGTCTGATGGAGGAAGTAACTCCCATTCTAAAATGGGCGGAACTCCATCTCCCGGCATTGTCAGCAGTATTTGTCCCGGGTGTACTAAATTGGGAAGCGGATTTTCTCAGTCGGCACACCATTCAGGAAACCGAATGGGCACTACACCCAGAAGTGTTTCAGACACTGGTGAACAGATGGGGTCTACCGGAGATAGACCTTATGGCGTCTCGTCTAAACAACAAAGTTCCGAGGTACGGATCAAGAACAAGGGACCCAGGAGCGGTCCTGGTAGATGCACTGTCAGTAGAATTGAGGTTTCAGCTGGCATATCTGTTCCCTCCAATATCTCTGTTATCCAGAGTAGTGAGAAAGATAAAACAGGCAAAAGGAGCAATTATTCTAATAGCTCCAGCTTGGCCAAGAAGGCATTGGTACACAGATCTGTTGAGAGTGGAAGCACCGATACTGCTCCCTCAACGTCCAGATCTGTTAATGCAGGGTCCTTGTCATCACAGTCATCTGGATCGCCTATCTTTGAAGCGTGGCTGTTGAAACCTCTATCCTAGAGGCTAAAGGATTTTCGAAACAAGTAATCCAAACCATGCTTAGAGCAAGAAAGCCTTCTTCGGCCCGTGTGTATCATAGAATATGGCAAGCCTATATTCACTGGTGTACTGGAAAAAATTACAATCCAAGATCTTTTAAAGTAGCTAGGATTTTGGATTTCCTTCAGGCAGGATTGGATAAAGGGTTGAAAGTTGCTTCCTTGAGGGTGCAAGTCTCTGCGTTGACTGTATGGTTTCAGCAGAAGATTGCTGATTTACAGGATGTACGTACATTTTTCCAAGGAGTAGTACATATTCAACCTCCTTTTGTTCCTCCTGCAGCTCCCTGGGATTTGAATTTAGTTCTTAAATTTCTCCAGGGTCCTTTGTTTGAACCACTTGAGAGACCAGATCTTAAGTGGTTAACGGTTAAAGTTCTTTTTTTACTGGCAATGGCGTCAGCCAGAAGAGTGTCAGATTTAGGAGCATTATCATGTAAGTCTCCTTTCCTAAGTTTTTTTCCAGACAGAGCAGTTCTCAGAACGAGATCTAGCTATCTTCCAAAGGTGGTATCAAAGTTTCACCTGAATGAAGAAATTGTAGTCCCAGCTTTTCAGATATCGGGACTATCTGCGGGAGAAGCGTTGCTGGATGTGGTCCGGGCTTTAAGAAACTACATAGATCGTACTAGTGCCATCAGGAAAACAGATTCTCTCTTCATCCTCTACGGATTCCATAGGAGAGGTTGGCCTGCTAGTAAACAGACGCTGGCGAGATGGCTCCGAATGGTAATATCAGAAGCTTATTCTCATGCAGATCTCCCTATTCCGGCTAATGTCTCTACACACTCTACACGTAAGGTAGGTCCTTCTTGGGCAGCACAGCAGGGTGCTTCAGCAGAACAGATATGTAGGGCAGCCACATGGTCTTCCATAAACACATTCATCAGACATTATGCCTTGGATACTTTTGCCTCTCATGATGCAGACTTCGGGCGAAAGGTCCTCCTGTGTAACCAGGAGCGTCCCCACCACTAAAATGTCTTTGGGAATCCCAATGTTATCCTGTGGATAATCCTGTGGACCCAGCCAGAGAAATATACGTTATGGTAAGAACTTACTGTTGATAACGTGATTTCTCTTATGTCCACAGGTATCCACAGGGATCCCACCCTGACGCATCTGATTTGAGGATCTAGACAATCACTAAACCTCTTCCTTCTTGTATGGAAGGGTGTGCATGTGTGTTCTTATCGCCTGTACAGGTCTCTACCTAATGTTCCTGCCTAAAATCGCTGTGGAAAGAACTGATCTGACCGAGTCAGTGGGCGGGACTATATAGTGGAGGCCCCAATGCATCCTGGGAGGCCAGAAAGCTCGTGACCGTGTTGGTGCCATTTTCGCTGTCGCCCGACAATATCCCAATGTTATCCTGTGGATACCTGTGGACATAAGAGAAATCACGTTATCAACGGTAAGTTCTTACCATAACGTATATATGGCAGCTAATTTGAAAGCCCCCTTCCCTATCAGTTTCTTATACCATGGGAAGATATTTGGCCTTGTCAATTACAATATTGTAAAAAGTGAAAAAAACGTTATTAGTTAAAATAGGAACTGTGTGAAAATGGTGCTTAACATAATCTTGCAAGAAAAACTATAAATATCAACTTCTGAAAAGTATACTGCAACAAGATCAATTAATTAATAAAAAAAAATCACAGCAATTTATGATTAGTCAGATTTAATTTAAAAACCTTAACATTTAAAATTCAAAAATATTGAAAACATTTAGTTTAAAACACACACACACACACACACACACACACACACACACACACACACACACACACACACACACACACACACTATTTTCAAATGCAATGATGAATTGACATTATTTAAGGGAATACAGTAGTTGAACATTCTTAGATACATTGGGGGTCATTCCGAGTTGATCGCACGTAGCAAATTTTTGCTGCCCGTGCGATCAACTAGACGCACCTATGTGGGAGTGTTTTTTTGCATAGCAAGGTTGCGATAGCTTGCGCAGCCCTGCTATGCAAAAAACGTTTTGTTTAAAACAAGACCAAGGTATTGACGTCAGACATCTGCCCTCCAAACGCCTCAACACGCCTGCATTCGGATCTTCACGCCCAGAAAACGGTGAGTTGACACCTTGGAACGCCTTCATCCTGACCATCTTCTTGCGGTCGCCGCTGCGACCGCTTTCTTCGCTAGCGGCATCACTGCCCAGCGACGCCCATCGCTGGGCAATGACGCACCTGCGCAATGCGAAGCGTTGCGTGCGATCGGGTCTGAATGACCCCTATTATACCTTATCCTGTCAATGGCCCTCACTCACTAACTGACTCATCACTTACTTCCCGGTATGTTAGGAAGCTGAAATTGAACATAGGTGTTCTTCAGGTTGGAAACAGGAAAACTATGTAATTAGAATTCTAATAACCCTTCCCTAAGAGGATGAAAAGAGGGTTGACAAAATGACACCATTACCGATGCGTGGCTTGCTTTGCGTGAACGATAACGCCCAAACGGACAATCGGATCAGAATTTGGATTGCACATCCAGTGTGTACAATTTAATAAACAAAAAAAATGGTTCTGTTACTTTTTACCGTATCTGCTACGGATGTTCCTCAGGTAACGCCAAGAACCATAGATTAATTATTACTTACATCAAATTTACAACTCTATAGATTTACCAAATTTTTAGCAAATTTATATTTACAACCATGAAAATCAGAAACTCCTGCGCGAAGAACGGTAGAACAGCTAGTACGGATGGATGTATGCATATTTGTGTATATATATATATATATATATATATACAGGTTGAGTATCCCATATCCAAATATTCCGAAATACGGAATATTTTGAGTGAGACTGAGATAGTGAAACCTTTGTTTTCTGATGGCTCGAAGTACACAAACTTTGTTTAATGCACAAGTTATTAAAAATATTGTATTAAATGACCTTCAGGCTGTGTGTATAAGGTGTATATGAAACATAAATGATTTGTGTGAATGTACACACACTTTGTTTAATGCACAAAGTTAATAAAAATATTGGCTAAATTGACCTTCAGGCTGTGTGTATAAGGTGTATATGAAACATAAATGCATTCTGTGCTTAGACTTGGGTCCCATCGCCATGATATCTCATTATGATATGCAATTATTCCAAAATACGGAAAAATCCGATATCCAAAATACTTCTGGTCCCAAGCATTTTGGATAAGGGATACTCAACCTGTATGTATATATATATATATATATATATATATATATATATATATATATATATACACACATACAGGTTGAGTATCCCTTATCCAAAATGCTTGGGACCAGAGGAATTTTGGATATCGGATTTTTCCGTATTTTGGAATAATTGCATACCATAATGAGATATTATGGTGATGGGACCTAAATCTAAGCACAGAATGCATTTATGTTTCATATACACCTTATACACACAGCCTGAAGGTAATTTTAGCCAATATTTTTTATAACTTTGTGCATTAAACAAAGTGTGTGTACATTCACATAATTCATTTATGTTTCATATACAGCTTAATGTAAACAGCCTGAAGGTCATTCAATACAATATTTTTAATAACTTTGGGGTCGATTCTATTCGGCAACTTAAGAATAGCGCCGGGAATTAGCTCCCGACGCTATTCAATTCAGCTGCTAGTGACCCGCAATTGTCGGGAATTCTTCTCTCATCCCCTGGGGATGAGAGAAGAAACCCGGCAAAAGTGCTGCCTCGCGGCCAGCGCGAGGCTGATTCTGTCGGGAATCGGCATCGCCGCGGGTAGTTAAGTCGGAGATTGCCCGTTCTCCCGACAAAACTACCTGTTAAGTCGGCGAGAACGGGACATCGCCGACTTAACTGGAGCTGAATTGAATAGCGTCGGGAGCTAATTCCCGGCGCTATTCTTAAGTTGCCGAATAGAATCGACCCCTTTGAGTATTAAACAAAGTTTGTGTACATTGAGCCATCAAAAAACAAAGGTTTCACTATCTCAGTCTCACTCAAAAAAGTCCGTATTTCGGAATATTCCGTATTTCGGAATATTTGGATATGGGATACTCAACCTGTATATATGTACACTGCTCAAAAAAATAAAGGGAACACTAAAATAACACATCCTAGATCTGAATGAATGAAATATTCTTATTAAATACTTTGTTCTTTACATAGTTGAATGTGCTGACAACAAAATCACACAAAAATTATCAATGGAAATCAAATTTATTAACCCATGGAGGTCTGGATTTGGAGTCACCCTCAAAATTAAAGTGGTAAAACACACTACAGGCTGATCCAACTTTGATGTAATGTCCTTAAAACAAGTCAAAATGAGGCTCAGTAGTATGTGTGGCCTCCACGTGCCTGTATGACCTCCCTACAATGCCTGGGCATGCTCCTGATGAGGTGGCAGATGGTCTCCTGAGGGATCTCCTCCCAGACCTGGACTAAAGGTCCGCCAACTCCTGGACAGTCTGTGGTGCAATGTGGCGTTGGTGGATGGAGCGAGACATGATGTCCCAGATGTGCTCAATTGGATTCAGGTCTGGGGAACGGGCGGGCCAGTCCATAGCATCAATGCCTTCGTCTTGCAGGAACTGCTAACACACTCCAGCCGCATGAGGTCTAGCATTGTCTTGCATTAGGAGGAACCCAGGGCCAACCGCACCAGCATATGGTCTCACAAGGGGTCTGAGGATCTCATCTCGGTACCTAATGGCAGTCAGGCTACCTCTGGCGAGCACAAGGAGGGCTGTCCGGCCCCCCAAAGAAATGCCACCCCACACCATTACTGACCCACTGCCAAACCGGTCATGCTGGAGGATGTTGCAGGCAGCAGAACATTCTCCTTGGCGTCTCCAGACTCTTTCACGTCTGTCACATGTGCTCAGTGAGAACCTGCTTTCATCTGTGAAGAGCACAGGGCGCCAGTGGTGAATTTGCCAATCTTGGTGTTCTCTGGCAAATGCCAAACGTCCTGCACGGTGTTGGGCTGTAAGCACAACCCCCACCTGTGGACGTCGGGCCCTCATACCACCCTCATGGAGTCTGTTTCTGATCGTTTGAGTAGACACATGCACATTTGTGGCTTGCTGGAGGTCATTTTGCAGGGCTCTGGCAGTGCTCCTCCTGTTCCTCCTTGCACAAAGGCGGAGGTAGCGGTCCTGCTGCTGGGTTGTTGCCCTCCTACGGCCTCCTCCACGTCTCCTGATGTACTGGCCTGTCTCCTGGTAGCGCCTCCATGCTCTGGACACTACGCTGACAGACACAGCAAACCTTCTTGCCACAGCTCGCATTGATGTGCCATCCTGGATGAGCTGCACTACCTGAGCCACTTGTGTGGGTTGTAGGGAGGTCATACAGGCACGTGGAGGCCACACACACTACTGAGCCTCATTTTGACTTGTTTTAAGGACATTACATCAAAGTTGGATCAGCCTGTAGTGTGTTTTTCCACTTTAATTTTGAGTGTGACTCCAAATCCAGACCTCCATGGGTTAATAAATTTGATTTCCATTGATAATTTTTGTGTGATTTTGTTGTCAGCACATTCAACTATGTAAAGAACAAAGTATTTAATAAGAATATTTCATTCATTCAGATCTAGGATGTGTTATTTTAGTGTTCCCTTTATTTTTTTGAGCAGTGTATATACATAATTACTATTATTATTATTATCCTTTATTTATATAACGCCACAAGGGTTCCGCAGCGCCCAGTTACAGAGCACAATATATTATCTCCTATATAATAGCCCAGATCTGTGACTTTGTGACTCATTTGCTAACGCTAGGCGGAGTCACAGCACTGGGCGGAGTTAGTCAAATGAGTCACAGATCTGGGCAAATCTATAGGAGACTAGGAGCAGAAGCAGATGGTATGGGCATGGCACAGGCAGGGGTGCATACCTCCCAGCTTTCTTCAGGCAGAAGGAGGGACACACAGGCAGCGAAAAGGGGGCGTGTCCAACGAAAAGGGGAGTGGCTTCACAGGAGGGCCCCCGTTTTCGTCAGTGAGGGGGCATGCCCAGCGCTCTGTGAGCTGCTGGCATGCCCCCAGGGGCGGATTATGAGTCCGGGGGGCCCAGTGCACTTGAGACGGGGGGCCCTATCTCATTGCTGTGACTGCTGGGTGTTTGGGGGGCGTGGCCTAATCGCGCCCCACGTGGCCACGCCCCCTTATGCAAATTCCGGAGATTTTTTTTTTTTTTTTATGGGATTTTGGCCCCTCAGCTAGGGGTAAATCCAGAGGGGCTGGTCACTCCCCCCTACACACCCGCACAGGCAGAAGAAAGCAGGGAGGCACCACCACAGACCTGCCAACATGCAGCAGAGTGTGCTGACTGTAGCACAATGCTGCTGCTGGCAGGACGGGGAGCTTCAGAGCTGGGACAGAGCTACTCCAGCCGGGGGGGCCCCTAAAACTGTGGGGCCCACGGTACATACCGCCTGCCCCCCCCCCTTAATCCGGCTCTGCTGCCGGAACCCCCCCTTAATCCGTACCCCCTGATGCCCCCTCTCCCACTGTCTCCACTGAATAGACGCTGTGCGCATGCGCACAGCGTCTATTCACCGCAGCTCTGCTAAGCAGAACAGCGAGTTCAGGAGCTTCCCAACTGCCCCCCCACCGGGGGACACTGCGGCCCACGGGTGGGACAGCGGGTCAGACCCAAAAAAATGGGACTGTCCCGCGAAAATCAGGACAGTTGGGAGGTATGGGGGTGTGTGAGGGGGTATGCCATACAGACAGATTGGGCACCGGCTCACTATGTGCTTGACCCCCCACATCAGCATACTCAGCAGGGGCTCTCTGGCGCGGAGGAGCGTCACTTTCTGGCACACTCCACGCTTCTTAGCTGCAGTTTTGTGGGGCACCTGCCGCTGTGCAGGTTCCGTACTGCCTCTGTTATCTCCAGCCCCGGCAACCCCACCGCTAGCTGCAGCGCTGCCACCCACAGTGAGGTGCGCCCAGCTCCTTCACACACTTTAGCCGGCGGGTAGCGCTGCAGAAGTCACCGCTGCTTGCAGGCTCCGACCCCCTCCTCCCTCCAGCCGCAGCGTCTCCTGGGAGCTAACCAGTCACTCCCAGTCTCCCCTTTCCACAGTGCCCGGCAGCCACGAGGTCCGCGCCGCGTGCATGCTATGACCCCCTCCTCCCTCCAGCCGCAGCGTCTCCTGGGGGATAACCAGTCACTCCCAGTCTCCCCTTACCACAGTGCCCGGCAGCTGCGCGAGGTCTGCGGTGTGTGACTGAGGAGGGGGGGAGGGATGCGGACGGGCAGAGGAAGCAGGACTCCAGCCTGAGAGAGTCAGCCATGCCAAGTCTCCACCAGCAGCTGATCCCAACAGGTTGGAGTGGAACAGCAGCAGCCAGCAGCAGTGACTCCGGTAACACACATCTGTCTGTCACCACTGTTCTGTCCCTAATACCAATCTCTCCCGTGCCCTGTGTTCTGTCATGTCCCTGTCACCCCTGGCCTTGCCCTGTCACCCTTATCCTGGCCCTTTCACCCTTACCCTGGCCCTTTCACCCTTATCCTGGCCCTTTCACCCTTATCCTGGCCCTGTCACCCTTATCCTGGCCCTGTCACCCTTATGCTGGCCCTGTTACCCCTATCCTGGCCTTGTCACCCCTGTGCTTGCCCTGTCAACCCTATACTGGCCCTGTCACCCCTGTCCTGGTCCTGCCGCCCCTACCCGGGCCATGTCACCCCTATCATGTCCCTGTCATTTCTGTCCTGGCCCCGTCGCCCCTGTCCTGGCCCCGTCACCCATGTCCTTGCCCCGTCACCCCTGTCCTGGCCCCATCACCCCTGTTCTGACCCTGTCACCCCTCACCTGGCCCTGTCACCCCTGTCCTGGCCCTGTCACCCCTGTTCTGACCCTGTCACCCCTGTCCTGGCCCTGTTACTGCATACCCTCCAACTACCTTTTTGGCAGGTACAGTACCCGCAGTGCCTCCAGACCCCTTCCCAATGCACCACACCTCCGTACCTTCCCCTCCACCACATGCGGCACTCCACCCCTCCCCCACACGCTGTGCCTCCAGACCCCCTACATTACCCGCGGCTCCCACTCCCCCGCCCCTCCACCACCCACAGCACCTCCAGGCCCCCTCCACCATCCACCCCCCATATATGTCTCCCCCCACACCTGCCCCCCCTCCACCCGCAGCATCTGCAGACACCCTCCTCAATCCGTGGTCCCCCCCTCACCCACCCCTCCCCCACCCACGGCACCCCCACACCTGCCCCTCCACCACCTGCAGCGCCTCGAGACCCGCTTCCCCATCCGCCGCACCTCCTGTACCTGCCCCTCCCCCACCCATGGTGCCTCCGGACCCCCTACCCCACCCCCGGCACCCCCGCCCCTTCCCATCCCACAGCACCTCTGGAGCCCTTCACCCATCCGCAACATCCCCGCACCTGCCCCTCTCCCACCCATGGCACCCCTGCCCCTCCCCCACCTGCAGTGCCTCCGGACCCCTCCCCCATCTGCAGCCCCCACTCCTCTGCCCCTCCCCCATCCGCAGCACCTCCCGACCCTTCCCCATCAGGGCCCCTCCCGCTTCTGCCCCCCCTCCACCCGCAGCATCTACAGACACCCTCCCCCATCCCCAGTCCCCCCCGCACCCGCTACATTCTGTACATCATGCCCTGCAGGTGCTGTTCATGCTGTCGCAAGGGGCTGCGCCTCCTTCACCATCGCACGCACTTTCATTGTGCAATATTTAACCACTAACAAAGGAATGCAGGTAATACTCCATATAATACAAATATTGAACCCCAGAAAGGCATGTAAGGGTTAAGGGGGCGTAGCCCCTTGCGACGATGTGAAGAGCGCCCGTAGGGCGCGATGAAGCACCTAGTATTACATATTTATATTACTATTTTTACACTATATAGTGTATTTATTTGTTCTTCACTCAGATTCCTGCCATAATTCCAATTCTTCAACGAAAATAAGAAGGAATAATGAATGATCATTATTGTATACCTACTTTTGGGCCGCTCTGTATACTACTTAGAATGCAAATATAAAGTGTCGTTTTATAACAGAATAGCTGCGGGCACCTTACTAATAAAATATAATATTTACAATACTAATAACAGAGTAACACTGACATCTGCTGTCTGAAGCTCATATTGCATCACCATTTATTCTCATTGAAAAATGACACATAAGCATGGCATTGTTCACATGTTGAGTGTTGGTTGTCTGTGCTAAATTCATTAAATCCTCTAGTTGAGTATCAACTTAATTGAAGCAGGTAAATGTAGATTGGAAGTTATGTTTGAACCATTTTCTTATACATATTTCGTGTCAGTTTATCATTCTTTCTTTGTGCTAGTATATCAGATTGTAAGCAGGTTGTCATGGTTGTTGGTACTTGTGGAACCGGTCGAGGTCTAGTAGCTAGTTGGCTGGAGTCCAGAGGATGGAATAGTGCAGGCTTGATATATGGCCAGCTCATACAGGCATGGCAGGTTCGGCTAAAGTCTATGGCTGGCCACAGGTGTCTGTACAACTACGGGGAACTAGAACACTGGAGTGACACTTGTGGTAAAAATTGATAACTGGAAGTTGGGAATAAACCAGAAGTACAGGATAACTGGAAGCTGGGATTGAACCAGCAGTTCAGGATAGCTGGATAGGATACTCAGTGATGCAGGCTAGCAGATATACTGGAGATTGTATTGACCAGCGGTGCAGGTTTTCAGGTATACTAGAGATAGGACTACCAGCAGTGCAGGCTTGCAGATATCCTGGAGATTAGATAACCAGCGATGCAGGTTTGCAGATATCCTGGAGATAAGATAACCAGCGATGCAGATTTGAAGATATCCTGGAGATAGGAGTCAGGAAATGCTGAAGTTGGTAATGCACTGTCTCTTTAAGCAGGAGATTGCAGGAGCTCTCTACAGGTTTGAGGACAACAAAGCACTGACAGCTTCCCAGTGCTTGGAGCTGGAATATATATCCCTTGCTCTCTGGTGATAGGCTGAAGGGAGCACATGTCAGGGAAACACTACCTGGACAGAGTCAGCTGATCATGAAGTAACATGCAGTACTCCAGGCTAGGCTTCAGAGTGGACAGAGGCCTAGCAGGCTGGGAAGGAGCCAAAGCCTAACTATCCTGAAATGGATGCTGTGACTGACAGCGCGGGATGCCTGATGGACCAGCGAATGGTGGAGAGCGCTTTTGACTGCACCGCAGGTAAGTCAAAGTGCGACTGGGAAGCACTTTAAACCTCTGTTTTGTGACAGTACCCCCTCCTTTAGGAGCGGCCACTGGATGCTTCTTTGGCTTTCGCGGAAACCTGGAATGGAATCTTTTAACAAGAAGAGGAGCATGGACATCCTCAGCAAAGATCCAAGATATCTCCCTAGGTCCATATCCTCTCCAATCAATGAGGTATTGAAGACATCCGTAGCAGATTCGGGAGTCCAGGATCTTTTCAATTTTTAACTCAACGCCACGTTGAGTATGCACCTTAGGACCAGAGGGAGGTTGAGGCTGAAACCAATTCAGAATCTGAGGCTTGAGTAGGGAGACATGGAAGGAGTTTGGAATGCGGAGATAAGGAGGAAGTTTGAGCTAAAAGGCGACAGGGCTGATTATCTTCTGAATGGTGAATGGACCAATGTACCAGGGTGCAAATTTCATAGATGGTAGTCGAAGGTTTTGTGTGGAGATCCACACTCTTGTTACCAGCTTGGAGATGAGGAACAGCTTTTCTCTTCCGATCCGATTTAATGCAGAATGGACTGATTTCCAAATTGAGGAAAAGTCTTTATGCGCAGCTTGAGTCGCTGGAACATCCAGAGGTGGTATGGACTGGAATTCTGGGACCCATGGATGTTGGTCAAAATCGGCGAAGAAGGGTGTTGAATCCGAAGAGTAATGATAAGTATTATTGTGAGAGAATTCAGCCCAGGAAAGTAAGTTGAACCAATTATCTTGAGAGGAAGAAAGAAACATGCAGAGGAATTTCTCTAAATCTTGGTTAACTCGCTCAGTCTGTCCATTACTCTGAGAATGTTAAGCTGTGGAGAACTTCAACTTGATTTGAAGAGAAGCGCAAAGAGATTTTGCAGAACTTTGCAACGAATTGGACTCCATGATACGAAACTATTTCTCTTGGTAATTCATGAAGATGGAAAATCTCAGAGATAAACAACTTGGAGAGTTGAGGAGCAGACAGCAGACCAGAGAGCAGGATAAAATATGCCATTTTAGAGAAGCGGTCGACGATGACCCAGACTATATTATTTCCCTGTGATGGAGGAAGATCAGTGACAAAGTAAATCGATATGTGAGTCCATGGATGGACTGGAATGGACAATGGGTGTAATGGACCCACAGGTGCTTGATGGGATGACTTATGCTGGGTGCATCTAACACAGACGGTAATGAAAGCTTGAGTGTCTTGTTGCATGGTGGGCTACCAATAGGATCTTATCAGGAATTCCAAAGTTTCTTGAGTCCCTACATGACCTGAGAAGAGAGAGAGGAGTGTGCCCATTGTAGAAGTTGCTTGCGAAGATTGGGAGCAACAAAAGTCTTACCGGGAAGAGGAGTAGAGTTCGTTTTGGTTGAAGCAAAAACTGCCGGATTGAGGATGGGACGAGGTTCCTCCAGAGACAGTTCCTCTTCAGGGCAGAGGGAGCCAGGACGGGTAGGTGAGCTTGAAATTGAAGCGAGAAAAGAATTGATACCACCGTGCCCGGCGAGGGGAGCAGCAATGAAGACTCTTGAGGAACAGAACATTCCGATGATCCGTGAAAACGGTAATTGGGAATTGAGCTCCTTCTAAGAGGTATCGCCACTCTTCAAAAGCAAGTTTAATTGCCAATAATTACTTTTCCCCAATAGGATAATTCTTCTCGGTAGAAGAGAATTTTCTTGAAAAATAAGCACAAGGATGAATTTTCTTATCGGAGAATCGCTGAGAGAGAACTGCTCCCGCCCCTCAGAAGAAGCGTCGACTTGAATGATGAATGGCCTGGTTGCTGAAGTACAGGGGCTGAAGTGAATGCTTCTTTTAATAGACAAAAAGCTTGTTTTGCTTCGGGAGGCCAAACAGTTGGGTTGGCATTTTTGCTAGTGAGAGCTGTGATAGGAGCCACCAAAGTTGAGAAGCCATGAATAAAATTTTCTGTAACAATTGGCAAACCCTAGGAAGCGTTGAGTTGCCTTGAGAGTTGAAGGTTAGTTTCAGGAGAGAATGGCCTTGACCTTTTTTGGATCCATGCGCAGATTAGAACCGGAAATAATGTAACCCAAGAATGCAATGGATGGCACTTCAAAGACGCACTTCTCAAGTTTGATGCGATCTTCCATTAGTCGCCGGGATGTATACAAATTAAATTATTTGCCCCTCTTAGATCCAGTTTTGAAAAAATTGTGGCTCCTTTAACCCGATCGAAAAGTTCAGTAATTAAGGGTAGCGGGTAGCGATTCTCGACTGTAATGTCATTTAACACCCTGTAATCAATACAGGGGCAGAGTCCTCCATCCTTCTTTTTGACAAAGAAGAAACCTGCTCCTGCAGGTGAAGATTAGGGATGTATGAAGCCTTTCTCAAGGTACTCCTTGATATACTCGAACATGGCAGCTGTTTCAGGAATGGACAAAGGATAAGTTCTTCCTCTGGGTGGAGATTTGCCAGTCAATGGGGTAGTCCCATTCTCTATGCAGTGGTAATTTGTCTGCTCCTCCCTTACTAAAGACATCAGCAAATGGGTGGTTTTGCTCAGGGAGATCATCAGGAATAGGAACCTCTGCCTGACGAGCTGGAATGACCTTGCGAAGACACTTGTCATGACACTTAGAAACCCATGAAAGAATTTGCATGGAAGTCCAGTCCAATTGAGGATTATGCTGCTAGAGCCAAGGAAGTCCATGTACGAGAGGATAAATTGCTCTGGAGATAACTAAGAATGAGAGGGCCTCGGAATGTAACACCCCCACCTGGAGGGTTAAATTGCAAGTCTCTTGGAGAATAGTCCCATGAGCTATAGGACTACCGTCTACTGCCATGACAGTGATGGCTTAATAAAGCTTCCTAGTAGGTATCTGATGTTTGCACACCAGGTCAGCCGAAATGAAATTTTCTCTAGCGCCAGAATCTAGTAGAGCAGGAAATGTTTCAGAACCAGTGGGAAGCTGCAGAGAAACAGATAATGGAATCCTTCTTCTTGGAGAGTTTTTTACGCTTCCTAGCTTCAACCCTCCTCCGGAGACTAGGAACGCCCATTTTCCGGACGCTTGGAACAGGTTGTCAGTTGGTGGTCACTTTCTCCACAGTACATACAGAGATTCATCTGACGACGATGTTGTTTCTCTTTTGCAGACAACTTGGAGCGATTTATCTGCATAGGCTCAACATCTGTAGAAGGAGAAAAAAGGCGGAGGTGGACGTGGCTTAACTCGGTCGATACACGATTTTTCATGAATCCTTTCTCTCTGGCGAAGATCAATTTTATTACATAAAGACATAAGATCTTTGAGAGTAGAAGGCATATCTCGAGAAGTTAGCTCATCTTTAGGTTTTTCAGAGAGGCCATGCCAGAAATGCCACGGTCAAGGCTTCCTCGTTACATTGGAGTTCAGATGCCAGAGTTTGAAAGTCAATTATGTACTGTCCGACTGTCCTAGAGCCTTGGCGGATTCTCATGATATCAATGGAAGTGGACCTTGAGCGTCCAGGCTCGTCGAAGATTCCGCGAAAAGGCTGTAGAAACTTTCAGTAGTCACTGAGAATGGGATCTGATCTCTCCCACAGAGGAGATACCCACTCAAGTGCTTTTCTGGAGAGAAACGATGAATGCCACCTTAGACTTGGAGGAGGGAAAATTTTCAAGTAGAAGCGTGAAATGCACATCACCGAGATTTAGAAATCCCCTACAGAGGTTAGGATTTCCATCGAATTTCTCTGGCATAGGGAGGCGGATAGCCGTGGAAGATGCAGAAGGACATTGGTAAACTTCATGGGCAGTAGATTGAGATGAGGGTGTAGTCAAAGATGCTTGAAACCCATCTTGCCATGCAGCGAGGTCCTGTAAAGCCTTTTACCATCTGTCGCTGCATTGTTTCCAGACCCTCCAGGCGTGCCACTATAGCTTGCCACACGTTGGCTATAAAACCAGCACTGCCTGCCGGATCCATTTGGTCAGTGCTTACTGTCACGGTTGTTGGTACTTGTGGAACTGGACGAGGTCTAGTAGCTAGTTGGCTGGAGTCCTGAGGACGGAATAGTGTAAGCTTGATATATGGCCTGCTCATACAGGGGTGTAAGGTTCGGTTAAAGTCTAATGCTGGCCACAGGTATCTGTGTAATAGACAGGTGTAATTAGAATGTTATTGGTGCGAGTAGTCATACCTGGTTGTTCAGCTGCAAACGTCGATGTCGACCTCTTCCTAACCTCACATTACAGGCTTCAGGCAGAAGGATCAAGACCCCCAGGAAACAACCCCCAAATAATCACCACATGTTAGTACGGTGACTGAATGTTTATTTAACTGGCAAGATAACCGGCCAATGATGTGCATTTAACTTAGTCAGGTTAAATAATGAAATGCAGTAATAGCTGAAAAGGCATATACAATCACATTGCAATAATATAACAGCAATTTTGCGTAATATTCAGTCACACAAATTAAAAGAATGCACATTTTTCAGGTATGGTTAATAGTTCCTCAAAACTACTTGCAATATATAAACTGACCCCCAGGTGGCCGCTTAAGGGTCACTTTACTCAGTCCATGTGTGAACCCTTTACATTCGAGTCAATGCCATGTCCACCAGAGATTCAGAAGTTATAGAATGACCTTGCAAAGTTCCTACACAGTAATGTCTTTCTCACATATTAAGTCAACTGTTCCTTTAATGGATCCGGATGAGTAGTGCAGGGGAATGTGAAGCACAATTATACCCCTTTTCCACTAGCTAAAAAAACACGGGTAAATGCTAGAGATGAGCGGGTTCGGTTTCTTTGAATCCGAACCCGCACGAACTTCACTTTTTTTTCCACGGGTCCGAGCGACTCGGATCTTCCCGCCTTGCTCGGTTAACCCGAGCGCGCCCGAACGTCATCATGACGCTGTCGGATTCTCGCGAGGCTCGGATTCTATCGCGAGACTCGGATTCTATATAAGGAGCCGCGCGTCGCCGCCATTTTCACTCGTGCATTGAGATTGATAGGGAGAGGACGTGTCTGGCGTCCTCTCCATTAGAATAGAGATAGATAGATTAGATAGAGAGAGATTGTGCAGAGTCGCAGACAGAGTTAGTTTACCACAGTCAGTGACCAGTGCAGTTGCTAGTTAACTTTTATTTAATATAATATATCCGTTCACTTCTCTCTGCTATATCCGTTCTCTGCCTGAAAAAAAAAACGATACACAGCACAGTCAGTCACACAGTGTGACTCAGTCTGTGTGCACTCAGCTCAGCCCAGTGTGCTGCACAGTCATCAATGTATAAATTAAAAGCTTATAATTAATTGTGGGGGAGACTGGGGAGCACTGCAGGTTGTTAGCAGGAGCCAGGAGTACAATTATATTAATTAACAGTGCACACTTTTGCTGCAGGAGTGGTGACCAGTGCCTGACCACCAGTATAGTATTGTTGTATACTACTAATATCTCTTTAAATATCAACCAGTCTATATTAGCAGCAGACACAGTACAGTGCGGTAGTTCACGGCTGTGGCTACCTCTGTGTCGGCACACGGCAGGCAGTCCGTCCGACCAGAATTGTATTATTTATTATTATATACCTACCACCTAACCGTGGTTTTTTTTTCATTCTTTATACCGTCATAGTGTCATCCTAATTGTTACGAGTATACTACTATCTCTTTATCAACCAGTGTACAGTGCGGTAGTTCACGGCTGTGGCTACCTCTGTGTCGGCACACGGCAGGCAGTCCGTCCGACCAGAATTGTATTATTTATTATTATATACCTACCACCTAACCGTGGTTTTTTTTTCATTCTTTATACCGTCATAGTGTCATCCTAATTGTTACGAGTATACTACTATCTCTTTATCAACCAGTGTACAGTGCGGTAGTTCACGGCTGTGGCTACCTCTGTGTCGGCACACGGCAGGCAGTCCGTCCGACCAGAATTGTATTATTTATTATTATATACCTACCACCTAACCGTGGTTTTTTTTTCATTCTTTATACCGTCATAGTGTCATCCTAATTGTTACGAGTATACTACTATCTCTTTATCAACCAGTGTACAGTGCGGTAGTTCACGGCTGTGGCTACCTCTGTGTCGGCACACGGCAGGCAGTCCGTCCGACCAGAATTGTATTATTTATTATTATATACCTACCACCTAACCGTGGTTTTTTTTTTCATTCTTTATACCGTCATAGTGTCATCCTAATTGTTACGAGTATACTACTATCTCTTTATCAACCAGTGTACAGTGCGGTAGTTCACGGCTGTGGCTACCTCTGTGTCGGCACACGGCAGGCAGTCCGTCCGACCAGAATTGTATTATTTATTATTATATACCTACCACCTAACCGTGGTTTTTTTTTCATTCTTTATACCGTCATAGTGTCATCCTAATTGTTACGAGTATACTACTATCTCTTTATCAACCAGTGTACAGTGCGGTAGTTCACGGCTGTGGCTACCTCTGTGTCGGCAGTCGGCAGGCAGTCCGTCCATCCATAATTGTATTATTATTATAATATATACCACCTAACCGTGGTTTTTTTTTCATTCTTTATACCGTCATAGTGTCATACTAGTTGTTACGAGTATACTACTATCTCTTTATCAACCAG
This sequence comes from Pseudophryne corroboree, assembly GCF_028390025.1. Classification (NCBI taxonomy): domain Eukaryota; kingdom Metazoa; phylum Chordata; class Amphibia; order Anura; family Myobatrachidae; genus Pseudophryne; species Pseudophryne corroboree. The sequence continues at coordinate 396,149,095 of NC_086450.1, read as the reverse complement.
TGTACAGTGCGGTAGTTCACGGCTGTGGCTACCTCTGTGTCGGCAGTCGGCAGGCAGTCCGTCCATCCATAATTGTATTATTATTATAATATATACCACCTAACTGTGGGTTTTTTTGCATTCTTTATACCGTCGTCATAGTGTCATACTAGTTGTTACGAGTATACTACTATCTCTTTATCAACCAGTGTACAGTGCGGTAGTTCACGGCTGTGGCTACCTCTGTGTCGGCAGTCGGCAGGCAGTCCGTCCATCCATAATTGTATTATTATTATAATATATACCACCTAACCGTGGTTTTTTTTTCATTCTTTATACCGTCGTCATAGTGTCATACTAGTTGTTACGAGTATACTACTATCTCTTTATCAACCAGTGTACAGTGCGGTAGTTCACGGCTGTGGCTACCTCTGTGTCGGCAGTCGGCAGGCAGTCCGTCCATCCATAATTGTATTATTATTATAATATATACCACCTAACCGTGGTTTTTTTTTCATTCTTTATACCGTCGTCATAGTGTCATACTAGTTGTTACGAGTATACTACTATCTCTTTATCAACCAGTGTACAGTGCGGTAGTTCACGGCTGTGGCTACCTCTGTGTCGGCAGTCGGCAGGCAGTCCGTCCATCCATAATTGTATTATTATTATAATATATACCACCTAACCGTGGTTTTTTTATACCACCTAACCGTGGCAGTCCGTCCATAATTGTATACTAGTATCCAATCCATCCATCTCCATTGTTTACCTGAGGTGCCTTTTAGTTCTGCCTATAAAATATGGAGAACAAAAAAGTTGAGGTTCCAAAATTAGGGAAAGATCAAGATCCACTTCCACCTCGTGCTGAAGCTGCTGCCACTAGTCATGGCCGAGACGATGAAATGCCAGCAACGTCGTCTGCCAAGGCCGATGCCCAATGTCATAGTACAGAGCATGTCAAATCCAAAACACCAAATATCAGAAAAAAAAGGACTCCAAAACCTAAAATAAAATTGTCGGAGGAGAAGCGTAAACTTGCCAATATGCCATTTACCACACGGAGTGGCAAGGAACGGCTGAGGCCCTGGCCTATGTTCATGGCTAGTGGTTCAGCTTCACATGAGGATGGAAGCACTCAGCCTCTCGCTAGAAAACTGAAAAGACTCAAGCTGGCAAAAGCACCGCAAAGAACTGTGCGTTCTTTGAAATCCCAAATCCACAAGGAGAGTCCAATTGTGTCGTTTGCGATGCCTGACCTTCCCAACACTGGACGTGAAGAGCATGCGCCTTCCACTATTTGCATGCCCCCTGCAAGTGCTGGAAGGAGCACCCGCAGTCCAGTTCCTGATAGTCAGATTGAAGATGTCAGTGTTGAAGTACACCAGGATGAGGAGGATATGGGTGTTGCTGGCGCTGGGGAGGAAATTGACCAGGAGGATTCTGATGGTGAGGTGGTTTGTTTAAGTCAGGCACCCGGGGAGACACCTGTTGTCCGTGGGAGGAATATGGCCGTTGACATGCCAGGTGAAAATACCAAAAAAATCAGCTCTTCGGTGTGGAGGTATTTCACCAGAAATGCGGACAACAGGTGTCAAGCCGTGTGTTCCCTTTGTCAAGCTGTAATAAGTAGGGGTAAGGACGTTAACCACCTCGGAACATCCTCCCTTATACGTCACCTGCAGCGCATTCATAATAAGTCAGTGACAAGTTCAAAAACTTTGGGTGACAGCGGAAGCAGTCCACTGACCAGTAAATCCCTTCCTCTTGTAACCAAGCTCACGCAAACCACCCCACCAACTCCCTCAGTGTCAATTTCCTCCTTCCCCAGGAATGCCAATAGTCCTGCAGGCCATGTCACTGGCAAGTCTGACGAGTCCTCTCCTGCCTGGGATTCCTCCGATGCATCCTTGCGTGTAACGCCTACTGCTGCTGGCGCTGCTGTTGTTGCCGCTGGGAGTCGATGGTCATCCCAGAGGGGAAGTCGTAAGCCCACTTGTACTACTTCCAGTAAGCAATTGACTGTTCAACAGTCCTTTGCGAGGAAGATGAAATATCACAGCAGTCATCCTACTGCAAAGCGGATAACTGAGTCCTTGACAACTATGTTGGTGTTAGACGTGCGTCCGGTATCCGCCGTTAGTTCACAGGGAACTAGACAATTTATTGAGGCAGTGTGCCCCCGTTACCAAATACCATCTAGGTTCCACTTCTCTAGGCAGGCGATACCGAGAATGTACACGGACGTCAGAAAAAGACTCACCAGTCTCCTAAAAAATGCAGTTGTACCCAATGTCCACTTAACCACGGACATGTGGACAAGTGGAGCAGGGCAGGGTCAGGACTATATGACTGTGACAGCCCACTGGGTAGATGTATGGACTCCCGCCGCAAGAACAGCAGCGGCGGCACCAGTAGCAGCATCTCGCAAACGCCAACTCTTTCCTAGGCAGGCTACGCTTTGTATCACCGCTTTCCAGAATACGCACACAGCTGAAAACCTCTTACGGCAACTGAGGAAGATCATCGCGGAATGGCTTACCCCAATTGGACTCTCCTGTGGATTTGTGGCATCGGACAACGCCAGCAATATTGTGTGTGCATTAAATATGGGCAAATTCCAGCACGTCCCATGTTTTGCACATACCTTGAATTTGGTGGTGCAGAATTTTGTAAAAAACGACAGGGGCGTGCAAGAGATGCTGTCGGTGGCCAGAAAAATTGCGGGACACTTTCGGCGTACAGGCACCACGTACAGAAGACTGGAGCACCACCAAAAACTACTGAACCTGCCCTGCCATCATCTGAAGCAAGAAGTGGTAACGAGGTGGAATTCAACCCTCTATATGCTTCAGAGGTTGGAGGAGCAGCAAAAGGCCATTCAAGCCTATACAATTGAGCACGATATAGGAGATGGAATGCACCTGTCTCAAGTGCAGTGGAGAATGATTTCAACGTTGTGCAAGGTTCTGATGCCCTTTGAACTTGCCACACGTGAAGTCAGTTCAGACACTGCCAGCCTGAGTCAGGTCATTCCCCTCATCAGGCTTTTGCAGAAGAAGCTGGAGGCATTGAAGAAGGAGCTAACACGGAGCGATTCCGCTAGGCATGTGGGACTTGTGGATGCAGCCCTTAATTCGCTTAACAAGGATTCACGGGTGGTCAATCTGTTGAAATCAGAGCACTACATTTTGGCCACCGTGCTCGATCCTAGATTTAAAGCCTACCTTGGATCTCTCTTTCCGGCAGACACAGGTCTGCTGGGGTTGAAAGACCTGCTGGTGACAAAATTGTCAAGTCAAGCGGAACGCGACCTGTCAACATCTCCTCCTTCACATTCTCCCGCAACTGGGGGTGCGAGGAAAAGGCTCAGAATTCCGAGCCCACCCGCTGGCGGTGATGCAGGGCAGTCTGGAGCGACTGCTGATGCTGACATCTGGTCCGGACTGAAGGACCTGACAACGATTACGGACATGTCGTCTACTGTCACTGCATATGATTCTCTCAACATTGATAGAATGGTGGAGGATTATATGAGTGACCGCATCCAAGTAGGCACGTCACACAGTCCGTACTTATACTGGCAGGAAAAAGAGGCAATTTGGAGGCCCTTGCACAAACTGGCTTTATTCTACCTAAGTTGCCCTCCCACAAGTGTGTACTCCGAAAGAGTGTTTAGTGCCGCCGCTCACCTTGTCAGCAATCGGCGTACGAGGTTACATCCAGAAAATGTGGAGAAGATGATGTTCATTAAAATGAATTATAATCAATTCCTCCGCGGAGACATTGACCAGCAGCAATTGCCTCCACAAAGTACACAGGGAGCTGAGATGGTGGATTCCAGTGGGGACGAATTGATAATCTGTGAGGAGGGGGATGTACACGGTGATATATCGGAGGGTGAAGATGAGGTGGACATCTTGCCTCTGTAGAGCCAGTTTGTGCAAGGAGAGATTAATTGCTTCTTTTTTGGGGGGGGTCCAAACCAACCCGTCATATCAGTCACAGTCGTGTGGCAGACCCTGTCACTGAAATGATGGGTTGGTTAAAGTGTGCATGTCCTGTTTTGTTTATACAACATAAGGGTGGGTGGGAGGGCCCAAGGATAATTCCATCTTGCACCTCTTTTTTCTTTTCTTTTTCTTTGCATCATGTGCTGATTGGGGAGGGTTTTTTGGAAGGGACATCCTGCGTGACACTGCAGTGCCACTCCTAGATGGGCCCGGTGTTTGTGTCGGCCACTAGGGTCGCTAATCTTACTCACACAGCTACCTCATTGCGCCTCTTTTTTTCTTTGCGTCATGTGCTGTTTGGGGAGGGTTTTTTGGAAGGGACATCCTGCGTGACACTGCAGTGCCACTCCTAGATGTGCCCGGTGTTTGTGTCGGCCACTAGGGTCGCTAATCTTACTCACACAGTCAGCTACCTCATTGCGCCTCTTTTTTTCTTTGCGTCATGTGCTGTTTGGGGAGGGTTTTTTGGAAGGGCCATCCTGCGTGACACTGCAGTGCCACTCCTAGATGGGCCCGGTGTTTGTGTCGGCCACTAGGGTCGCTTATCTTACTCACACAGCGACCTCGGTGCAAATTTTAGGACTAAAAATAATATTGTGAGGTGTGATGTGTTCAGAATAGGCTGAAAATGAGTGTAAATTATGTTTTTTTGAGGTTAATAATACTTTGGGATCAAAATTACCCCCAAATTCTATGATTTAAGCTGTTTTTTAGGGTTTTTTTAAAAAAACACCCGAATCCAAAACACACCCGAATCCGACAAAAAAAATTCGGTGAGGTTTTGCCAAAACGCGGTCGAACCCAAAACACGGCCGCGGAACCGAACCCAAAACCAAAACACAAAACCCGAAAAATTTCCGGCGCTCATCTCTAGTAAATGCACGGGGGTGCGCATTTACCCGTGTTTTTTGCAAGTGGAAAAGGGTAAACCCGGATCAAGTGACCCGTGAATCCTACCCGGCTATCTACCTGGGTAGGACACGGGAATGATCCGGGTTGGGTTGTAGTGTAAACGGGAGCCGTGTCGACGCGACACGGCTCCCGTTTACACTGTATGGAAGGGCGGCGCTGGGAGATCATGTGATCTCCCTGCATCGCCCCTGCCGCGTCACCAACCCGGCATATGCCGGGTTGTGACTGCTGATGGGAAAGGGGCCGAGCACGGGTCGCAGCAGGGGCCAGCTCCCGTGTCAGGCTCCCGGCTGCGACCCGTGCTCGTAGGTGGAAAAGGGGTATTAGAAGGAAATAGGCTGTGTGCACATAGGTCAGCTCTGCAGCAAAAGATAGCATGTAAGATATGCAGTTCCTCAGTATTCATGCAAGATAAACTATTTAAGGAGTGAAAGGACAAGTATTGCAGTTCTCCGATGAGGGATATAAGTAACTGTTAGCAGTTTCTAGCAGAAGAACAGTTAATAAAAATCCTGAGGCTTGTGGAACAACAGATACCAGCAAGACTCCCTGTGAGCCAGTCTGGGTACGAGTCTTTCACTGATGCTGGCTGGAATGAGTCTCAGTGAAGCACCCTGTCTACACAGGTATCTCAGTCACTCATACCCCTTTCACACCAAAAATGCAGGGTCTTTCCCGGGAATACGGTCCCGGGATCATGCAGAGATATTCCCAGGTAAGATGCCTTGCATTCCGCAGTCAGCATCCCAGCATATTGATGGGTTGCTGATGTCAGCAGTGGGACGGCGCTAGAGATCACATGATCTCCAAGCGCCGCCTGTACATAGAGAGTGAACGGGAACCAGGGCGCATTGACCCGGCTCCCGTTCACACCGCACAGTGAGCCGGGTTGAACACGGGTTCAACCCTGGTCAAGAGCAGGGTTGAAATACCGGGTCACCGGACCTGATATTTCAGCCCGGTACCCTTTCATACCGCACATGAACACGGGTTATGCGCGTTCATGTGCCAATAAACCGTGTTCAGAGGTGCTGGTGTGAAAGGGGTATAACTAATGGGTTATGGGCTGCTCCCCTTTTTTGGAATGGAATAATGTCTCCCTGTCTCTCTCTGATACCTGTCTGCAGCTGGCATCCACACAGCCTGTAGTTGCTCTCTGTCTCTCCCAAGCGTTCCAGTCAGTGCTCCGCTCCCCACACTCTATGTCAATGGGACACCGGGCAGCACCTCTCCCCTCTATCTCAGCAGATATATGCGGCTGCTGTCTCTCCCCATCACCTCAGGGAACTTCTGTCTCTCAGCAAGGCAGACCAGCAGCGTTCCTCCCTGCCATCTCCTCAGATCACCCCAGGGAACTCACTGTGAAAAATTCCTCTCCTTCAGCTCTTCCCACCCAGCACCAGCCAATCCTCAGTGACCCAAGCTTCTCACTCTGCCTGGCTGTGGTCATCCACTCCTGGGGTCCTAGTGCCTGTCAGATGGCTGTCACTGCTGCTGCTGCTGCTGATGTCACCCTGCAGCTAGGGAGAGGAAGGTGACCCCCGCAGTTTTAGGACAGTTTGCTGCAAGGTCCTGCGGATAGTGTTGGCTCCAATAGGGGCTCACTAGGGGGGTGTCACATCTGTACAACTAGAACACTGGGGATACCAGTGCAATAAAAGTTGAGTGACACTTGTGGTAGAGATTGATAATTGGAAGCTGGGATTGAACCAGCAGTACAGGATAGCTGGAAGCTGGGATTGAACCAGCAGTTCAGGATAGCTGGGATTGGACCAGCAGTACAGGATAGCTGGAAGCTGGGATTGAACCAGCAGTTCAGGATAGCTGGGATTGGACCAGCAGTACAGGATAGCTGGAAGCTGGGATTGAACCAGCAGTTCAGGATAGCTGGGATTGGACCAGCAGTACAGGATAGCTGGAAGCTGGGATTGAACCAGCAGTTCAGGATAGCTGGATAGGATACTCAGTGATGCAGGCTAACAGATACAATCTCCAGTGTATTGACCAGCTGTGCAGATTTACAGGTATACTGAAGATAGGACTACCAGCGCTGCAGGCTTGCAGATATCTTGGAGATGAGATAACCAGCTGTGCAGGTTTGCAGATATCCTGGAGATGGGATAACCAGCGATGCAGGTTTGCAGATATCTTGGAGATGGGATAACCAGCGATGCAGGTTTGCAGATATCTTGGAGATAGGAGTCAGGAAATGTATCTTTAAGCAGGAGATTGCAGGAGCTCTCTACAGGCTTGAGGACAACAAAGCACTGACAGCTTCCCAGTGCTTGGAGCTGGAATATACTGTATACCCCTTGCTCTCTGGTGATAGGCTGAAGGGATCACATGTCAGGAAAACACTACCTGATTGGAGAGTTCTCTGCAGAGTCAGCTGATCAGGAAGTAACATGCAGTACTCCAGGCTAGGCTTCAGAGTGGACTGAGGCCTAGCAGGCCGGGAAGAAGCCGAAGCCTAACCTGAAATGGATGCTGTGACTGACAGCGCGGGATGCCGGATGGACCAGCGAATGGCAGAGAGCGCTTTGGACTGTGCCACAGGTAGGTCAAAGTGCGACTGGGAAGCACTTTAAACCTCAGTTTTGTGACACAGGTAACGTTTCATATACCAAGAAAAGTCCCCCCACCCAAAAAAAAAGAAATAAAATCAAAGAAATGAGAAAGAGAAGATTGGTAAACACATACAAGGGTCAGGGACTGTATCGCTGCCCCTGCTTCTTTGTACACAGACGCTGTGGAAAATTATGCTGAAGCCACGGGAGGCATCTTGTGTAAAAGGACGCCCACTGCTGCCTTCTCTGATCTTCTGCCTGTGTCTGAGGATGTTGCATCAAATTAACATTGCGACCATCGGTTGCAGTATCCGACCTCTCCACAGGTTACTCCAGATGTCCAGAAAAACAACGCTACCGTGGTCAGAGAAATTGCATCTGAGCATCTAAGGGTGCAGCCACTGGCTTCGGCACTCCTAAAAATTGGCCTACACGCTTCCATTTTCCAGAAAGTTCAGTCACTGCCTCGAAACGCCTCCAGCCTGTCACTCATGCTGCAGTTACAGAGCACTGTGACTGGAGCTGCAGCACCATCAGAAGACATGCACAGACCCAGAAACATTGGTCAATTGCGATGGATTTGGGACTAAACCTGGGGCTGAATCTGCCCCTCTGCCATGGTAGTAGGACTGACAGACATCCACATCACCTGTGGGTAATGACTCTCTGATGAAACTGCCACACTGAGGCGGAGAAACGCATAAGGCCATCATTATCCCAATTGGAAGTGTGCTCTGTATTGGACTTACTCCATCTCCGTCCAGCGAGTCTGAATTACAATTACAGCGGGACTTTTGGTTTCTAAAAACGGGTGAACATTGGAAGTCCCGGCTAGTCACTTTTACAGCTGTTGACCACTTGGCGGGTAAGAAATGTTTCACAACTCCACAGTATTTTACCAGACGGGTGGTCTTCTGTATGCCGAATGTCGGGATCCCGGCGCACAGTATACCGGTGCCGGAATCCCGACACCCGGCATACCGACAACTATTCTCCCTCGTGGGGGTTCACGACCCCCCTGGAGGGAGAATAAAATAGTGTGGCGCGCGTGCCTTCAGTGTGGCGAGCGAGCCCGCAAGGGGCTCCTTTGCGCTCGTCATGCTGTCGGTATGCCGGCTCTCGGCGCCGGTATGCTGGTCGCCGGGAGCCCGAGCGCCGGCATACCGTACGACACCCTACCAGACATTGCAACCACCTATGGATGAATGAACTAGCGCTAGCTATAGCGCCCCTCCATCAGGATTGGTATTAAATCTTTAAGAGACCAGAGAAGTAACATAAGGGTTGAGCATAGCGCTTGGAGATTTTCAATTAGCGCCCTCTCCTTGTCACTTGTAATTAAGGTCTCAGCAACTTATACTGTGGAATACGGCATGTTGCTTAAAAAACGGAACCAAACAGCTGACTTTGCTGATTTTTAATAATCAATTGTGGAGCGCATTATCCAGGATATTTAGCATAAATGTATTAGATAATACTTTGATATTTGTGGTAACTTTGTAAATATATGTACAATCATTTTATTGTGTGATTTAATTGTAATACATTTTTATAATTGTATTTCTGCGTACCTTTCTGGTGACAGTACATCAGAGGTTTTTTGTTTTATTTATTATTTTCTATTGTGCAAAAGCAGATTGCACATCATGGTGCAGCATACTAAGTTGATTTTAATTGCATTCAGATATTACCTATTTATCTTATTTTCTTTGCGCTGGGTACATTCTTTATATTTGTTATCACAAGTAAGTGGCTGTGTAATTATTTTCACCACTTATAAATATATAAACTGCAGTCTCGCCATTGCGCAAATTTCTTGTCATAGGTGGTCATTCCGAGTTGTTCGCTCGCTAGCTGCTTTTAGCAGCATTGCAAACGCTAGGCCGCCGCCCTCTGGGAGTGTATCTTAGCTTAGCAGAATTGCGAACCAAAGATTCGCAGAACTGCTACTAAATAATTCCCTGCAGTTTCAGAGTAGCTCCAGACCTACTCCTAGATTGCGATCATCTCAGTCCATTTAGTTACTGGTTTGACGTCACAAACACGCCCTGCGTTCGGTCAGCCACTCCCCCGTTTCTCCAGACACTCCTGCGTTTTTGCCTGACACGCCTACGTTTTTTAGCACACTCCCGTAAAACGCTCAGTTACCACCCAGAAACACCCACTTCCTGTCAATCACTCACTGATCAGCAGTGCGACTGAAAAGCGCTGCATGAACAACAGCAAAACTGCTAAGTTTTTAGTTAAATAACTAAGCGCATGCGCGCTGCGTACCATGCTCATGCGCATTTAGCAACAATCGCAGCATAGCGAAAATCGACAACGAGCGAACAACTCGGAATGACCACCATAGTATTTTATAATGGTAAAGTCTTTAAGTAAGTCCAGTTTCTCTGCAGCCATTGCTGCTTTCCACTTTGCCTTCACCACGGGCAGCAAATATTCCTAAAACAAAACATGCAGGGGCGCAGTGTCGTTTTAAAATCTATAGCTTTACTTAAGATTTGCACGTACATGTATAGCATAGCATTATAACTGACTTATCACAGAGACACAGGGTCATACAGACAAAAAGACAAATTGGTCACTTTAATGGACTCAAAACCCACAAACAATAGGATTAAGGGCTTTCACAGATGTGGACTTAGTTTGATGTGTCGCTCCACAAGCAATCAAACTAATCCAAGAAAAGTCACCACATTTCAAGTGAATAAGGGTCTATTTACTAAGCCTAGGATTGAGATAAATCCGACAGAGATAAAGTACCAGCCAATCACCTCGTAACTGTCATTTTTCAAACCCAGCCTGTGACATGGCAGTTAGGAGCCAATTGGCTGGGACTTTATTTCCATTGGATTTATCTCCATCCAAAGCTTAGTAAATAGACCCCTAAAGGTGCATACACACGGTGCAATGTGTGATTACGATTTTGACTATATAGTCAAAATGGTAAGAAAAGTTAGCACATATTGCACAGTGATGGTCATTCCGAGTTGTTCGCTCGATATTTTTTTTCGCATTGCAGCGATTTTCCGCTAACTGCGCATGCGCAATGTTCGCACTGCGACTGCGCCAAGTAAATTTGCTATGCAGTTAGGTATTTTACTCACGGCATTACGAGGTTTTTTTCTTCGTTCTGGTGATCGTAATGTGATTGACAGGAAGTGGGTGTTTCTGGGCGGAAACTGGCCGGGAGTGGCTGGAGAAACGGAGGAGTGTCTGGGTGTGTTTGTGACGTCAAACCAGGAACGACAAGCACTGAACTTATCGCACTGGAAGAGTAAGTCTCGAGCTTCTCAGAAACTGCACAGAGAAGTCTTTTCGCAATATTGCGAATCTTTCGTTCACAATTTTGATAAGCTAAGATTCACTCCCAGTAGGCGGCGGCTTAGCGTGTGCAATGCTGCTAAAAGCAGCTTGTGAACGAACAACTCGGAATGAGGGCCAGTGTGTATACAGCTTGCGATACTGATGCGGACTGCCGTGGAGTCGGTATCGCAAGAACAAATAGACTGTGCAGGTAAGGCAATTTTGACTATATTGTGTACAATCTAGTTTCTAGTATAGTCAAAATTGTATATAGTCAAAATCGCACATAGTCAACTCAAAATTGGTGGTTCTGGCGTCCGGGGAGTTCAAGGGAAATCGCATAGTCAAAATTGGCACTTAGGGGGTAATTCAGAGTTGATCGCAGCAGTAAATTTGGTAGCAGTTGGACAAAACAATGGAGGTCATTCCGAGTTGATCGTAGCTGTGCTAAATTTAGCACAGCTACGATCATTCACACTGACATGCGGGGGGACGCCCAGCACTTTTAAATAGTATTATTAAACTGTGTGTTTTCATCTCATTTGCATGTTTCCCATGGATATATAGAACATTTACTATTACACCGATGTATTGTCTGTTCCGCAGCATGTGGGAAGGAGCCGCACTCACAATCCTCCTCCTCCACCCAGGCAGCAAACATGACACAGTCACACTTGCACTCAGGTGAGGGGACTATGGACTGATGCCGGAACCTGCGGTGATATTACTGCCCACCTTCCCCCCCAAACAGGTCTATACTACACAGCAGGGCCCACAATGCAAAGCACGGCATACAGCAGGGCACCCAATTCATAGTAAGACACACAGTGGTGCCCCGAATTTATGGGAGGTGGTTGATAGCTAGATATGTAAAAGATAGTCAATAGGTCGACACCATATGGTTGACAGTCAAAAGTTTGATGGGTCAAAAGGTCGACCGTGTTAAAAAAAGTCCGATAGTCAAAAGGTTGACACATTTTTTAAAAAGGTTTTTTCATGCTATTACAACTTTTTTTAAATGTATTATCCATGTCACAGTCTATTACCGTTAGTAATCAAAGCCCAAAGCGTGGTGAGTGAAGCGAGCCCACAAGAGGCCAAATTTCAACAATTTTTGGAAAAAATGTTTAGAAAGACAAAATAACGCAGTTTTCTCCATCAGGGTCCACAGTAGACCACAGGTTCTACCTTGGGATATTAGGTAGCGACAGCGGAACGGGCACCAAACAGTTAAGCTTTTCAGACTCCCAGGATGCAACGGGCCAGCCCCCTATATTCCCGCCTCCTGGCTCAGGGAATCCAATTGTTTTTTGTTTGGTGCAGCAGGAGCCGGACGACTGGAAAACAGTGTGGCTGTACTTTTTTGCAGTCACAAGCTTTCTTATTTTATATAGTCTTTTCTGCTTTCTGTGCGTCTTAAACGCATAATAGAAAGAATCGCTCCAACAACTCTCCGCCGGGTCGCGACAACTGTTACCTTCGAGTACACTGCTGTTTTGGCGGGCACCAGTTGAATGTGCTAGCAAGTCCATACTAACGATCTCAGTCTGCTCTCAGAGAACGAGAGAAGGTAAGGTGTCTATTTCAGTGGCGTGCGGTGAGGTCATTGGCTGGTGAGGCACTGCAGCCATAATGATCCGAAAAGTCCGGCATCGCCACTTGTGATGTCATGGAAGTAGGCTGACAGTGCCTGTCTACTTCTATTTTTCTATTTAAACATTATATATTTTTTGAAGATATGTGTTTTAGGTAGCCCTTGATTTGAAATAGTTGGGGGATTTGGGATCAGAGTTAGGTACCCCTTTTTACACATTACGGCAGACAGCGTCTCCTTTTTACACATGACGGCAGACAGCGTCACCTTTTTACACATTACGGCAGACAGTCCCCCTTTTTTTAGACATTACGGCAGACAGCGTCCCCCTCTTTTACTCATGACGGCAGACAGTCCCCCTTTTTTACACATTACGGCAGACAGCGTCCCCCTCTTTTACTCATGACGGCAGACAGTCCCCCTTTTTTACACATTACGGCAGACAGTCCCCCTTTTTTACACATTACGGCAGACAGAGTTCCCTTTTTTGCACATTACGGCAGACAGCATCCCCCTTTTTACACATTACAGCAGACAGTCCCCCTTTTTAGACATTACGGCAGACAGCGTCCCCTTTTTTGCACATTACGGCAGACAGCATCCCCCTTTTTACACATTACAGCAGACAGTCCCCCTTTTTAGACATTACAGCAGACAGCGTCCCCTTTTTTGCACATTACGGCAGACAGCATCCCCCTTTTTACACATAACGGCAGACAGTCCCCCTATTTTACACATTACGGCAGACAGTCCCCTTTTTTTACACATAACGGCAGACAGTCCCCCTTTTTACACATTACGGCAGATAGTCCCCCTATTTTACACATAACGGCAGACAGTCCCCTTTTTTTACACATAACGGCAGACAGTCCCCCTTTTTACACATTACGGCAGATAGTCCCCCTATTTTACACATAACGGCAGACAGTCCCCTTTTTTTACACATAACGGCAGACAGTCCCCCTTTTTTTTTTTTACACATAACGGCAGACAGTCCCCGTTTTTTTACACATAACGGCAGACAGTCCCCTTTTTTTACACATAACGGCAGACAGTCCCCTTTTTTTACACATAACGGCAGACAGTACCCTTTTTTACACATTACGGCAGACAGTCCCCTTTTTTTACACATAACGGCAGACATTACCCTTTTTTTACACATAACGGCAGACAGTCCCCTCTTTTTACACATAACGGTAGACAGTCCCCTTTTTTTACACATAACGGCAGACAGTACCCTTTTTTTTTTACACATAACGGCAGACAGTACCCTTTTTTTTACACATAACGGCAGACAGTACCCTTTTTTTTACACATAACGGCAGACAGTACCCTTTTTTTTACACATAACGGCAGACAGTACCCTTTTTTTACACATAACGGCAGACAGTACCCTTTTTTACACATTACGGCAGACAGTCCCCTTTTTTTACACATAACGGCAGACAGTACCCTTTTTTACACATAACGGCAGACAGTACCCTTTTTTACACATTACGGCAGACAGTCCCCTTTTTTTACACATAACGGCAGACATTACCCTTTTTTTACACATAACGGCAGACAGTCCCCTTTTTTTACACATAACGGCAGACATTACCCTTTTTTTACACATAACGGCAGACAGTCCCCTTTTTTTACACATAATGGCAGACAGTACCCTTTTTTTTACACATAACGGCAGACAGTCCCCCTACTTTACACATAACGGCAGACAGTACCCTTTTTTTTACACATAACGGCAGACAGTCCCCTTTTTTTACACATAACGGCAGCTTTTTTTTTTGTGTGTGTGTGTGTTACTCGCCTTGGGGGGCCACGGTCCAGACACTCTCGGCTGCGCGATGATGGTCTCAGGCGCTGAGTAGGAGCAGCGGGACTCGGGGACGACGGCAGTGGCGGGACAAGGGGAAGGCGCGTCTCACACTCCTTCCACCGGCGGTACAGAGGGTTAGGCTCCCGGACAGATCTCCTCCCGCGCTGCTGACTCCGGCCTGACAGGGCCAGCCGCCAGCCACCCGCTCCACCGCTGCTGCTCACTGCTACAGGGGCGTGCTATGGGTTGAAAGCACGCCCCTGACACTCCTCTGTCAAAGCGGCACTTCCACAAAGTGCCGCTTCACATGTATTTTTTCATGGGCTTTTACTGCCCAATTCTTAGTACCGCCTACCCGCTTCCTGCCGTTGCGATGACAGCGGGAGGCACCGACAGCGGTGCCTCCTAAACTGACTTAAAATTATTATTTTAAACTAAAAGAATCATTCAAATAATATAAAGCCTAAATCATATACTTATGACACAGTATATGTGTCATAAGTATTTTCTTTATATTATTTTAATGATTATGACAGGGGAGGCACTGCCTCCCCTGACTGCACGTCCCTGGTCTATTTCCGGTTAGCCTTACTGTCTCAGGTGGAGACTACCGGACAGTCACACATTCGCACACTATATAAATGCCCCTGACACATTTGCCCACTGTTGAAGTTCCCCTTACATATTTTGCCCACTTTAATACTTCCCCTTACATATTAATCTAATCAAAGTACTGTATTACATGATATGCCGCCTGTGCCCGGAGACTCGCAAAGCAGTCAGTGGTGTTGGCGCCTCCGCCATGCCCGGCACCACACTATAGTACTAGATGAAGAAGAATCTCAAAATAAACTACCGCTCTAGTAGCCGGACAGCAAGCGCTTCTGGGAGCGGTCGTTTATTTTGCATGTACAGTAATGTGAAGAATCTCAAAATAAACTACTGCTCCCAGCAGCCCTTGCTGTCTGGAAGCAAGGGATTCTGGGAGCAGTAGTGTACTTTATTTTTCTTCACATTACTGTAGTACTAGTGGGGTGTGCTGCCGGACATAGCACGGCGGCGCCAACATCACTGCCTGCTCGGTGAGTCTCCGGGCAGACGCTACATATCAGGGCATATTAGGAATGGCCAGTGTTACACATATCGCTGGCGCAGCTGAGTAGGGCGCCCTCCTCTATTCTGCACCTTACTCAGCTGCGTAACCAGCGTATGCGTAAAACAGGCCCTGCCTAAGATGCAGCTCAGATCACTACTGCAGCAGGAAGTGTCTACTTGTAATAGATGCCTCATGCTGCATTTACATACAGCGCTATCACTGCTGCTTCCAAGGAAGTGATAGCTACTCCAATCACATCTGAATTAGCCCCTATATTTGGATGTTCAAACAAATTACATTGATAATTGGAGGCTGCAGGGCTGTCAGCACATATTTGACAGAAGTCTGGAATTTGAATTCCAGCGCTCAATTTTGTCACCTTGATACGAGGGGGCCTAACTAGAACAGAGATTTTGTTAATTTGCTGGCTGTCGGGATCCCAGCGGTCAGGATACCGATTCTGAAATTCTGACAGCCAACAATGCCGACAGCCGGAATCCCGACTACCAGGGGCTATTCCCACTCATGGGTGTCCACGACAACCATAGAGTGGGAATAGAACGAGCGCTGATCCCCTGGACAAAGCCTTACTTCTCAGTAGGGCCATAACTAGGGTTGTGCAATATGGTCAACTGCCCAGGGAGCAGAGCGATGAGGGGTCCCAGGGAAAGTAATATTTTAGACTTATTTATTAAAAATAAAGGATAAGGGGTATGTGTTTTCCTTGACTAAAATTTCAGGTTTTGTCCCTGCTTCTCAAGTGCAAAAATAGCAGTTTTATTTCAGTATATTTTTAAGACATTATCGAATGAGGTGCTATACATTACAATGTACTATAATTTATTATTACAGTTTAACACAGTGTTTTTCAAACTTGGTCCTCAATACACCCTAGCATTCAAGGTTTTTAGGATATCCACCTCTCGTACCTGTATAATTAGGGTCACCCTCTCTTTCCATTGGATCTGCGGGACATTTGTTGAATTGGAACTTCCATAGAGAACCTGATGTACAGAACTCTCCACACCCAGGGCTGGATTAAGGGAGTGGCGATAGGGGCATTTTTCCAGGGGCTCCAAGTGGAGTAGTACCCCTCCGGCTGCTGAGCTGTTCATTAACTGAGGAGGTTGTCCGTCTCTAGTGAGTCTTGCGGGATGGTGAGGTGAAATCCCACAAGACAGTCCGCATGACCCAGCAGCATGTGGTCCTGTAAGCTTACGAGCAGGGCCTTCCTACCTCTTTGTCTGTCTGTTTTTACCCAGTTTTGTTCTATTACTGTTGTTCTAATTGTAAAGCGCAACGGAATATGCTGCGCTATATAAGAAACTGTTCATAAATAAATAAATAATAAATACTAGGCTGCTGCTCCCTGATGGGTAAGGTGTGTGTATGTTTCACACAGGGGTTTGGGTGTTTATCAGCAATTTTACAACTGGGGGACCTCACAACTTTGTTGCCTCTGGTCCCGCACCAGCCTTAATCCGGCAATGTCCACACCAAAGAACACCGTTGGCCCTGAAAACCTGTTACTTTGTGCTACAGACATAACATTTGAAGATCCTCGTGTAGCAGCTATTTGTTCTGGGACATTCATTTAACTAGTCAATGATAATATTTTCCAACACAAACACAAAGGATTTAAACACTAAAGCCACAATACATCAAATGAGATAATCAGTAAAACAGATTAATAATTAACTCTAACAGTAAAGCTAGAGATATTTAAAATACTTGACGGTTTCTTTTGAAAGATAATCTTATTTGTTTTTACTGTTGATATGCCTACAGCCTTTTACTTCACTCAGCAGAGAAGGAGCCAACATGCTTCCCATTATATTATAGTTATCATCATTCATTTTTTATGCTTAGTGGAAAAAATTAGACATTCAATATGACATACTACGTACAATGCAATATACATGGAAATGGTACCATGACGTACAGTTTAACAGTTTCAGAAGGATTAAGAAACAGATTTCACCACTTACTGGGACACGTGGACAGTACCATTGTTTGCATTTGGCAAAGCAGGTCTTTGAAATACAGCAGTTCCCAGCTTCAGAGCAGCTTTGGCCAGGTAGACCTTTAGAGACTCCAGTCAAGTATTACTTTATGTTGTGAGATGTAGTTTATTATAAATATAGGTGTGAAAGCATCTTATGACGTGAATATATTATTCATAATGTATTTGCACAATAAAATGCAGAATACTGTATTTGGATGCACACAAAAACCTTTCATAGTCATGTTTGTGACCCTTCATTGGGTTACTGGCTTCTCCCTTGCCAATCTTACCACTTACAGTGTATCCGGAAAGTATTCACAACGCTTCACTTTTTCCACATTTTGTTATGTTAAAGCCTTAATCCATAATGGAATAAATTAATTTTTTCCCTCTAAATTCTACACACAATACCCCATAATGACAACGTGAAAAAGTGTTTTTGTGAGATTTTTGCGAATTTATTAAAAATAAAAAAAATAAGAAATCACATGTACATAAGTATTCAAAGCCTTTGCTCAATACTTTGTTGATGCACCTTTGGCAGCAATTACAGCCTCAAGTCTTTTTGAATATGATGCCACAAGCTTGGCACACCTGTCTTTGGCCAGTTTTGCCCATTCCTCTTTGCAGCACCCCTCAAGCTCCATCAAGTTGGATGGGAAGAGTCGGTGCACAGCAGGGATGGACTGGCCCACAGGGGTACAGGGCCCCTGCCTGGGGCCCCCCACCTCCTTCTCTAGGGATCAGGTTCCAGATTGTGCATTTGAATTATACATTACACATACTGTATATTACCTTATACTGCACAGGTGTCACGATCCGGGTATCTGGACGCCATTACTTACCCTTCAGATGCCTCCTAAGGCTGGCTCAGCGTTCCAGGACCGGATCCCGCTGTTCCTGAGTTTCCACATGCAGAATGTCAGAGTGGTGATTTCATCAGCCGCGGCCTCCGCTGTGCCCGCGTGGTTAAATGTGCGCTTGTCAGTCTGGCGTCTCCTGTCTCCTGTGGCCGGCGTCGCCATTACTGTTTCAATTCTCACATGGATTACAAACCAAACTTCCCTCCAAGTGTCTGCATGGGCGCAGCCATCTTGGATTTTGTCATCTGATTATTTCCACCAATCTGCTGTCTGTATTGTTGATTTGCATAATTGCCTAGCCAACCCCTTCCTTGCTGCAGGTATAAGTATGCTGTGCCTGAGCAAGGAAGGCGTCAGTGCTTTGGTTGTCTAACCTAGTTCCAGTTTGTCTCTCTCCTGTGGTTGTCTTCCAGGTTCCAGCTCCTGTCTCCAGACTTCTGCTATAGAGACCCGCACCAGCATTCCATCTGCGGTGTAGCCTGACTCTCCGATCCATTCTGGACTCACCTGTTTCCAGCTACAACAATCACCTGCTTCCAGCCCAGCTTCCAGCAGTGTACAGCTTCTCTTAAAGGGCCGGTGTCCTTTCTGCAGTTTACCACTCTCCACCGGTATTATTATTTCACTGCTCTCAAACAATCACCTGCTTCCAGCCCAGCTTCCAGCAGTGTATAGCTTCTCTTAAAGGGCCGGTGTCCTTTTCTGCAGTTTACCACTCTCCACCGGTATTATTATTTCACCGCTCTCAAACTCCAAACTTCATTATTATTTCATCGCTCTCAAGTTCGTTTATTATTTAACTGGTTCCAGCCAGTATCCACTCCGTACCAACAACAGTCTGGTTCCAGCCAGTATCCACAGCAGCCGTTTTACCTTCAGCAGCCCAGCCTTTCCTGGAACATCAGCTGGTACGATCCTGGGTTCTCTCCATTGCTACAGTCAGGCCTGGTAAGGACTTTCCAACTAGAAGATTATAAGAACTGTCTCACACTACCAGTGCCTGTGGCCCTTGCCACCCTGTAGTACCCAGGAATTGTATTTATCCTCTGTTGACTTTTATGTTTCCTTTTACTGCTGCTGTGTTACGGAGTTTGTCATAATAAACATCATTGACTTTTATCCTGGTTGTCGTGGTCACGCCTTCGGGCAGTTATTCTACATGTTACTTACATGTCTAGGGGTCTGATACAACCTCCCAGGTTCCGTTACATCTCAGCCCCTACAACTGAGGCTGCCTCCCGTCAGCTCAGGCCCTCAGTTGTGACAGTAAGCACTGACCTAATGAATCCAGCCGGAGACCAGGATCAAGCGGCCAGGCCGATGCAAGAACTGGCAGCCCGACTTGAACATCAGGAGGCTGCACAGGGCCACATCATCCGCTGTCTCCAGGATCTCTCTACACGGCTGGATGGGATTCAAACGACCCTCCGTGGACCTGGCACGTCCGGTGCGTCCACTACAGTAACACCAGCTGTAACCCCACCCACCTTACCCATTTCCAGTCCACATCTTCATCTTCCAATGCCAGCAAAATTTGATGGATCTCCAAGGTTCTGCAGGGGATTTCTCAATCAATGTGAAATCCACTTTGAGCTTCTACCTGGCAATTTCTTCAGTGACCGTACCAAAATTGCCTATATCATCTCCCTTCTCAGTGGCTCAGCCCTTGACTAGGCATCACCTTTATGGGAGAAGTCTGATCCCCTGCTATCCTCCTATACTGACTTTGTAGCTACATTCAGGCGCATCTTCGACGAGCCAGGCCGGATAACATCTGCTTCATCTGAGATTCTCCGTTTACGCCAGGGAACACGTACTGTGGGACAGTATCTTATACAGTTTAAAATCCTGGCATCCGAACTGGCATGGAACGACGAGGCCCTGTATGCTGCATTCTGGCATGGCTTATCAGAACGCATCAAGGATGAGTTAGCTACCAGAGACTTGCCCTCTAAGTTGGATGAGCTAATTTCTCTTTGCACGAAGGTTGATCTACGTTTCAGAGAGAGAGCAACCGAGCGAGGAAGATCATCTACTCCTAAATCTTCTGCTCCTCCTCCTCGTCAACCATCTCCATCCAAGGATGAGCCTATGCAAATTAGTCGTTCCCGTCTATCTCCCGCTGAGCGCCGAAGACGTCTCTCTGAGTCTCTCTGTCTCTACTGTGCAGCTCCGTCGCACACTATCAATGCCTGTCCCAAACGTCCGGGAAACTCCAGATCCTAGCTCGCCAAGGAGAGGGCCGGCTAGGAGTAATGATCTCCTCTCCATCTCCTCATGACTGTAACCTCCCAGTGTCGCTCCAAATTGCTCAACGTTACAGGAACGTCATTGCCCTCCTTGATTCCGGAGCAGCTGGGAATTTCATAACCGAAGCTTATGTTAAACGGTGGTCCCTACCCACCGAGAGACTGTCCTCATCCATCTCTTTGACTGCCGTGGATGGCAGCAAGATTTTTGACGCAGTCATTTCCTTAAGGACTCTTCCAGTTCGTCTGAGAGTGGGAGTTCTTCATTCTGAGTATATTTCTTTTTTAGTGATTCCAAGAGCCACACATCCAGTGGTTTTAGGCCTTCCATGGCTCCGTCTCCACAACCCATCAATTGACTGGACGACTACGCAAATACTGGCATGGGGTCCCTCCTGTGCTGAGACTTGTTTAGCCAAAGTTCTTCCTGTTTGTTCTTCCTTCCCCAGGTCATCTGATGTTCCGCCTCCTCCATATCAAGACTTCACGGACGTGTTCAGTAAAGCCTCTGCTGATATCCTCCCTCCTCATAGAGAATGGGACTGCCCAATCGACCTCATTCCAGGGAAGGTTCCACCGCGAGGCTGAACTTATCCGTTGTCTCTGCCTGAGACACACTCCATGGAAGAGTACATCAAAGAGAACCTGGCGAAGGGTTTCATCCGACCATCTTCTTCTCCAGCCGGCGCAGGCTTCTTCTTCGTTAAGAAGAAAGACGGTGGTCTGCGTCCGTGCATCGACTACAGAGGTCTGAACGACATTACCGTCAAGAACCGATACCCTTTACCCCTGATTACCGAGCTCTTTGATAGAGTTAGTGGTGCAACTATTTTCACAAAGCTGGACTTGAGGGGTGCCTACAATCTCATCCGAATCCGTGAGGGTGACGAGTGGAAGACCGCCTTTAACACCCGTGACGGACATTATGAGTACCTTGTCATGCCCTTCGGATTGAGCAACGCTCCAGCAGTCTTCCAGCACTTTGTGAATGAGATTTTCAGGGACATCTTGTACCGCCATGTCGTGGTTTATCTAGACGACATCCTCATCTTTGCTAATAATCTCGAAGATCATCGTTTCTGGGTAAAAGAGGTTCTTTCCCGTCTCCGTGTCAATCACCTCTATTGTAAATTGGAGAAGTGTGTGTTTGAAGTTAAAACCATTCCGTTTCTAGGTTACATTGTGTCCGGTTCCGGACTAGAGATGGATCCTGAGAAACTCCAAGCAATCCAGAATTGGCCTATACCCTTAAGCCTCAAAGGGGTCCAGAGGTTCTTAGGGTTCGCCAATTATTATAGAAAATTTATACGAGACTTTTCCACCATCGTGGCGCCTATCACTGCATTAACCAAGAAAGGTGCTAATCCGTCCAAGTGGTCCGAGGAAGCTACACAGGCCTTTCACCTTCTGAAGCAACGGTTCATCTCTGCACCAGTTCTGAAACAGCCCGACACCGACTCTCCTTTTATCTTAGAGGTAGATGCCTCCTCCGTTGGAGTAGGAGCAGTGTTATCCCAGAGGGCCAAAGATGGACATCTACATCCTTGCAGTTTCTTCTCCCGGAAGTTCTCCCCAGCTGAGCGCAACTATGCCATTGGCGATCAGGAGTTGCTAGCCATCAAGCTCGCTCTGGAGGAGTGGAGATACCTGTTGGAGGGAGCTTCCCACTCAATCACCATACTTACCGACCACAAAAATCTTTTATATCTCAAAGGCGCACAATGTCTGAATCCTCGTCAGGCCAGATGGGCACTTTTCTTCTCTAGGTTTGACTTTAAACTCCAGTTCTGTCCGGGTTCTCAGAATCGTAAGGCCGATGCCCTTTCCCGCTCATGGGAGCAAGAAAATGAGTCCGAGTCTGCAGACAAGCATCCTATTATTAATCCGTTGGCATTCTCCACGGTAGGGATGGACTCTACGCCTCCACCAGGGAAAAGTTTTGTTAAGCCAGTTCTAAGGAAGAAGCTCATGCATTGGGCCCATGCTTCCCGTTTTGCTGGACATACAGGCATTCAGAAAACCCTTGAATTTATTTCTAGGTCCTACTGGTGGCCAACTCTGAAGAAGGACGTTATGGAATTTATTGCCTCCTGCCCAAAGTGTGCCCAACACAAAGTCTCCCGCCAGTCGCCTGCGGGGCAACTGGTTCCATTATCTGTTCCCCGTCGACCTTGGACCCATTTGTCGATGGACTTTGTTTCCGATCTACCCATCTGCAACAAGTTTAATACCATCTGGGTGGTAGTTGACCGGTTCACCAAGATGGCACATTTCATCCCTCTCACCGGTCTTCCGTCAGCTTCCAAGTTGGCTCAAGTGTTTATACAAGAGATCTTCCGACTTCACGGTCTTCCTGAAGAGATCATCTCGGATCGTGGAGTACAATTTGTAGCCAAATTTTGGCGAAGTTTGTGTCAAGCCCTCCAAGTCAAGTTAAAGTTTTCCACGGCTTACCATCCTCAGACCAATGGTCAAACCGAGAGGGTGAATCAGGACTTGGAGGCCTTCCTCCGTATATATGTGTCTTCCTCTCAAGATGACTGGGTTCAACTCCTTCCTTGGGCCGAGTTTAGCCACAACAATCAATACCATTCCTCATCTTCTTCTACACCATTCTTCATTAATTATGGATTCCACCCTAAAGTCCCAGAATTCCAACCGCTTCCCGCAACTTCTGTTCCAGCAGTGGATGTCACCTTGCGTCAGTTTTCAAATAACTGGAGGAACGTCCGCGCAGCCCTGCTTAAAGCCTCATTCAGGTATAAGAAGTTTGCCGATAGGAAGCGTAGAGCGGTTCCTGCTCTCAAGGTGGGTGATCGTGTGTGGCTGTCCACGAAGAATTTGAGGTTGAGAGTTCCCAGCATGAAATTTGCACCTCGCTACATCGGACCCTTCAAGATTGAACAAGTCATCAATCCTGTTGCCTACAGGTTACAGTTACCATCCTTCTTGAAAATACCCAGGACATTTCATGTTTCTTTGTTGAAACCGTTGATCCTGAATCGGTTTCATTCCGCACTTCCTCCAGCTCCCAAAGTTCAGACTCAACGGGGAGTCGAGTACGAGGTGGCCAAGATTTTGGACTCACGTTTCCGTTATGGTCAGTTACAATACCTCATTGACTGGAAGGGCTATGGTCCTGAAGAACGCTCTTGGACCAATGCCTCAGACGTCCATGCTCCTGCCTTGGTCCGAAATTTCCACGCAAAGTTTCCTTTAAAGCCTAAGAAGTGTCCTGGGGCCACTCCTAAAGGGGGGGGTGCTGTCACGATCCGGGTATCTGGACGCCATTACTTACCCTTCAGATGCCTCCTAAGGCTGGCTCAGCGTTCCAGGACCGGATCCCGCTGTTCCTGAGTTTCCACATGCAGAATGTCAGAGTGGTGATTTCATCAGCCGCGGCCTCCGCTGTGCCCGCGTGGTTAAATGTGCGCTTGTCAGTCTGGCGTCTCCTGTCTCCTGTGGCCGGCGTCGCCATTACTGTTTCAATTCTCACATGGATTACAAACCAAACTTCCCTCCAAGTGTCTGCATGGGCGCAGCCATCTTGGATTTTGTCATCTGATTATTTCCACCAATCTGCTGTCTGTATTGTTGATTTGCATAATTGCCTAGCCAACCCCTTCCTTGCTGCAGGTATAAGTATGCTGTGCCTGAGCAAGGAAGGCGTCAGTGCTTTGGTTGTCTAACCTAGTTCCAGTTTGTCTCTCTCCTGTGGTTGTCTTCCAGGTTCCAGCTCCTGTCTCCAGACTTCTGCTATAGAGACCCGCACCAGCATTCCATCTGCGGTGTAGCCTGACTCTCCGATCCATTCTGGACTCACCTGTTTCCAGCTACAACAATCACCTGCTTCCAGCCCAGCTTCCAGCAGTGTACAGCTTCTCTTAAAGGGCCGGTGTCCTTTCTGCAGTTTACCACTCTCCACCGGTATTATTATTTCACCGCTCTCAAACAATCACCTGCTTCCAGCCCAGCTTCCAGCAGTGTATAGCTTCTCTTAAAGGGCCGGTGTCCTTTTCTGCAGTTTACCACTCTCCACCGGTATTATTATTTCACCGCTCTCAAACTCCAAACTTCATTATTATTTCATCGCTCTCAAGTTCGTTTATTATTTAACTGGTTCCAGCCAGTATCCACTCCGTACCAACAACAGTCTGGTTCCAGCCAGTATCCACAGCAGCCGTTTTACCTTCAGCAGCCCAGCCTTTCCTGGAACATCAGCTGGTACGATCCTGGGTTCTCTCCATTGCTACAGTCAGGCCTGGTAAGGACTTTCCAACTAGAAGATTATAAGAACTGTCTCACACTACCAGTGCCTGTGGCCCTTGCCACCCTGTAGTACCCAGGAATTGTATTTATCCTCTGTTGACTTTTATGTTTCCTTTTACTGCTGCTGTGTTACGGAGTTTGTCATAATAAACATCATTGACTTTTATCCTGGTTGTCGTGGTCACGCCTTCGGGCAGTTATTCTACATGTTACTTACATGTCTAGGGGTCTGATACAACCTCCCAGGTTCCGTTACATCTCAGCCCCTACAACTGAGGCTGCCTCCCGTCAGCTCAGGCCCTCAGTTGTGACAACAGGACTATGGTGTATTCTCTACAGTGCATTGTTGTTATTAATCTGGTACATTATCATGCATGCGTTAGCAGTATGTAGTATATATATTTATCAAAGTGCATGACCATGTACTCTCTAATGGTTAGCCAAGCTTCTGTGGAAGCTGGCCACACCCCTAAACATGGGCCCATAATACTACATTTCCCCGGTGGGCCCTTCATGCCCCAGTCCAACACTGGTGCACAGCCAATTTCAGATCTCTCCAGAGATGTTCAATCAGATTCCAGTCTGGGCTCTGGCTGGGCCACTCAAGGACACTCACAGAGTTGTCCTGAAGCCACTCCTTTGATATCTTGGATGTATGCTTAGGGTCGTTGTCCTGCTGAAAGATGAACGGTCACCCCAGTCTGAGGTCAAGAGCGCTCTGGAGCAGGTTTTCATCCACGATGTCTCTGTACATTGCTGCATTCATCTTTCCATTTATCCTGACTAGTCTCCCAGTTCATGCCACTGAAAAACATCCCCACCACCATGCATCACTGTAGGTATGGTATTGGCCTGGTGATGAGCGGTGCCTGTTTCCTCCAAACATGACACCTGGCATTCACGCCAAAGAGTTCAATCTTTTCTCATCAGGCAAGAGAATTTTGTTTCTCATGGTCTGTGAATCCTTCAGGTGGATTTTGGCAAACTCCAGGTGGGCTGCCATGTGCTTTTTACTAAGGAGTGGCTTCCGTCCTGATTGGTGGATTGCTGCAGAGATGGTTGTCCTTCTGGAAGGTTCTCCTCTCTCCACAGAGGAATGCTGTAGCTCTGACAGAGTCACCATCGGGTTCTTGGTCACCTCCCTGACTACGGCCCTTCTCCTCCGATCGCTCAGTTTAGACAGCCAGCCAGCTCAAGGAAGAGTCCTGGTGGTTCAGAATTTCTTCCATTTATGGATGATGGAAGCCACTGTGCTCATTGTGACCTTCAAAGCAGCAGATATTTTTCTGTACCCTTCCTCAGATTCGTGCCTCGAGACAATCCTGTCTCGGAGGTCTACAGACAATTAATTTGACTTCATGCTTGGTTTGTGCTCAGACATGCACTGTTAAGTGTGGCACTTTATATAGAGTGGTGTGTGCCATTTCAAATCATGTCCAATCAACTGAATTTACCACAGGTGGACTCCAATTAAGCTGTGGGAACATCTCAAGGATGATCAGTGAAACAGGATGCACCTGAGCTCAATTGTCAGCTTCATGGCAAAGGCTGTGAATACTTATGTACATGTGATTTCTTAGTTTTTTATTTTTAATAAATTAGCAAAAATCTCAAAAAAACGTTTTTCATATTGTCATTATGGGGGAAAAATGAATTTATTCCATTTTGGAATAAGGCTGTAACATAACAAAATGTAGAAAAAGTGAAGCGCTGTGGATTCTTTCCTGATGCACTGTATATCCCTTTCAGCTTTCCTGCTCTTAAAGTTGACACGTGCTCCATCATAAATCTCAACTGACGTCTTTCATCTCCATCTCTCTAGCGAACTGCCACCATTTTTTTAATCAAAGCGGCTGTGTGTGACACCACGCAGTTGCCCTGAAAATGTTCCCAGCCCGTCCCCGTTTGGCCCGCCACATCCCCTCAAAGCCGCATCTCCACCACGCGTACACCCGCCGCTGTCAATCACATTGCGGCCGCATCCTTCCGGGATGTGTCCGCAATGTGTGATGCCACGCAGCTGCTGCTGCGGGCCGCTGATGCTGCCAGCTGTGAATGAGATCCAATTAATTATTTCATATCGTTCATCGTTCATGCATACACACTGAATGATAATGACTATCAACATGAACAAACATGAATAATATAGACAAAATTGAGCTGAATGTACAGACAACTGAAGACCACATTAAAAAGCCATCATTCATCATTCAAGCATACACACTGGATGATATGAATGACAGATTTATTTTTAAGTTATCGTTCATATCGTACATTCATATCGCCCAGTGTGTATGGGGCTATACTCTCCTGCTGCTGTATTCCGTGTGTTTGACCTTGGCTACATTTACTGGACCTTTCTGTTGGATTTGCTCTGTATTTGACATGTGTACTTCTCCAGCCCTCTTACCCAACTTGGCAATTGACTATTCTCTTTTGTGTCGAGTCTGTCTTGTTTGCCCTATGTGTGGGGCTATAGCTGCAAGTCTCCCAGACTCTACCTTATTCCCAGCTCATAACAACTATACACTGCTGGGATCAAGTCCAGGCGGTATCTGAGTACCAGTGAACAGTTTGGTTCCTGGAGAAGTGGCTGGAACTGGGGAAACACATCCCGCACCATAGGTTCTGCATATTATCAACTGCTGAGCATGAGATTCATAACATTCCAGTATTGTCTTCCTATCATTGCTTTCACCATTTTTGCCAGCATCAACAGAGGTTACCTATTTCCAGCTGTACATTTGGCATCAAGTTTTCAGCTGTTTTGTGTTACACCAACAATGAACAAATCATGCATGTCCTAGCTGTTGTTCATACTTTCTTTCATTTTCCTGCTATATATCGGAGATGCTAAGTCTGTGTCAACAGCGAATTTCCAATACACCAACACCAGTTTAAGTAATCACAACTGCCTATCAACTCCTTGCACCAACCTAACTCCTAGGTTGTGAGAGGGTTTTGTAACATCCATCCTAGCTCCAAGACAGTGAGGAGTATACTGATTTGAAAGGGAGAAGTTTCTTTCAACGGGTTCGGTATTTAATACCGGTGGTCACATGACTGACAGCGGCTTCTCGACTGCGGATGGGGAATATATTTTTACCCTTCCCTACCCTAACCCTCCAGGGGTGGTTCTATGGCTAACCACCTGCCTAGTTCCTAACCCTAACCCCTCTATAATGCCTAACCTAACCTCCCCCCTCCCGGTCCCTAGCCCGTACACTATTACTCAATTTCAGGATGTCGGCTGTCGGTGTCCCATCGCTGGTCTCCTGAGTGGTGTCGGGATTCCGGCGTCAGTCACATGACCACCGGCATCCCGACCTCCGGGATACCATACGCATCCCCTTAGCAGGTATTGTCTGGTAATCATGTGGCTGGACCAGCATGGAATAGGTCACATGTCATTTACTCTCTTCACTTACTCTCCTACTGACAATCCTGTTAAGTTATCCTGGTTCCAGCAGCTGTGTGGCTTCCTAGACTATCAAAACTCCACTTATTTCTCTGGAAATTCAGAGTGTCTTTCCTGTGACTTCTGTCCCATTGGCAGATCGATGCTACGTCAAATCCCTGTGGGCCCCAGAGCCCTGTCCCTTGCTACCAGGGCCGCCATCAAGGGGGTGCCCTGTTTACAGTTGTCCCGGGCCCGGCCACTCTGACAGAGTGGAGGGCCCGGGCTGCTCAAACAGCCACCCATGGATATTCCCGGCAGCGGCCGCCACCGGTGAGACTGACAGCGGCTGGCCGGCTGCTACCACTGTTAAACCGTCCTTCATCCTTCATATCCTGCCGGCCGCTGTCATTGAGACTGCCGCCGCTCCCCTTCTGCTGAGAGTGCACTGTGCAGCTATCATTGCGGGCTGTCTGCACACCCACTACCACCGCATGCCCTCCCCTTGTGCTGAGTGCACTATGCAGCTATAGTCAGGGCCGGATTAAGCCCTCGGGGGGCCCAGGGCACCAAAGACAGGGGGGCCCTCACCAGCAACCTCCCCCTGCAGGGGCAAACGCAGGATTGGGAAGGGGGGTTTCCTTTGATGCACGCACGCACGTACGTGCGTGCGTGCGTGTATATTATTATTTTTATATATATATATATATATACATACACACACAGTATATATATATACACACACACACACACACACACACACACACACACACACATTACATAGAACGCATATACACAAAGGCACACAGACACCCACATACACACAAATACATACACAGAAAACACATATGCACATATAGCAAAATATACACACATACATATAAACGAATAGAACATATACACAAATACATATACACACAAACACGCACACATATAGAACACAAACTGTGTGCACACTTACACTCACTGAAGCCTGCCCTGAGGAAAGGGGTGAGGATGCCGCAGGACATATTGCTGGGAGGGAGCCAGGGGCACAGTTCACCATTCTGACGTGATTCTACACAAATTCTCATATTAACGCTGCTATCTCTGCTGTGCCCTGTGAATTGCGGCACACGGCCACGAGGGGGCGGGGCTCCGAATGCCGGCCATAGGACCATGGCCATTGGAAAAAAAAAACTTTGGACCACCCCCGACCCGACCCAAATTCCCCCCGACCCCCCACCCACCCCCCGCCGCACACACACAAAGCAGCGGGGAGGAGAAAGACTCCCGGCTGCAGGGGAGGGAGGATTCCGCACTGCCAGCGGGCGTGCAATGTCTCGTTCGCGACTGCGGCTCCCTCCTCACGGGCAGCGCGGGTCAGGGACTGATACAGGCAGCAATCTCTAGCCTCCGCTGCTGCCAGGAGAGCTGCTGCTGGCGGTGGAGGCTGGAGATTGCTGCCTGTATCAGAGCGGGACAGAGCAGCTTTGGTAGGGGGGCCCCTTATGACGGGGGGCCCGGGGTACTGACCCCCTGGGCCCCCCCCTTAATCCGGCTCTGGCTATAGTATATCATCGCGGGTGGGCGCGCTGCCCGCCCGCCGCCGATCACAATCAGCAAGCAGCAGCTTGCTGTTTGATAACGTTTTTTTTTCATCTGAATGCGGTGCAGCATTATGTCATGATGTCACGCCGCGTCAGTGAAGAGGAGCCGCGGTGGTGAAGAGCTAGGGACAGGAGGCCAGGAACAGCGTGGGAGAGAGAGAGAGAGAGAGCAGAGAGGAGGACTCTCAGGACGGATTTTGAAAGGTAAGTATGTGTTCTTTGTGTATTTGTGATTCTGAGAAGGGGCTCGGGGCTGGCTCAGCTGTGTCATGATGTGATGTCATACAGTATAATCAGGGCCAGTTCTAGCCCTTTCGGCGCCCCCCCCCCCCCCCAGATGGCAAAATACTGTTAGTGCGCGTGCAAAAATTGGGGCGTGGCTTCATGGTAAAGGGGCGTGGACAGTTTTGCCCCCTGTAGCGTTGGGCACCCTGTAGAGCTGTGCCCACAGTAACTGTGTTGTGCCCCCTGCGCTTGGCACCCAGTAGCTGTTGTGCCCCCAGTAGCTGTTGTGCCCCCTGCAGCTGTGCCCCCAGTAGCTGTTATGCCCCCTGCAGCTGTGCCCCCGGTAGCTGTTATGCCCCCCTGCAGCTGTGCCCCCATTAGTTGTGGCCCCAGATGTTGTGCCCCCCTTAGTGTGCCCCCTGCAGCTGTGCCCCCATTAGTTGTGGCCCCAGTAGTTGTGCCCCCTGCAGCTGTGCCTCCATTAGTTGTGGCCCCAGTAGTTGTGCCCCCCTTAGTGTGCCCCCTGCAGCTGTGCCCCTGCAGCTGTGCCCCCATTAGTTGTGGCCCCTGCAGCTGTGCCCCATTAGTTGTGCCCCCTGCAGCTGTGCCCCCTGCAGCTGTGGCCCCAATAGTTGTGCCCCCTGCAGCTGTGCCCCCATTAGTTGTAAAAAAATACTTACCAGCCCCGTTCCTGTTCCCGACCACTGCACTGTCTCCGCCGCTCCTCTGATCTATGGGAGAAACGTCATGACATCTCTCCCATAGCGCTGCACAGAAAGGACCTCTCCGCGAAGGGAAACTAGACGCTACCTCACTGCGCGTCTAGATTCCCTTCGCGGAGAGGACCTTTTCAAACCCGCTGTCGCCATCCTAGTTAGTAGCGGCTCTTGCCACGGCGGCAGCGCCCCTGGGACAGCGGCGCCCCGGGCAAAAGTACTGAGTATAATATAGAAGGGAATATTCTCTGAAGAAAAGTGTATAGGAGACGGAGCCTATATAGTAAGTAGAGAGGTCAGAGGTGAAAAGAGAATGAAAATGAAGAAGTACGATAAATATGGTGCCTAAAATACTTGTCGTAAAACTGTGTGTGTGTGTGTGTGTGTGTGTGTGTGTGTGTGTGGGGGGGGGGGTAAGCCACCTATATTTTCAGTCCCGGGCCCCACAATTTCTGGTGGCAGCCCTGCTTGCTACCATGTCAGCAACTGCACCAACTGATTTTGTAGAGGAAGAAGCCAGCAGTGATATAAACAGTGGATCCTCCCCCCCCCCCGCCTCCCAGTTTCTAGAAGCACTCTGGCAGTGAATGATGTTTTTTCCAACCATAAAAGCCATCATTATCCAGCACCGGACCAGATATACAATTGTGTCTATACCCCCTTCAGTTAATGTACCCGGACATGACGTTAAGTGTTGAGGGCGGAAGTGCTGTTCCTTGCCCTCAAAGCTCTGTTATTTTGCCAGAAATCTAGATTTTTACCTGTTATTTGGCCACCAACAATAGAAAATTGTACCCTCGCTTCGCTCACCATGCTTCAGGCATGGTGGCTCGGTCCGCGTCACTCGCCACTGGTTAGTAATCCCAAGGGATGATGACGTCAGTGGGTACATTAACTGAAGGGGATCTAGCTGCTACCCCAGACATACTGTAGGTGCCAGTGGTGTGCTATGAGATGAGGCAGAGCCTTTCTTTGCATACTAATGTATACGCTAGAGTTTTTTACTATATAAAGTATATGAAAATTACAAGGAATATATTATAAATATCTTCTTTGTTTTATTCTAATAATTTTTACAATAATAATTTTTATAGTCAAAACTCTGGAGTAAAAAGTCTATGACAGGTGAAGCAGTGCCTCACCAAATTTCCGGCAGTATATGCTGCTGCACCTGTATATAATGCCCACATGAACCCTTGGGTTCACTTGTGTATAAATCTGGCTCTGGTAGTACTAGTAACCAGTGCCTCCTGAACCTTTTTCCTCACTGCACATCCCTGGTAGGTGCGGAAGCTCAGCCTGAAATCACTGAGGGAAAATTGTGTGTAAGCATGCATGCAATATATTCTGTATATGTCCCACTGCACACAAAAACCTGTCCCCATTTATAGGTGCTATAAACGAGCAGTTTCTACAATGTCATGGGCACAGGATCATCAGCCTCATCTCCTCACCAATCGGCCAAAAAGTTACAAGGGCAGATTAACAGATACATCTGATCTTCCTATCTGCCACCAACTTGATGTTTAAGGTACTTTGCATTAAAATAATAAAATCACTAAGCCTGAGAAACTGCATTCTATACAGGGGAAAAAGAGTTTAAAAACCAGGCCTATTACATGTTGGTTAACTGACAGAGCCTGGGCTCTTACCAGAGGGTGCTTCCCATATTGCCTTACAATATATATCCTTTCATAAACTCATAATGGCCAAAAATAGCCAGATTGCTGCTGCAGCATGCTCCTCCCCTGCTAATAACCCTGGTGGTACTTGGTAATCCTACAACTACACAGTCCCACCCAGGGCCGTAACTAGGTGTGTATCGATGGTGCCTTGCCCAGAGCGCACATGCGCTGAAGGCGCACCATCGGCAGCACACCCCCACCCATACACGGCCGCAGCCACTGTTCTCACTATAGAGACCAGCGCTGCCGCCTGTCTCCCGCCGCGCGTCAGAGCCGCTGCCTCTGCAGCGACTCTAAGTGCGGCTTTCTCCCGCACTGCCGCCTGTTGCCTGGAGCCGCCCGCTCTGAATGGACTCAGAGCACGGCATTCCCCCACACTGCCGCCTGTCTCTCGCCGCCCGGAGCCGCCCGCTCTGCATGGACATCTCAAAACCATAGTGTGGCAGTATATCCGGATTTTGCAGTGGAAGTTCTAAAGAGCTGCTGGCAGTTTCTGCAAAAAATAAAAAGGCACAGGCAATATCCTTATTCAATGCTGTTTTCACCTAAATTGCGGTTGGAGGTTCTGTAGAGAGCAGAACAGAAATCTTCACAGCTCCTTGAAATGCCTCAGATTCAATAGATACTACGAAACAGTTACTATGAGGTTTGGTTGTGTACAACTTTGAATGTTCCGATTACTGTTTACTCCATTTTTGTATCATGTTATATCCTTACAATTTTATTTGTACAGAATTGGTAAATTTGCAGGTAATCTGACTAATGACCAATAGGTAGAAGTAGGTCTGCTGCTGGTGGACCCTCTGCTGACCTGGAATGGAATGGGTTTTAATGGTAAAATTAAGAGATCACTTGTCTTGAAATAGGTCAGAAAGTATAATCCTAATATTGTATGAATGGAACAAGCAAAGACTTAAGTGGTCCTGGAAGGGACTTTCCTACATTGCTTTACATGAAAAAGAAAACTAACAACGCTGCATTCAGTATCGTGGGGGTAATTCCAAGTTGATCGCAGCAGGAAATTTTTTAGCAGTTGGGCAAAACCAGGGCCCTCATTGCGAGTTGATCGCTCGCAAGGCGAATTTAGCAGAGTTGCTCACGCTAAGCCTACGCCTACTGGGAGTGTATCTTAGCTTCTTAAAATTGCGACCGATGTATTCGCAATATTGCGATTACAAACTACTTAGCAGTTTCAGAGTAGCTTCAGACTTACTCGGCATCTGCGTTCAGTTCAGTGCTTGTCGTTCCTGGTTTGACGTCATAAACACACCCAGCGTTCGCCCAGACACTCCCCCGTTTCTCCGGCCACTCCTGCGTTTTTTCCGGAAACGGTAGCGTTTTTATCCACACGCCCCGAAAACGCCGTGTTTCCGCCCAGTAACACCCATTTCCTGTCAATCACACTACGTTCGCCAGAGCGAAGAAAAAGCCATGAGTAAAAATACTATCTTCATTGTAAAATTACTTGGCGCAGTCGCAGTGCGAATATTGCGCATGCGTACTAAGCGGAATTTCACTGCGATGCGAAGAAATTTACCGAGCGAACGACTCGGAATGAGGGCCCATGTGCACTGCAGGGGTGGCAGATATAACATTTGCAGAGAGAGTTAGATTTGGGTGGGTTATTTTGTTTCTGTGCAGGGTAAATACTGGCTGCTTTATTTTTACACTGCAATTTAGATTGCAGATTGAACTCACCACACCCAAATCTAACTCTCTCTGCACATGTTATATCTGCCTCCCCTGCAGTGCACATGGTTTTGTCCAACTGCTAACAAAGATCCTGCTGCGATCAACTCAGAATTACCCCCCTAGTACCAAAAATAATTACCTGATAATGCTGCAATTTAGAGATAAAATAACGTGACAATTTTTATTTATTAATATTAGTGCTGAAATAAGATAATCAATTATTAATAAGATCACTCATGCATGAGTATAAGAAATAAAATCACATTAAAAAACTCAGAGCAATGTGATTACAACAAATAAAACACACTAATTAAAATGTCTCTACATGAAGATGCAAAATATCTTGTTCATAAAACCCTCCTATCTACTAATAGACTATTGAACATTGCAACTAAATACAAAAGTCTATTAGTACATCTTGTACTAGATGTAGTGCAGAACGGGATAGATGGAAGAAGTCCGTATACACAAGGTTACACAAGTACTTCTATCTTTGCCAGATTAGAGGAACAGATGGACTGACTGATTGATGTATGTAGACTTCCGCAGGTCAATCAGTATTCCTACTACCAGGGGCGTCTTAAGCGAGGAGTGGGCCCGCGTGCAGACTCGTCACTCCGGGTGTGCCCCCTCCTCTCCACGGCGTTGTAGGCTCCGACACTGTGCCTGAGCCTACTGCGCATGCGCAGGTCTCCGCAAACATGGCGCCCGCCATGTTCAGGAGACAAAATTCAAACTGTGCATGCATGGCGGACATTTTGGAAGTGATTTTTTTGTGCGACAGCAGCGGCTGCAGCGCCCGATCCTGGACTCCGGAGAGGTGAGTACTAAAATATGGGTGCTATGTGTGCGGTGTGGGCCCCCCCACCCGGAGCCAGGGGCCCGTGTGCACCGAACACATTGCACCCATGATAGAAACGCCAATGCCTATTACACATTACACCCTATCCAGAATCGATCTGGCTCTTATTTCTGCCAGACTAGACCCCCTTTCCCTTCTCCCGTCATCCTGGAAGTCGAATATAATCAGAGAGTAGTGGATCAATTTCCCCTAACACTGCCAATCAACAAGTTTAAATATTGGTGACCTTCTGACTATCCAAGAAGGGAATGGGATAGATAGCACTATAAAAGGAATATTTTAATGATAATGGGTTAACCATCAGCAGTGCACCCTTTCTTAGGGATGCATTTAAGGCATTTCTTATGGGTCATTTTATTTGTAGAGTTTCAAGAAATCTAAGGAAAAAAGAAACACACCCTAAATGAACAAGGTGTATGTCAGAATGCCCTATTATAGCCCTGTTATGCCTCCTCGGCCACAAGTATAGGTGTAACTCTGCATCACCCGTACTTGTGTACCCTCTGCATGCACAATGAGAAAGCTCACAGTATACAATCCACCATCCAGGCTGTTGAGAAGAGCACATTAATTGAGAGCTCTGATGTGGATTCTGGGCCTGATTCAGAGATGTCCGCAAACCTGATATTTATGCAGTTGGGCGTCAAAGCTGCACTGCGCATGTGCTGCGATGGTGCTCGAAGTAAGGATTTATTTGTAAAGTGATTGACAGTCAGGAACCACTAGGGGGCGGTTATGGGGAATGCAGGTGTGTCTTGTCCCTTTTCGGGGCAAGGGTGTTGCTGCAAATGTGACCCGGCACACAGCTGCAATGGTTCCTGTGTCTTCATCCTGCGGCAATACTGCACGACCATAGAAGTCTGCGACTGACACTGGTACTTGCAAAGCCGCTGATGGGCATCTCAATACAACCTCAGGGTGCTGCAGCATTTGCATATATTTGCACAGTTGCTGCTTACAGATTCTCAGTTGTGGCAGCATTAGTGTACTTCCCTGAATCAGGCCCCCTCTTCAGTTTTTCTTACATTCTATTTTTTAATTACAGTTAATCACCATAAAGTACAAAGCATTCAAAGGATATACAGAAAAATATTCATTAGCTTTTAATTCACCTTTTATTATGAAACATATCTCACCACTCAAAGTGGTTGTGATCCAGTGTTTGGTGAGGGATGCTAAGCAGCGTCTGTGTTCTACAACACGTTATCCTCATCCTCATAGGGTAATAGTGGTATAACAGGTATTCCCAGGTAATTATTGGGGAAGACATTAGTTACTTGGCAGTACATGCTACTATATAGGGCAAGCTGTCTGATATTGCAGCACTTGGGACAAGTTATAAAGAATGCAATTCAGCGCATTGGACATTTATTCTAGAATTCGTCACTTTCTCAATCTTTAGTCAACGTCAGCGAATCTGCCTGTGAGCATTTACATTCCTTTTTTAAAGGTATTTCTTGACGCATCGAAATATTGTCACCTTGAGTTCACCACAAAACAATACTTTAGCATGGCCCCACTGATGTATTTATAATGTATAAAATGAATGCAAAAAAAGGCTGCAGGCTTACAACTCTAGAGAATCGGACAACTGGAAGATCCAGTCAAACCGCCCCTTGTAAAGATATACGGTAATAGAAAAACTAACATAATACCATAACTTGTAAACATAATAACATTTCTACTGCATGGAAGATGGCCACGAAATGTAAAACAAAACAAAAAATGTTTTGACTTTAAGGATGCAGCAGTCCCCTGTACACAATATGCCACCTTCTGTGCTCTGTAATGGTGATCTCCTCCAGGACACTGACAGGGTCGCCGAGAAATATTGCAGGCCTACAGTATGTGATTAAGGAGATGTGGCCAAACTCTGTTAAAACTTTGACTTAAAATACAATGCTTTGCAGTGGTGTGTGACAAGAACGAAGGGGGTCATTCCACATCATCCATGGCTGGCCTTTGCTCTCTTTAGGTCCCCAGTCCCAGACGAGACTGGACCTGGATAATTAGTTCCTTCCCCACCCCCCTCTCGGCACCCCTGTTTACTAACACACAAGATGTTGCTGTTGTTTCTCCAGCTCCCAGAAGTAAATGTAAGAATGAAAGTAATAAACTTACACTGATCAATGGAAGGCGCCATCTTCTAATATAGAAATAGCATAGTTATTGGTGTTGGTAGCATATAAATTGTTAGTTAAATTGAGTCAGCAGGTATTCCATGGGTCTCCAGGGTCGGTTCCATAAAGAGGTAGCTGCTTTGTATGGTAGCCCTAGGGCCTGGGGCATCTGTGTTGGCCAACGGGGTCGCCTCCTCCCCCTTTCCAATGGGACGCAACAGAGTTGTCCATTGTCCTCCCTCATATTAGCCCTAATGTTAAGCCACTTGCGGCGTGGATAAGAGCTAACCCAAATATAAAGGGTACATGGGTTGGGTCTGTTGTACATAAAATAGAGCTATACACGATGACGTCCTACTTACTATCTCTGATCAAGCTCATTTACTCCCCCATGATTTTCGAGAACTGGAGGAATATGGTAGGCTATCTGGTCACAAAATTAAATCACAAAAAACTGAGGTCCTTGATTTCTACATCCCCCAAGAAACTAAGAATACATTAGAGGGAACTCTCTCTTTCAATGGAATAGACGTCAGATTGTATATCTTGGAAAACGCCATCACTAGGAATTACAGACAGCTCTTCCAGGCTGATTATCCAAAATTATTAATGCAAATTAAGAAAGACCTTGAGAGGTGGGGTAGCTGCTACATTTCCTGGACTGGCTGATTTAATGCTGTCAAAATAAACCTACTGCCAAGACTATTATATGTATTTTAAACTCTTCCAATACGGTTACCTCCCTATGTTTTAAACATCTCCAATACATCACGTTGCATTTCATATGGCATAAAAAAAACATAGAGTGAGATTTACCCCTCCCAAAGCTGCCCTATATCACTCTTTTTTTCATACATTGGAGATATGGGAATTTGCTAATCACCTACATAACATTGTTCCACATCCCAATGATCCATTCCATTACGGTAAGGACGTAGAATCTTGCACCTCTGGTTACTCGTTTTGGGCATGTCCTCCTGAGCCTTCTTCCTGTCCCTCCCTTCCCTCTCCTTTCCTCTTCTTTTGCCTTCTGTTTCTTCTTCACTTTCTCCATTCTATTTACAGGTACTTTTAAAATTTAGTTGAGACTTAACATTTAGCCACACATGAATAATTATTTGTTGATACATGTTTTTTGGCAATTAGTATTTCAGGAACTACTGTATAACTGTGTTTGCTATCTATATTTGTACCTTTGCATAGGTCATTTATGTAATGCTTCTCTCCCTTTCAATAAAAATTGTCTTTCAAAAAATTTTTTAATAAAGATTCAGCAGGTCAACTGGAAGCCTGACTGGTGTTGTGCCTGCAATGGCAGAGATTGTCTCAGGAACCCGGTATAGCGGCCTCCCGATGCTCAGAATCCCGACACCTACTAGGTAAGTACCCCTAATCCCTAACCCTCTTTACCAGCAGCCTAACCCTATCCCCCCCTTCCCTTCCTCCAGCCTAACCCTAAAACTTCCCAGTCATGTCTAACCCCCCCCCCCCCCCCCCCCCCCTCACCCGCAGTCTGACCTTTTTAGCTAAAGATGCACTGGTTTGTGGATGAAATACAATTTATCTAACACTCTGAAATCCTTATGTTTAATGAATAGAATTACTGGGCTTTGCATTTAAGAAATTGGGGGATATCACTTATTTCTTAATTGCAAATAAGTATTTTGGGGAAATATTCAATAAGCTGCTTAAATTCTAAAATTAAGTTAAGAGTTAAACAACTTTAAATAGAAAATGTATATTTATCAAGTGTAACTAGTGTGTAATTGAGTAAATGAAATGAAATTTAAGCTGCACGTGTTAGTAGTTAAAATGCATTAATTTATTTGTAGGTGAAAAGTCACTAGAATAGCGAATGCAGGGCTTATTTTGATAAAAATATTAATTTTAGTTTTTAATCATTTTACAAAAGGTTTTAATTGAGTGTTTGCTAGCTTTCTTATATTGTAAATAATGAAAACAGGTTCTCATAACCACTGCGGTATTAAATGCACTGGAGAAATGTTATTAGTTTAGTATTGACCCTTTAAAAAGTCAAAATATTGATACTGTGATGACAGGCTACATGTTTCTCTGTATATATATATATGATTAAAATGGGATCCGGTCAGGAAACCGGCGTTCGGGATGCCAGCAGTCGGAATACAGATGGCGGAATCCCGACACTGGTCGTAATGCAGATGTCGGGATCCCAACATGAATCAAAATGCTGGTGCCTGGAATCCCTTAAGGTCAGGCTGCAGGGGATGGGGTTAGGGTTAGGTACCACCATGGAGGGTTAGGGGGGTAGAAGGGGAGGGTTAGCATATTTACCTTCCAGGTGTCGGGATCTTGCGCATCGGGGTGCCGCTATCAGCATTCTGACGTCTGGCATCCCAAAGGCCAGGACCCCGATACCATCCCAAATAAAACGTATGAGACTTTTTCCAAATGAAATCAGCAAGTGTCTGAGATCATCCTGCTTTTAAACAGAGACTATTCATCTCTGGAACAGGTAAGATGTAGTTGGCATCCCAACAAGCAGGATGCCGCCGGTCAGAAGACCGGCATCGGAATTCCAATACCGCTCAGAATCCCGGTGATAGAATCCCAAATTTCGCAATCTAAAACATCAGTATCTAGGGGAGGGTTAGACTGCAGGAGGTTAGATTAGGGTTAGGCACTAGGGGGAGGGTTAGGCTGCGGGAGTGGAGGGTGAGGCTGCGGGAGGGTTAGAGTTAGGCTGTGGGTAGGGAGGGTTAGGAGGAGAATAAGGAGTGGGGTTAGCTTATTAACCAGAATGTGTTGGGATTCTGACCACTGGGGCACCACTGTCAGTATTCTGACCATCAGCATCCTGACTGTCGGGATCCCGTACCCAAACCAAACAGATGTATTTTGGTATCTGATCGTATTAATGCAATTAAGAATAGTGGCATAGGCTTTTAGAAAGAAGTTTATACAGAAATCCTATATAATAAAAGGCTAACACTGATACTCACCTCTATGGGGGGAATTCAAGTGTTTTGCGTGCTGGCGACCACTAGGTGGCACCCAACGGAGCAATTCAAGCGTTGCTCCATTTGGGCGCACAAATCCATCGGCCCTGACATTACTGTTATGTTGTTCCGTCATTTTGACGGGCTGGTAACTAGTTATCAATAAAGTGCTTAGTTTTGCAGATGTCCTATGTTCTATACTCAATGGCCATAAAAGTCGATGTACACATACTGTATAAATGTGAAATGATGTGCTAATATAATGTGTGAGTGCAAGCATTAAGGTTAATGTACTGTACAGGAGACTTAGTTGTTTTCCCCCCTGGACCATATATTACAAAAAAACATTTACCTACAATATATGGTCCTGAGGAAAGTGCAATTAATGACGCCATAAGGGCTGATGTTATGAGGTCTGAAGGCATGGAACTAGCTGCCTTGAGTGGTACAGCTTTCAGACAGATGACCAGGTGAATACAGGTTATAAGCAGTGAGTGGGGTATTCAAAATGCAGAGGATTCCAGCCAGGCAATCTATAGGTATGTGAGTTATTGTTAATTCAAAGTATGTTCATTTCTGTTGTTCATTACATTTAATGTAATCGTACTTCACTTATATTCTTATGCAGATACAGTTGTTACATTGAGGAATGGAGAATGGAGGGATGCTGCATGAAAGGTTATTCTACTAACATGCATATTGGATTAACTCTGCACATGGTAATAGAACTTTTCTGTGCTAATATAAAATATAGGAAACACACAAACACACACATATATATCCCGTATAATGTTGACAGCTATCATGACAGGGGCCACAGAGATAGCCAATTGAGGAGTAGGGATGGCAGCAGCAATGACAGTTGAACTCACTGGGTGCAGCAGCGGAACTGAGATGATTTCAGTGGATGCCCCAAATCACCCCGTCCTTGGTGTAATGACACCTCAGCATTAGTGATGGGCGGGTTCGGTTCCTCGGAATCCGAACCCCCCCCCCCCCCCCCGAACTTCACCCATTTTACACGGTTCCGAGGCAGATTCGGATCCTCCCGCCTTGCTCGGTTTACCCGAGCGCGCCCGAACATCATCATCCCGCTGTCGGATTCTCGCGAGATTCGTATTCTATATAAGGAGCCGCGCGTCGCCGCCATTTTCACTCGTGCATTGGAGATGATAGGGAGAGGACGTGCAGCGTTCTCTCAGTTGTGTTCAGTGTGCTGAAAATATCTGTGCTCAGTGTGCTGCAAATATCTGTGCTCAGTGTGCTGAAAATATCTACGTTCTCTGCCTGAAAAACGCTCCATATCTGTGC
Source organism: Pseudophryne corroboree (assembly GCF_028390025.1). Taxonomy (NCBI): domain Eukaryota; kingdom Metazoa; phylum Chordata; class Amphibia; order Anura; family Myobatrachidae; genus Pseudophryne; species Pseudophryne corroboree. The sequence goes on along the minus strand of NC_086450.1, from coordinate 396,107,848 downwards.
TGCATTGTAGTATATAGTAGGAGGACAGTGCAGAATTTTGCTGACCAGTGACCACCAGTATAATATCAGTACGGTACAGTAGTCCACTGCTCTACCTACCTCTGTGTCGTCAAGTATACTATATATCCATACCTGTGGTGCATTTAAGTTTTGCGCACTATATATAGTAGGAGGACAGTGCATAATTTTGCTGACCACCAGTATATAATATATAGCAGTACGGTACAGTAGTCCACTGCTCTACCTACCTCTGTGTCGTCAAGTATACTATCCATCCATACCTGTGGTGCATTTAAGTTTTGCGCAGTATATATAGTAGGAGGACAGTGCATAATTTTGCTGACCACCAGTATATAATATATAGCAGTACGGTACAGTAGTCCACTGCTCTACCTACCTCTGTGTCGTCAAGTATACTATCCATCCATACCTGTGGTGCATTTAAGTTTTGCGCAGTATACATAGTAGGAGGACAGTGCATAATTTTGCTGACCACCAGTATATAATATATAGCAGTACGGTACAGTAGGCCATTGCTATTGATATATTACTGGCATATAATTCCACACATTAAAAAATGGAGAACAAAAATGTGGAGGGTAAAATAGGGAAAGATCAAGATCCACTTCCACCTCGTGCTGAAGCTGCTGCCACTAGTCATGGCCGAGATGATGAAATGCCATCAACGTCATCTGCCAAGGTCGATGCCCAATGTCATAGTAGAGAGCATGTAAAATCCAAAAAACAAAAGTTCAGTAAAATGACCCAAAAATCAAAATTAAAATCGTCTGAGGAGAAGCGTAAACTTGCCAATATGCCATTTACGACACGGAGTGGCAAGGAACGGCTGAGGCCCTCTCCTATGTTCCTCATGACTAGTGGGTCAGCTTCACATGAGGTTGGAAGCACTCATCCTCTTGCTAGAAAAATGAAAAGACTTAAGCTGGCAAAAGCACAGCAAAGAACTGTGCGTTCTTCTAAATCACAAATCCCCAAGGAGAGTCCAATTGTTTCGGTTGCGATGCCTGACCTTCCAAACACTGGACGGGAAGAGGTGGCGCCTTCCACGCCCTCTGCAAGTGCTGGAAGAAGCACCCGCAGTCCAGTTCCTGAACTATTTTTTAAAGTGCCATCCTGTCTGACACTGCAGTGCCACTCTTAGATGGGCCAGTTGTTTGTGTCGGCCACTTGGGTCGCTTAGCTTAACCATTCAGCGACCTTGGTGCACCTCTTTTTTTCTTTGCATCATGTGCTGTTTGGGGACTATTTTTTGAAGTGCCATCCTGTCTGACACTGCAGTGCCACAGATGGGCCAGGTGTTTGTGTCGGCCACTTGGGTCGCTTAGCTATCCGGCGACCTTGGTGCACCTCTTTTTTTTTTTGCATCATGTGCTGTTTGGGGACCATTTTTTGAAGTGCCATCCTGTCTGACACTGCAGTGCCACTCCTAGATGGGCCAGGTGTTTGTGTCGGCCACTTGGGTCGCTTAGCTTAGCCATCCAGCGACCTCATTGCACCTCTTTTTTTCTTTGCATCATGTGCTGTTTGGGGACTATTTTTTAAATCTGCCATCCTGTCTGACACTGCAGTGCCACTCCTAGATGGGCCAGGTGTTTGTGTCGGCCACTTGGGTCACTTAGCTTAGCCATCCAGCGACCTTGGTGCACCTTTTTTTTTCTTTGCATCATGTGCTGTTTGGGGACTATTTTTTAAATCTGCCATCCTGTCTGACACTGCAGTGCAACTCCTAGATGGGCCAGGTGTTTGTGTCGGCCACTTGGGTCGCTTAGCTTAGTCATCCAGCGACCTCAGTGCAAATTTTAGGACTAAAAATAATATTGTGAGGTGTGAGGTGTTCAGAATAGACTGGAAATGAGTGGAAATTATGGTTATTGAGGTTAATAATACTATGGGATCAAAATGACCCCCAAATTCTATGATTTAAGCTGTTTTTGAGGGTTTTTTGTAAAACAATACCCGTATCCAAAACACACCCGAATCCGACAAAAAATTTTCAGGAAGGTTTTGCCAAAACGCGTCCAAATCCAAAACACGGCAGCGGAACCGACTCCAAAACCAAAACACAAAACCCGAAAAATGTCCGGTGCACATCACTACTCCGCATTAATATGTAATTTCCCACTTATGTCCCACTGATTTCCCACATGTATCACTGTGTAATATCAGTGGGAAGATGCTGCTGATGTGAAGCACGGCCATCAGCAACTGCTGCCCACATGCCACATTTGAATTCTCCATGGCATAAAACCCTAGTGCACAGCAATATCGCTGGCATTTGTGGAGTTGAAGCTGATGCATGAGAAAGAGCCTCCCAAGAGAGATCATTTTTGTTCACTAGTATTTGCTGCCAGCTATTCACCAGTGACCGGATCTCAGCGCACAATCACATCTGTGTTTTTTCTTACTCTCTTTTTTTTTTTTTTACATTTCTCTAGCTACTGTCACCAGCTACAATGAGCCGAAGGGAGTTAGCCCAGCTGCTTAAAAATGGAGGACTAAGTCAGGACGCCACAGACTATCCAATGGTGGACCCAATTAATCTGTGGGAACATCTCAAGGATGATCAGTGAAACAGGATGATGCACCTGAGCTCAATTTTCAGCTTCATGGCAAAGGCTGTGAATACTTATGTACATGTGATTTCTTAGTTTTTTATTTTTAATAAATTTGCAAAAATATCAAAAAAACTTTTTTCACATTGTCATTATGGGGTAGTGTATGTAGAATTTTGAGGGGGGAAAAATTAATTTATTCCATTTTGGAATAAGGCTGTAACATAACAAAATGTAGAAAAAGTGAAGCGCTGTGGATTCTTTCCGGATGCACTGTATATCCCTTTCAGCTTTCCTGCTCTTAACCACTTAACTGACGATTTATTTCGCCGAAAACCGCTCCAAAATTGTCGTTTTTTTAATGAGTGAATTAAGTGAAGAACATGACTTTAACCCTATCCCAAATGATTTTTTTTTAAAAAGGAAAAAAAAAATGTTTTTTTTTAAATGTTTTTTTTTCAAACATCAAAACATCGATCGGGAACATCACGACCATCGGGAACATCGCGGCTTTCATTTTGAAAGCCGGGACAGCCTGCAGGTATGCAGGGGAGGCTGGGGGTGGCTTGGGAGGGTTTATTTACTCTCCCCAGCGGCTGCCATTGTCTGCAGCCGCCGGAGGGGGGGGGGATCCTGCCGTGCTGACCGATCAGCAGTTATCGGCAGCATGGCAGACACAGGGGGACAGCAGCAGCTCTGACAGCAGCAGCGGAGGGAAGTTTATCATCCCTGCCGCTGCTAACACTCTCTATCTGACTGGTCGCATCCTGTGCGACCAGGTCAGATAGAGCACTTTCAGGCATGGTTAAAGTTGCTACATCATAAATCTCAACTGACATCTTTCATCTCCATCTCTCTAGCGAACTGCCACCATTTTTTTAATCGAAGCGGCTGTGTGTGACGCCATGCAGTTGCCCTGAAAATGTTCCCAGCCCGTCCCCGTTTGTCCCGCCACATCCCCCAAAGCCGCATCTCCACCATGCGTACGCCCGCCACTGTCAATCACATTGCGGCCGCATCCTTCCGGGATGTGTCCACAATGTGTGATGCCGCGCAGCTGCTGCTGCAGGCCGCTGATGCTGCCAGCTTTGAATGAGATCCAATGAATTATTTCATATCGTTCATCGTTCATGCATACACACTGAACGATAATGACTATCAACATGAACAAACATTAATAATATAGGCAAAATTGAGCTGAATGTACAGACAACTGAAGACCACATTAAACAGCCATCGTTCATCATTCAAGCATACACACTGGATGATATGAATGACAGATTATTATTTTTTTTAAAGTTATCGTTCATTTCGTACATTCCATATCGCCCAGAGTGTATGGGACTATACTCTCCTGCTGCTGTATTCCGTGTGTTTGACCTTGGCTACATTTACTGGACCTTGCTGTTGGATCTCTGACTGTCCATTTGCTCTGTATTTGACATGTGTACTTCTCCAGCCCTCTTACCCAACTTGGCAATTAACTATTCTCTTTTGTGTCCAGTCTGTCTTGTTTGCCCTATGTGTGGGGCTATAGCTGCAAGTCTCCCAGACTCTACCTTACTCCCAGCTCATAACAACTATACACTGCTGGGATCAAGTCCAGGCGGTATCTGAGTACCAGTGAACAGTTTGGTTCCTGGAGAAGTGGCTGGAACTGGGGAAACACATCCCGCACCATAGGTTCTGCATATTATCAACTGCTGAGCATGAGATTCATAACATTCCAGTATTGTCTTCCTATCATTGCTTTCACCATTTTTGCCAGCATCAACAGAGGTAACCTATTTCCAGCTGTACATTTGGCATCAAGTTTTCAGCTGTTTTGTGTTACACCAACAATGAACAAATCATGCATGTCCTAGCTGTTGTTCATACTTTCTTTCATTTTCCTGCTATATATCGGAGATGCTAAGTCTGTGTCAACAGCGAATTTCCAATACACCAACACCAGTTTAAGTAATCACAACTGCCTATCAACTCCTTGCACCAACCTAACTCCTAGGTTGTGAGAGGGTTTTGTAACACCCATCCTAGCTCCAAGACAGTGAGGAGTATACTCATGTGAAAGGGAGAAGTATCTTTCAAGGGGTTCGGTATTTAATCCCGATGGTCACATGACTGACAGCGGCATCCCGACTGCGGATGGGGTATGTATTTTTACCCTTCCCTACCCTAACCCTCCAGGGGTGGTTCTATGGATAACTACCTGCCTAGTTCCTAACCCTAACCCCTCCATAATGCCTAACCTAACCTCCCCCCCTCCCGGTCCCTAGCCCATACACTATTACTCACTTTCAGGATGTTGGCTGCCGGTGTCCCATCGCTGGTCTCCTGAGTGGTGTCGGGATTCCGGCGTCAGTCACATGACCGCCGGCATCCCGACCTCCGGGATACCATACGCATCCCCTTAGCAGGTATTGTCTGGTAATCATGTGGCTGGACCAGCATGGAATAGGTCACATGTCATTTACTCTCTTCACTTACTCTCCTACTGACAATCCTGTTAAGTTATCCTGGTTCCAGCAGCTGTGTGGCTTCCTAGACTATCAAAACTCCACTTATTTCTCTGGAAATTCAGAGTGTCTTTCCTGTGACTTCTGTCCCATTGGCAGATCGATGCTGTGTCAAATCCCTGTGGGCCCCAGAGCCCTGTCCCTTGCTACCAGGGCCGCCATCAAGGGGGTGCCCTGTGTACAGTTGTCCTGGGCCCAGCCACTCTGACAGAGTGGAGGGCCCGGGCTGCTCAAACAGCCAGCCGTGGATATTCCCGGCGGCAGCCGCCACCGGTGAGACTGACCGCGGCTGGCCGGCTGCTACCACTGTTAAACCATCCTTCATCCTTCATATCCCGGCGGCCGCTGTCATTGAGACTGCTGCCGCTCCCCTTCTGCTGAGAGTGCACTGTGCAGCTATCATCGCGGGCTGTCTGCACACCCACTACCGCCGCCTGCCGCTCCCCTTGTGCTGAGTGCACTATGCACCTACAGTATATCATCGCGGGTGGGTGCGCTGCCCACCCGCCGCCTGCCGCCGATTACAATCAGCAAGCAGCAGCTTGCTGTTTGATAAAAAAAAATTTCATCTGGATGCAGCGCAGCGTGACGTCATGACGTCACACCACGTCAGTGAAGAGGAGTCGCGGTGGTGAAGAGCTAGAGACAGGAGGCCAGGAACAGCGTTGGAGAGAGAGAGAGCAGGACGGATTTGGAAAGGTAAGTATGTGTTCTTTGTGTGTTTGTGATTCTGAGAAGGGGGCCCGGGGCTGGCTCAGCTGTGTCATGATGTGATGTCATACAGTATAATATAAAAGGGAACATTCTCTGAAGAAAAGTGTATAGGAACCGGAGCCTATATAGTAAGTAGGGGGGGGGGGGGGGGGGGCAAGCTGCCTATTTTTTCAGTCCCGGGCCCCACAATTTCTGGTGGCAGCCCTGCTTGTTACCATGTCAGCAACTGCACCAACTGATTTTGTAGAGGAAGAAGCCAGCAGTGATATAAACAGTGGATCCTCTCCCCCCTCCCAGTTTCTAGAAGCACTCTGGCAGTGAATGATGTTTTCCAACCATAAAAACCATCATTATCCAGCACCGGACCAGGTATACGATTGTGTCTATACCCCCTTCAGTTAATGTACCCGGACATGACGTTAAGTGTTGAGGGTGGAAGTGCTGTTCCTTGCCCTCAAAGCTCTGTTATTTTGCCAGAAAACTAGGTTTTTACCTGTTATCTGGCCTCCAACAATAGAAAATTGTACCCTCGCTTCGCTCACCATGCTTCGGGCATGATGGCTCGGTCCGCGTCACTCGCCACTGGTTAGTAATCCCAAGGGATGATGACGTCAGTGGGTACATTAACTGAAGGGGATCTAGCTGCTACCCCAGACCAGTGGTGCCAGTGGTGTGCTATGAGATGAGGCAGAGCCTTTCTTTGCATACTAATGTATACGCTAGAGTTTTTTACTATATAAAGTATATGAAAATTACAAGGAATATATTATAAATATCTTCTTTGTTTTATTCTAATAATTTTTATAATAATAATTTATATAGTCAAAACTCTGGAGAAAAAAGTCTATGACAGGTGTAGCAGTGCCTCACCAAATTTCCGGCAGTATATGCTGCTGCACCTGTATATAATGCCCACATGAACCCTTGGGTTCACTTGTGTATAAATCTGGCTCTGGTAGTAACCAGTGCCTCCTGAACCTTTTTCCTCACTGCGCATCCCTGGTAGGTGCGGAAGGTCAGCCTGAAATCACTGAGGGAAAATTGTGTGTAAGCATGCATGCAATATATTCTGTGTATGTCCCACAGGCCTATTACATGTTGGTTAACTGACAGAGCCTGGGCTCTTACCAGAGGGTGCTTCCCACATTGCCTTACAATATATATCCTTTCATAAACTCATAATGGCCAAAAATAGCCAGGTTGCTGCTGCAGCATGCTCCTCCCCTGCTAATAACCCTGGTGGTACTTGGCAATCCTACAACTACACATTCCCACCAAACTAACTACTGCAGGGTGAACCACATTTGCAGCAAACATTGCTGGCCATTACCACTTCTGAAAAATATTTGGCTGAGAGAATAGGGGAAATCAGTGTGATTCTTCTATAATCAATGAACATCTCCAAACGGTGAGAGCTCCACTGCCAAGGACGACATCACCCGTATGAAAGGAAAGGACTTAAATTTGGTTTTGCAACTGGACTGATAGGGGAGGTTCTAAAGAAATAGGATAAAATGTGTGGAATTGAGGGAAAGATTGGATGACTTAAATCCAAAAGCTTGTTTAGAAAGATGGTTTACGTGGTAATTTAGCAAAGAAGTGTTTACATGGCAGACTATCATTCAGCACAACCAGACAGTCCAAAACAAACATCTGTAGCAAAATGCCTACACTACTTTATAAGGACTGCGATGCTTCCCCAAGGGCTATTTCACACGCAGCGTTTTTTTCCCGTGCATGTTTTTTGATTGAGTATTGCTGCATACTCAATCAGACAGCACGGTCACGGCACGGCTGCCAGGTTGCAGCCGGAAATCTCCACTGAAAAGTCTGGCTGCCGTGCTGGGGACGTGCCGTCCTTACAGGCAGTGAGCTAAGTGTGTGAATGTGCGCTTTCCCACACAACGGGTTTTTGTACCATGCTGCTGCTGCGCATGCGCACAGCCTTAAACACGGCACAAAACCATTGTGTGTGTAAGGCACTGATGGATGGCAAAAAGCCGGTGAAAGTTTGTCCGGCTTTTTGCCATCCGGACAAAACCGCTGCATGTGAAACAGCCCTTAGGCTGTCCAGACTGTAAGGCAGACCTGCCATCTCAAAACCATAGTGTGGCAGTATATCCGGATTTTGCAGTGGAAGTTCGGCCAGCCACTCCCCCTTTTCTCCAGACACTCCCGCGTTTTTCCCTGACACGCCTGCGTTTTTTAGCACACTCCCGGAAAACGCTCAGTTACCACCAAGAAACGCCCCTTTCCTGTCAATCATGCAACGATCAGCAGTGCGACTGAAAATCGCCGCAGGATCCACAGCAAATCTATTAAGTTTTTAGTTAAATAACTAAGCGCATGCGCCCTGCGTGCCTTGCGCATGCGCATTTAGCAACAAATCGCAGCATAGCGAAAATTGGCAACGAGCGAACAACTCGGAATGACCACCTTTGTTAGCAGTTGGGCAAAACCATGTGTACTGCAGGAGAGGCAGATATAACATGTGCAGAGAGAGTTAGATTTGGGTGGGTTATTTTGTTTCTGTGCAGGGTAAATACTGGCTGCTTTATTTTTACACTGCAATTTAGATTGCAGATTGAACACACCCCACCCAAATCTAACTCTCTCTGCACATGTTATCAGTGGCGGATCTTGCCACGGGCAAGCAGTACTTTTGCCCGGGGCGCCGCCTTCCGGAGGGCGCCGGCACCATCCGGAGGGCGCCGGCACCATCCGGAGGGCGCCGGCACCATCCGGAGGGCGCCGCACCATGGCAAGATCCGCCACTGTGCCCCCCGCGGTGCCCGCCGCTGGTCCCCCGCTTTGAAGGGAACCAGATGCTACGCGTCTAGTTTCCCTTCATGGAGAGGACCTGTGCTGTGCGGTGCGCAATGACGTCATCGCGCACCGCACAGCATAGTGGCACAGACACTAGGGGTCATAATTGACCTCTAGTGTCTATGCTGTGCTATGGGAGAGACGTAATGACGTCTCTCCCATAGATCCGAGGACTGGAGAAGAGTGGCGCCGGCGGAGGAGGAGGTCTGGAATCAGGAGCGGGGATTGTAAGTATACTTTTATTTTATTTTTATTTTTCTTCCAGCTGCGCTACAGGGGCACAAATAGGGGCGTAGCTGACCACGCCCCCATATGAAGCCACAGCCCTATTTTTGCCCAGGGCGCCACAAGGGCAAGAACCGGCCCGGCATGTTATATCTGCCTCCCCTGCAGTGCACATGGTTTTGCCCAACTGCTAACAAAGGCCCTCATTCCGAGTTGTTAGCTCGCTAGCTGCTTTTAGCAGCATTGCACACGCTAGGCCGCTGCCCTCTGGGAGTGTATCTTAGCTTAGCAGAATAGCGAACGAAAGATTAGCAGAACTGCTACTAAATAATTCCTTGCAGTTTCTGAGTAGCTCCAGACCTACTCACAGATTGCGATCAGCTCAGTCCGTTTAGTTCCTGGTTTGACGTCACAAACACGCCCTGCGTTCGGCCAGCCACTCCCCCGTTTCTCCAGACACTCCCGCGTTTTTCCCTGACATGCCTGCGTTTTTTAGCACACTCCCGGAAAACGCTCAGTTACCACCCAGAAACGCCCCTTTCCTGTCAATAATTCACCGATCAGCAGTGCGACTGAAAAGCGCCGCAGGATCCACAGCAAAACTGCTAAGTTTTTAGTTAAATAACTAAGCGCATGCGCCCTATGTGCCTTGCACATGCGCAATTAGCAACAAATCGCAGCATAGCGAAAATCGGCAACAAGCAAACAACTCGGATTGACCCCAAAGTTCCTGCTGCGATCAACTCAGAATTACCTCCCTAGTACCAAAAATAATTACCTGATAATGCTGCAATTTATAGATAAAATAACGTGACAATTTTTATTTATTAATATTAGTGCTGAAATAAGATAATCAATTACTGATAATATCACTCATGCATGAGTATAAGAAATAATATCACATAAAAAAATCAAGATATAAAATATATCAATAGTTATGAATATTGCAATAGAGCAATGTGATTATAACAAATAAAACACACTAATTAAAATGTCTCTACATGAAGATGCAAAATATCTTGTTCATAAAACCCTCCTATCTACTAATAGACTATTGAACATTGCAACTAAATACAAAAGTCTATTAGTACATCTTGTACTAGATGTAGTGCAGAACGGGATAGATGGAAGAAGTCCGTATACACAAGGTTACACAAGTACTTCTATCTTTGCCAGATTAGAGGAAGAGATGGACTGATTGATGTATGTAGACTTTCGCAGGTCAATCAGTATTCCTACTATCAGGGGCGTCTTAAGCGAGGAGGGGGCCAGCGTGCAGACTCGTCACTCCGGGTGTGCCCCCTCCTCTCCATGGCGCCCACATTTGCAGCAACGGTGTTGCTGCAAATGTGACCCGGCACACAGCTGCAATGGTTCCTGCATATTCATCCTGCGGCAATGCTGCACGACCATAGAAGTCTGCGACCGACGCTGGTACTTGCAAAGCCGCTGATGGGCATCTCAATACAACCTCAGGGTGCTGCAGCATTTGCATATGTTTGCACAGTTGCTGCTTACAGATTCTCAGTTGTGGCAGCATTAGTGTACTTCCCTGAATCAGGCCCCCTCTTCAGTTTTTCTTACATTCTATTTTTTAATTACAGTTAATCACCATAAAGTACAAAGCATTCAAAGGATATACAGAAAAATATTCATTAGCTTTTAATTCACCTTTTATTATGAAACATGTCTCACCACTCAAAGTGGTTGTGATCCAGTGTTTGGTGAGGGATGCTGAGCAGCATCTGTGTTCTACAACACGTTATCCTCATCCTCATAGGGTAATAGTGGTATAACAGGTATTCCCAGGTAATTATTGGGGAAGACATTAATTACTTGGCAGTACATGCTACTATATAGGGCAAGCTGTCTGATATTGCAGAACTTGGGACAAGTTATAAAGAATGCAATTCAGCGCATTGGACATTTATTCTAGAATTCGTCACTTTCTCAATCTTTAGTCAACGTCAGCAAATCTGCCTGTGAGCATTTAAATTCCTTTTTTAAAGGTATTTCTTGACGCATCGAAATATTGTCACCTTGAGTTCACCACAAAACAATACTTTAGCATGGCCTTACTGATGTATTTATAATGTATAAAATGAATGCAAAAAAAGGCTGCAGGCTTACAACTCTAGAGAATCGGACAACTGGAAGATCCAGTCAAACCGCCCCTTGTAAAGAAATACGGTAATAGAAAAACTAACATAATACCATAACTTGTAAACATAATAACATTTCTACTGCATGGAAGATGGCCACGAAATGTAAAACAAAACAAAAAATGTTTTGACTTTAAGGATGCAGCAGTCCCCTGTACACAATATGCCACCTTCTGTGCTCTGTAATGGTGATCTCCTCCAGGACACTGACAGGGTCGCCGAGAAATATTGCAGGCCTACAGTATGTGATTAAGGAGATGTGGCCAAACTCTGTTAAAACTTTGACTTAAAATACAATGCTTTGCAGTGGCGTGTGACAAGAACGAAGGGGGTCATTCCACATCATCCATGGCTGGCCTTTGCTCTCTTTAGGTCCCCAGTCCCAGACGAGACTGGACCTGGATAATTAGTTCCTTCCCCACCCCCCTCTCGGCACCCCTGTTTACTAACACACAAGATGTTGCTGTTGTTTCTCCAGCTCCCAGAAGTAAATGTAAGAATGAAAGTAATAAACTCACACTGATCAATGGAAGGCGCCATCTTCTAATATAGAAATAGCATAGTTATTGGTGTTGGTAGCATATAAATTGTTAGTTAAAATGAGTCAGCAGGTATTCCATGGGTCTCCAGGGTCGGTTCCACAAAGAGGTGTTATGCACACCAGTGCCAGCAGGAATGTACTGGTGTCTGAACGGTGAGGGATGCAAAACAAATGAACTCACAGACAGACTGGGGAATATGACATTACATACACAGAAGGTGATTGGGTAACAAAATAAACACAAAGTGAACAGAGAAGCCCAAAGGCTAAGAAACTGGGTGTCTCCCTAGTATTAGGAATGCTCAGATGGAAACAAGCGAGATGTAGTGATTTAATACGTAGAGAACCCGAAATGCTGTTGCTAAGGGCAACAGCAAAACCCTAAAGGGTTACCAACGGGTGTGGCAGTAAACTCCTTGGTCAGAGATGGAATAATAGACACAAGGAGAGTCTCCACAATCCTAGTCCTCACTTGCAGTGCACTGGTTCAGCTTACTGCCACTAAACTGACACCTGAACACCTTGCACAGTGAGAAAGGATTTTGGCAGGCAAGTCTGAGAATACAGCCGCAAACTTGCTAGGTTCACAGAGTAGCAAAAGAACCCCAGCAGGTTAAACGACTGACTCCAGTCTTACTGCTAGGTCTGGATTGGCAGAGTGTAATACCAAATCCCAAGGCCTATTTGTAGTAAGCAACAAACAAATACAAAGTTTACACAGTACTAGCTAGCTTTCAGGAACTGACTAACCAACAAAGATTCAGCAGCATCTGCCTAACCTGAGAAGAGGGTTTATATAGCAGGTGCTGTCCACGCCCCACTCAGACCTCACAGACTGTGAGCATAAAAACCAGCACCGGATCCCCTGCCGTGCACAGAGCCTGTAACCACTGCACAGCAAAAGACCCGAACCGGAGTATCAGCTACGCTCAGGTTACTCCGCTAGCACTTATTTCCCGGTTGCCATGACGATGTGGCAGCACAGAGCAGGAGACCCTAACAGTACCCCCCCTCTGACGAGGGGTCAAAGAACCCCTACCACCGGGTTTATCGGGGAACTGCGAGAAGAAAGAGCGTAACAGTCTGGGGGCATGAAGATCACAACTGCGCACCCACGACCGCTCCTCCGGGCCATACCCCTTCCAGTGCACCAAAAATGACAGCCGACTCCGAACCATCTTGGAGTCAAGAATCCTTTCAACAACAAACTCCCTCTGGCCACGTATCAGAAGAGGGGAAGGTCTTCCACTGGAAGAAGGATTACTAATCGCCCGTTTTAAAAGGGAACAATGAAATGTTTTATTGATACCCAAAGAACGGGGTAGATCTAACTGAAATGCCACCGGATTGATAACCCTGGTGATCTTATAAGGACCGATGAACCGGGGGCCTAACTTATGAGATGGCTGTCTCAACTTCAAATTCTTGGTAGACAACCAGACAAAGTCTCCTAATTTGAAGCTGCAGGGTCTTTTCCGCTTATCAAAAACCCTTTTGGTCACTAATGACACAGACACAAGGGCTTTCTTCACTTTCCTCCAAATACCTCTAAGGACCGAAACCACAGACCACCAGGCGTGGAGTCCAGGGGGTCAAAAGAATTGGCCTTAGGATGATGCCCATACACACAAAGGAAGGGAGAGATCCCTGTAGCAGAGTGAGCCGCGTTGTTATAGGCAAACTCCGCCATGGACAGATGAGCCACTCAGTCAGTCTGACACTTGGAGACATAACACCTGAGGAACTGCTCCAAGGACTGGTTCACCCTTTCAGTCTGCCCATTAGACTGCGGATGGTAGCCTGACGACAAGCTGACAGAAATCTGGAGATCGGAACAAAATGCCCTCCAGAATTTGGCCACAAACTGGGATCCGCGGTCAGAGACCACATCAAGTGGCAACCCGTGGAGGCGCACAACATGCAGCATAAATAATTCAGACAGGCGTCTGGCCGATGGCAGCCCAACCAATGGAACGAAGTGCGCCATCTTCGAAAACCTGTCAACGACAACCCAGATGGCTGTCATCCCCGAGGATTTGGGCAAGTCCACCACAAAATCCATTGAAATGTGGGTCCATGGCTTATATGGAATAGAGAGTGGATGTAATGGGCCAACAGGAACCCCTCTAGGAGTCTTATTTCGGGCACAGATGTCACATGCCCGAACCCACTGATCCACATCCCTAGCCACCGAGGGCCACCACACCGCCCTAGATAGCAATTCCCGAGTTCTGGCAATACCCGGGTGACCTGCCGACTTCTTGGCATGGAATTCCAGGAACACTCGCTGTCTTAACCTAGGAGGCACAAACAAAAGACCTACCGGAAGGTCTAGAGGAGCATACTCCTGTGCTCTAAGGACTAATGACAAGAGGTCCTGGGTAATGCCCACTTTAATACATGATGGGGACACAATGGGCAATGGCTCCTCGGTGGTCTCCTGGATTGGAGCAAAACTCCGCGAGAGCGCATCAGCCTTGATGTTTTTTGACCCAGGGCGATATGTTATCAAAAAATTAAAGCGAGCAAAAAACAAAGCCCATCGTGCCTGCCTGGCATTGAGGCGCTTCGCTGACTCTAAATATGCCAAATTCTTATGGTCGGTGAGAATTGAGACCACAAACTTAGCCCCCTCAAGCCAGTGTCTCCACTCCTCGAGTGCATCCTTAATAGCCAACAATTCCCGGTTACCCACGTCATAATTCATCTCGGCAGGCGAAAATTTACGGGAAAAGTAAGCACAGGGATGAAGGCGATTATCAGACACCCCCATCTGAGAGAGCACTGCCCCAATACCCATCTCAGAGGCATCCACCTCCACCACAAAAGGACGCTCTGGATCTGGGTGTCGCAGCACCTTGGCCGAGACAAATGCCCTTTTGAGACGGGCAAAAGCCGCTTTGGCCTCACAAGACCAGTGAGCAACATCCGCCCCTTTCTTAGTGAGTGCCACCAAGGGCGCCACTATAGACGAAAATCCAGCGATAAATCGTCTATAAAAATTCGCAAAGCCCAGAAAATGCTGAAGCGCCTTCAAACTAGTGGGCTGCACCCAATCCAGGACTGCCTGTACCTTGGAACCCTCCATTTGGAAACCTTCTGGGGAGATAATATATCCTAGAAATGCGATTTGCTGAACTTCAAATTCGCACTTCTCCAGCTTCGCCCCAAGCCGGTGGTCTCTGAGTTTCTGGAGGACTAAGCGTACATGCTTCCGATGTTCCTCCAGGGAATGGGAGATTAGGATGTCATCTAAGTATACAACTAAGAATCTATCCAAATATTCCCTGAGCACATCGTTCATGAAGTCCTGGAAGACTGCCGGGGCATTACAGAGCCCAAAAGGCATCACCAAATATTCATAATGCCCTGAGAGGGTATTAAAGGCAGTCTTCCATTCATCCCCCTCTCTTATGCAGATTAGATTGTACGCACCGCGTAGGTCAATCTTAGAAAAAATGGTGGCAGTACGAAGCTGGTCAAACAAGACCGAAATGAGAGGCAGTGGGTATGAGTTTTTAATCGTGGTACGGTTCAATTCCCTGAAGTCGATGCAGGGTCGCAACGAACCGTCCTTTTTACCCACGAAGAAGAACCCCGACCCAACTGGAGACTGTGAAGGTCTGATAAATCCCTTAGCCAAGTTCTCCTGAATGTACTCTGCCATAGCCTGAGTCTCAGGACGTGACAGGGAGTACAACCTGCTCTTGGGAAGATTAGCATTCGGCAACAAATCAATGGCACAGTCATAGGGGCGATGGGGAGGTAGTACCTCTGCAACTCTTTTGGAGAACACGTCCGCAAAATCTGCATAACATCCTGGCAATCCTGGCAAACTTAGCTGCGAAAGCCTGACTGGAAGGCTCAAGCAACTCCTGAAACAATCAGTACCCCAACTAAGAATCTCCCCAGAGACCCAGTCAAATTGAGGATTGTGGGCCCTTAACCAGGGTAACCCCAACACCAATGGGGCAAAAGTACAGACAGTCACATAAAAGGACAATTTTTCAGAGTGTGTGGCTCCAATAAACAAAGAAATCTGGCTAGTGCAAGAGGTAATTTTACCCTGGGATAATGGTTCCCCGTTTAACCCACAAATCTCAATTTCCGATGCCAAGGGTACTAAGGGAACAGAGTGTTTCAGGGCGAATTGGCGGTCCATAAAAACCCCGTCGGCCCCACTGTCCACAAAGGCCTCAGTCTTGACAGTTTGACCGAGGATCTTCAAGGTCACCGGAATGATAAAAGTCTTCTTGGGAAATTCCGACTTCTGACCTGACAGGATATTTCCCATCACCCTCAGGCCCTGAAGTTTTCCGGCTTTTCTGGGCATGATACTACCACATGACCTTTATTCCCACAGTACAAACATAACCCCTGCTGTCTCCTCCGCGTCTTCTCACGCGAGGAGAGGCGGGTAGCCCCAATCTGCATAGGCTCCTCGGAAAATTCCTCAGAGTCTGAGGTTCCCTTGGGAAAGAAGTAAACCTCGGTCTCCCTTTCAAGCCTGCGCTCTCTCAGCCGTCTATCCACCCGAATGGATAACTGCATGAGCTGATCCAAGCTATCAGGCAAGGGATATTATACCAGTTGGTCTTTTAACTGGTTAGAAAGACCTCTTCGGTACTGGTGTCTCAGGGCTGGGTCATTCCACTGGGTATCATGGGCCAACCTCCGAAACTCCGTACAATAAACCTCAACTGGCCTTCGCCCTTGCTTAAGGATCAAAATCTGAGCCTTGGCTGAGGCCGTCTTGTCAGGGTCATCATACAACATGCCCAGTGCCGTAAAAAAAGCATCAACACTTTTAAGCGACGGACAGTCAGGCTGCAACCCATATGCCCAGACCTGTGGGTCTCCTTGCAGCAAGGAAATCACTATGCCCACCCGCTCAATCTCCGACCCAGAAGACTGAGGCCTAAGCTGGAAATATAGCTTGCAGCTCTCCTTGAAACAAAAGAACTGCGAGCGATCTCCAGAAAAACGATCCAGGAGATTTACTTTCGGCTCCTTAACCCCTGAAGGTACTGCTCCGCCAGCGGCCTGCGAGGTGTGCATTTTAATGGACAAATCATTAAATTGTCGAGTCAGGACCTGCACCTGATCGACCACCTGTTGCAAAGTATTTTGAGGGGTATGCTCCATATTCCCACAAAATTTCAACAGGAGTATTAGGCTGCTGAATATGTTATGCACACCAGTGCCAGCAGGAATGTACTGGTGTCTGAACGGTGAGGGATGCAAAACAAATGAACTCACAGACAGACTGGGGAATATGACATTACATACACAGAAGGTGATAGGGTAACAAAATAAACACAAAGTGAACAGAGAAGCCCAAAGGCTAAGAAACTGGGTGTCTCCCTAGTATTAGGAATGCTCAGATGGAAAGAAGCGAGATGTAGTGATTTAATACGTAGAGAACCCGAAATGCTGTTGCTAAGGGCAACAGCAAAACCCTAAAGGGTTACCAACGGGTGTGGCAGTAAACTCCTTGGTCAGAGATGGAATAATAGATACAAGGAGAGTCTCCACAATCCTAGTCCTCACTTGCAGTGCACTGGTTCAGCTTACTGCCACTAAACTGACACCTGAACACCTTGCACAGTGAGAAAGGATTTTGGCAGGCAAGTCTGAGAATACAGCCGCAAACTTGCTAGGTTCACAGAGTAGCAAAAGAACCCCAGCAGGTTAAACGACTGACTCCAGTCTTACTGCTAGGTCTGGATTGGCAGAGTGTAATACCAAATCCCAAGGCCTATTTGCAGTAAGCAACAAACAAATACAAAGTTTACACAGTACTAGCTAGCTTTCAGGAACTGACTAACCAACAAAGATTCAGCAGCATCTGCCTAACCTGAGAAGAGGGTTTATATAGCAGGTGCTGTCCACGCCCCACTCAGACCTCACAGACTGTGAGCACAAAAACCAGCATTGGATCCCCTGCCGTGCACAGAGCCTGTAACCACTGCACAGCAAAAGACCCGAACCGGAGTATCAGCTACGCTCAGGTTACTCCGCTAGCACTTGTCTCCCGGTTGCCATGACGACGTGGCAGCACAGAGCAGGAGACCCTAACAAGAGGTAGCTGCTTTGTTCGGTAGCCCTAGGGCCTGGGGCATCTGTGTTGGCCAACGGGGTCGCCTCCTCCCCCTTTCCAATGGGACGCAACAGAGTTGTCCATTGTCCTCCCTCATATTAGCCCTAAGGTTAAGCCACTTGCGGCGTGGATAAGAGCTAACCCAAATATAAAGGGTACATGGGTTGGGTCTGTTGTACATAAAATAGAGCTATACATGATGACGTCATACTTACTATTTCTGATCAAGCTCATTTACTGCCCCATGTTTTTCGAGAACTGGAGGAATATGGTAGGCTATCTGGTCACAAAATTAAATCACAAAAAACTGAGGTCCTTGATTTCTACATCCCCCAAGAAACTAAGAATACATTAGAGGGAACTTTCCCTTTCAATGGAATAGACGTCAGATTGTATATCTTGGAAAACGCCATCACTAGGAATTACAGACAGCTCTTCCAGGCTGATTATCCAAAATTACTAATGCAAATTAAGAAAGACCTTGAGAGGTGGGGTAGCTGATACATTTCCTGGACTGGCTGATTTAATGCTGTCAAAATAAACCTACTGCCAAGACTATTATATGTATTTCAAACTCTTCCAATACGGTTACCTCCCTATGTTTTAAACATCTCCAATACATCACGTTGCATTTCATATGGCATAAAAAAAACATAGAGTGAGATTTACCCCTCCCAAAGCTGCCCTATATCACTCTTTTTTTCATACATTGGAGATATGGGAATTTGCTAATCACCTACATAACATTGTTCCACATCCCAATGATCCATTCCATTACGGTAAGGACGTAGACTCTTGCACCTCTGGTTACTCGTTTTGGGCATGTCCTCCTGAGCCTTCTTCCTGTCCCTCCCTTCACTCTCCTTTCCTCTTCTTTTGCTTTCTGTTTCTTCTTCACTTTCTCCATTCAATTTACAGGTACTTTTAAAATTTAGTTGAGACTTAACATTTAGCCACACATGAATAATTATTTGTTGATTCATGTTTTTTGGCAATTAGTATTTCAGGAACTACTGTATAACCGTGTTTGCTATCTATATTTGTACCTTTGCATAGGTCATTTATGTAATGCTTCTCTCCCTTTCTTTAAAAATTGTCTTTCAAAAAATTTTTTAATAAAGATTCAGCAGGTCAACTGGAAGCCTGACTGGTGATGTGCCTGCAATGGCAGGGATTGTCTCAGGAACCCGGTGTAGCGGCCTCCCGATGCTCAGAATCCCGACACCTACTAGGTAAGTACCCCTAATCCCTAACCCTCTTTACCAGCAGCCTAACCCTAATCCCCCCCCCCTTCCCTTCCTCCAGCCTAACCCTAAAACTCCCCAGTCATGTCTAACCCTACCCCCCCCCCCCCCCCCCTCACCCGCAGTCTGACCTTTTTAACTAAAGATGCACTGGTTTGTGGATGAAATAAAATTTATTTAACACTCTGAAATCCTTATGTTTAATGAATAGAATTACTGGGCTTTGCATTTAAGAAATTGGGGGATATCACTTATTTCTTAATTGCAAATAAGTATTTTGGGGAAATATTCAATAAGCTGCTTAAATTCTAAAATTAAGTTAAGAGTTAAACAACTTTAAATAGAAAATGTATATTTATCAAGTGTAACTAGTGTGTAATTGAGTAAATGAAATGAAATTTAAGCATCACGTGTTAGTAGTTAAAATGCATTAATTTATTTGTAGGTGAAAAGTCACTAGAATAGCGAATGCAGGGCTTATTTTGATAAAAATATTAATTTTAGTTTTTAATAATTTTACAAAAGGTTTTAATTGAGTGTTTGCTAGCTTTCTTATATTGTAAATAATGAAAACAGGTTCTCATAACCACTGCGGTATTAAATGCACTGGAGAAATGTTATTAGTTTAGTATTGACCCTTTAAAAAGTCAAAATATTGATACTGTGATGACAGGCTACATGTTTCTCTGTATATATATATGATTAAAATGGGATCCGGTCAGGAAACCGGCGTTCGGGATGCCAGCAGTCGGAATACAGATGGCGGAATCCCGACACTGGTCGTAATGCAGATGTCGGGATCCCAACATGAATCAAAATGCTGGTGCCTGGAATCCCTTAAGGTCAGGCTGCAGGGGATGGGGTTAGGGTTAGGTACCACCATGGAGGGTTAGGGGGGTAGAAGGGGAGGGTTAGCATATTTACCTTCCAGGTGTCGGGATCTTGCGCATCGGGGTGCCGCTATCAGCATTCTGACCTCTGGCATCCTAAAGGCCAGGACCCCGATACCATCCCAATTAAAACGTATGAGACTTTTTTCAAATGAAATCAGCAAGTGTCTGAGATCATCCTGCTTTTAAACAGAGACTATTCATCTCTGGAACAGGTAAGATGTAGTTGGCATCCCAACAAGCAGGATGCCGCCGGTCAGAAGACCGGCATCGGAATTCCAATACCGCTCAGAATCCCGGTGATAGAATCCCAAATTTCGCAATCTAAAACATCAGTATCTAGGTGAGGGTTAGACTGCAGGAGGGGAGGTTAGGGGTAGGCACTAGGGGGAGGGTTAGGCTGCGGGAGTGGAGGGTGAGGCTGCGGGAGGGTTAGAGTTAGGCTGTGGGTAGGGAGGGTTAGGAGGAGAATAAGGATTGGGGTTAGCTTATTAACCAGAATGTGTTGGGATTCTGACCACTGGGGCACCACTGTCAGTATTCTGACCATCAGCATCCTGACTGTCGGGATCCCGTACCCAAACCAAACAGATGTATTTTGGTATCTGATTGTATTAATGCAATTAAGAATAGTGGCATAGGCTTTTATAAAGAAGTTTATACAGAAATCCTATATAATAAAAGGCTAACACTGATACTCACCTCTATGGGGGGAATTCAAGTGTTTTGCGTGCTGGCGACCACTAGGTGGCACCCAACGGAGCAATTCAAGCGTTGCTCCATTTGGGCGCACAAATCCATCGGCCCTGACATTACTGTTATGTTGTTCCGTCATTTTGACGTGCTGGTAACTAGTTATCAATAAAGTGCTTAGTTTTGCAGATGTCCTATGTTCTATACTCAATGGCCATAAAAGTCGATGTACACATACTGTATAAATGTGAAATGATGTGCTAATATAATGTGTGAGTGCAAGCATTGCTAAAGCCGTATTTTCTCATGTTTCTTGTTGTCCACTTTCTTAGCTATCTTAGCTAAGGCTAAGATAGTGGGGGCGGCAGCTAGGGCTAAGACCCAGGGGGTGGCGGCTAGGGATGAAACTCAGAGGGGCGGTGGCTACAGCTAACCCCCCATCTTGTGCCTATCCCAAACACACTCCACCCCCCCCCCCCTGCCCCCTCCCCCGGGTCCTATCTTTGGATACAATACTAATGCAAGATTAAGGTTAATGTACTGTACAGGAGACTTAGTTGTTTTCCCCCCTGGACCATATATTACAAAAAAACATATTTACCTACAATATATGGTCCTGAGGAAAGTGCAATTAATGACGCTATAGGGGCTGATGTTATGAGGTCTGAAGGCATGGAACTAGCTGCCTTCAGTGGTACAGCTTTCAGACAGATGACCAGGTGAATACAGGTTATAAGCAGTGAGTGGGGTATTCAAAATGCAGAGGATTCCAGCCAGGCAATCTATGGTATATGAGTTATTGTTTGTCACGATCCGGGTATCTGGACGCCATTACTTACCCTTCAGATGCCTCCTAAGGCTGGCTCAGCGTTCCAGGACCGGATCCCGCTGTTCCTGAGTTTCCACATGCAGAATGTCAGAGTGGTGATTTCATCAGCCGCGGCCTCCGCTGTGCCCGCGTGGTTAAATGTGCGCTTGTCAGTCTGGCGTCTCCTGTCTCCTGTGGCCGGCGTCGCCATTACTGTTTCAATTCTCACATGGATTACAAACCAAACTTCCCTCCAAGTGTCTGCATGGGCGCAGCCATCTTGGATTTTGTCATCTGATTATTTCCACCAATCTGCTCTCCATTGCTACAGTCAGGCCTGGTAAGGACTTTCCAACTAGAAGATTATAAGAACTGTCTCACACTACCAGTGCCTGTGGCCCTTGCCACCCTGTAGTACCCAGGAATTGTATTTATCCTCTGTTGACTTTTATGTTTCCTTTTACTGCTGCTGTGTTACGGAGTTTGTCATAATAAACATCATTGACTTTTATCCTGGTTGTCGTGGTCACGCCTTCGGGCAGTTATTCTACATGTTACTTACATGTCTAGGGGTCTGATACAACCTCCCAGGTTCCGTTACATCTCAGCCCCTACAACTGAGGCTGCCTCCCGTCAGCTCAGGCCCTCAGTTGTGACAGTAAGCACTGACCTAATGAATCCAGCCGGAGACCAGGATCAAGCGGCCAGGCCGATGCAAGAACTGGCAGCCCGACTTGAACATCAGGAGGCTGCACAGGGCCACATCATCCGCTGTCTCCAGGATCTCTCTACACGGCTGGATGGGATTCAAACGACCCTCCGTGGACCTGGCACGTCCGGTGCATCCACTACAGTGACACCAGCTGTAACCCCACCCACCTTACCCATTTCCAGTCCACATCTTCATCTTCCAACGCCAGCAAAATTTGATGGATCTCCAAGGTTCTGCAGGGGATTTCTCAATCAATGTGAAATCCACTTTGAGCTTCTACCTGGCAATTTCTTCAGTGACCGTACCAAAATTGCCTATATCATCTCCCTTCTCAGTGGCTCAGCCCTTGACTGGGCATCACCTTTATGGGAGAAGTCTGATCCCCTGCTATCCTCCTATACTGACTTTGTAGCTACATTCAGGCGCATCTTCGACGAGCCAGGCCGGATAACATCTGCTTCATCTGAGATTCTCCGTTTACGCCAGGGAACACGTACTGTGGGACAGTATCTTATACAGTTTAAAATCCTGGCATCCGAACTGGCATGGAACGACGAGGCCCTGTATGCTGCATTCTGGCATGGCTTATCAGAACGCATCAAGGATGAGTTAGCTACCAGAGACTTGCCCTCTAAGTTGGATGAGCTAATTTCTCTTTGCACGAAGGTTGATCTACGTTTCGGAGAGAGAGCAACCGAGCGAGGAAGACCATCTACTCCTAAATCTTCTGCTCCTCCTCCTCGTCAACCATCTCCATCCAAGGATGAGCCTATGCAAATTAGTCGTTCCCGTCTATCTCCCGCTGAGCGCCGAAGACGTCTCTCTGAGTCTCTCTGTCTCTACTGTGCAGCTCCGTCGCACCCTATCAATGCCTGTCCCAAACGTCCGGGAAACTCCAGATCCTAGCTCGCCAAGGAGAGGGCCGGCTAGGAGTAATGATCTCCTCTCCATCTCCTCATGACTGTAACCTCCCAGTGTCGCTCCAAATTGCTCAACGTTACAGGAACGTCATTGCCCTCCTTGATTCCGGAGCAGCTGGGAATTTCATAACCGAAGCTTATGTTAAACGGTGGTCCCTACCCACCGAGAGACTGTCCTCGTCCATCTCTTTGACTGCCGTGGATGGCAGCAAGATTTTTGACGCAGTCATTTCCTTAAGGACTCTTCCAGTTCGTCTGAGAGTGGGAGTTCTTCATTCTGAGTATATTTCTTTTTTAGTGATTCCAAGAGCCACACATCCAGTGGTTTTAGGCCTTCCATGGCTCCGTCTCCACAACCCATCAATTGACTGGACGACTACGCAAATACTGGCATGGGGTCCCTCCTGTGCTGAGACTTGTTTAGCCAAAGTTCTTCCTGTTTGTTCTTCCTTCCCCAGGTCATCTGATGTTCCGCCTCCTCCATATCAAGACTTCACGGACGTGTTCAGTAAAGCCTCTGCTGATATCCTTCCTCCTCATAGAGAATGGGACTGCCCAATCGACCTCATTCCAGGGAAGGTTCCACCGCGAGGCCGAACTTATCCGTTGTCTCTGCCTGAGACACACTCCATGGAAGAGTACATCAAAGAGAACCTGGCGAAGGGTTTCATCCGACCATCTTCTTCTCCAGCCGGCGCAGGCTTCTTCTTCGTTAAGAAGAAAGACGGTGGTCTGCGTCCGTGCATCGACTACAGAGGTCTGAACGACATTACCGTCAAGAACCGATACCCTTTACCCCTGATTACCGAGCTCTTTGATAGAGTTAGTGGTGCAACTATTTTCACAAAGCTGGACTTGAGGGGTGCCTACAATCTCATCCGAATCCGTGAGGGTGACGAGTGGAAGACCGCCTTTAACACCCGTGACGGACATTATGAGTACCTCGTCATGCCCTTCGGATTGAGCAACGCTCCAGCAGTCTTCCAGCACTTCGTGAATGAGATTTTCAGGGACATCTTGTACCGCCATGTCGTGGTTTATCTAGACGACATCCTCATCTTTGCTAATAATCTCGAAGATCATCGTTTCTGGGTAAAAGAGGTTCTTTCCCGTCTCCGTGTCAATCACCTCTATTGTAAATTGGAGAAGTGTGTGTTTGAAGTTAAAACCATTCCGTTTCTAGGTTACATTGTGTCCGGTTCCGGACTAGAGATGGATCCTGAGAAACTCCAAGCAATCCAGAATTGGCCTATACCCTTAAGCCTCAAAGGGGTCCAGAGGTTCTTAGGGTTCGCCAATTATTATAGAAAATTTATACGAGACTTTTCCACCATTGTGGCGCCTATCACTGCATTAACCAAAAAGGTGCTAATCCGTCCAAGTGGTCCGAGGAAGCTACACAGGCCTTTCACCTTCTGAAGCAACGGTTCATCTCTGCACCAGTTCTGAAACAGCCCGACACCGACTCTCCTTTTATCTTAGAGGTAGATGCCTCCTCCGTTGGAGTAGGAGCAGTGTTATCCCAGAGGGCCAAAGATGGACATCTACATCCTTGCAGTTTCTTCTCCCGGAAGTTCTCCCCAGCTGAGCGCAACTATGCCATTGGCGATCAGGAGTTGCTAGCCATCAAGCTCGCTCTGGAGGAGTGGAGATACCTGTTGGAGGGAGCTTCCCACTCAATCACCATACTTACCGACCACAAAAATCTTTTATATCTCAAAGGCGCACAATGTCTGAATCCTCGTCAGGCCAGATGGGCACTTTTCTTCTCCAGGTTTGACTTTAAACTCCAGTTCTGTCCGGGTTCTCAGAATCGTAAGGCCGATGCCCTTTCCCGCTCATGGGAGCAAGAAAATGAGTCCGAGTCTGCAGACAAGCATCCTATTATTAATCCGTTGGCATTCTCCACGGTAGGGATGGACTCTACGCCTCCACCAGGGAAAAGTTTTGTTAAGCCAGTTCTAAGGAAGAAGCTCATGCATTGGGCCCATGCTTCCCGTTTTGCTGGACATACAGGCATTCAGAAAACCCTTGAATTTATTTCTAGGTCCTACTGGTGGCCAACTCTGAAGAAGGACGTTATGGAATTTATTGCCTCCTGCCCAAAGTGTGCCCAACACAAAGTCTCCCGCCAGTCGCCTGCGGGGCAACTGGTTCCATTATCTGTTCCCCGTCGACCTTGGACCCATTTGTCGATGGACTTTGTTTCCGATCTACCTATCTGCAACAAGTTTAATACCATCTGGGTGGTAGTTGACCGGTTCACCAAGATGGCACATTTCATCCCTCTCACCGGTCTTCCGTCAGCTTCCAAGTTGGCTCAAGTGTTTATACAAGAGATCTTCCGACTTCACGGTCTTCCTGAAGAGATCATCTCGGATCGTGGAGTACAATTTGTAGCCAAATTTTGGCGAAGTTTGTGTCAAGCCCTCCAAGTCAAGTTAAAGTTTTCCACGGCTTACCATCCTCAGACCAATGGTCAAACCGAAAGGGTGAA
The DNA here is from genome assembly GCF_028390025.1 of Pseudophryne corroboree. Taxonomy (NCBI): domain Eukaryota; kingdom Metazoa; phylum Chordata; class Amphibia; order Anura; family Myobatrachidae; genus Pseudophryne; species Pseudophryne corroboree. The sequence continues at coordinate 396,082,427 of NC_086450.1, read as the reverse complement.
TCAGGACTTGGAGGCCTTCCTCCGTATATATGTGTCTTCCTCTCAAGATGACTGGGTTCAACTCCTTCCTTGGGCCGAGTTCAGCCACAACAATCAATACCATTCCTCATCTTCTTCTACACCATTCTTCATTAATTATGGATTCCACCCTAAAGTCCCAGAATTCCAACCGCTTCCCGCAACTTCTGTTCCAGCAGTGGATGTCACCTTGCGTCAGTTTTCAAATAACTGGAGGAACGTCCGCGCAGCCCTGCTTAAAGCCTTATTCAGGTATAAGAAGTTTGCCGATAGGAAGCGTAGAGCGGTTCCTGCTCTCAAGGTGGGTGATCGTGTGTGGCTGTCCACGAAGAATTTGAGGTTGAGAGTTCCCAGCATGAAATTTGCACCTCGCTACATCGGACCCTTCAAGATTGAACAAGTCATCAATCCTGTTGCCTACAGGTTACAGTTACCATCCTTCTTGAAAATACCCAGGACATTTCATGTTTCTTTGTTGAAACCGCTGATCCTGAATCGGTTTCATTCCGCACTTCCTCCAGCTCCCAAAGTTCAGACTCAACGGGGAGTCGAGTACGAGGTGGCCAAGATTTTGGACTCACGTTTCCGTTACGGTCAGTTACAATACCTCATTGACTGGAAGGGCTATGGTCCTGAAGAACGCTCTTGGACCAATGCCTCAGACGTCCATGCTCCTGCCTTGGTCCGAAATTTCCACGCAAAGTTTCCTTTAAAGCCTAAGAAGTGTCCTGGGGCCACTCCTAAAGGGGGGGGTGCTGTCACGATCCGGGTATCTGGACGCCATTACTTACCCTTCAGATGCCTCCTAAGGCTGGCTCAGCGTTCCAGGACCGGATCCCGCTGTTCCTGAGTTTCCACATGCAGAATGTCAGAGTGGTGATTTCATCAGCCGCGGCCTCCGCTGTGCCCGCGTGGTTAAATGTGCGCTTGTCAGTCTGGCGTCTCCTGTCTCCTGTGGCCGGCGTCGCCATTACTGTTTCAATTCTCACATGGATTACAAACCAAACTTCCCTCCAAGTGTCTGCATGGGCGCAGCCATCTTGGATTTTGTCATCTGATTATTTCCACCAATCTGCTGTCTGTATTGTTGATTTGCATAATTGCCTAGCCAACCCCTTCCTTGCTGCAGGTATAAGTATGCTGTGCCTGAGCAAGGAAGGCGTCAGTGCTTTGGTTGTCTAACCTAGTTCCAGTTTGTCTCTCTCCTGTGGTTGTCTTCCAGGTTCCAGCTCCTGTCTCCAGACTTCTGCTATAGAGACCCGCACCAGCATTCCATCTGCGGTGTAGCCTGACTCTCCGATCCATTCTGGACTCACCTGTTTCCAGCTACAACAATCACCTGCTTCCAGCCCAGCTTCCAGCAGTGTACAGCTTCTCTTAAAGGGCCGGTGTCCTTTCTGCAGTTTACCACTCTCCAACGGTATTATTATTTCACCGCTCTCAAACAATCACCTGCTTCCAGCCCAGCTTCCAGCAGTGTACAGCTTCTCTTAAAGGGCCGGTGTCCTTTTCTGCAGTTTACCACTCTCCACCGGTATTATTATTTCACCGCTCTCAAACTCCAAACTTCATTATTATTTCATCGCTCTCAAGTTCGTTTATTATTTAACTGGTTCCAGCCAGTATCCACTCCGTACCAACAACAGTCTGGTTCCAGCCAGTATCCACAGCAGCCCAGCCTTTCCTGGAACATCAGCAGGTACGATCCTGGGTTCTCTCCATTGCTACAGTCAGGCCTGGTAAGGACTTTCCAACTAGAAGATTATAAGAACTGTCTCACACTACCAGTGCCTGTGGCCCTTGCCACCCTGTAGTACCCAGGAATTGTATTTATCCTCTGTTGACTTTTATGTTTCCTTTTACTGCTGCTGTGTTACGGAGTTTGTCATAATAAACATCATTGACTTTTATCCTGGTTGTCGTGGTCACGCCTTCGGGCAGTTATTCTACATGTTACTTACATGTCTAGGGGTCTGATACAACCTCCCAGGTTCCGTTACATCTCAGCCCCTACAACTGAGGCTGCCTCCCGTCAGCTCAGGCCCTCAGTTGTGACAGTAAGCACTGACCTAATGAATCCAGCCGGAGACCAGGATCAAGCGGCCAGGCCGATGCAAGAACTGGCAGCCCGACTTGAACATCAGGAGGCTGCACAGGGCCACATCATCCGCTGTCTCCAGGATCTCTCTACACGGCTGGATGGGATTCAAACGACCCTCCGTGGACCTGGCACGTCCGGTGCATCCACTACAGTGACACCAGCTGTAACCCCACCCACCTTACCCATTTCCAGTCCACATCTTCATCTTCCAACGCCAGCAAAATTTGATGGATCTCCAAGGTTCTGCAGGGGATTTCTCAATCAATGTGAAATCCACTTTGAGCTTCTACCTGGCAATTTCTTCAGTGACCGTACCAAAATTGCCTATATCATCTCCCTTCTCAGTGGCTCAGCCCTTGACTGGGCATCACCTTTATGGGAGAAGTCTGATCCCCTGCTATCCTCCTATACTGACTTTGTAGCTACATTCAGGCGCATCTTCGACGAGCCAGGCCGGATAACATCTGCTTCATCTGAGATTCTCCATTTACGCCAGGGAACACGTACTGTGGGACAGTATCTTATACAGTTTAAAATCCTGGCATCCGAACTGGCATGGAACGACGAGGCCCTGTATGCTGCATTCTGGCATGGCTTATCAGAACGCATCAAGGATGAGTTAGCTACCAGAGACTTGCCCTCTAAGTTGGATGAGCTAATTTCTCTTTGCACGAAGGTTGATCTACGTTTCGGAGAGAGAGCAACCGAGCGAGGAAGACCATCTACTCCTAAATCTTCTGCTCCTCCTCCTCGTCAACCATCTCCATCCAAGGATGAGCCTATGCAAATTAGTCGTTCCCGTCTATCTCCCGCTGAGCGCCGAAGACGTCTCTCTGAGTCTCTCTGTCTCTACTGTGCAGCTCCGTCGCACCCTATCAATGCCTGTCCCAAACGTCCGGGAAACTCCAGATCCTAGCTCGCCAAGGAGAGGGCCGGCTAGGAGTAATGATCTCCTCTCCATCTCCTCATGACTGTAACCTCCCAGTGTCGCTCCAAATTGCTCAACGTTACAGGAACGTCATTGCCCTCCTTGATTCCGGAGCAGCTGGGAATTTCATAACCGAAGCTTATGTTAAACGGTGGTCCCTACCCACCGAGAGACTGTCCTCGTCCATCTCTTTGACTGCCGTGGATGGCAGCAAGATTTTTGACGCAGTCATTTCCTTAAGGACTCTTCCAGTTCGTCTGAGAGTGGGAGTTCTTCATTCTGAGTATATTTCTTTTTTAGTGATTCCAAGAGCCACACATCCAGTGGTTTTAGGCCTTCCATGGCTCCGTCTCCACAACCCATCAATTGACTGGACGACTACGCAAATACTGGCATGGGGTCCCTCCTGTGCTGAGACTTGTTTAGCCAAAGTTCTTCCTGTTTGTTCTTCCTTCCCCAGGTCATCTGATGTTCCGCCTCCTCCATATCAAGACTTCACGGACGTGTTCAGTAAAGCCTCTGCTGATATCCTTCCTCCTCATAGAGAATGGGACTGCCCAATCGACCTCATTCCAGGGAAGGTTCCACCGCGAGGCCGAACTTATCCGTTGTCTCTGCCTGAGACACACTCCATGGAAGAGTAAATCAAAGAGAACCTGGCGAAGGGTTTCATCCGACCATCTTCTTCTCCAGCCGGCGCAGGCTTCTTCTTCGTTAAGAAGAAAGACGGTGGTCTGCGTCCGTGCATCGACTACAGAGGTCTGAACGACATTACCGTCAAGAACCGATACCCTTTACCCCTGATTACCGAGCTCTTTGATAGAGTTAGTGGTGCAACTATTTTCACAAAGCTGGACTTGAGGGGTGCCTACAATCTCATCCGAATCCGTGAGGGTGACGAGTGGAAGACCGCCTTTAACACCCGTGACGGACATTATGAGTACCTCGTCATGCCCTTCGGATTGAGCAACGCTCCAGCAGTCTTCCAGCACTTCGTGAATGAGATTTTCAGGGACATCTTGTACCGCCATGTCGTGGTTTATCTAGACGACATCCTCATCTTTGCTAATAATCTCGAAGATCATCGTTTCTGGGTAAAAGAGGTTCTTTCCCGTCTCCGTGTCAATCACCTCTATTGTAAATTGGAGAAGTGTGTGTTTGAAGTTAAAACCATTCCGTTTCTAGGTTACATTGTGTCCGGTTCCGGACTAGAGATGGATCCTGAGAAACTCCAAGCAATCCAGAATTGGCCTATACCCTTAAGCCTCAAAGGGGTCCAGAGGTTCTTAGGGTTCGCCAATTATTATAGAAAATTTATACGAGACTTTTCCACCATTGTGGCGCCTATCACTGCATTAACCAAAAAGGTGCTAATCCGTCCAAGTGGTCCGAGGAAGCTACACAGGCCTTTCACCTTCTGAAGCAACGGTTCATCTCTGCACCAGTTCTGAAACAGCCCGACACCGACTCTCCTTTTATCTTAGAGGTAGATGCCTCCTCCGTTGGAGTAGGAGCAGTGTTATCCCAGAGGGCCAAAGATGGACATCTACATCCTTGCAGTTTCTTCTCCCGGAAGTTCTCCCCAGCTGAGCGCAACTATGCCATTGGCGATCAGGAGTTGCTAGCCATCAAGCTCGCTCTGGAGGAGTGGAGATACCTGTTGGAGGGAGCTTCCCACTCAATCACCATACTTACCGACCACAAAAATCTTTTATATCTCAAAGGCGCACAATGTCTGAATCCTCGTCAGGCCAGATGGGCACTTTTCTTCTCCAGGTTTGACTTTAAACTCCAGTTCTGTCCGGGTTCTCAGAATCGTAAGGCCGATGCCCTTTCCCGCTCATGGGAGCAAGAAAATGAGTCCGAGTCTGCAGACAAGCATCCTATTATTAATCCGTTGGCATTCTCCACGGTAGGGATGGACTCTACGCCTCCACCAGGGAAAAGTTTTGTTAAGCCAGTTCTAAGGAAGAAGCTCATGCATTGGGCCCATGCTTCCCGTTTTGCTGGACATACAGGCATTCAGAAAACCCTTGAATTTATTTCTAGGTCCTACTGGTGGCCAACTCTGAAGAAGGACGTTATGGAATTTATTGCCTCCTGCCCAAAGTGTGCCCAACACAAAGTCTCCCGCCAGTCGCCTGCGGGGCAACTGGTTCCATTATCTGTTCCCCGTCGACCTTGGACCCATTTGTCGATGGACTTTGTTTCCGATCTACCTATCTGCAACAAGTTTAATACCATCTGGGTGGTAGTTGACCGGTTCACCAAGATGGCACATTTCATCCCTCTCACCGGTCTTCCGTCAGCTTCCAAGTTGGCTCAAGTGTTTATACAAGAGATCTTCCGACTTCACGGTCTTCCTGAAGAGATCATCTCGGATCGTGGAGTACAATTTGTAGCCAAATTTTGGCGAAGTTTGTGTCAAGCCCTCCAAGTCAAGTTAAAGTTTTCCACGGCTTACCATCCTCAGACCAATGGTCAAACCGAAAGGGTGAATCAGGACTTGGAGGCCTTCCTCCATATATATGTGTCTTCCTCTCAAGATGACTGGGTTCAACTCCTTCCTTGGGCCGAGTTCAGCCACAACAATCAATACCATTCCTCATCTTCTTCTACACCATTCTTCATTAATTATGGATTCCACCCTAAAGTCCCAGAATTCCAACCGCTTCCCGCAACTTCTGTTCCAGCAGTGGATGTCACCTTGCGTCAGTTTTCAAATAACTGGAGGAACGTCCGCGCAGCCCTGCTTAAAGCCTTATTCAGGTATAAGAAGTTTGCCGATAGGAAGCGTAGAGCGGTTCCTGCTCTCAAGGTGGGTGATCGTGTGTGGCTGTCCACGAAGAATTTGAGGTTGAGAGTTCCCAGCATGAAATTTGCACCTCGCTACATCGGACCCTTCAAGATTGAACAAGTCATCAATCCTGTTGCCTACAGGTTACAGTTACCATCCTTCTTGAAAATACCCAGGACATTTCATGTTTCTTTGTTGAAACCGCTGATCCTGAATCGGTTTCATTCCGCACTTCCTCCAGCTCCCAAAGTTCAGACTCAACGGGGAGTCGAGTACGAGGTGGCCAAGATTTTGGACTCACGTTTCCGTTACGGTCAGTTACAATACCTCATTGACTGGAAGGGCTATGGTCCTGAAGAACGCTCTTGGACCAATGCCTCAGACGTCCATGCTCCTGCCTTGGTCCGAAATTTCCACGCAAAGTTTCCTTTAAAGCCTAAGAAGTGTCCTGGGGCCACTCCTAAAGGGGGGGGTGCTGTCACGATCCGGGTATCTGGACGCCATTACTTACCCTTCAGATGCCTCCTAAGGCTGGCTCAGCGTTCCAGGACCGGATCCCGCTGTTCCTGAGTTTCCACATGCAGAATGTCAGAGTGGTGATTTCATCAGCCGCGGCCTCCGCTGTGCCCGCGTGGTTAAATGTGCGCTTGTCAGTCTGGCGTCTCCTGTCTCCTGTGGCCGGCGTCGCCATTACTGTTTCAATTCTCACATGGATTACAAACCAAACTTCCCTCCAAGTGTCTGCATGGGCGCAGCCATCTTGGATTTTGTCATCTGATTATTTCCACCAATCTGCTGTCTGTATTGTTGATTTGCATAATTGCCTAGCCAACCCCTTCCTTGCTGCAGGTATAAGTATGCTGTGCCTGAGCAAGGAAGGCGTCAGTGCTTTGGTTGTCTAACCTAGTTCCAGTTTGTCTCTCTCCTGTGGTTGTCTTCCAGGTTCCAGCTCCTGTCTCCAGACTTCTGCTATAGAGACCCGCACCAGCATTCCATCTGCGGTGTAGCCTGACTCTCCGATCCATTCTGGACTCACCTGTTTCCAGCTACAACAATCACCTGCTTCCAGCCCAGCTTCCAGCAGTGTACAGCTTCTCTTAAAGGGCCGGTGTCCTTTCTGCAGTTTACCACTCTCCAACGGTATTATTATTTCACCGCTCTCAAACAATCACCTGCTTCCAGCCCAGCTTCCAGCAGTGTACAGCTTCTCTTAAAGGGCCGGTGTCCTTTTCTGCAGTTTACCACTCTCCACCGGTATTATTATTTCACCGCTCTCAAACTCCAAACTTCATTATTATTTCATCGCTCTCAAGTTCGTTTATTATTTAACTGGTTCCAGCCAGTATCCACTCCGTACCAACAACAGTCTGGTTCCAGCCAGTATCCACAGCAGCCCAGCCTTTCCTGGAACATCAGCTGGTACGATCCTGGGTTCTCTCCATTGCTACAGTCAGGCCTGGTAAGGACTTTCCAACTAGAAGATTATAAGAACTGTCTCACACTACCAGTGCCTGTGGCCCTTGCCACCCTGTAGTACCCAGGAATTGTATTTATCCTCTGTTGACTTTTATGTTTCCTTTTACTGCTGCTGTGTTACGGAGTTTGTCATAATAAACATCATTGACTTTTATCCTGGTTGTCGTGGTCACGCCTTCGGGCAGTTATTCTACATGTTACTTACATGTCTAGGGGTCTGATACAACCTCCCAGGTTCCGTTACATCTCAGCCCCTACAACTGAGGCTGCCTCCCGTCAGCTCAGGCCCTCAGTTGTGACATTGTTAATTCAAAGTATGTTCATTTCTGTTGTTCATTACATTTAATGTAATCGTACTTCACTTATATTCTTATGCAGATACAGTTGTTACATTGAGGAATGGAGAATGGAGGGATGCTGCATGAAAGATTATTCTACTAACATGCATATTGGATTAACTCTGCACATGGTAATAGAACTTTTCTGTGCTAATATAAAATATAGGAAACACACAAACACACACATATATATCCCGTATAATGTTGACAGCTATCATGACAGGGGCCACAGAGATAGCCAATTGAGGAGTAGGGATGGCAGCAGCAATGACAGTTGAACTCACTGGGTGCAGCAGCGGAACTGAGATGATTTCAGTAGATGCCCCAAATCACCCCGTTCTTGGTGTAATGACACCTCAGCATTAGTAATGAGCGGGTTCGGTTCCTCGGAATCCGAACCCCCCCCCCCCCGAACTTCACCCATTTTACATGGTTCCGAGGCAGATTCGGATCCTCCCGCCTTGCTCGGTTAACCCGAGCGCGCCCGAACATCATCATCCCGCTGTCGGATTCTCGCGAGATTCGTATTCTATATAAGGAGCCGCGCGTCGCCGCCATTTTCACTCGTGCATTGGAGATGATAGGGATAGGACGTGCAGCGTTCTCTCAGTTGTGTTCAGTGTGCTGCAAATATCTGTGCTCAGTGTGCTGCAAATATCTGTGCTCAGTGTGCTTGCAAATATCTGTGCTCAGTGTGCTGAAAATATCTACGTTCTCTGCCTGAAAAACGCTCCATATCTGTGCTGCATTGTAGTATATAGTAGGAGGACAGTGCAGAATTTTGCTGACCAGTGACCACCAGTATTATATCAGTACGGTACAGTAGTCCACTGCTCTACCTACCTCTGTGTCGTTAAGTATACTATCCATCCATACCTGTGGTGCATTTAAGTTTTGCGCAGTATATATAGTAGGAGGACAGTGCATAATTTTGCTGACCACCAGTATATAATATATAGCAGTACGGTACAGTAGTCCACTGCTCTACCTACCTCTGTGTCGCCAAGTATACTATCCATCCATACCTGTGGTGCATTTAAGTTTTGCGCAGTATACATAGTAGGAGGACAGTGCATAATTTTGCTGACCACCAGTATATAATATATAGCAGTACGGTACAGTAGGCCATTGCTATTGATATATTACTGGCATATAATTCCACACATTAAAAAATGGAGAACAAAAATGTGGAGGGTAAAATAGGGAAAGATCAAGCTCCACTTCAACCTCGTGCTGAAGCTGCTGACACTAGTCATGGCCGAGACGATGAAATGCCATCAACGTCGTCTGCCAAGGCCGATGCCCAATGTCATAGTAGAGAGCATGTAAAATCCAAAAAACAAAAGTTCAGTAAAATGACCCAAAAATCAAAATTAAAATCGTCTGAGGAGAAGCGTAAACTTGCCAATATGCCATTTACGACACGGAGTGGCAAGGAACGTCTGAGGCCCTCTCCTATGTTCCTCATGACTAGTGGGTCAGCTTCACATGAGGATGGAAGCACTCATCCTCTCGCTAGAAAAATGAAAAGACTTAAGCTGGCAAAAGCACAGCAAAGAACTGTGCGTTCTTCTAAATCACAAATACCCAAGGAGAGTCCAATTGTTTCGGTTGTGATGCCTGACCTTCCCAACACTGGACGGGAAGAGGTGGCGCCTTCCACGCCCACTGCAAGTGCTGGAAGGAGCACCCGCAGTCCAGTTCCTGAACTATTTTTGAAGTGCCATCCTGTCTGACACTGCAGTGCCACTCTTAGATGGGCCAGTTGTTTGTGTCGGCCACTTGGGTCGCTTAGCTTAACCATTCAGCGACCTTGGTGCACCTCTTTTTTTCTTTGCACCATGTGCTGTTTGGGGACTATTTTTTGAAGTGCCATCCTGTCTGACACTGCAGTGCCACTCCTAGATGGGCCAGGTGTTTGTGTCGGCCACTTGGGTCGCTTAGCTTAGTCATCCGACGACCTTGGTGCACCTCTGTTTTTCTTTGCATCATGTGCTGTTTGGGGACCATTTTTTGAAGTGCCATCCTGTCTGACACTGCAGTGCCACTCCTAGATGGGCCAGGTGTTTGTGTCGGCCACTTGGGTCGCTTAGCCTAGCCATCCAGCGACCTTGGTGCACCTCTTTTTTTCTTTGCATCATGTGCTGTTTGGAGACTATTTTTTGAAGTGCCATCCTGTCTGACACTGCAGTGCCACTCCTAGATGGGCCAGGTGTTTGTGTCGGCCACTTGGGTCGCTTAGCTTAGTCATCCGACGACCTTGGTGCACCTCTGTTTTTCTTTGCATCATGTGCTGTTTGGGGACCATTTTTTGAAGTGCCATCCTGTCTGACACTGCAGTGCCACTCCTAGATGGGCCAGGTGTTTGTGTCGGCCACTTGGGTCGCTTAGCCTAGCCATCCAGCGACCTTGGTGCACCTCTTTTTTTCTTTGCATCATGTGCTGTTTGGAGACTATTTTTTGAAGTGCCATCCTGTCTGACACTGCAGTGCCACTCCTAGATGGGCCAGGTGTTTGTGTCGGCCACTTGGGTCGCTTAGCTTAGCCATCCGGCGACCTTGGTGCACCTCTTTTTTTCTTTGCATCATGTGCTGTTTGGGGACTATTTTTTGAAGTGCCATCCTGTCTGACACTGCAGTGCCACTCTTAGATGGGCCAGGTGTTTGTGTCGGCCACTTGGGTCGCTTAGCTTAGTCACACAGCTACCTCATTGCACCTCTTTTTTTCTTTGCATCATGTGCTGTTTGGGGACTATTTTTTAAATCTGCCATCCTGCCTGACACTGCAGTGCCACTCCTAGATGGGCCAGGTGTTTGTGTCGGCCACTTGGGTCGCTTAGCTTAGCCATCCAGCGACCTTGGTGCACCTCTTTTTTTCTTTGCATCATGTGCTGTTTGGGGACCATTTTTTGAAGTGCGATCCTGTCTGACACTGCAGTGCCACTCCTCGATGGGCCAGGTGTTTGTGTCGGCCACTTGGGTCGCTTAGCTTAGCCATGCAGCGACCTTGGTGCACCTCTTTTTTTCTTTGCATCATGTGCTGTTTGGGGACTATTTTTTGAAGTGCCATCCTGTCTGACACTGCAGTGCCACTCCTAGATGGGCCAGGTGTTTGTGTCGGCCACTTGGGTCGCTTAGCTGAGTCACACAGCTACCTCATTGCACCTCTTTTTTTCTTTGCATTATGTGCTGTTTTGGGACTATTTTTTAAATCTGCCATCCTGTCTGACACTGCAGTGCCACTCCTAGATGGGCCAGGTGTTTGTGTCGGCCACTTGGGTCGCTTAGCTTAGCCATCCAGCGACCTTGGTGCTGCACCTCTTTTTTTCTTTGCATCATGTGCTGTTTGGGGACTATTTTTTAAATCTGCCATCCTGTCTGACACTGCAGTGCCACTCCTAGATGGGCCAGGTGTTTGTGTCGGCCACTTGGGTCGATTAGCTTAGTCACACAGCTACCTCATTGCACCTCTTTTTTTCTTTGCATCATGTGCTGTTTGGGGACTATTTTTTAAATCTGCCATCCTGTCTGACACTGTAGTGCCACTCCTAGATGGGCCAGGTGTTTGTGTCGGCCACTTGGGTCGCTTAGCTTAGCCATCCAGCGACCTTGGTGCTGCACCTCTTTTTTTATTTGCATCATGTGCTGTTTGGGGACCATTTTTTAAATCTGCCATCCTGTCTGACACTGCAGTGCCACTCCTAGATGGGCCAGGTGTTTGTGTCGGCTACTTGGGTCGCTTAGCTTAGTCACACAGCTACCTCATTGCACCTCTTTTTTTCTTTGCATCATGTGCTGTTTGGGGACTATTTTTTAAATCTGCCATCCTGTCTGACACTGTAGTGCCACTCCTAGATGGGCCAGGTGTTTGTGTCGGCCACTTGGGTCGCTTAGCTTAGTCATCCAGCGACCTCGGTGCAAATTTTAGGACTAAAAATAATATTGTGAGGTGTGAGGTGTTCAGAATAGACTGGAAATGAGTGGAAATTATGGTTATTGAGGATAATAATACTATGGGATCAAAATGACCCCCAAATTCTATGATTTAAGCTGTTTTTGAGGTTTTTTTGTAAAAAAAACACCCGAATCCGACAAAAAATTTTCAGGGAGGTTTTGCCAAAACGCGTCCGAATCCAAAACACGGCAGCGGAACCGAATCCAAAACCAAAACACAAAACCCGAAAAATGTCCGGTGCACATCACTAGTAAATATGGATTTTACTAAACATTGCTACGATCACTGTGGTAACAAAACTGGAAAACTTTTCACCAATATCAATAAGACTTGTAATTGAGAAAAGTCATATTACTGTGTTCCTAGTGGGACTATTATATCGGAAGTACAGTGAGAGTCAGGAACACTAATACAGTTTAACAATCATTTATTTACAATATCATTGACAATAATTAAAATATACTTATCCACGTTCCTTAAGGCAGTTATACAGGATAATCAGAGTCCTAGCATAAGGTATAGTCCCAGGGAGCCTCCTGTCGCTGCGTAGCGCCTAGGTCTTGTCAGTCAAAGGAATCCTATTGCCAATCTCAGGTCTCAATGGAGGCTGCCATCAGTCTGACGTGACCCTCTATTTAACCCAGAATTCTGAGAGGTGGTCAAGGGACCATGGGGGTAATTCCAAGTTGATCGCAGCAGGAATTTTGTTAGCAATTGGGCAAAACCATGTGCACTGCAGGGGAGGCAGATATAACGTGTAGAGAGAGTTAGATTTGGGTGGGTTATTTTGTTTCTGTTAGTGATGAGCGGATTCGGTTTTACTGGGTTTTCAAAATGGCATCTTATTGGCTCACGGATGTCACGTGTTTTGGATAGCCAATAAGATGCCATTTTGAGAACCGAGTAAAACCGAATCTGCTCATCACTAGTTTCTGTGCAGGGTAAATACTGGCTGCTTTATTTTTACACTGCAAATTAGATTGCAGATTGAACACGCCACACTCAAATCTAACTCTCTCTGCACGTTATATCTGCCTCCCCTGCAGTGCACATGGTTTTGGCCAACTGCTAAAAATTTCCTGCTAAGATCAACTTGGAATTACCCCGCATGGGGGTAATTCTGAGTTGATCGCAGCAGGAACTTTGGCGCTCATTCCGAGTTGTTCGCTCGTTATTTTCCTTCGCATTGGTGCGATTTTCCGCTAACTGCGCATGCGCAATGTTCGCACTGCGGCTGCGCCAAGTAAATTTGCTAAGAAGTTTGGTATTTTACTCACGGCAGGAGACATGGGCATCTATAAAGAACTTTTAGTATGGGTGTGCACTAGCTCCTCCCTCTATGCCCCTCCTCCAGACCTCAGTTAGATCTTGTGCCCAGAGGAGATAGGGTGCATTACAGGGAGCTCTCCTGAGTTTCTCTGTTTAAAGAATTTTGGCCCTCATTCCGAGTTGTTCGCTCGTTATTTTTTTTCGCATCGCAGCGATTTTCCGCTAATTGCACATGCGCAATGTTCACACTGCAACTGCGCCAAGTAAATTTGCTAAGAAGTTAGGTATTTTACTCACGGCATTATGAGGTTTTTTCTTCGTTCTGGTGATCGGAGTGTGATTGACAGGAAGTGGGTGTTTCTGGGCGGAAACTGGCCGTTTTATGGGAGTGTGTGAAAAAACGCTGCCGTTTCTGGGAAAAACGCGGGAGTGGCTGGAGAAACGGGGGAGTGTCTGGGCGAACGCTGGGTGTGTTTGTGATGTCAAACCAGGAACGAAACTGACTGAACTGATCGCAGTGGCAGAGTAAGTCTCGAGCTACTCAGAAACTGCTAAGAAATGTCTATTCGCAATTTTGCGAATCCTTCGTTCGCAATTCTGCTAAGCTAAGATTCACTCCCAGAGGGCGGCGGCTTAGCGTGTGCACTGCTGCGAAAAGCGGCTAGCGAGCGAACAACTCGGAATGAGGGCCCTTGTTAGCAGTTGGGCAAAACCATGTGCACTGCAGGGGAGGCAGATATAACATGTGCAGAGAGATATTTGGGTGTGGTGTGTTCAATCTGTAATCTAAATATCAGTGTAAAAATAAAGCAGCCAGTATTTACCCTGCACAGAAACAAAATAACCCACCCAAATCTAACTCTCTCTGCACATGTTATATCTGCCTCCCCTGCAGTGCACATGGTTTTGCCCAACTGCTAACAAAGGCCCTCATTCCGAGTTGTTCGCTCGGTAAAAATCTTCGCATCGCAGCGATTTTCCGCTTAATGCGCATGCGCAATGTTCGAACTGCGACTGCGCCAAGTAAATTTGCTATGCAGTTAGGAATTTTACTCATGGCTTTTTCATCGTTCTGGCGATCGTAATGTGATTGACAGGAAATGGGTGTTACTGGGCGGAAACAGGCCGTTTTATGGGCGTGTGGAAAAAAACGCTACTGTTTCCGGAAAAAACGCAGGAGTGGCCGGAGAAACGGAGGAGTGTCTGGGCGAACGCTGGGTGTGTTTGTGACGTCAAACCAGGAACGACAAGCACTGAACTGATCGCAGATGCCGAGTAAGTCTGGAGCTACTCAGAAACTGCTACGAGGTGTGTAATCGCAATATTGCGATTACTTCGTTCGCAATTTTAAGATGCTAAGATTCACTCCCAGTAGGCGGCGGCTTAGCGTGAGCAACTCTGCTAAAATCGCCTTGCGAGCGAACAACTCGGAATGACCTCCAAAGTTCCTGCTGCGATCAACTCAGAATTACCCCCCATATCTCCATACACATGTCATTGGAGTCCCTGGTCACTTATACAATATTGTGAAATTTATTGTTGTATTGAATTCTAATGTAGGGCAAATAGCCTTTTACCTTTGCGTATTTTAGATGTCTAGGCCACTTGATCAAAGGTAAACATCTGTTTGTTGACCACAAATAGACTTATTGTCTGGCCTATTATGTAAGCTAAAAAGGAGAACAATTTCTTATTAACATACTATAAAGAACAAACAGCTTGTTCCTACAAAGATAGAAAATGAAAGTCTTACAACACAAATACAGTATATGGCTATGTGTACAACTTTTATACATAGAAGACAAATAGTTAGCTGTAGGTCAGAAATCAATACTGTTACATACTGCTAATAGAAAGGTAATCCTCTGCCTGGGGAAATCTGGCATAGAATTGAAGAGTCTCTGAAAGATACCACGTGGTATGAACAAAGGAGTCTCGGGAGTCCCTCCCATTAGTATTAATAGTCATTTTTTAATCAAATCACCTTTTTGTTCCTGAGGAGACCCCTGAGATCAGGGCCTGCTATGATGCGTGGCTCCCCTCATTCCCTCCTTTGTGTTTTTTTTTTAATGCTATGACACGCATGATACTCTTATTGTCACTACAGCTGTTTTTTTCATGATCATACATTGCAATAATTTATGGTATGCGGTTATCTGTACATTCTTTTAGTATGGATATATGCATGATTGATCGATATTTTTTGAATGTCTATCTTTAATTACTGTAAAATGTATATGATATAATTAGTTATGTATGTGTATACCCATAGCCTCCAACTGTACATTTTAGCAGGTACAGTACCGTTTTTTTTATGTCTGTACTGATTTTTGGCTGTCCAAACTTCCATTGAAAGTATAGGTAAAGGGGCGTGACCACGCCCCCTTTACCCGTGGCCATGCCCCCTTTACTAATTTGTACCGATTTTTATGTGTAAAATGTTGGAGATTATGGTATACCTATCGTAGTGGATATGTGACATCTGTATTGCCTAATGGCTTCTATGTCATCGGTAATTGGTTTATGGTGCTTACACAATAAAAACATTTTTTTATTAAAAAAGGTCACTTTTCTACTACTCTTTAGAAATCAACTGAAATAGCTGTCATTTCAACGCTTACTATATTGTCCTGTATATGGAAAAGATGCCAATCAAATCTACCCTCAAATAACCATGTATAATAAGCATTGTATGTCTGCATATGCATGCACTATGCACTGAGCGGGATTTCTAGTGAGCGACGGCTGGAGAACAGAGATTTCAACTGGTGGAGGCTTCTCAATTCTACCCAACAAACAATGTTAATTAGGTATTGTTCATTGTGTGTTCTAATTATTGTCTCAGAGAGCCCACTGCCAGAATTTCAATAGCCAATCCTTTTTGACACTTTCCCTAATATGATTGAGACTCAGCAGTCTCATGCTTTTTTATAAAAAAAGAATCCATAGCATGGGTAAATTGAAGAATAAACAAGTGCCATTCCAAGGTAAGCAAGAGTGTTTGGTTGGCAGTTAGTGGCTCATGTACAGGTTGGGGTTTTTAACGTTTCTCGCTGGCCTGGACTGCCACGTCAGGATAAGGAAATGCTGGTCCCTGGATATAACCATAAGTACCCGTACACATGACGGTGCAGTCAGAGGCAGAACTCTGGGAGGCAACGGAGTCATCTGCCGCCTGGTTCCTGCTCTGAAGGGGGCACCTCTCCTCCCATTCTGTGACACCATTAAATGAAGTTGATAGCTGCTACTCTCTTATCAGTAGCCAATTGCCTCACTGGTCCCTGTACCTTACAAATCACACCCTTTTTTATTATACTTTAGATACACATTTTACAAATGTCATAACCGGGATTAGAAACCATGACCTATTACACTGGAAGTAGACACCTTACTGATGAAGCGATTTGCTCCTGTATAGGAAATATGAGAATTCTAACTACATGAAGTTACTTCTCTGACAATTACACATAACTTCGTATAGTAAGAATTCTCCTGCTTCATATACAGGAGCAAATAGCTCCATTAGTAAAGTGTCTGCTGTTAGTATAACGGTCATGGGTTCTAATCCTGGGTATGACTGCCAAGAAATGTGTGATTTAAAATAAATGACAATGAAATGTATATATACAGTATATACAGGGTTTTTTTCAGCACACACACAAACACACATGCACGCACGCACACACACACACACACACACACACACACACACACACACACACTCTCTCTCTCTCTCTCTTATCTAAATATAGGGGGGGGCACCAATATTTATCTCGCCTCCGGGCTACTGGGACGAAGTTACGCCACTGTGTGCAGTGGTGTATGCCGGCTTAATGTGGAATGACAATTGTGCTGGACTATTGCCCCTTTGGGCAGTAGGACTGCTAGTGATTTGGGACTGCAAGTGCCTCAGTAGTTTCCTGTTATCAGAGAAGCTCTCTCTCTCTATGTTTATCATATGTATATACCTTTATGTTTATGCTACAATGCAGTGTTAATGTTTAGTTTTTGGAGTCTGGGGGCAGTGGACTGTGAGCCACAGTGCTGCTGATCCCCAGGGACAGGCATCCATCACACAATTTCAAATTATTAAAGTTACTAGAAGGCTTATAAAATATACTAGGTAGCGTTTAATACCACATGATCATTGATAAAAACACAATTTATTACACATAATAGAAAACGATAACAATTATAATAAAAGACACTCATAAAATGTTACAGTTAAAGATGGTCAAATGAATCACAGAATATCTTTCAGACTTATATAGGCAATTAGTATGCGTGTCAGAGGTTTTTTCTGGAGTTTAGAATAGTAACAGAATAATTAATAATCAAGCGCTGGATGGGTACTCAAATATAATTACCACTGTCAGTAGTTGCAAGCGGAGACTCTCAGTATATGATCAGTCAGTCTCAACGCTGGGTCCATACAGCTGATTCTCAGTGTTACCCGAATGGTATTTTGAGCAATGACATGTGGAGCGGCCGTTAGTTAATAGTCTGCATGCATGCACAACCAGTGATCCTGATTAGATGGCTCCGTCTCGCAGCTCACCAGCAAGGGAGCAAGAGCAATTGATGTTAATTGTTAACCCGACTCGGTGGGTGCTCCGTAGCTGCTGGGTGTTGTGCGGCACGTGCGGCGATGCAGTAAGCCGCTGGATATGAAGAGCAGGTGCGGCAATATGTAAACCTTGTACAGGTGTATGTTCAACCAGAGTCACCTGCAAACACCAGTAACTCCAAGAGTCCCTCGTCTGTGTCCTCAATGCATTTTTCCACACACCGGGCGACTTTGTCAAGAGGCAGAGGCTGCTGATCTGCAGTTGTTAACATACACCCGCCTACACAGCGCCAACAAACCTTATTTTGTTTATTCTAGAAGGCTGATGCACACCACCCAACTGTCCCGAGTTCAGCGGGACAGTCCCGCTAATTGGACACTGCCCCGCTGTCCCTCCTGCGGGCCATGGAGGGGGGAGGGGACAGTTGGGAGAGCCTGTGATCACCGCTGCTCTGCTATGCAAAGCAGCCAGTGATCACTGAGTAGATGCCATGCGCATGCATCTAATCAATGCAGGGAGGTGAGCCGGGGGGCTACCCAACTGCTCAGGGAGCACTAGGCACGCCCCCCAAAATGATGATTAACAGGGTCTGTACAGCGAGGCCCTGCCCCCTTCACTCAATGCCCCACCCCTCACCCAAAACCCCACCCCTTTTTGAGTGTCAGGTCCTGCTGCAGGACTTTCTAAAGTTGGGAGGTATGCTTATGTATTAACCTTACCCCCCCCCACACACACATACACACACACATACACACACACACACACGCACTGTTATATGTGATCTGCGCTGCAGTCACCACTGGATAGAGGCATAAATCCTGGAGTATTATGACAACCTAGGGGAAGACAATACGAGGATCCCTATGTTTTTTAAGTAAAATTGGTGTAATGGAAATAGAAAGTACATATTCTGGACTAGCACCGGGGCTCTTACCTCAGGAGCATTCTCATAGCAAATTTATGTTCACCGTCTGTTAAAAGGAGGTGAAGTAATAGGAAAAGGACATAAAGTGAAAAAGATGATATCATGATAATGCGACACTGAGGATTATAAAGGAAAGATTAGCATTCCCTATAGCTAGGGTTACTGCTTTATAAGATTGACAGTGCTCCTTTCACAAATACATAATAGAGCTAATAAAAGTTTTAGTGCTCTTCTCCCTAAGTGCCCTTGGCGACAATCAGTGAAATTGTCTTGTTCATAAAGTTGGCTCCTACAAAAAGCAAATGTGCGTGGATTTTGAATTTATAAAGTGAGCATCTCATGAAGAACAATTTGGGCTTGCTATTAATTATTTAATGTGTACAAAAGATCGGCGCTCTACAGTACACACACTATATCCAATTGGATTCAGACAGCTGCTCACCAGTTGTGGGCGGGCTGCCCCAACAATAGATCAAAATGGATGTGAAAAAAAGAAAAGAAAGAATGGGAGCACTGGATGAATCTAATATATATTTTTTTATTAAAATATTATTATATCAACCACGTAAAAATACAGTACATAAACTGGCCTAAAAATGATGAACAATTAATAATGTATGAATATATACAAGACTGCCATATCTCCTGAACCAATATGAATAAGAAAACCTTTAATAGACCTTAATTAAGGGCTGCATTGGTGCTTCATGAAAATCAGCCGTGCGTCCACGAGTTGAAATATTTATAAAAAGGAGACTGATGAAAAAGTGCCTCTGTTATAAATCACTGTTAAAGTGTACACTCTCTTCTCCTTGTACACAAAAGAACCTCATTGGCAAAGAGTATCCCAGTATTGAAATTGCGGACACCCGCGCTGTATTATTAAGTGACAAATGAACGGTGATGGTCAAATTCACTTGTAGTATATCACCTGATGTGAGAGCCTCTCCGTCAAAGGCGCTGTACTGAGCCGGGTTTGCAGCGGCTCTGTGCAGTGAAAGTACAGCTGGTCACGTCGCCAGTGAACCATCCAGACAAACGCGGTTGTTTTCTCCGCTAAAGGGTACTGTACCAATTTGAATGTGCAGCAGTGCAGAAAGATTGGAGCAGCAAATTCCCCAGCCGCTGGTGAAAAGTCCATTTTAATTGCGGCTACGGTCCACTCGATATATACGGCTCACGGAGTGTCAGGAGAATGCAGCAGTCAGATGAAGTCCTTCAATGGAGTACCTTAACGCGTTTCTCGGCCTACAACGCTGGCTTGCAAACATGTGGTAAAAAATAACAACAAGATAGTTTCTTATACTACTCAAGAAACATTTGAAATAACTGATTTTTTAAATTGTCAATCACAATATGTAATCTATGTAGTCCAATGTAGGTGTGGATTACAGTATGTGGGTAGAACTATTAGAACTGTTAACATCCGTTTTTTGGAACATAGGAGAAATATTCTCAAAGGTGTACTAATCCATAGTTTGTCTCAACACATCTATAGATGTACACAAGGAGCAATTGAAGATGTGACCATTACGGCCATTGAAAAAATAAATTCTACTAAAAGAGGAGGAGATAGGTACAATCTCCTATGCAAACGTGAAGCGTTTTGGATTTTTAAACTCAGGTCTTAATGACACAGTAGAACTAAATAATGTATGATCCTCTTGATAGATGAGGTATGCTATCATAGATATGTGTTTTTTCTGATATGATAGTCTTGAGAAGATCTTTGCAATATCCAGTATTGGTAGTCATTCATATATGCCGTGTGCTACTGCCTCACCTGACTACCTCCAGTCAGGGGCGGAACTCCCGGAGACAGCGGAGTCTGTTGCCGCCGGGCTCCTGGCCATGAAGGGGGCACGGCGCCTACAGCTGCTCCGTTGTCCCCCGTTCCGTTCACACGATACGTTTCTGTAGTGCAGCAGGAGCTGCTAGAGGAGCAGCAGCTGACGAACGAACGAGCGAGCGCAGCGCTATCAGCATCAGCGGCGCTCGCTCCTCCTCCTCTCTGTGCTGTCTGCTGCTGTGTGCTCTGGCCTGGGTCGCAGATGTCACGTGACATCCTCCCGCGACCCAGAGCAGCCGCCCGCCAGGACACATAAGAAAAGAGCCGCCAGGAGAGAGTGGTAGTGCGGGATAGCGGAGCTGTCACAGTCAGGAGCGTGGACTCCTGTAAAGTACCCTACACTCAGTATGTAAAAATGCAAGCACTTTCGGAAAGAGAGAGGGGGGGGGGGGTTTGACACATAAACATAAAATAGCAGCAGGTTCGGCACTCATAGTGACTCACACACAGGTACACTGATGGCCATTAACCCTGCCACCAGTGTACCTGTGTGTGAGTCACTATGAGTGCTGAACCTGCTGCTATTTTGTGTAATCCTTCTGTTTGGGCACCTGCTGCAGCAACCAGCTTAAAGGGAGAGCCGGACAAAGTGGATTTATATATATATATATATATATATATATATATATATATAGTGTTCACTCTAAGCTTCTTTCGCAGGGCGCTGCGCCCTGCCCCTTTTTTGAGTGACAGAATGCCGCCCTGCCCGTTTGTGCCCGCCCTGCTAAGGACTGCTCTTCTCCCCCCGCCGCGCTGTCACTTCTCCCCCCGCCGTGCTGTCACTTCTCCCCCCGCCGTGCTGTCACTTCTCCCCCCCGCCGCGCTGATATCTCTCAGCTGAAGGCGGAGACAGGGTCAGCGTGCAGCGGGGAGGAGCAGCCAATCAGAGCCTGTGGTGTCTCCCGCCAGTCCTCCGGCATGGTTTGATTCCCCCTCACCATGGCGCTGTGCGCTGACCTGGGCTCCGCTGTCAGCATCAAGAGACCGGCCCCGCTGACCCGGCACAGCGCTCTCCTCTGCAACGGTGAGTGCCGCTCTGCATCGGCCCTGTGCCCGTCCTCCCTTTCCTCCTAGTGCTCTCTCCCTGTTGCAGTGTGCCTCAGTGTTCTCTCCCTGTTGCAGTGTGCCTCAGTGTTCTCTCCCTGTTGCAGTGTGCCTCAGTGTTCTCTCCCTGGTGCAGTGTGCCTCAGTGTTCTCTCCCTGGTGCAGTGTGCCTCAGTGTTCTCTCCCTGGTGCAGTGTGCCTCAGTGTTCTCTCCCTGGTGCAATGTGCCTCAGTGTTCTCTCCCTGGTGCAGTGTGCCTCAGTGTTCTCTCCCTGGTGCAATGTGCCTCAGTGTTCTCTCGCTGGTGCAATGTGCCTCAGTGTTCTCTCCCTGGTGCAAAGTGCCTCAGTGTTCTCTCCCTGGTGCAATGTGCCTCAGTGTTCTCTCCCTGGTGCAGTGTGCCTCAGTGTTCTCTCCCTGGTGCAGTGTGCCTCAGTGTTCTCTCCCTGGTGCAGTGTGCCTCAGTGTTCTCTACCTGTTGCAGTGTGCCTCAGTGTTCTCTCCCTGGTGCAATGTGCCTCAGTGTTCTCTCCCTGGTGCAGTGTGCCTCAGTGTTCTCTCCCTGGTGCAATGTGCCTCAGTGTTCTCTCCCTGGTGCAATGTGCCTCAGTGTTCTCTCCCTGGTGCAGTGTGCCTCAGTGTTCTCTCCCTGGTGCAGTGTGCCTCAGTGTTCTCTCCCTGGTGCAATGTGCCTCAGTGTTCTCTCCCTGGTGCAATGTGCCTCAGTGTTCTCTCCCTGGTGCAATGTGCCTCAGTGTTCTCTCCCTGGTGCAATGTGCCTCAGTGCTCTATCCCTGGTGCAATGTGCCTCAGTGTTCTCTCCCTGGTGCAATGTGCCTCAGTGTTCTCTCCCTGGTGCAATGTGCCTCAGTGTTCTCTCCCTGGTGCAGTGTGCCTCAGTGTTCTCTCCCTGGTGCAATGTGCCTCAGTGCTCTATCCCTGGTGCAGTGTGCCTCAGTGTTCGCTCCCTGGTGCAATGTGCCTCAGTGTTCTCTCCCTGGTGCAGTGTGTCTCAGTGCTCTGCCTGGTGCAATGTGTATAACGTGCTCTATCTGGTGCAATATGTATAACGTGCTCTACCTGGCGCAGTGTGTATAGGAGGTTCTACCTGGTGCAATGTGTATAACGTGCTCTATCTGGCGCAATATGTATAACGTGCTCTACCTGGCGCAGTGTGTATAGGAGGTTCTACCTGGTGCAATGTGTATAAGCGGCACTGTTGTGTGGTATAATGTGATTTGGTACTATTATGTGGTCACGCCCCTTCCCCACGAAACAACGCCCCTAAATTTTTGCTTCGGCGCGCACTGTCCATGCTTTCACCTATAGGAATGGGAGCACCAAGCATTATAGTATGTACCTAATTTTGCCCTTCTAACTTAAAAATGTGCCCTCACGAATGAAAAATGTGCCCTCCCCGTGATCAGCACCCTGCCCTAAAAAAATCCTAGAGTGAACACTATATATATATACATACATACATACATACACACACACACACACACACACACACACACACACACACACACACACACACACACACACACACACACAGCGGTGTGGCACTCAAGGCAATAATGACAGAACTCCAATAATGCTGGTAGTCTACCAGCATTATTGGAGTTCTGTCATTATTGCCTTGAGTGCCGCACAGCTGTTCGCTGTATACACATTACTCTTTCGGAGGCACCGGGTGTCTAAAGCTCTGGTATACGGGAGTGCTGGGTCATTTGCTGTGTATCTATCTATCTATCTATCTATCTATCTATCTATCTATCTATCTATCTATATATATCATAAATGCATGCGGCTCCCAGACAGTAAACACAGCTTAGACCATGGCTAGCGTATGAACATTTCACACTGTCCCCAATTCTCAGTCCCCTTCCATTGCACATTGCTCTTTGTGTTGATCTCCTATTTGCTTGACCTCTCAATGCCAGACTGGCCACTTATTTGTATATCTTCAAGTCCATTCTACTTGCCTGTAGGCAGAGCGCTGGCTGGGTGTTACTGTGATGTAATTTGTCTATATGGAACTTCCACTTTAAAAACGTAAGTTACAGGCAGTATGGATGTTGTAATGGGCAGTATGGACGGTGTAATGGATAACATTACTCCCTTGCAGCACTGAGGTCATGGGTTTTACTCTCACCATGAGCCTAACTGTGTGGAGTTTGTATATTCTCCCCATGCTTGTGTGGGTTTTCTCCCACAATCAAAAAATATACTGGTAGGTTCATTGTCACTCAACAAAAATGAACCCAAGTGTGTGTGTACATGGGCAGGCTAGATGGGCCAAGTGGTTATCTGCCATCAAAATTTGTGTTACTGAAAACTATCATAGACTGCTATAGCACCAGTAGCCAGGAATTAAGTGGGACATTTATATTCTTTCTGTGCTACTGTACATGCATAATTTGGAAAAATCCGGTGTGGATCATTAGATCGACAGTGTCTAGGTCGACAATGTTTAGGTCGACAGGGTTGGAAGGTCGATAGGGTTTCTAGGTCAACATGTGCTAGGTCAACTGGTCAAAAGGTCGACATGAGTTTCACATTTTTTTTTTTTTTTTACTTTTTCATACTTAACGATCCACGTGGACTACGATAGGAACGGTAATCTGTGCCTTCATGGTGATCTATGCTTACTTGCATTTTTGTTGCCTGTATAACCGTAAATCAGGCTCAAATTTGTTTTACAAAGAGTCGGCATGGGAAGGGGGGGCACCAACATTTATCTTGCCTCCGGGCACCTGGGACGAACTTACGCCACTGCCTCCAGTCCATGTAATTCTGGAGGTCTTGGGTGACGCACTGACACACGGCATAGATTCTTCTCCTCTTTTCCATTTTAAAGAAGTATCTCTTCAAAGAATTCTTGTGTATTTGAATTATATGCTATCCTAAGAACATCATTGTATCTATTATTTGATTAATAATACATTTTATTGCCGCAATTTAAATATGTATATGACGTTTATTGTTTTCTAAATAAGTTTATAATGAAATTTACAATGTAATTCATAATATAAAAGAAGGATTTAAATTCCTTCATAATACACTTTTTTTCTTTTCTTCTTTCTGAACGATTGTATTGAGCCCATTGAAGATATTTAATATCTTTAGAATTAGTATGTTAGGCGCCGGGGTCCGCTCGTCTGCTCGGCGCCTAGCAACCAGGGACGCCGTGCGCGTACAGCCGCCGGCTCCCTGGCAACGCTAGACGCCGGGCGCGCTGAGCCGCACGGACCCTAGCAACGGGGACGCCACTGGCGGACCGCGTTCCCCGTTGCTGGGTCCATTTGAAATTATAGTGCACCTGTTCTCTAGCCGTGCAGCAAGGCAGCTGCACGGCATTTATGCTAATCAGCTCTGTCAGCAGCTGATTGGAGGACTCCTGTTTTAATAC
Source organism: Pseudophryne corroboree (assembly GCF_028390025.1). Lineage (NCBI taxonomy): Eukaryota > Metazoa > Chordata > Amphibia > Anura > Myobatrachidae > Pseudophryne > Pseudophryne corroboree. The sequence continues at coordinate 396,057,748 of NC_086450.1, read as the reverse complement.
ACTCTCAGGGCTTCTCACAGACGCCAGTAATAGCTTCCTGCATGCTGTCTTTGTTTGCTGAGAGTCTGTTTCCAGTCCTGCTGTATCCGGTCGTTCCAGTCTTCTGAAGTCCTGTACTCGGGAGTTGTCATCTCGTCCCTGGAGTCCTGACTGATCACCGTTTAACATCCAGTGGTGTTCGTGAGTCGCGGCTTTGCCGTGTGTAGCGGCTTGGCCGCTTTACCCTTTATTATTTGTGTTTGGAGCATTTTGCGGAGGGTTCCGCTTCCACATGTCCACTCTGGTATCCGGCGGTGCTGGGTAGGAGTATTGGACAAGTGGATTTTGGTTGTCTTTTTCCCTGGCGGTTTTTCCGCACATACTTTAGGTTTTGTTAGTTAGCTCGTAGCCCCTGGCCTGTTTGTTAGTTAGAGGTCCTCTTGTTATCATTCTGCCTCGGATTTCCCTTTGTCTCTCATTAAGACCGGGGGGCACCGGAGTTGGGGAGACATAATCCGCCCTTCAAACGTGGCTGCCAAGGGCTCAAGAAACCATAGTCTCGCAAGGGATTTCCGATAGCACGGGTGAGACAACAGAGTTAGGGCGCCAGGGGCTATTATTCTTTCCTGCTCCCGTTACCAGCATTCCATTCCAGTGCTCCGGTCATTGTCATAAGATCTCCTCTGGCCAGGAGTGCTGGAATCATAACATTATTACCGGCCAATACCAAAACTTAAAATTAAACGGGGTTAATTTTTTCTCATTCAGTTTTGTGAGAGTTTATCGGCCTCATGAATCCAACAGGTTTAGGGCCAAATCCTGGTCAGCTCTTAGTCAGCCAGATTCAAGAACTTACTCAGATGGTTCAGGATCTTTCTCTTCGGGTGAAGTCGCAGGAAGATCTTTTGCGAGCTTCCCCGAGGGTAGTCCCTGAACCAAAGATGCATTTGCCTGACCGTTTTTCTGGTGATAGGAAAGAGTTTTTTAATTTTAAAGAATCCTGTAAACTTTATTTTCGTTTAAGACCAATTTCCTCGGGTACTGAATCTCAGCGGGTCGGGTTTGTGGTTTCTTTGCTCCAGGGGGATCCTCAGACCTGGGCATTTGGTTTGAAGGCAGAGGATCCGGCATTGTTGTCAGTGGACGCTTTTTTTGGGTCTTTAGGGTTCTTGTATGATGACCCTGATAGAGAGGCATCCGCTGAAAGTCAGTTGCGCGCTCTCAGACAGGGTAGAAATCCTGCAGAGGTTTATTGTACTGAGTTTCGCCGTTGGTCGAACGACTGTGGCTGGAATGACCCAGCCCTGCGCAGTCAGTTTCGCCTCGGCTTATCGGAGTCTATAAAAGACAGTCTCCTTCAGTACCCCGTTCCTGAGACTCTCGATAAACTCATGGAGCTTTCTATTAAGATTGATCGTCGTCTCAGAGAGCGGAGGGCTGAAAAAGGAGCACCTGTAAGGTCAAGTCCATGTGTATATTCCATTCCTGAGGACGTAGAGGAGCCCATGCAGATGGGTCTCTCCCGGCTGTCTCCTGAAGAAAGAGCCAGAAGGCAAAATTCTGGTCTTTGTCTGTACTGTGGGGGTAAGGGACATTTTGCTCGTAATTGTCCGAACAAGTCGGGAAACGCCTTGACCAGGGGAATTGTGAGGGGGTTCACCTAGGTCTGCAGCTTATCTCCTCGAATAACTCCCTTTTAGTCCCAGCTAAGGTTTCCTTTGGCAGCCTCAGTTTTTCGGTGTCGGCTTTTGTTGACAGTGGAGCTGCAGGAAATTTTATGGATTTAACTTGGGCTAAGGCCTTAGGCATTCCTCAGTTACCTTTGGGTAGGTGTGTCACCATGCATGGCTTAGATGGGAATCCACTGTCCAATGGGGTTATTTCCCTCTGTACACCCCCTGTATTACTTACAGTAGGAGCTCTACATTCTGAAAAAATCGAGTTCTTCCTTACTCATTGCCCAGCAGTTCCAGTGGTTCTGGGTCACCCTTGGCTGGCCTTTCATAATCCCACCATTGATTGGCGGTCGGGGGAGATTTCACAATGGGGTACCTTTTGTGATAAGGAATGTATTACGTTTCTAGTCAGAATAGCAGCTGCCATTCCTGAACTCATTCCTGTGGAATACCAGGAGTTTGCTGATGTGTTCTCCAAGGGCAATGCGGACATTCTGCCTCCCCATCGGCCTTATGATTGTGCTATTGAGCTAATTCCTGGTGCCGCATTGCCAAAGGGAAGGTTATATGCTTTATCCGGGCCAGAAACTGCGGCCATGAATGATTATGTTAAGGAGAGCCTAGGGAAAGGATTTATTAGACCATCAAAATCTCCTTTAAGTGCAGGCTTCTTCTTTGTGGAGAAAAAGGATGGCTCGCTTAGACCTTGCATTGACTTTAGAGCCCTGAATAAGATCTCAGTTAAAAATACTTATCCTTTGCCGCTGATTTCTGTCCTCTTTGATCAGTTACGTTCGGCTGTGATTTTTTCTAAAATTGACCTAAGAGGAGCATACAACCTCATCCGAATCAAATCTGGAGATGAGTGGAAGACGGCCTTCAGTACACAGTCGGGTCACTACGAGTACCTGGTGATGCCGTTCGGCTTGTCTAACGCTCCAGCAGTTTTTCAGGACCTCATTAACGATGTGCTCCGTGATTTCCTAGGGAAATTCGTGGTCGTTTACTTAGACGACATCCTGATTTATTCTGAGTCAATGGAACAACATGTTACCCAGGTGCGTCAGGTTCTTCAAAAGTTACGTGAGAATCATTTATATGCCAAGCTGGAGAAATGTGAGTTTCATGTCACGGAGGTATCTTTTTTAGGGTACATTATTTCCCCTCGGGGATTTTTCATGGAACCTAAGAAGCTCCAGGCCATCCTTAGTTGGGCGCAACCCACCAATTTAAAAGCAATTCAGCGCTTTTTAGGGTTTGCAAATTATTATAGGAGGTTCATTCATTCTTTTTCTGACCTGGTTGCTCCCATTGTAGCTCTGACAAAGAAGGAGCAGATCCTACCAACTGGTCGCGTGAAGCTGAGTTGTCCTTTCGGGCCTTGAAACAAGCCTTTGTCTCGGCTCCAGTCCTCAGACATCCCAATCCGGAATTGCCCTTTGTTGTGGAGGTTGATGCCTCGGAGGTTGGAGTGGGGGCTATCCTATCTCAAAAGGATCCGGAGTCTCTGGAACTACATCCTTGTGCCTTTATGTCCAGGAAATTCTCCTCCGCTGAATCCAACTATGACGTTGGTAATCGGGAGTTACTGGCAATAAAGTGGGCTTTCGAGGAGTGGAGGCATTGGCTGGAGGGAGCAAAACATACTATTTCAGTATTGACTGACCATAAAAACCTGCAATACATCGAATCAGCTAAGCGGCTGAATGCCCGGCAGGCTCGTTGGGCTTTATTTTTTACTCGTTTCAAATTTATAATCACTTTCAGGCCTGGTTCCAAGAATACCAAGGCTGATGCCGTGTCACGCAGCTTTCTTCCGGTTCACAATAACAGTCCTGTTACTCCCATACTTCCATCTTCAGTCATTTGGGCAGGCCTCACACAAGATTTATTTACCCAGTTAAAACAGCTTCAACACCAAGCTCCTGGAAATACTCCTGCTGGTCGTCTTTACGTCCCTGAGTTTTTGAGAGCTACTGTTTTGACTGAATTCCATGATAACAAAGTTTCCGGGCATCCGGGGATCTCTAAGACTTTGGAGTTAATCTCCCGCTCAGTATGGTGGCCTGGTCTTTCTAAAGACGTTAAGGAGTTTGTTTTTTCATGTCAGGTTTGTGCACAGCATAAGGTTCCCAGTTCCTTGCCTATCGGGCAACTTATGCCCTTAAATGTCCCTCTCAGGCCATGGTCTCATATTTCCATGGATTTTGTGGTAGACCTTCCCCTTTCAGCCGGATTCCGAGTCATATGGGTGGTAGTGGACCGTTTTAGCAAGATGGCTCATTTCATTGCTCTTCCCCGACTGCCATCTGCCCAAGGATTGGCAGTTTTGTTTCTCCGCCATGTTTTCAGACTTCATGGGTTGCCCACTGATATTGTTTCTGATCGGGGTCCACAATTCATCGCACAATTCTGGAAGTGTTTTTGTGCTTCATTAAAGATGAAATTGTCGTTAACATCCGGTTACCACCCACAATCCAACGGGCAAACCGAGCGAGTTAACCAATCATTGAAACAGTATTTGCGTTTGTATTCAGCCAAACTCCAGAATGATTGGTCCGAGTTTCTTCCGTTGGCGGAGTTTGCTTACAATAATTCTTGTCATTACTCCACTAATGTGTCGCCATTCTTTTCAGTTTTTGGTTTTCACCCCAGAGCGAATTCTTTTTTTCATCATTCCTCAGTTTCCTCGCTAACCTTAACCTCCCATCTCAGAGCCATTTGGAAAAAAGTGCACCTTGCTCTCAGAAAAGCGGCCTTTCGAGAGAAAATTTTTTCTGACAGGCTCCGACGTCCTTGCACTTTTAAGGTGGGAGATAGAGTATGGTTGTCGACTCGTAACATCAGGCTTCGACAATCCTCGGCTAGATTGGGACCCAAATTTATTGGATCATTTCTTATTATTAAAAAAATCAACCCAGTTGCTTTCCGGTTACGTTTACCAAGATCTCTCAGGATTGGAAATACGTTTCATTGCTCCCTGTTGAAACCATACGTTTCTTCCAGTAGATTTCCTCGGAGGATCTCTCAGGGTAGATCTCCGGTGGATGTACAGGGACAACAGGAGTTCTTGGTGGAGAAGGTTCTCGATTCCAAATTGTCCCGGGGCCGGCTTTATTTTCTGGTTCACTGGAGAGGCTATGGTCCGGAGGAAAGGTCTTGGGTCCTGGATAAGGATCTTCATGCCCCGAGGCTCAAGAGGGCATTTTTTCGGGAATTTCCTCGGAAACCTGGCTTTAGGGGTTCCTTGACCCCTCCTCAAGGGGGGGGTACTGTTAGGCGCCGGGGTCCGCTCGTCTGCCCGGCGCCTAGCAACCAGGGACGCCGTGCGCGTACAGCCGCCGGCTCCCTGGCAACGCTAGACGCCGGGCGCGCTGAGCCGCACGGACCCTAGCAACGGGGACGCCACTGGCGGACCGCGTTCCCCGTTGCTGGGTCCATTTGAAATTATAGTGCACCTGTTCTCTAGCCGTGCAGCAAGGCAGCTGCACGGCATTTATGCTAATCAGCTCTGTCAGCAGCTGATTGGAGGACTCCTGTTTTAATACACTCTCAGGGCTTCTCACAGACGCCGGTAATAGCTTCCTGCATGCTGTCTTTGTTTGCTGAGAGTCTGTTTCCAGTCCTGCTGTATCCGGTCGTTCCAGTCTTCTGAAGTCCTGTACTCGGGAGTTGTCATCTCTTCCCTGGAGTCCTGACTGATCACCGTTTAACATCCAGTGGTGTTCGTGAGTCGCGGCTTTGCCGTGTGTAGCGGCTTGGCCGCTTTACCCTTTATTATTTGTGTTTGGAGCATTTTGCGGAGGGTTCCGCTTCCACAGGTCCACTCTGGTATCCGGCGGTGCTGGGTAGGAGTATTGGACAAGTGGATTTTGGTTGTCTTTTTCCCTGGCGGTTTTTCCGCACATACTTTAGGTTTTGTTAGTTAGCTCGTAGCCCCTGGCCTGTTTGTTAGTTAGAGGTCCTCTTGTTATCATTCTGCCTCGGATTTCCCTTTGTCTCTCATTAAGACCGGGGGGCACCGGAGTTGGGCAGACATAATCCGCACTTCAAACGTGGCTGCCAAGGGCTCAAGAAACCATAGTCTCGCAAGGGATTTCCGATAGCACGGGTGAGACAACAGAGTTAGGGCGCCAGGGGCTATTATTCTTTCCTGCTCCCGTTACCAGCATTCCATTCCAGTGCTCCGGTCATTGTCATAAGATCTCCTCTGGCCAGGAGTGCTGGAATCATAACATAGTAGATGAATAGCAATTGATATATCTCAGATAATTATATATTTTGCAGTAGGTTTTTATATTTGTGTTTGGATATACATGTCCATATATTTACATTTTTTATATACCTTTCTTTTCATACACTTTTTCAGTGGTTTAATATACTGGCTTAGTTTAACAGGAGACCTGTGTTTGGAATCAATTGAATTTAATGGCACAGCTGATTAGGATTTTCTAATTAATAGGGTATATATACTAAGGCTAGCCACTATCTGTCTATTAATTTCCTTCTGATGAAACAACCAGCGTTGTAGGCCGAGAAACGCATTAAGGTACTCCATTGAAGGACTTCATCTGACTGCTGCATTCTCCTGACACTCCGTGAGCCGTATATATCGAGTGGACCGTAGCCGCAATTAAAATGGACTTTTCACCAGCGGCTGGGGAATTTGCTGCTCCAATCTTTCTGCACTGCTGCACATTCAAATTGGTACAGTACCCTTTAGCGGAGAAAACAACCGCGTTTGTCTGGATGGTTCACTGGCGACGTGACCAGCTGTACTTTCACTGCACAGAGCCGCTGCAAACCCGGCTCAGTACAACGCCTTTTACGGAGAGGCTCTCACATCAGGTGATATACTACAAGTGAATTTGACCATCACCGTTCATTTGTCACTTAATAATACAGCGCGGGTGTCCGCAATTTCAATACTGGGATACTCTTTGCCAATGAGGTTCTTTTGTGTACAAGGAGAAGAGAGTGTACACTTTAACAGTGATTTATAACAGAGGCACTTTTTCATCAGTCTCCTTTTTATAAATATTTCAACTCGTGGACGCACGGCTGATTTTCATGAAGCACCAATGCAGCCCTTAATTAAGGTCTATTAAAGGTTTTCTTATTCATATTGGTTCAGGAGATATGGCAGTCTTGTATATATTTATACAGTATTAATTGTTCATCATTTTTAGGCCAGTTTATGTACTGTATTTTTACGTGGTTGATATAATAATATTTTAATAAAAAAATATATATTAGATTCATCCAGCGCTCCCATTCTTTCTTTTTTTCACATCTATTAATTATTTAACCATGCTTTTTACAGTATGTTCTCCATATACTAGACATATGTGCACCTCCAATATTATAGTCGTTAGCAGTGCTGGAAATGTTTTCCCTAAAATACTTCTCAAGTACCTTATTGATGTGATCTATAACCACTTGATCCTGTAGCAGTGTGGGGTTAATACTCCCAAGTCCAGTTCTTTGGTTCTGTTTCAGAAAAGGGCATATGTATCAAAGCTTGCAGAGAGATAAAGTGGAAAGAGATAAAGGGCCCGATTCAGACCTGATCGCTGTTGTGTGTTTTCGCACAGCGGACGATTATCGAACTACTGCGCATGCATATGTACCGCAATGTGCGTCGCCAAACAGCGACAGGATGGTGAGAAATTTCAATCACACGGCTGTTGGCAAGGTGATTGACAAAAAGAGGACATTTTTGGGTTGTAACTGACCATTTTCTGTCAGTGTCAGAAAAAACGCAGGCGTGCCCAATCGTTTTCAGGGCGGGTGTGTGACGTCAGCTCCGGCCCCGATCATCCTGATTTCTTCGCACTGGAGGAGTAAGTATTGAGCTACGCACAGACTGCACAGACTGCACAGAATGGGAAAAACATTCAATGGTGAGTGTGATGCGAACAGATTTGCAGCTGTCCGCTGAGGGGATTTTTCGCACGGCGTACACATGCAATCGCACACCTGCACGGGGCAAATTTTCACTCCCCCTGTGAGGCGGCTATCTGACCGCAGAACAGTGTAAATTGCAGCACAGCGATCAGGTCTGATTTAGGCCCCTAGTACCAACCAACTGACGTATTTCAATCATAGCAGTAAATGGTTGAAACAACGAAAGGGGGGGGGGGGGAGTGCTTATACCGCTTCCCCGCCCTGTATTAATGCACCAGTGCGTGCCCAGTGACAGTGGCACTGCTATCTAAAAGATAGCACGCCGATGTGCAGGGCAACGCTGCTGACCGTCCCGACACCTGCAGCTATCAATTTTGACTGTTGCATGGAGTCGATGCCCTATATCCATAGCAGGGACAGCTCTGTTCCTGGCTGTGGCAGGTGCCAGCTCCGGGATGCACACAAGAGCTCTCACGTGAGTAGGAACATCTCGCACATGCCCAGTGAGCCAACTGGGGGAGTGACACCGTGCATCAGCACTAGGCTCATGCGCTGTAGGGGCCCTGGCAGGGATCACCGGAGGGGGGTGTTTCCACTACCCCTGTCCAGAGGGAAGAGCCATACTGGCACAATATGTTGTTTTTATACATCTGCCCTATAACCTGTAACAAGGCAGTTAGAAGGTGATTGGTTGATACATTATCTCTCTTTCTCTACTGTATTTCTCTCCAAACTTTAATACCTATGCCCCAAGATGAGTTCTGGCATAGCATAGCCAGGGTAAATAACTGGACCAATCTCCATCCCTATTTTCTAAATCCTATACAGAAATTTTTGATAACCAAGTTATCAATACAGATGTGGCAAGTATATCACTTCTCCAGAAGCATGGAATAGCTGCAGTCCTTCCTCACAATGGAGCAGATTACAAAGAGGTTGGATTTTACAGTATTCAGTTATCTTGTCGACATACATAATGTCAACATACAGCATTTCTTTATTATGGGCACATCTAGTGCTTAAAGTGGTCCTAGAGAGGGGGTGGAACTGACCCCCCCCCACGTCCGTGAAATAAGGGGATTGCGCCGCATGCCGCAATAAAGGGGTGTGGTCTCAAAAAGAAAGGGGCATGGTTACCCAATAGTATCCCCAATTCAAATTACACCGCACAGTAGCACAATCATATTCACATTACACAACATAGTAGTGTCCCTTATTCTTGTTATGACACACATTAGTACACCTTATACACAAAGCCCACAGTTTAGCACCCCAAATACACATAATGCCCACAGCAATGGTGCCCCTTATACAATGCCCTCAGTAGTAGTGCCCCTTATGCAATGCCCACTGTAGTGGTAGTGCCTACAGTTGTAATGCTCCTTATGTAGAGCCCATAGTATTGGTGCCCCTTATACAGTGCCCCCAGTAGTAGTGTCCCTTATGTCCCCAGGAGTGATGCCACTTATTAAGTTCCCCCTATGCAATGCCCTCATTAATAGCGACCCCAGTAGTAATGCCCCCAGTGGTAATGCCCCCGTGTAGTGTTGCCCGCAATAGTTATGCCCCCAGTAGATATGCCATAAGTTAGTAGTTATGCCCCCAGTAGATATGCCCCCTGTAGTTATGCCCCAGTAGTTATGCCCCCAGTCTGTAGTTATGCCTCCAGTCAGTAGTTATGCCCCAAGTAGATATGCCCTTAGTAGTTATGCCCCCAGTCAGAGTATATGCCCCAGTAGTTGTGCCCCCAGTAGTTGTACCCCCAATAGATGTGCCACCAGTAGTTGTGCCCAGTAGTAGCGCTGCTTACACACATACACACAAAACAAAAAACCCCACAGTACTCAACAGCCTCGCTCCTGCTTCCGGACTGCTGCCCTCCGCATGGCCGCCCGCTCCTCGGATCTATAGGAGAGAGACATTATGATGTCTCTCCCATAGCGCCGCAAAGTGCCTGAGCCGGGCACCCGCTGGTAACAAAATCTCAGTGGGCGCCCGGCATCTCCTTGGGTTAGGTGAGCCGGAGGTGGCGGAACTGCGTTACAGCTCCAAATGGAACTGACGAAATGCACACCTTGCGAGTAGAGTGGGCCTTAATAGACGTAGGACGCAGCAATTCTGCCGTAGAATACGCATGCTGGATAAGTGAACCTGATCCAGCGAGAGATCATCTGCTTAGAAGCAGGACACCCAAGTTTCTTGGGATCATACAGGACAAACAGAGAGTCCGATTTTCTGTGACGAGTAGTCCTCTTCACATAGATTTACAGAGCCCTTACAACATCCAAGGACTTTGATGAAATTTAGGAGTCAGTAGCAACTGGCACCACAATAGGTTGGTTAATATGAAATGCTGACACATTAGGAACTGCTAATGTGTCCGGAGCTCAGCTCTATCTTCATGGAAGATCAAGTAGGGGCTCTCACAAGACAAAGCCCCCAGCTCCGGCACCCGTCTAGCAGAAGCTAAGGCCAACAAAGTGACAGCCTTCCATGTGAGATACTTGACCTCAACCTCCTGTAGAGGCTCGAACCAATCCGAATGGATAAACTGCAGCACCACGTTAAGATCCCATGGTGCCGTAGGTGGCACAAAGGGAGGCTGGATGTGCAGAACCCCTTTCAAAAAGGTCTGAACCTCCGGGAGGGAAGCCAACTGTTTCTGGAAGAAAATGGATAGGGCCGAAATCTGGACCTTACAGATCCCGACCTCAGGCCCATATCCACACCTGCTTGTAGGAAGAGGAGAAACCATCCCAGTTGAAACTCCACTGTAGGAAATTTCTTGGACTCACACCAAGATACATATTTTTCCCAAATACGATGGTAATATTTAGACGTTACTCTTTCCTAGACTGTATCAGGGTAGGAATAACCTTGTTCGGAATGCCCTTCTGAGCTAATATCTGGCATTCAACCTCTATGCCATCAAACGTAGCCACTGTAAAGTCTTGATAAGAGAACAGCCCCTGCTGCAGCAGGTCCTCCCGAAGACGAAGAGGCCTCGGTTCTTATAGCAGTAGATCCAGAAGATCCGCGTACCAAGCCCTTCTTGGCCAGTCCGGAGCAATGAGGATCGCCTGAACTCTTGTTCTCCTTAAGAGTTTTAGAACTCTTGGAATGAGTGGAAGTGGAGGAAACACGTACTCCGACTGGAACATCCATGGAGTCACTAGGGCATCCACCGCCACGGCATGCGGGTCCCTCGACCTGGAACAATACGGCCAAAGCTTCTTGTTGAGACGAGAGGCCATCATGTCTATTTGAGGTACACCCCAAAGATCTGTTACCTCCGTGAACACCTCCGGATGGAGTCCCCACTCTCCTGGATGGAGACTGTGTCTGCAGAGGAAGTCCGCTTCCCAGTTGTCTACTCCCAGAATATGTTAGGTTCCTGGTGCTCAGAACAAGGGAGATGTTCATGAAGTGAGTCCAGAGCACCAGGACGTAACGCTGGGAAAGGGGAATGAAAAGGGAATAGCCCCTGGCGCCCTAACTCTGTTGTCTCACCCGTGCTATCGGAAATCCCTTGCGAGACTATGGTTTCTTGAGCCCTTGGCAGCCACGTTTGAAGGGCGGATTATGTCTGCCCAACTCCGGTGCCCCCCGGTCTTAATGAGAGACAAAGGGAAATCTGAGGCAGAATGATAACAAGAGGACCTCTAACTAAGCAAACAGGCCAGGGGCTACAAGCTAACTAAAAACCTAAAGTATGTGCGGAGAAACCGCCAAAGGAAAAGAACAACAAAGGAAATGCTGATCACACGCCGACACAATACCTTTGTGTACCGGCGGTGACAGCACAAGCAGAACCCTCTGCAAAACACCAGGGACAGAAACAATAATGGAATACAGCGGCCTAGGCCAACGGACGCGGGAGAGCCGCTACTCACGGAACCGGTACGAATACTGGCAAACGGACAGGAACTTCTAATGCTGCCGACACTGACTCTCAGAACTGGAGGACAGGCAGAATCCCAAACGACAAACCGGTGGACACCAGGAAGCCAGAAGACTTGACCAGGGACAGGCAAAGCCACTGGAACTCAGGGCAGGAACGCCTCACAGCAGGACACGGGATCAGACACAGGAATCGACACAGGGACTGACACAGGAATCAACACAGGGACTGACAGGAACCAGCTCAAACTTCAAGCAGACTGCAAACCAAGGAATATCACCAGCATCTGTGAATTGCAAACAGCCAGCATATAACAGAGAGGCCTAATTAATAATCCCATGCAGCTGCCCTGTTGCATGACTCTAAACTGACAAGATGCAATTAGCAGCCAGGTGAGGCTGAACACATGGGAACAAGCTGCAATTACACAGACTCACCAGCGGCAGCAGACAAGAGTATTCTAAAACAGAGCAACGGGAAATCCTGGCATGCAAGACAACTTTATAAACATAAAATAGGAATGAACCACTACCTGTGGTTCATAACAGTATCCCCTCCTTAAGGGTGAGCTCCGAGCACCCCATGACACCCACGGGGAACATAAACAGAAGTATAACATGAAATACAGAACAAAACTGCAAAACAGGAATGAGCCACAGCCGTGGCTCATAACATTACCCCCCCCCCCCCCTTGAGGAGGGGTCAAAAGACCCCAAACTTCAGACTATCCAGATCAAGGGACACAAAAAAAAAAAAAAAACCTGACACACTGGTCTAACAGACAAGAAAACAAAAAACAGGCTGTAGCAACAACTTGTAACAGTGCCCTCCCCTTGATGGTGGCCACTGGACACAAGACAAGGGGAAAAAAAATCCTTTTTTTTTTTTTTTTTTTATCAAGGCAAGAGTCAAAAATTACTTCTTTTTCTTCTTCTTCTTTTTACAAAGCTCTTTAGGTCTGACCAAGGTAATTCCCCAAACATTGTCTGAACTGATGGTACCACCCAGCAAGGCTGCGTTCAAATCAGAGACAGGTCTCTTACCCTTGGGAGCTGAACTTTCTGGTAAAGTACTATTATTAGAAGAAGAAGTCAAAAAAGCACATCCTGCAGTCAAAACAACGGGCTGGGACTCTTCTGCCGAGTTTACAGTATTTGGTGAACTCTCAGCAGACAAGACGGGTGACTTAGAGGAACCTGAACCAATTTCTTTGGAACCGTATCTTTTAACAATTGCATCACAGAATGCTAGGGGATCCTGAAGAATGGGATCTTCAGCTTTCATTAGACTGGTCGCCCACTCAGAAGGCTCTCCTCTAAAAGAATAAATCAGATAGAGCCCAAGGTTTTCTGAAGTGATGCCCAGAAATGGTCTAGACAACATAATAGTGTAATAGTGTTTGAAAAGCGCCAGAAATTGGGCGAAGTCCCCATCAAAGGTTATGGATGTTGAGATATCAGAGTCAGGATCTGTTTCCTTCTCATCTGACTGACTGGAGTGCTTTGCTAGGACCTGGTCACTATTGACCTTACTCGAGGCTGAGACTCTCTGAACCCCACCCGGGGCTGAGACTTTCTGAACCCCACCCGGGGCAGTGACTTTCTGAACCCCACCCGGGGCAGTGACTTTCTGAACCCCACCCGGGGCAGTGACTTCCTGAACCCCACCTGGGGCAGTGGCCTCCGGGAACCCCGCTGGGGCAGTGGCCTCCGGGAACCCCGCTGGGACAGTGGCCTCCGGGAACCCCGCTGGGACAGTGGCCTCCGAGAACCCCGCTGGGGCAGTGGCCTCCGAGAACCCCGCTGGGGCAGTGGCCTCCGAGAACCCCGCTGGGGCCAGCACCTCAGATTCTTTTACTGGGATCGGGCCGTTGGCCTCCCTGACTGGGTTCGGGCCATCGGCCTCCCTCTCTGAGTCGATAATTATCGAAAGTTCTCCCGGGACTATGACTTCCGGGACTTTTGCTGAAGCAATAACGTTCAGATCCTCCACTAATGCTATGCTTCTTAAGTTCTTTCCTGGGGAAGCGACTTCTAGACCCTTCTTTGGGGCTGCGTCTCTCGAGACCCCACTTGGGGATATTACTTCAAAGATGCCTTCTGGGGTTTTGCTTCTCGAGTTCCCCTCAAGAACTATGGTTTTAGAGACCCTTTCTAGGGTTGCGCTTTTCAAGTCCCTACCTGGGGTAACAGCTTCTGAGACCCCTTCCGGTATGGACACCTGAACTATAATATTTGATGTCCCTCTATAAGCTAGGGCATCGGGTACCGCTCCAGCACTCTGGGCATCGGGTACCGCTCCAGCACTCTGGGCATCGGGTACCGCTCCAGCACTCTGGGCATCGGGTACCGCTCCAGCACCCTGGGCTACGGGCACCACTCCAGGACCCTGGGCTACGGGCACCACTCCAGGACCCTGGGCTATGGGCACCACTCCAGGACCCTGGGCTACAGGCACCACTCCAGGACCCTGGGCATCGGGCACCACTCCAGGACCCTGGGCATCGGGCACCACTCCAGGACCCTGGGCATCGGGCACTACTCCAGGACCCTGGGCATCGGGCACCACTCCAGGAACCTGGGCATCGGGCACCACTCCAGGAACCTGGGCATCGGGCACCACTCCAGGAACCTGGGCATCGGGCACCACTCCAGGAACCTGGGCATCAGGCACCACTCCAGGGACTTGCAACTCCGCTTCCACAGGAACCTCAAGAGAGGAGAGAAACATTCTCTTTTGATTCCTGAATCTATAATGGGGCTCCCTTGCCCAAGGACCCCAATTATAGGACAGAGAGCTTTTTTGTGTGGGTTGTGTGACAAGTACCTCTGCCACAGTAGAGACAGGAGTAGGTCTTGTATCATGACTCAACTTGGCCAGAGGGCAAGACTCGTCACCACACTTTGGCTTGCGCAACTCACAGGTCTGCAGATAATGGCCTAAACCCCCACAATATAGGCATAAGTTTAAGTTTCTGCGACGCAGACGCTCCTCTTCTGAGAGCCTGGGCCGCAGAAAACTTTTAAACCTTTTCTCTTCAATTAAACCAGAGGATTCTCTTGTCACCATACTGTGAACAAGAGTCTCTTTAGAGATAGATGTACTCTCAACGACTTCTGGCAAAATGAGCAAGATTTTAGTCAGAAGGTTTTGCAGTTGCTTTAGGGATTGCTGCAAAACTTCTAGTCGCTCTGGTCTCAAAGCACTGAATACAGAGTTCAGGGCTGCGAGAGATGCCTGCAGGGCTTGCATAGTAGACATAGGAGGATTTAAAACTAGACAAGACAAGACAAGACAAGGCAAGACAAGGCAAGACAAGGCAAGACTAAATTTTGCTAAACAAAACAAGACTTTTTTTTTTTTTTTTTAAACACCGGACTGGATTTTAAACACCGGACTGGATTCTAAACACCGGACTGGATTCTAAACACCGGACTGGATTCTGCACACTGAATTCTAGACAGGACTTGATTCTAGACTAGACACTGGACTGGGCCAAAAAAGAAAAAAAAGTTTTATTTCTTTTTTGTGGTATGGCTGGTGATAATGTTAGGTTCCTGGTGCTCAGAACAAGGGAGATGTTCATGAAGTGAGTCCAGAGCACCAGGACGTAACGCTGGGAAAGGGGAATGGAAAGGAAAAAGCCCCATGCGCCCTAACTCTGTTGTCTCACCCGTGCTATCGGAAATCCCTTGCGAGACTATGGTTTCTTGAGCCCTTGGCAGCCACGTTTGAAGGGCGGATTATGTCTGCCCAACTCCGGTGCCCCCCGGTCTTAATGAGAGACAAAGGGAAATCCGAGGCAGAATGATAACAAGAGGACCTCTAACTAAGCAAACAGGCCAGGGGCTACAAGCTAACTAAAAACCTAAAGTATGTGCGGAGAAACCGCCAAAGGAAAAGAACAACAAAGGAAATGCTGATCACACGCCGACACAATACCTTTGTGTACCGGCGGTGACAGCACAAGCAGAACCCTCTGCAAAACACCAGGGACAGAAACAATAATGGAATACAGCGGCCTAGGCCAACGGACGCGGGAGAGCCGCTACTCACGGAACCGGTACGAATACTGGCAAACGGACAGGAACTTCTAATGCTGCCGACACTGACTCTCAGAACTGGAGGACAGGCAGAATCCCAAACGAAAGACCGGTGGACACCAGGAAGCGAGAAGACTTGACCAGGGACAGGCAAAGCCACTGGAACTCAGGGCAGGAACGCCTCACAGCAGGACACGGGATCAGACACAGGAATCGACACAGGGACTGACACAGGAATCAACACAGGGACTGACAGGAACCAGCTCAAACTTCAAGCAGACTGCAAACCAAGGAATATCACCAGCATCTGTGAATTGCAAACAGCCAGCATATAACAGAGAGGCCTAATTAATAATCCCATGCAGCTGCCCAGTTGCATGACTCTAAACTGACAAGATGCAATTAGCAGCCAGGTGAGGCTGAACACATGGGAACAAGCTGCAATTACACAGACTCACCAGCGGCAGCAGACAAGAGTATTCTAAAACAGAGCAACGGGAAATCCTGGCATGCAAGACAACTTTATAAACATAAAATAGGAATGAACCACTACCTGTGGTTCATAACAGAATGAAGATTGCTGACAGAGCCAACGCGTGTTTTATTGCGCAGAGGATGATTCTTGTTACCTCTGACATTGCAGCTCTGCTCTTCATTCCGCCCTGTTGATTTATGTAAGACACTGTTGTTACATTGTCCAACTGCACTTGAATGGCTCGATCTCGCAGAAGATGGGCCGCTTGGAGAAAACCCATGTAGACGGCTCTTAGTTCCCGAATGTTTATTGGTAGGCTGGATTCCAGGCTTGACCACCTTCCTTGTAAGGTTTCCCCCTGAGTGACTGCGCCCCAGCCCCGGAGACTTGCATCCGTGGTTAGAAGGATCCAGTCCTGATTCCTGAACCTGCTGCCCTCCAGAAGGTGAGGTAGTTGTAGCCCCCAGAGGAGTGAAATCCTGGCTTTTGGCGACAGACGTATTCTCTGGTGCATGTGTAGATGAGATCCCGACCACTTGTCCAGGAAATCCAGTTGGAAGGTCCGAGAATGTAGCCTTCCGTACTGTAGAGCCTCATAAGAGGCCACCATCTTCCCCAGAAGGCGAATGCACTGATGAACCGAAACCCGGGCTGGCTTCAGGACAACCCGGACCATTGTTTGTATCACCAATGCTTTCTCCTCTGGAAGAAACACACTCTGCACTTCTGTGTCGAGCATCATTACCAGAAAAGACAACCTCCTGATCGGCTCCAAATGGATCCAACCATGTTCCCTGAGCAGATGAGTCGTGAGAACAATGGACTGCAACAACCTCTCCCTGGATGATGCCTTTATCAGCAGATTGTCCAGATATGGGATTATGTTCACCCCCTGTTTGCGGAGGAGAACCATCATCTCTGCCATCACCTTGGTGAACACCCTCGGTGCTGTGGAGACGCCAAATGGTAGTGCCTGGAATTGATATTGACTGTCCAACGGTGTAAATCTGAGATAAGCCTGGTAAGGCAGTCAAATCGGAATGTGGAGGTACGCCTCCTTGATATCCAGGGATACCAGTAACTCTCCCTCCTCCAGACATGAAATCACTGCTCTGAGAGACTCCATTTTGAATTTGAACACCCTCAGGTAAGGGTTCAACGATTTCAAGTTCAAAATTGATCTGACCGAACCATCCAGTTTTGGTACCACGAAAAGGTTTGAATACTAACCCTTGTTTTGCATATGAGGTGGAACTGGGACAATGACCTGTGATTTTTCCAATTTTAGGATGGCTTCCTGCAGGATAGCTCTGTCTGTCAGCAAAGCTGGCAAGCCTGATTTGAAGAATCGGTGAGGCGGGACTTCTTGAAACTCCAGTCTGTACCCCTGGGACACAATATCCTGTACCCAGGGATCCAGGCCGGATGACACCCAGACATGGCTGAAACGTCTGAGTCTCGGACCCACCAGCCCGTCCTCCAGGCTTTGAGGTCCACCGTCATGCTGAGGATTTTGAGGAACCAGAAGCAGGTCTCTGGTCCTGGGAGCCTGCGGGTGCAGGCTTTTTGGATTTTGCCCGATCACCTCTAAAGAAAGTGGTAGAAGGCTTGGGCTTTTTTGTCTTAGTGGTCCGAAAGGACTGCTGCACAGCTGAAGAAAACGGTTTCTTCGTAGGAGTAGCAGAGGGAAGGAAAGGTGACTTACCCGTGGTTTCCGTGGAAATCCACGCATCCAACGTTTCCCCACATAGAGCCTAACCTGAGTAGGGTAGGTTCACCACACTTCTCCTGCATTCCGCGTCTGCAGACCATTGACGTAGCCAGAGTCCCCTGCGAGCTGATACCGACATGGAGATATCCATCCATAAACCCCGCAGAATCCTGTATTTTACGTAAAAACTATTTAATGTCACTTCTATCCATTGCATCCTAAACCTCTAGTAATGTGCCTGACCACCTCACTATGGCTTTAGAAAGGAGGAAACACGTACACCGAAGCAGTGTATATGGATTTGAGCGTAGTGTCAATCTGACGGTCAGCTGGTTCTTTCAACGCGGTAGAACCAGGGACAGGTAAAACCACCTATTTAGACAGTCTGGAGACAGATGAGTCAACAATTGGTGGGTTTTCCCATTTTTTCCTATTTTCCCTAGGGAAGGGAAAAGCAACCAGAACTCTTTTTGGGATATGGAATTTTTTCTCCGGGTTTTCCTAGGATTTTTCAAATATAGCGTTTAATTCTTTAGACGCGAGAAAGGTTAGCGGGGCATTCTTATTATCAGTGAAGTAAGCCTCCTCAATCTGCTCAGATGTAGTGTCAATTATGTTTAACACATCTCTAATGGCCTTAATCATGAGCTGCATCCCCTTTGCAAGGGATGTCGCCCCCCCTTAGCACGTCCCCATCACCATCTGTAGTATCAGAATCGGTATCCGTGTCATCTTGCATAATTTGGGCAAGTGCACGTTTCTGTGGGAACATGCTAGGGGATTTTGCAGGAATAGGGACAGAGCCAGACCAAACTGCCATAGACTTCTTCAACACCTGAGTTTCAGTCTCAGTATTAGCTACCCTAGTAGAGATCTGAGAGATCATTCCTTTGATAGAAGTTAACCACTCAGGCTCAACAATAGGGATATCTGAGACAAAGCATTACAATCCTGTGTACATGGAATGGATCCCGCCTGAGAGTAAACATCTTCTGCAGCATATGACACAGAGTCCCTAGACATGGCTATGTGAGATAGTAAAACACACACACACACACACACACACACACACACACACACACACACACACACAGGGAAATGTCAGACACAGTTTCCCCCCAAGTATGCCACAGAGAGACGCAGAGATTGGGGCCAACCCACACACTGCGCTTTTTAAGGTAGAACTAATGAAACTACCAGCGCTGTCTGTGTACCTTAATAGACTACACAGCCTCCCCCTCCCTCCCACAACTCCCTGGTACCATACAAGATAGCTGTAGTTGACTTGGAGGTACAGCTCTCCCTGTCAGCGCTTCTGCAGGCAGGAAAATGGTGCTGAACGCTGCTGGGTCCGCTCTGAGGAGAAGCTCCGCCCCCTTTCATGGCGCTGCTTCCCGCTCTCCTGTAGTTTATACTGGTGAGAGGAATTGTGCTGGCAGCGATCCTGAACAGTGTAGGGTGTAGGCGCTGGCTCAGGGCGCCCCTCACATCGCCGCACCATGTACTGCTGAGCCCCGGAGCGCAGTTAGTACTGCGCTCCCTACCCTGTTGCCACCATCTTCACACCGGCTCCCTGCTTGCATGGGGGGCCGGTGACTAACTTGCCACTGAAGTCTTCTGGCTCTGTAAGGGGGTGGCGGCATGCTGCTGGGGTGAGCGATCCCCTGTGGCGGTGAACGTTCGATCCCCTCAGGAGCTCAGTGTCCTGTCAGCGGAGATAGTGGCTCAGACCCCTCAAGGCGGACACTACTCCCCCCCTTAGTCCCTCGAAGCAGGGAGGCTGTTGCCAGCATCCTCCCTGTGCCTAAACGCTGAAAAAAAACTAAACTAAAAGAATGCCTATGGAGCTCCCCTAGCTGTGACCGGCGCCAGTCCACACTCTCAAACTCTTGAAGTGCCAGTGGCTCCTAGTGGACCCGTCTATGGCCCTCATTCCGAGTTGTTCGCTCGCAAGCTGCTTTTAGCAGCATTGCACACGCTAAGCCGCCGTCTACTGGGAGTGAATCTTAGCTTAGCAAAATTGCGAACGAAAGATTCGCAATATTGCGAAAAGACTTCTCTGTGCAATTTCTGAGTAGCTCGAGACTTACTCTTCCAGTGCGATCAGTTCAGTGCTTGTCGTTCCTGGTTTGACGTCACAAACACACCCAGCGTTCGCCCAGACACTCCTACGTTTCTCCAGCCACTCCCGCGTTTTTTCCAGAAACGGTAGCGTTTTTTCACACACTCCCATAAAACGGCCAGTTTCCGCCCAGAAACACCCACTTCCTGTCAATCACACGCCGATCTCCAGAACGAAGAAAAAACCTCGTAATGCCGTGAGTAAAATACCAAACTTCATAGCAAATTTACTTGGCGCAGTCGCAGTGCGAACATTGCGCATGCGCAATTAGCGGAAAATCGCTGCGATGCGAAGAAAATAACCGAGCGAACAACTCGGAATGACCACCTATACCCCATGGTACCAATGTGGACCCCAGCATCCTCTAGGACGTAAAAGAAAAGGGAATTTTTACAGGTGGTGGTTTATAAAGCATGTTTTTTGCTACTAAGGGGGTGTGGGATTACTGTTATTAGGGTTTAAGACCTCTGGGGGGTATATTGCCAATGGTATGGGAAGTTATTTTATAATGGGGGGCCTATGGACATGGGGGAGGTGGGTGCAACACACCCCCTAGACAGATATTTTTCTTTTCAAATAAAATATTTGAATATATTATTAAAATACTTTTTGAACTTTAATAAGTTTAAAGGTTTCTCGGCACCAAGCCGTCTTCCTATGCAACTGTATCAGCAGGACTCTGTACACAGTTCAATAACTGTATGTCAACTACATGCCCTGCCCTGAGGGAGCACCAACGGGAGGGAGTTGAGTCAGACATGTGGGAAATAAAGACTATTCACTAGCTGGTTATGGTTAAGGACATGATAGGTGTCCATTCTGGTAAAGAACGATTGTCTAAGACATGGGTCTTCAACCTGTGGCCCTCCAGCTGTTGTAAAACTACACATCCCGGCATGCCTTGCCTTAGTTTTAACAAACCTTAATAGCAAAACTGTGGCAGGGCATGCTGGGATGTGTAGTTCTACAGCAGCTGGAGGGTCACAGGTTGAAGACCCATGGTCTAAGAGAACAGGGCCTCATTGAAGCTAGACTTGGCATAAATGGCCATCCAGGGAAGAGTCTGCCCTTCACGACCCTCATGCACTCGTGGAAGTTGTACAGATACAGACATTGGGGAGTCATTCAGAGTTGATCGCTCGCTATCTAGTTTTAGCAGCCGTGCAAACGCTATGCCGCCGCCCTCTGGGGAGTGTATTTTAGCTTAGCAGAAGTGCGAACGCATGTGCAGCCGAGCTCTACAAAAACAGTTTGTGCAGTTTCAGAATAGCTCTGAACCTACTCAGCGCTTGCGATTACTTCAGCCTATTCGTGTCCGGATTTGACGTCATACACCCGCCCAGCGATCGCCCAGCCACGCCTGCGTTTTTGCAAACACTCCGTGAAAACGTTCAGTTGACACCCAGTAATGCCCCCTTCCTGTCAATTTTCTTGCGGCCGCCAGTGTGAAGGAAAACTTCGCTAGAACCTGAGCACAACCACAAAGAGCTTTGTACCGGTACGTCGCACGTGCGCATTGCGGGGCATACGCATGCGCAGAAATGCCATTTTTCCACCTGATCACTGAGCTGCGAAAATCTGCAGCGAGCGACCAACTTGGAATGACCCCCATTGCCCCTGGTGCATTACCTATAGTATGAGAATACATCTAGTAACACCTGTTTTGGGACTGCACCTCTGCATACTCATTGTTGGATGATCTGAAACATGAATTCAGAGTCAGTGGGGCTAATTCTGAGTTGGACATAATATGAATGTATTTGTAGGCAGTTGTGGAGGATAATGCAAGACTCTGTTCAGCTAAAGCGAGGATCTGTGGAACGCCGTATCTATGGGACAATCCATAAGGTATAGCCTGCCAGGAATCACCTCATACTCAGTGGCGCACCCAGGGGGGGTTTCCGAGTACCCAGAAACCCCCCTCCACTAAAAAAAAAAAAAAAATTTTTTTTTTTTTTCCCCCCAGCTGCATGAGTATTATTAATGACTGTCTAGCGTCCTCTGCAGCCTGCTGTCTTCCTGGTGGCACTTGCAAGTGCATTAAAAGTTTACTTTATTTTAATTATAGTACATATATATCCATGTGCCTACATATATACACATGTATATACATACATACATACATACATATAAACACACACACACACACACACACACATATGATATATATATATATATATATATATATATATATACATGTGTATATATATGTGTACTGTATGTGTGTGTATATATATATATATATATATATATATGTATGCATGTTTAATATGCTATGTATTTGTGTATATGGGTTCACTACGATCTCCCGGCGGCCGGCCTCCCGGCGACCAGCATACCGGCGCCGGGAGGCCGGCCGCCGGCTTACCAACAGTGTGGCGAGCGCAAATGAGCCCCTTGCGGGCTCGCTGCGCTCGCCACGCTACGCGCGCCACACTATTTTATTCTCCCTCCAGGGGGGTCGTGGACCCCCACGAGGGAGAATAAGTGTCGGTATGCCGGCGGTCAGGCTCCCGGCGCCGGTATGCTGGTCGACGGGAGCCCGACCGCCGGCATACTGAAGACCACCCGTGTATATGTATGTGTGTGTGTATGTATATATATATATATATATGTGTGTGTAGATATATGTATATATATATATATATATATATATGTGTAGATATATATGTGTAGATATATATATACACACACACACACACACACACACACACACACACAGACACACTAGTTTTACGGACCCAGCATATACTGGGTCACCTCAGTCCCCACCCCCGTGATTGGCTCCGCCCAGTTCTGGAAACCCCCCCATGCAAATCCTGCGTTTGCCACTGATACTGTACATCATCCAGGACTGTTGCAAGCTGATTCACAGCCTAATAGACTATTGCATCCCAGTCAAACCTGCTAAGGAGAATATTTATCATTAAATATTTGCTATATATCCAAAAACAGCCGCGGCCCCTCCATTTCCTACAACAAATGCAGCCATACACGCGTATTGGATGCTGGGGGCCCGAACCAGGCAGAAGTGTGATAGGGTTACGCTGTCACACTGCTTCCAGTTGTTCGTCAGCATGGGCTCTTAACGGACCCTGCCTCCAGGCAAAAGACAATTAGTAAATATGCATGGAAATAGTAATTTTTACGTTGCAAATTTACGCAAAAATATACTTATCACATCCGAATGTGGATTGTAATATATATGCCCTTAGACCTGGTGGTACGGATGGTGTAATGGTTAGCATTATTGCCTCACAGCATTGAGGTCATGGGTTCGATTCCCACCATGGCCCTAACTGTGTGGAGTTTGTATATTCTCCCCGTACTTGCGTGGGTTTCCTCCTGGTACTCTGGTTTCCTACCACAATCCCCCCAAAATATACTGGTAGGTTAATTGGCTCCCAACAAAAAATTAACCCTAGTGTGAATTAGAGATGAGCGGGTTCGGTTTCTCTGAACCCGCACGAACTTCATGTTTTTTTTACGGGTCCGAGCAGACTCGGATCCTCCCGCCTTGCTCGGTTAACCCAAGCGCGCCCGAACGTCATCATGACGCTGTCGGATTCTCGCGAGACTCGGATTCTATATAAGGAGCCGCGCGTCGCCGCCATTTTCACACGTGCATTGAGATTGATAGGGAGAGGACGTGGCTGGCGTCCTCTCCATTAGAAATTAGATTAGAAGAGAGAGAGAGATTGTGCAGAGTCAGACAGAGTTTACCACAGTGACCAGTGCAGTTGTTGTTAGTTAACTTTTATTTATTTTAATATAATATATCCGTTCTCTGCTATATCCGTTCTCTGCCTGAAAAAAAACGATACACAGCAGCAGCCAGTCACACAGTGTGACTCAGTCTGTGTGCACTCAGCTCAGCCCAGTGTGCTGCACATCAATGTATAAAAGGCAAAGCTTATAATAATTGTGGGGGAGACTGGGGAGCACTGCAGGTTGTTATAGCAGGAGCCCCCAGGAGTACATAATATTATATTAATTTAAAATTAAACAGTGCACACTTTTGCTGCAGGAGTGCCACTGCCAGTGTGACTAGTGGTGACCAGTGCCTGACCACCAGTATAGTAGTATATTGTTGTATGTATTGTATACTATCTCTTTATCAACCAGTCTATATTAGCAGCAGACACAGTACAGTGCGGTAGTTCACGGCTGTGGCTACCTCTGTGTCGGCAGTCGGAACTCGGCAGGCAGTCCGTCCATCCATAATTGTATTACAATATATACCACCTAACCGTGGTATTTTTTTTTCTTTCTTTATACCGTCGTCATAGTGTCATACTAGTTGTTACGAGTATACTACTATCTCTTTATCAACCAGTGTACAGTGCGGTAGTTCACGGCTGTGGCTACCTCTGTGTCGGCAGTCGGCAGGCAGTCCGTCCATCCATAATTGTATTATTATTATAATATATACCACCTAACCGTGGTTTTTTTTTCATTCTTTATACCGTCATAGTGTCATACTAGTTGTTACGAGTATACTACTATCTCTTTATCAACCAGTGTACAGTGCGGTAGTTCACGGCTGTGGCTACCTCTGTGTCGGCAGTCGGCAGGCAGTCCGTCCATCCATAATTGTATTATTATTATAATATATACCACCTAACCGTGGTTTTTTTTCATTCTTTATACCGTCGTCATAGTGTCATACTAGTTGTTACGAGTATACTACTATCTCTTTATCAACCAGTGTACAGTGCGGTAGTTCACGGCTGTGGCTACCTCTGTGTCGGCAGTCGGCAGGCAGTCCGTCCATCCATAATTGTATTATTATTATAATATATACCACCTAACCGTGGTTTTTTTTTCATTCTTTATACCGTCGTCATAGTGTCATACTAGTTGTTACGAGTATACTACTATCTCTTTATCAACCAGTGTACAGTGCGGTAGTTCACGGCTGTGGCTACCTCTGTGTCGGCAGTCGGCAGGCAGTCCGTCCATCCATAATTGTATTATTATTATTATAATATATACCACCTAACTGTGGTATTTTTTTTTCTTTCTTTATACCGTCGTCATAGTGTCATACTAGTTGTTACGAGTATACTACTATCTCTTTATCAACCAGTGTACAGTGCGGTAGTTCACGGCTGTGGCTACCTCTGTGTCGGCAGTCGGCAGGCAGTCCGTCCATCCATAATTGTATTATTATTATAATATATACCACCTAACTGTGGTATTTTTTTTTCTTTCTTTATACCGTCGTCATAGTGTCATACTAGTTGTTACGAGTATACTACTATCTCTTTATCAACCAGTGTACAGTGCGGTAGTTCACGGCTGTGGCTACCTCTGTGTCGGCAGTCGGCAGGCAGTCCGTCCATCCATAATTGTATTATTATTATAATATATACCACCTAACCGTGGTTTTTTTTTCATTCTTTATACCGTCGTCATAGTGTCATACTAGTTGTTACGAGTATACTACTATCTCTTTATCAACCAGTGTACAGTGCGGTAGTTCACGGCTGTGGCTACCTCTGTGTCGGCAGTCGGCAGGCAGTCCGTCCATCCATAATTGTATTATTATTATAATATATACCACCTAACCGTGGTTTTTTTTTCATTCTTTATACCGTCATAGTGTCATACTAGTTGTTACGAGTATACTACTATCTCTTTATCAACCAGTGTACAGTGCGGTAGTTCACGGCTGTGGCTACCTCTGTGTCGGCAGTCGGCAGGCAGTCCGTCCATCCATAATTGTATTATTATTATAATATATACCACCTAACCGTGGTTTTTTTTTCATTCTTTATACCGTCGTCATAGTGTCATACTAGTTGTTACGAGTATACTACTATCTCTTTATCAACCAGTGTACAGTGCGGTAGTTCACGGCTGTGGCTACCTCTGTGTCGGCACTCGGCAGGCAGTCCGTCCATCCATAATTGTATTATTATTATAATATATACCACCTAACCGTGGTTTTTTTTTCATTCTTTATACCGTCGTCATAGTGTCATACTAGTTGTTACGAGTATACTACTATCTCTTTATCAACCAGTGTACAGTGCGGTAGTTCACGGCTGTGGCTACCTCTGTGTCGGCAGTCGGCAGGCAGTCCGTCCATCCATAATTGTATTATTATTATAATATATACCACCTAACTGTGGTATTTTTTTTTCTTTCTTTATACCGTCGTCATAGTGTCATACTAGTTGTTACGAGTATACTACTATCTCTTTATCAACCAGTGTACAGTGCGGTAGTTCACGGCTGTGGCTACCTCTGTGTCGGCAGTCGGCAGGCAGTCCGTCCATCCATAATTGTATTATTATTATAATATATACCACCTAACCGTGGTTTTTTTATACCACCTAACCGTGGCAGTCCGTCCATAATTGTATACTAGTATCCAATCCATCCATCTCCATTGTTTACCTGAGGTGCCTTTTAGTTCTGCCTATAAAATATGGAGAACAAAAAAGTTGAGGTTCCAAAATTAGGGAAAGATCAAGATCCACTTCCACCTCGTGCTGAAGCTGCTGCCACTAGTCATGGCCGAGACGATGAAATGCCAGCAACGTCGTCTGCCAAGGCCGATGCCCAATGTCATAGTACAGAGCATGTCAAATCCAAAACACCAAATATCAGAAAAAAAAGGACTCCAAAACCTAAAATAAAATTGTCGGAGGAGAAGCGTAAACTTGCCAATATGCCATTTACCACACGGAGGGCAAAGGAACGGCTGAGGCCCTGGCCTATGTTCATGGCTAGTGGTTCAGCTTCACATGAGGATGGAAGCACTCAGCCTCTCGCTAGAAAACTGAAAAGACTCAAGCTGGCAAAAGCACCGCAAAGAACTGTGCGTTCTTTGAAATCCCAAATCCACAAGGAGAGTCCAATTGTGTCGTTTGCGATGCCTGACCTTCCCAACACTGGACGTGAAGAGCATGCGCCTTCCACTATTTGCATGCCCCCTGCAAGTGCTGGAAGGAGCACCCGCAGTCCAGTTCCTGATAGTCAGATTGAAGATGTCAGTGTTGAAGTACACCAGGATGAGGAGGATATGGGTGTTGCTGGCGCTGGGGAGGAAATTGACCAGGAGGATTCTGATGGTGAGGTGGTTTGTTTAAGTCAGGCACCCGGGGAGACACCTGTTGTCCGTGGGAGGAATATGGCCGTTGACATGCCAGGTGAAAATACCAAAAAAATCAGCTCTTCGGTGTGGAGGTATTTCACCAGAAATGCGGACAACTGGTGTCAAGCCGTGTGTTCCCTTTGTCAAGCTGTAATAAGTAGGGGTAAGGACGTTAACCACCTCGGAACATCCTCCCTTATACGTCACCTGCAGCGCATTCATAATAAGTCAGTGACAAGTTCAAAAACTTTGGGTGACAGCGGAAGCAGTCCACTGACCAGTAAATCCCTTCCTCTTGTAACCAAGCTCACGCAAACCACCCCACCAACTCCCTCAGTGTCAATTTCCTCCTTCCCCAGGAATGCCAATAGTCCTGCAGGCCATGTCACTGGCAAGTCTGACGAGTCCTCTCCTGCCTGTGATTCCTCCGATGCATCCTTGCGTGTAACGCCTACTGCTGCTGGCGCTGCTGTTGTTGCCGCTGGGAGTCGATGGTCATCCCAGAGGGGAAGTCGTAAGCCCACTTGTACTACTTCCAGTAAGCAATTGACTGTTCAACAGTCCTTTGCGAGGAAGATGAAATATCACAGCAGTCATCCTACTGCAAAGCGGATAACTGAGTCCTTGACAACTATGTTGGTGTTAGACGTGCGTCCGGTATCCGCCGTTAGTTCACAGGGAACTAGACAATTTATTGAGGCAGTGTGCCCCCGTTACCAAATACCATCTAGGTTCCACTTCTCTAGGCAGGCGATACCGAGAATGTACACGGACGTCAGAAAAAGACTCACCAGTGTCCTAAAAAATGCAGTTGTACCCAATGTCCACTTAACCACGGACATGTGGACAAGTGGAGCAGGGCAGGGTCAGGACTATATGACTGTGACAGCCCACTGGGTAGATGTATGGACTCCCGCCGCAAGAACAGCAGCGGCGGCACCAGTAGCAGCATCTCGCAAACGCCAACTCTTTCCTAGGCAGGCTACGCTTTGTATCACCGCTTTCCAGAATACGCACACAGCTGAAAACCTCTTACGGCAACTGAGGAAGATCATCGCGGAATGGCTTACCCCAATTGGACTCTCCTGTGGATTTGTGGCATCGGACAACGCCAGCAATATTGTGTGTGCATTAAATATGGGCAAATTCCAGCACGTCCCATGTTTTGCACATACCTTGAATTTGGTGGTGCAGAATTTTTTAAAAAACGACAGGGGCGTGCAAGAGATGCTGTCGGTGGCCAGAAAAATTGCGGGACACTTTCGGCGTACAGGCACCACGTACAGAAGACTGGAGCACCACCAAAAACTACTGAACCTGCCCTGCCATCATCTGAAGCAAGAAGTGGTAACGAGGTGGAATTCAACCCTCTATATGCTTCAGAGGTTGGAGGAGCAGCAAAAGGCCATTCAAGCCTATACAATTGAGCACGATATAGGAGATGGAATGCACCTGTCTCAAGTGCAGTGGAGAATGATTTCAACGTTGTGCAAGGTTCTGATGCCCTTTGAACTTGCCACACGTGAAGTCAGTTCAGACACTGCCAGCCTGAGTCAGGTCATTCCCCTCATCAGGCTTTTGCAGAAGAAGCTGGAGGCATTGAAGAAGGAGCTAACACGGAGCGATTCCGCTAGGCATGTGGGACTTGTGGATGCAGCCCTTAATTCGCTTAACAAGGATTCACGGGTGGTCAATCTGTTGAAATCAGAGCACTACATTTTGGCCACCGTGCTCGATCCTAGATTTAAAGCCTACCTTGGATCTCTCTTTCCGGCAGACACAGGTCTGCTGGGGTTGAAAGACCTGCTGGTGACAAAATTGTCAAGTCAAGCGGAACGCGACCTGTCAACATCTCCTCCTTCACATTCTCCCGCAACTGGGGGTGCGAGGAAAAGGCTCAGAATTCCGAGCCCACCCGCTGGCGGTGATGCAGGGCAGTCTGGAGCGACTGCTGATGCTGACATCTGGTCCGGACTGAAGGACCTGACAACGATTACGGACATGTCGTCTACTGTCACTGCATATGATTCTCTCAACATTGATAGAATGGTGGAGGATTATATGAGTGACCGCATCCAAGTAGGCACGTCACACAGTCCGTACTTATACTGGCAGGAAAAAGAGGCAATTTGGAGGCCCTTGCACAAACTGGCTTTATTCTACCTAAGTTGCCCTCCCACAAGTGTGTACTCCGAAAGAGTGTTTAGTGCCGCCGCTCACCTTGTCAGCAATCGGCGTACGAGGTTACATCCAGAAAATGTGGAGAAGATGATGTTCATTAAAATGAATTATAATCAATTCCTCCGCGGAGACATTGACCAGCAGCAATTGCCTCCACAAAGTACACAGGGAGCTGAGATGGTGGATTCCAGTGGGGACGAATTGATAATCTGTGAGGAGGGGGATGTACACGGTGATATATCGGAGGGTGAAGATGAGGTGGACATCTTGCCTCTGTAGAGCCAGTTTGTGCAAGGAGAGATTAATTGCTTCTTTTTTGGGGGGGGTCCAAACCAACCCGTCATATCAGTCACAGTCGTGTGGCAGACCCTGTCACTGAAATGATGGGTTGGTTAAAGTGTGCATGTCCTGTTTTGTTTATACAACATAAGGGTGGGTGGGAGGGCCCAAGGATAATTCCATCTTGCACCTCTTTTTTCTTTTCTTTTTCTTTGCATCATGTGCTGATTGGGGAGGGTTTTTTGGAAGGGACATCCTGCGTGACACTGCAGTGCCACTCCTAGATGGGCCCGGTGTTTGTGTCGGCCACTAGGGTCGCTTATCTTTCTCACACAGTCAGCTACCTCATTGCGCCTCTTTTTTTCTTTGCGTCATGTGCTGTTTGGGGAGGGTTTTTTGGAAGGGACATCCTGCGTGACACTGCAGTGCCACTCCTAGATGGGCCCGGTGTTTGTGTCGGCCACTAGGGTCGCTTATCTTACTCACACAGCGACCTCGGTGCAAATTTTAGGACTAAAAATAATATTGTGAGGTGTGATGTGTTCAGAATAGGCTGAAAATGAGTGTAAATTATGTTTTTTGAGGTTAATAATACTTTGGGATCAAAATTACCCCCAAATTCTATGATTTAAGCTGTTTTTTAGGGTTTTTTGAAAAAAACACCCGAATCCAAAACACACCCGAATCCGACAAAAAAAATTCGGTGAGGTTTTGCCAAAACGCGGTCGAACCCAAAACACGGCCGCGGAACCGAACCCAAAACCAAAACACAAAACCCGAAAAATTTCAGGCGCTCATCTCTAGTGTGAATGTTTCTGTGTGTACATGTGATATGATTATAGAGTGTAAGCTCCACTGGGGCAGGGACTGATGTGAATGGGTAAAGATTCTCTGTACAGCACTGCGGAATATGTGTGCGCTATATAAATAACTGGTAATAAAAAACCTCTATCCTTTCCTGTGTCTCATTCAATAATGCTTTGGGCCTGTGACTCCCCCTTCATCCCACCTACTGATCTTGTTGTAATAGCTAAGTGATGAATGAATAATGCAGTACATGATTTACAGTATAGGATGTCACATTGTATATTCTCACTGTTGTCCTGTAACATATGACTGTTTTATCTTTCATGGTATATTGTGTTCCAGCTGTGCTCCGGCATACTAGACTTGAATGAAATGACCTTAAGTCTGCATTCTTGGCACTACATGATACAGTATTTTTCAATAAAAGAAATGTATTGTACTACAGCGCTACTAGCACACAGCTTCTTTCAATACTACTGTATTTAGGCTACATGCAGAACAGCAGGTGAAAGTGATCTCCCAAAGAGGGGACGATGACGACACTGTGACCTGCAGCAGGTGTAATGGGGGATGGGACAGCGCCTGAAAAACAGGACTACCCCATTCAAATGGGATGTAGTTACGTGACCGCCGGTCACTATACCGACACTGGGATCCCGGCCGAATCAGAGCCGACTAACAGGGACTATTCCCACTCATGGGTGTCCACTACGCCCATACAGTGGGAATAGAACCTGTGGCGACCGCAGCAAGCCACTGTGCCCGCTGCGTGGCAAGTGCAGCAAGCCCGCAAGGGGCTTCGTTGCGCTCGCCCCCGCTGGCAATCAAAAGATCGGGATCCCGGCGTCAGTATAGTGAACGGCGGGATTCTGAACGCCAGTCACCCGAACCCAACCCGTCAAAACCAGTATGATTGGGAAGTATGTACCAGTAATCCGTAGATTGTTATTTTGAGGTCAGCTTTTCCGAGTTGATCGCTCGCTAGCTACTTTTTGCAGCGCTGTGATCAGATAGTCGCCGCCTATAGGGGAGTGTATTTTAGCTTTGCAAGTGTGCGAACGCCTGTGCAGCCGAGCTCTGCAAAAACATTTTGTGCAGTTTCTGAGTAGGTCTGAACTTACTCAGCCCTTGCGATCACTTCAGCCTGTCTGGTCCCGGAATTGACGTCAGACACCCTCCCTGCAAATGCTTGGACACGCCTGCGTTTTTCCAAACACTCCCAGAAAACGGTCAGTTGACACCCATAAACGCCTTCTTCCTGTCAACGATCCGCTTTGTCCCCGTACGACGCGCATGCTCATTGCGTTGCATACGCATGTGCAGTAGTGACCTGATCGCTGCGCTGTGAAAAACGGCAGCGAGCGATCAGGTCGGAATGACCCCCATAGTGCTGTGTGTTACATGCAAATACAAGCCCTATTAGTTACTGGGGTAAATTCAGTTATGCATGGTAGCTACAAAAGCCTGATTCCTTAATAGGCTGCGAGCAGGAACATCCAACCGCCATGGGTTGATAAATGTATAGCGTAGGCAGGACATTCTTAATATAATCTGCCCCGTGGTTTTGTTTTTATCTGTATATAGGTTATTGAGCGCACCATGGGGCACCTCACCTGGATAGACGAGTGGATGGAGATTTTCTTGCAGAAGCCCTATTTGGGGGAAAAAAAGGAAAACAGGATCCCTCCCAACATGACCCTCTCCAGGAGGGACACAGTGTTCTGCTCCTGGACTTCCCTCTTAATTTATGATTGCCATCACCTGTGGTGAAACACCTTTCTTATCCATTAACAGATGCCAGCAATTTTAAATTAAAAGTCCAGAAGCAGAGCGGAGAGGATCATGTTGGAAGGTATGAAACTGAAATAATAATTATTATCAGAGGCGTATCTAGGGTAGGGCGAGTGGGGCACGTGCCCTGGGTGCCTTGGCAGGCCCAGGAGAGGGGGGCGCTGCCGGCGGCCAGGGCATCATGCCCCACTCGCCCCTGTCAACCCGAGATGTGAGGGGAGGAGAGCGCACCGTCTCTCCCTCCCCTCACCGCCGCTGGAAGCCCTAGCAGCGCTGCTGTGTCCGCCCGGTCTCCGGCGTTAGCCAATCAAGCTTGCGGACCGGCTCCTGATTGGCTGCCGGTCCGCGAGCTCTGATTGGCTAGCGAACCGGCGCCAGACAGCCGCCGGAGACCTGGAGCGGTGAGGGGAAGGAGAGGCGCTGCGCTCTCCTCCCCTCACATAGACACAACAAGCGGCCGGTGAGTGACCGGGGGGGGGGGGCGCCGACGGCACAGTGGGGCATGTAACTGGCACTGAGTGGGGCCTGGCACTGTTGGGCATATAACTGGAACTGTGGGGTATGTATCTGGCACTGTGGGGCATGTAACTGGCACTGTGGGGCAATGTAACTGGCACTGTGGGGCAATGTATCTGGCACTGTGGGGCCTGGCACTGTTGGGCATATAACTGGCACTGTGAGGCATGTATCTGGCACTGTGGGGCAATGTAACTGGCACTGTGGGCAATGTAACTGGCACTGTGGGGCATGTAACTGGCACTGTGGGGCAATGTAACTGGCACTGTGGGGCACTGTATCTGGCACTGTGGGGCAATGTATCTGGCACTGTGGGGCATGTATCCGGCACTGTGTGGCAATTTAATTTGCACTGTGGGTTAATGTAACTGGCACAGTGGGGCATGTAACTGGCACTGAGTGGGGCCTGGCACTGTAAGGCATATAACTGGCACTGTGGGGCATGTATCTGGCACTGTGGGGCATGTAACTGGCACTGTGGGGCATGTATCTGGCACCAAATGGGGCAATGTATCTGGCACTGTGCGGCAATGTATCTGGCACTGTGGGGCAATGTATCTGGCACTGTGGGGCAATGTATCTGGCACTGTGGGGCATGTATCCGGCACTGTGGGGCAATGTAACTGGCACTGTGGGGCAATGTAACTGGCACTGTGGGGCAATGTATCTGGCACTGAGTGGGGCAATGTATCTGGCACTGAGTGGGGCAATGTATCTGGCACTGTGGGGCAATGTATCTGGCACTGTGGGGCAATGTATCCGGCACTGTGGGGCAATGTATCCGGCACTGTGGGGCAATGTAACTGGCACTGTGGGGCAATGTATCTGGCACTGAGGGGCAATGTATCTGGCACTGTGGGGCAATGTATCTGGCACTGTGGGGCATGTATCCGGCACTGTGGGGCAATGTAATTGGCACTGTGAGGCAATGTAACTGGCACTGTGGGGCAATGTATCTGGCACTGTGGGGCAATGTATCTAGCACTGTGGGGCATGTATCTGGCACTGTGGGGCAATGTAACTGGCACTGTGGGCCATTTTCAGTGGCCACACCCCTGCTGGAGAGTGGCCACACCCCTTCTGGAGTGTGGCCACGCCCATTTTTTTTCTGGCAACGAACGATTGCCAAAGACATGGGTCTTTAACCTGTGGCCCTCCAGCTGTTGTAAAACTACACATCCCGGCATGCCTTGCCTTAGTTTTAACAAACCTTAATAGCAAAACTGTGGCAGGGCATGCTGGGATGTGTAGTTCCACAGCAGCTGGAGGGTCACAGGTTGAAGACCCATGGTCTAAGAGAACAGGGCCTCATTGAAGCTACACTTGGCATAAATGGCCATCCAGGGAAGAGTCTGCCCTTCACGAACCTCATGCACTCGTGGAAGTTGTACAGATATAGACATTGGGGGGGTCATTCTGAGTTGATCGCTCGCTATCTAGTTTTAGCAGCCGTGCAAACGCTATGCCGCCGCCCTCTGGGGAGTGTATTTTAGCTTAGCAGAAGTGCGAACGCATGTGCAGCTGAGCTCTGCAAAAACAGTTTGTGCAGTTTCAGAGTAGCTCTGAACCTACTCAGCGCTTGCGATTACTTCAGCCTATTCGTGTCCGGATTTGACGTCATACACCCGCCCAGCGATCGCCCAGCCACGCCTGCGTTTTTGCAAACACTCCCTAAAAACGGTCAGTTGACACCCAGTAATGCCCCCTTCCTGTCAACTTTCTTGCGGCCGCCAGTGTGAAGGAAAACTTCGCTAGAACCTGAGCACAACCACAAAGAGCTTTGTACCCGTACGTCGCACGTGCGCATTGCGGGGCATACGCATGCGCAGAAATGCCATTTTTTCACCTGATCGCTGCTCTGCGAAAATCGGCAGCGAGCGACCAACTTGGAATGACCCCCATTGCCCCTGGTGCATTACCTATAGTATGAGAATACATCTAGTAACACCTGTTTTGGGACTGCACCTCTGCACACTCATTGTTGGATGATCTGAAACATGAATTCAGAGTCAGAGTGGGGCTAATTCTGAGTTGGACATAATATGAATGTATTTGTAGGCAGTTGTGGAGGATAATGCAAGACTCTGTTCAGCTAAAGCGAGGATCTGTGGAACGCCATATCTATGGGACAATCCATAAGGTATAGCCTGCCAGGAGTCCCCTCATACTGTACATCATCCAGGACTGTTGCAAGCTGATTCACAGCCTAATAGACTATTGCATCCCAGTCAGACCTGCTTAGGAGAATATTTATCATTAAATATTTGCTATATATCCAAAAACAGCCGCGGCCCCTCCATTTCCTACAACAAATGCAGCCATACACGCGTATTGGATGCTGGGGGCCCGAACCAGGCAGAAGTGTGATAGGGTTACACTGTCACACTGCTTCCAGCTGTTCGTCAGCATGGGCTCTTAACGGACCCTGCCTCCAGGCAAAAGACAATTAGTAAATATGCATGGAAATAGTAATTTTTACGTTGCAAATTTACGCAAAAATATATATATCACATCCGAATGTGGATTGTAATATATATGCCCTTAGACCTGGTGGTACGGATGGTGTAATGGTTAGCATTATTGCCTCACAGCATTGAGGTCATGGGTTCGATTCCCACCATGGCCCTAACTGTGTGGAGTTTGTATATTCTTCCCGTACTTGCGTGGGTTTCCTCCAGGTACTCCGGTTTCCTACCACAATACCCCAAAAATATACTGGTAGGTTAATTGGCTCCCAACAAAAAATTAACCCTAGCGTGAATGTGTCTGTGTGTACATGTGATAAGATTATAGAGTGTAAGCTCCACTGGGGCAGGGACTGATGTGAATGGGTAAAGATTCTCTGTACAGCGCTGCGGAATATGTGTGCGCTATATAAATAACTGGTAATAAAAAACCTCTATCCTTTCCTGTGTCTCATTCAATAACGCTTTGGGCCTGTGACTCCCCCTTCATCCCACCTACTGATCTTGTTGTAATAGCTAAGTGATGAATGAATAATGCAGTGCATGATTTACAGTATAGGATGTCACATTGTATATTCTCACTGTTGTCCTGTAACATATGACTGTTTTATCTTTCATGGTGTATTGTGTTCCAGCTGTGCTCCGGCATACTAGACTTGAATGAAATGACCTTAACTCTGCATTCTTGGACACTACATGATACAGTGGGGCAGATGTATTAACCTGGAGAAGGCATAAGGAAGTGATAAACCAGTGATAAGTACAAGGTGATAAAGACACCAGCCAATCAGCTCCTAACTATTAATTTACATATTGGAGCTGATTGGCTGGTGCATTTTTCACCTTGCACATATCACTGGTTTATCACTTCCTTATTCCTTCTCTAGGTTAATACATCTGCCCCAGTATTTTTTAATAAAAGAAATGTATTGTACTGCAGCGCTACTAGCACACAGCTTCTTTCAATACTACTGTATTTAGGCTACATGCAGAACAGCAGGTGAAAGTGATCTCCCAAAGAGGGGACGATGACGACACTGTGGCCTGTGGCAGGTGTAATGGGGGATGGGACAGCGCCTGAAAAACAGGACTACCTCATTCAAATGGGATGTAGTTACGTGACCGCCGGTCACTATACCGACACCGGGATCCCGGCCGATTCAGAGCCGACTAATAGGGACTAGTCCAACTCATGGGTGTCCACTACGCCCATACAGTGGGAATAGAACCTGTGGCGACCGCAGCAAGCCACTGTGTCCGCTGCGTGGCAAGTGCAGCAAGCCCTCAAGGGGCTTTGTTGCGCTCGCCCCCCGCTGGTAATCAAAAGATCGGGATCCCGGCGTCAGTATAGTGAACGGCGGGATTCTGAACGCCAGTCACCCGAACCCAACCCATCAAAACCAGTATGATTGGGAAGTATGTACCAGTAATCCGTAGATTGTTATTTTGAGGTCAGCTTTTACTTCAGTCATCGTCTGGTGAATATAGGGCACACAGGGGGTCATTCCGAGTTGATCGCTCGCTAGCTACTTTTTGCAGCACTGTGATCAGATAGTCGCCGCCTATAGGGGAGTGTATTTTAGCTTTGCAAGTGTGCGAACGCCTGTGCAGCCGAGCTCTGCAAAAACATTTTGTGCAGTTTCTGAGTAGGTCTGAACTTACTCAGCCCTTGCGATCACTTCAGCCTGTCTGGTCCCGGAATTGACGTCAGACACCCGCCCTGCAAATGCTTGGACACGCCTGCGTTTTTCCAAACACTCCCAGAAAACGGTCAGTTGACACCCATAAACACCCTCTTCCTGTCAACGATCCGCTTTGTCCCCGTACGACGCGCATGCTCATTGCGGTGCATACGCATGCGCAGTAGTGACCCGATCGCTGCGCTGTGAAAAACGGCAGCGAGCGATCAGGTCGGAATGACCCCCATAGTGCTGTGTGTTACATGCAAATACAAGCCCTATTAGTTACTGGGGTAAATTCAGTTATGCATGGTAGCTACAAAAGCCTGATTCCTTAATAGGCTGCGAGCAGGAACAGCCAACCGCCATGGGTTGATAAATGTATAGCGTAGGCAGGACATTCTTAATATAATCTGCCCCGTGGTTTTGTTTTTATCTGTATATAGGTTATTGAGCGCACCATGGGGCACCTCACCTGGATATGCGAGCGGATGGAGATTTTCTTGCAGAAGCCCTATTTGGGGGGAAAAAAGGAAAACAGGATCCCTCCCAACATGACCCTCTCCAGGAGGGACACAGTGTTCTGCTCCTGGACTTCCCTCTTAATTTATGATTGACATCACCTGTGGTGAAACACCTTTCTTATCCATTAACCTGTTCAACACAGATGCCAGCAATTTTAAATAAAAAGTCCAGAAGCAGAGCGGAGAGGGTCATGTTGGAAGGTATGAAACTGAAATAATAATTATTATTATCGTCATCATCATCAATTTTTTTTTTTTTAAATACATAACTCCTGCATGCCCCATGATCAATGACAGGTCCTCTTTAAGTGGCCAGTTAGCAATGGAGTTTGCAAATGTCAACACATGAACTGCGAAATGGTAATATAAAATATAACAGCAGAGCACCATAAGTTTTTACCATCACAGCATGTAACAGACTCTGAAGGAAGAATGCTGTTTCACTCCACCAAACGCACACTGACCACAAGAAAGATGGCGGCTGCTTGCCTTGCCAATATGAAACACTATGTAATTAGCTCCGCCCCTCTGGTCCCTGACCAGGGCGGCGCTGCGGTCTCCTCTCCGGCTCTGCTCAGAGGATGGGGCGGCTGTTAAGACAGAGCTGGCTGTGTGGCTTCATCCTTCGGCCCCATGTCGGAGAGGAGCAGCAGTAAGTCAGCATGGAGCATATGTCACGATAGGAAAGAACATCGCCAGCTGCCAGTAAGGTACTGTACATCTCAGCAGCTTGCCGTATTATCACGATTAGCGGGGCCTCTGCATCCGTCTGCTTGGCTTTGCACAGACCTGCATAGACGCCTGGCTTGCAAAACAAACGGCCTGGTCAGCACGGCAGGGGTTAAATAGAATATTTGCCCTACATTTGTATCCAGAAACAATGTCCCATGTGATAATGGTGACCGATAGGGATAGTTAAGGTAGAGGTGTCAATTATTGCATCATGTAATATAGTTATTGGATATTTGCAGCCATGAACCAATAGTTGGAATGGGTTAATGTAGAATTACAGTACAGCACTACCAGCAAATTTGTGTATGTTTTGTGATACTAAATGGGAAACAAAGGATGAAGAGCTACCATGGTAACTAATGCATTCAGAATGATTAATATGCATAAAGATTTGGCTTTAGTTTTTGCACATCAGGTGGGGGTTATTTTTGTGTGCATTTGTTCATAACATGTCACATTTAAATATATTCATGTGAAAGAGGGAACCTTTAGTTTCACAGGTTGGTTCTGGCTGGGTGTGGTATGTTAGGTAGAGAAGACTTAGGTCGACAGTGTCCAGGTTGACCACTATTGCTTGACATGGTTTCTAGGTCGACAAAAACTCTAGGTCGACATGAGTTTTTTTACTTTTTTTTTTTTTTGGTGTTGTTTTCTCCGTACAGTGACCGGGAACCCTAATTGGTGCACCGTGTCTTCGGGCAAGTTCTTAAAATGAAAAAAAAATAATGTTAAAAACTCATGTCGACCTAGAGTCTCTGTCAACCTAGAAACCATGTCGCCCTACTTACTGTAGACCTAAAGACCGGATCCTGTTCTGGCCAAACACAGAACACACTGCCATATTTTGTTTATAGTCTGTCCCTCATCGCAAGTCGCCTTGATCAATCGATAAGTTAGCAGCCACTAAGCTGGAGTACAATTTATGTTTTTATGTATATGCTTTGTCTCCTGAAATGCAAGGAATTAAAAAAAATAGACAATGTGGATAAATCATCCCCTTTCCCACAGACTTTTCTTTCACCTCGCCATATAAAACACAGAGACACCCACTTTCAGAGACTTTGACATAGCGAAACCGGTATTGTAGCACTGATTAACTTGTGTAAAATATAGTCTTTGTTATGATAACATTTTTATACGTTCCCCCCCCCCCCCCCCCCCCCCCTGCTAGTTTAGCTTTACCTTAAAGGGGTTAGGTTATGTCATGTTCAGTATATGGTCTTATACCCCGTTCAGACTGCACAAATAACCCGGTATTTTTCCGGGACGACATGGGTCGCTGCGCCTGGTATAGGGTTGGTGCAAGTCCGCGCTGTTAAAGCTGACCGATATCACATTAAGCGTACAGATTAAGGTGGTTCAGCAGCAGCAATGTACAACTCTATACAGGCGAATATTCGCATCTAGTTCTATGCACTTGATTTGGGAGCGATTATGCTGACTTGCGTTCAGTACTGCTTCGGCCTCTATGTGCAGGATGTATATAAAACCCAAGAGTACAAGTCCTTGAAGACTCACAGTTTGCTTCTATCCATCACAGACCAGACTGATTCATAATTAGGTACTCCCAGCATAGTATAACGGCCCTTCTTGTAAATTGGTGATTCCACTTATTCATAGTCAGCTGTTTTCTTTAGCATTTTACAGACTGTCACAATATCCCGTTTCTTAATTCCTGCTTTTAAGGTTGTGGTGACTGGTGAACCTGTCATGGTCCCCGGTAGTCTCTAATACCGCTTTCAGACCGCAAAACCAGGTCGGACCTGGCTTTTGAACCCGGGTCCGAGCAGGCTCAGACCCTTGCACATTGCAGTTTAAACCTGGGTTATTCCCAGGTTGGTGCCTTTTTACACTGAACCCATGTCACACACTGTGATGTGATTTAAAATGGACTTTTCTGGCTCACATTGATGAGGTTTCAAAGGAACTAAAAGGAGGGTCTGGGGACTGCTCTGAGCAGACACATAAACAGCCAATCAGCATCAGAATATCCCGGGTTAGAGGCTTTTACACTGCACAGCGACCCAGGTCTGACCCGTGTTTAACCCTTCTTTTAACCCGGGTTGAAATGCCAGGTTGCCCGACCCGGGTTATGCCCCTTTCAGACCGCCTCAGGAGGGTCGCACACTGGAGCTCCAAGTGTGCGACCCGCCTCATGTGCCCTGCGGCCGCTGTCTGCAACCCGACATATTGCCGAGTTGGTTACGTCAGCGGGGGCAGCGCTTGGAGATCAAATGATCTCCAAGCGCCGCCCGTACACAGAGTGAACGGGAAACGGGTCGCATCGACTCGGCTCCTGTTCACACCGCACAGTGAGCTGGGTAGAACACGTGTTCAACCCTGCTCACGACCAGGGTTGAAATACCGGGTCACTCGACCCGGTGTTTCAACCTTTGCACCTTTCAGACCGCACCTGAACACGGGTTATATGCGCTCAGGTGCCAATATCCCATGTTCATAGGTGGCGATCTGAAAGGGGTATTATTTACTATGGTGCTTTCACACTGCACCTTGACCCGGCATTAACCTGGGTTATTTTGGCGATGTGAAAAGGTATAACCAACCTTAGTACTTCACACAGATGATAATATGAGCTTCATGTACAGTTGCATTTGCTTTCTACCATGGTTCATGCTTTATCCTCGGCAATCTGCATTTTGTGGATTTATTTTGGTTGGGATCCAGCAAAAAGGAATATTGGGTCGACCAGACTAGCGAATAGTTGCCTTTAGCATGTGCAGCCCAATGTCCGTTAAAATAATTAATAAATAAAGCGCTGCATAGCCGGAATCATTTCATGTTTTTTAATAACACATTAATTGAACAATTAACAATTGACATACATATAACACACACACATAGACCCGGCCGGTATTAAAATTACCTTAAATTTAATTGGTAAAACTTATCAACCCATAAGATGCAGATCTCACAACATGCCCTCTAATTCAATCATGACCTGTTAATGATGCATCACTGGTATGTTAATCAATTGATAACATGTATATAATTTAACTAAGGGGCCCTTGATGACTAGAATTTAACCCTCAACTACTTAGCAGCATATGGTATCCAGTATTCAGTCACAATTGTGTCCATATAAACAGATGGTATCCAGTATTCAGTCACAACTGTGTCCATATAAGCAGATGGAATGCTAAGCATATATATATCCAAATATTAGGTTAGTTGGTTAGTATAGCCAGCAATGTCCATAACCTAGATTATGTCAGATGATGATTAGTAAATCACTGCAATCCACCAGAATTAACATGGGCATGCGAACATATTAATATACTGCCCTCTAAATGGGGCTCTCATAATCTGTCCTGGGCACTGGTTACTGAGCGGGCTCGTTTGTAAGGGGGTTCTCACCGACCAGCTGATTGTCTGCTGTGCCGAAGTCTCCGCAGCCGACTCCTCCCTTGTATCACGCCACACCTCAGATCCATTTGTGTAATTGTGTCCCAGAAGGAAGTGCAACCAGGTCCGTGTGCTTTGGACCTCTCTCAACGCGTTTCTCCGCCTATAGACTCAGCGGCTTCCTCAGGAGAAATAAAGCGCCGAGTGTTTTTTTCTTTTTATTTAACCAATGTCCGTTAAAGCCTAATTGTATTGGATAATTGCAATCTGGTCTGATCTGTGTGTTTTGATCTTTCACATGTGTCCAGATTGCACCCAGATCCAATATTACTGCAATGATCCAATGCATTCGATTGAACATACGTGAACA
Organism: Pseudophryne corroboree; assembly: GCF_028390025.1. Lineage (NCBI taxonomy): Eukaryota > Metazoa > Chordata > Amphibia > Anura > Myobatrachidae > Pseudophryne > Pseudophryne corroboree. The sequence continues at coordinate 396,016,122 of NC_086450.1, read as the reverse complement.
GCATTTCATTTTTTTGAGACACATGGCAAGAAGTCTGTGGACCCAGCTATATCAAGCCTTGGAGACTGATGAAATTTCACAGTGATAAAGTATCAACCAATCGGCTTCTAACTAATTTTTCAAACACAGCCTGTAACATAACAGTTAGGAACTGATTGGCTGGTACTTTATCACCATGCATTTTATCACTCTCCAAGGCTTGATAAATCTGGGTCATAGCCATGAGATGCGATCCAGGTCTGTAGAAGGTTGATGAGTGAAAGTACTGTTGGTGGGCATTAGAGACAGGTGGGTGGACCATGATCATGTCTCTATATCCAATATCTATGGACCACAGCTCCATGTATGATACTACAACAGCCTATGACAAGTGGAGCTCCATGGTTACGGACAAATAAGTATAACTTCTTTTTTCTACGTTCTCTAGGTGGAGTAAGCAGTGTTAGCAGATCACAGATGTAAAGCATTAGCCAAGGGCAGGAAGTTCTCTTGTGCAAGACTCTGATAAGTGCTTAAGGGGTATATTCAATTAGGGTCGGATCCATTCCGACATGTATTTGTCGGAATGGATCCGACAAGGTCTATTCAATGCCCATCTCAATTCGACTTTAAAAAAGTCGAATTGAGATGAGGGGGCAGACTGGGGACAGCAGCGTTGCCAAAGGATGTGGCACAGCCGCCAGACCTCACGGCAGCGTCCACCCGGCTCCAGCAAATGGGACCTCACTTACTGGAGCCGGGTGGATGCTGCCGTTATGACACATCCTCCTGCAGCGCTGCTCTCCCCCCGTCTCCCCGCGGCTTTCCCCTCTCTCCTCCTCTCAGGTCCCTCATCTCAGTTCGACTTTTTTTTAAGTCGAACTGAGATGGTCGGAAACGGGGCCAAAACCTGACGAATTTGGCCCCGTTTCCCACAGAAGCACGTGAATCGGCAGCTATACTGCCGATTCACGTACTATTCGACAAGTCGAATTCCCCGACTTGTCGAATAAAAATGCTGGGGACCGAATCGGTCGGAACCCCTTTCCGACCTGAAAAAGTCGAAAACTGCCGTCTTTTCGAGAAGACGGCAGTTTCGACCGTCATTGAATATACCCCTAAGCCGGCTACACATGATACAATTATCTGGTCGATCAGCTGATAATTGTATGATTGCCCCAATAGTTGTATAGTGTGTATAAGAGTTCAAACACTCCTGCAGATTGGAAGGTCAGGATCTGATGTACTGCAAACGCTATCTTATTCCGACCTCCTGATGCCCTGGAAAACATCTGAAGAAAGTACATACTGAGCTAGAAAATTGGTCATCATGCACAACGATCCCAGTATTCTTCCCGTTTTTTTTTTACTTATCTAGGTGGTGAGTGCAGACCAGGGGGAGAGCGTCGGTGAGCCTTTTACCGACGGCTGGGATGAATCCTATCACAGCAGGTAACCAGCAGCCCATCATGTACCCTCCCTTCCCTCATCTCACCTGCTGTTTGGCAGGCACTGGGTAGGCGTAGGGGACGCTGGGACGCTGCAATGCTAGCTTCCACTGCAGGGTGGATGGGAGGTTGCCAGCATCCTGCTTCTGTAGGGGCAGGGGTGGCTTAGAGCAGTGAGCTTTCGGTCACATCAGAGTGCCGGGTGGCAGGGAAATTATGCCAGGCTGATCACCCAAGAAATATAGCTTGGGGAGAACACTGCATTTGATAATTGCTCTGTTGTATTGGAGCATTAATCAGATCGGCAGAATTTCTGTTCTTATTCCCGGGTGTGGTATACAAGGTCTACATTATTTAGGTAGACGCCACCATATTGTTGACATGCATTAGGTCGACGTGGTCAAAAGGTAGACATGATAATGATCGGCACAATTTTTTTTCTCTCCAGTTTTTGAGGTGAAATCTTATGTTTCATTATATTTGACCAATATCAGTATAAATGCATACCCTCGCAGGCCCCTTCATGTGCCACGCTTCTGGCAAGGGTACTATTCCCATATGTAGTTCTCGTGGATAGTAAATCAAGCAAATATTAGTAATAAATGTACAAAATAATAATATTGTGTTGATCATTTATGTGTCGACTATACGGTGTTGACCTATTGACTGTACCTATACCAGTGTTTCCGAATCTCTGTCCTCAAGGCACACTAACAATACAGGGTTTAGTGATATCCATGCTTAAGCACAGATGGTTAAATAAAAATAACTGAAGTACTAATTAAGTCAACTGTGCTCAAGTATGGCTATATTTAAAACCTGAACTGTTTAGCGGGCATTGAGGACTGTGGTTTGGAACCTCTGACCTAAACACCGTCTATCACCCGGATACCAGTGTTCCCAACATTAATCTCCACTGTGCAGAGAAGTACACTCTCTTTGACCTTAAACCAGGGCTCAACAAATCTCAAGGGCCAGGTAGCCATGGCCCCTAGATTTTCCTGCCTGGCTACCAGATTTTGGAGGGAGGAAGCAGATCCTCTTCAACCCCAACAGTCCCAGCGGAGGTTTTGGAGGCGTGCCTGTATTGCGGAGGCCATTTCTTGCACAGTAGTGCATGTGCTGAGTGTCTGTCCTCACCTGCGCTGACTGCTGTGCCTGTCTGTCCCATCCTGCTCTGTCTGCTGTCTCCAAACTCCAGCTGCATAGAGGTCTCCAATAAGAGGGTCTATGCCTGGCTAGGGATTGCGGCTTCGGTGGGGTAGTGATGTGGCCACTTGGAGGGATTGTTTGCTGGGGGAGGCTGCTTTATTTGCCGTGGGGGTTAGCTGCTCATTAATGTGGTAGTGGGGTGGGGGGGGGGGGGGGGTAGCTGCACTGCAGTGTGGATGGAGGGGGCTGGTATGCCAGAGGGTATCCACTTGGTTGTGTGGCCGTGGGGGTTGGTTTGTTTGGTTGTGTGGCCGTGGGGGTTGGTTTGTTTAAGGGTTGGCGGGGGAAAGTTGCTCAGTAATGTGGCGCCGGGAGTTTCAGTTAGTATTTTTTTGGGGGGGGGGTTGGGGGGGGTGTGTAGGTGGTCTGGCTGCTGCACTTTCATACTGGCTCCTAGATGTTTAGATATATTTGTCAAGCCCTGTATAAATACATGTAGTGTGCTAGATGTAATTCAATTAAATGTGATATAAAGTTGTTTGGTTCCAGCTATCAATGACTAGATTAGTGAAATCCTCGGGGGAATTCACTTGTTTACGTCACCGGCATTTCTGCTTGCTGCCTGCTGAGATGGCAAGCAGACATATGAGAAAAGTGACCTGTTTGGATGCCCAAACGTCACTATTCACGCCACGCCCAGAACTTTACCCATTTTAAGCGGCTAAAGTTGCCACTGCAGGACTATTTGAATAGTGCCCCTCATCACTTTCGATGGGAAATTGGGCACGTATAAACAATTGAATAACCCTCCATAGTGTGAAACAGTTCTTGTTTTGTCTAGTGGTGAGATCCTGTAACCGTCGTACCGCATACTTTCAGCCTGACAAAAAGGAGAGCTAAGATTTGCAAAATTAGATTAAAAGAAGTCCAGTGTTCAGGCCCCTCATGCAGTGCAGCATGGTTTTGCCCATTTGTGTGTTGTTGTTGTTTCCCCCCCCCCACACACAAACAAACCTGAATAACCCCCTTTGATACTAAGCATCATGTACACAGCTGCAAGGCAAATGCTTTCTTTGGTGAGCCATCTGTTCACATGTGAACGTTTGGGGGAAGCCTAGCACCTGCATGCCACCGTCAGTGACGCTGACTGCTCGGGCATGCCCCATTAGTTACGTAGAGGGGGCCGACCTACCTCCTTTAGTGACGGTGGGGCCGCGGCCTTTGTTTGTGCGAGCGCCTTCAGTGCGAACGCCCAGTGTGTCCCTGAGCCCTGCCTGTCTGGAATTCTGGTGGGAACACTATTGCATATGAACAGTGTAACTGCTGCATCCACATACTAGTGTATGCACTACCCAGTAGCTGGGCAGGTCCATGATTACATAAACCTTTATGTGGCCCCCTGCCCTCACTTGCCTCTTGGTCCAGCTGAAGCACTATTGCAGGTTATTTTGTGCATTACTGAGTTACGTATTGTTTTATTTAACACAGTCAAACTACAATAAAGGTAAATTGTGGAAGTAGATGGGGTCTGAGAGGGTGCGCTGCTCTCCTGGGAGCCTGCCTAGAATGACGCAGAATTCGCAATTATATTGTAGCATCTAAATTTCTGTGTATTGAGGTCTCCGGGCAGTAAGGAGGCCGTGTTAGTACATTATGTTTATCTCAGATCTTAAGTCTCCATTGGTCAACCTCCAAAACTCTTTTCCATTGTAGACCTCTTTCTCCTAGCCAACTGCATCCTTCCTGCTCCAAAACCATTTCATTAATTGTGTCATGATGTTGATCTGTAGAGTCTGCTTTAGTGAGAAATATGCCAGTTAAATCCAATTTACGGTTGTATTTCGGGAATGTTTAAGGGAACTTAGTATGGGACATTATAGGTTTGTATGTCTGTGTGCTATTAACGAGAGAGCAATATAATCCTTTTATTGGTCCTTTTTTTTTTTTTTCCAGCACTATCTAAAGAGGGCACACACGGAACGATGTTCAGTTAATTTCTAAGCAATCTGACTAGATTGCTTAGAAATTAGCTGAATATCGCTCCGTGTGTAGGGCTGCCGGCGACAGCGATGCGCGGTCCCACATGTCGCTATTGCCGGTGCTAGATTGGCCTACATGCAGGTACAATCTAGCAGGTCGCTCATTTCACCGCTGGGTGAAATGAGCTCCCTCCCATGTCCGTTCCCACATCGCGCTGTGCTGAGCGGGGGAGAGATGTGTGCTGAGCGGTCTGTGCTAGACTGCTCAGCACACATCTCTGGGGAAATCTCCCCATCAGTATGGCCCTTAAGTAAATCCACAAGGAGAATTTCAGTGCAGTTACTGGGGCAGTCAGGCCCCTTACTGAACCTTTAACACAACTATTAAAAAAGGACAAAAAAACCCCACTACATTCTAAAACTCAATCTCATACATTGTAGGACAACATAGCTGGCATAGTTATTAGCATTATTGCCTTCACCACTGTGGTCATGGGTTATGACAAGTATGTGTGTGGAGTTTGTATGTTCTTCCGTTTTTGCATGGGTTTACTTAGGGTGCAGTGGTTTCCTTCCACTCTCTGAAAAACATACTGATAGCTTAATTGCTGCTGACAAATAAATTAACAGTAGTGTGTGTGTGTCCATGTGGTAGGGAATATAGATATTGGGGTATATGCAATTGCGGTCGAATTGCCGCAAATGTCGAAAAATGGGGCATTTTCGACACACAAAAAAAATTTAGACAATGCAATACAGTACTTTTCGACAAAAAAAACGGACGTTTCAGATTCGACTTTTTGAAATTCGACAGTTAGCAAATTCGACATGTCTGCAATGGTAAAAATGCAGCTTTTCGACAAAAGTATATTCAATTGAAGAATGTTGATTCGACAACAGTGCTTTTCGACAGTAATTTCGTCAATTTCATTCCGCCTCACTTTGCTGGCGGAATCTAATAAACATTTTTTAAAACATGTTGTTTTTTGTGTTTTTTTTTATTTTATTGCTAATAGCATATCTATTTATATTAGAAGGGATTATGTACTTGGTTTGTCTATTAGGAGACACAAGTATTATTTATATATTTTTTAAAATAATATTTTTTTTTTTAACTGACTAAAATAGAGAGAGCATGGTTTTCAGTGGGAAGGGGTGGGAATGGGTTAAAATCAAGAAAAAAAAATGCGTGGGGTCCCCCCTCCTAAGCATAACCAGCCTCGGGCTCTTTGAGCCCGTCCTGGTTGCAAAAATACGGGGGGGAAATTGAAAGGGGATCCCCCGTATTTTTAGAACCAGCACCGGGCTCTGCGTCCGGTCCTGGTGCAAAAAATACGGGGGACAAAAGACGTAGGGGTCCCCCGTATTTTTAGCACCAGCACCGGGCTCCACTAGCTGGAGAGATAATGCCACAGCCGGGGGACACTTTTATATCAGTCCCTGCGGCCGTGGCATTAAATCCCCAACTAGTCACCCCTGGCCGGGGTACCCTGGAGGAGTGGGGACCCCTTAAATGAAGGGGTCCCCCCCTCCAGCCACCCAAGGGCCAGGGGTGAAGCCTGAGGCTGTGCCCCCCCCCCCTCCAAAGGCTGCGGATGGGGGGCTGATAGCCTTGTGTCAAATAAAAAATGTTTTTTGCAGCAGAACTAGAAGTCCCAGCAAACCTCCACCGCAAGCTGGTACTTGGAGAACCACAAGTACCAGCACGCTGGGGGAAATGGGCCCGCTGGTACCTGTAGTTATACTACAAAAAAAATACCCAAATAAAAACAGTACACGCACACCGTGATAGTAAAACTTTATTACATACAAAAAACAATACTCTTTTATTTGACACAAGGCTATCAGCCCCCCATCCGCAGCCCTTGGATGGGGGGGGACAGCCTCGGGCTTCACCCCTGGCCCTTGGGTGGCTGGAGGGGGGGACCCCTTGATTTAAGGGGTCCCCACTCCTTCAGGGTACCCCGGCCAGGGGTGACTAGTTGGGGATTTAATGCCACGGCCGCAGGGACCAGTATAAAAGTGTCCCCCGGCTGTGACATTATCTCTCCAGCTAGTGGAGCCCGGTGCTGGTGTTAAAAATACAGGGGACCCCTACGCTTTTTGTCCCCCGTATTTTTTGCACCAGGATCGGACGCAGAGCCCGGTGCTGGTTGTAAAAATACGGGGGATCCCCTGTCAATTACCCCCCCGTATTTTTACAACCAGGACCGGCTCAAAGAGCCTGAGGCTGGTTATGCTTAGGAGGGGGGACCCCACGCGTTTTTTTTTCCTGGGTTTTTTTAAACACTTTTGTGCCGTCAAAAAAGTCGAATCCAGGACGCACATATCCGTCAATTGGTCCGTTTTTCGACAGCGGGACTGTGAAATCCGTTTTTTATTGAATATGTCGAATTCCGGCCCCGGCGGCCGGGATTCGACTGTCGAATTGTGTCTAATTTAAAAACGGTAGAATTCCAGCCGGAATTCGACCGCAATTGCATATACCCCTATATGTTCCTCTGAGACAGGGACTGATGTGAATGACTAAGGGGTCTTTTCATGAGGCAGTGAAAAGAGGGAGAAACAGACCAGTGGATAAATTGCCCATGGCAACCAATCAGCATCTCCCTTACATTTTCTAGAATGTACTTGTTAAAAGCTTCCTTCAAAGCTGATTGGCTGCTTTGAGCAATTTCTCCACTCTTTCACTGCTTCAAAAACTGACCCCTAAATGTTCTCTGTAAAGTGCTGCAGAATAGGTATGCACTTAATAAGTAAATTAATAAATAATTAAATTGTTCAGCATTACCCTGTCTTTCCACTGCAATCCTATTATAAAGCCCCTCCCACATCTGTAAAAACGAATTCGGGCTACAAAGCGGAGGCTGGATTGCATTGACCCCACCCCGTGTATGATTAACCAATGCACACTGTCTGCCAGTTTAGGTAGAGAAGCACCACCCACCAGGTAAATTCTTGCAGAGGACTGGAAGAAAAGAGTATGCATATATACGGGGGTATTCACTAAGCCGACACAGGGTATTTAATTGCGGGCGTTTTCACCCATGTTTGAATCTATTTTCACCCATTTCGTTTCAATTTTTTTTTTGTTAAATCTGCATGGACGAAAATTGTGCCAAAAACGGGCGAAAATGCCTGCGAATTCGCCAAAACACGCGTATCAGCGGCGAATTCGCAGATACAAGTGGTTTTCGCCAGTGCCGGATTTTTCGACCAGTTGAAAAAACGGCATGGGCATTGAATAGGTCGAATGTAAAGTTGACCTAAAAATGGGCAAAAAGTGCAAATGGCACTAATTGAATACCCCCCGTACTGTATATTAAACATTTCAGTTATTTCATGTATACTTCTGTTCCTCTTATCAGGCTTTTTTTTTTTTTCTTTAACTTGACGGATATACAGGAAAAGGGAGTAATACAGGTATAGTCAAAAACACCTAGATTTTAAAGGTTAACAAAAAAAGGCACGGTAAATGCTATTCAGAATTTCAGTACATTATCTAAGTGCATGGATTACAATTTAATTTCAATTGGTTTTAAATATGATATGGTCATTTCTTGGGGTATGGGTCATTAGGCCAACAACACTTAGGTCGACCACTATTGGTCGACATGGAAAAAGGTTGACATGAGTTTATTTTTTTTACTTTTTTTGGTGTCGTTTTCTTCTAAAGTGACGGGGAACCCCAGTTAGTGCACTGTGTCCCCTCACATGGCTGGCTTCGCTCGCCATGCTTCGGGCAAGGTGCCTCGCTCCGGTACCGCTGCGCTCAGCACAGGTTACTATTCCCAATCGTAGTCCACATGGATCGTAAAGTATGAAAAAGTAAAAAAAAAATGGGGGGGGGGAAATGGGAAAAACTCATGTCGACCTTTTTCCAGGTCAACCCAGTGACCATGTGGACCTAATGACCGTATCCCATTTCTTGGCATATAGCAGCCTTCAGTTCATTGATGGTTCTTGGTTGCTGTTTGTGGACCTCTCAGATGGCCCCGTTGGCTGTGTAGAGAGAGGCCTTTTATGATGCTTATGTGGATTGTTTTCTGCCCAGTAACGAAAATTCTGCTTGTTAACGCCAGACAAATAAAAGTGAGCTTCATCAGGATATTGCAGTGATAATGCTGAAAATGAGCCGCTAAGTGATGCGAAACGTCAGGAATCGGCTACACGTGTGTATCGCGAATGAAGGCCACCATCTACATGATATCATATTCAAAACCAATTGAAATTAAATTGTAATCCATGCATTTTAGATTATGTACAAAATGTTGCATATTATTTACCATGCCTTTCTTGTTAACCTTTAAAATCGGTGAGGTTTTTTTTTTTTCTTTCATCCAAAATAATGTAACATACATTGCTGCTAAAAGAACAGATAATATTTTTTTTTTTTTTAAAGTTTTTGTGTCGGATGTTAGATGAACATTGGCGGAAATATGTCGGCGTGTATGAAACTTCTGCAGCTGTTGTGACATTCGGGGAAAGCGCAGCCTGCCCAGTTCATCATCTTGCACAACATAGCAAACATTTTAAAGTTCGCATCCCCCATGATGAAATGCAATTCTCCTTTTGTTTTACAGACCATATCACCAAAATAAACAAAGAAAATTGCATTTTATATATTGATCTTTGCATGTGATCTATTGTATTTCTACTTAATCTTTGTTTGCCTTTGCGAGTTATCTTTCATGGCTGCTTAAAACAATTAGAATAAAACCATAATTCAGATGACAATCGTGCTACAGCTGTCAGTGGGAATAGTAGGCAGCTGATAAGAATGAAGTGTAAAACCTGCTGTGTTTACAGAGCGTACATTTATATGGCTTGTTGGGCGTTTTTCTGCCTTTAGTTACAGAAAACTGAAAATAACAAACAGGAACAGATTCTGGGAACTGCATACAGGGGTCAAATTTACAGGCTAATTGTATCTGTAGTACTAGTAGCGGAAGTACGCAAATTAAATGGATTTACCATTTAAATGGTTGGACTGGAAAATCAAATACATACAACATGTATAAAAAGAATGTATTGCGGAACAGCTTGTAGCAAAAAAACTAAACGCCTCCCCGTATGCCGGATACGTTTTTTTGCTGCGCAGTTTGCATGATAATAGGACTGCTGTTTAACATGCTAAACAGCCCAATTGTGCCCAACTCCGTCCCGCAGCTACAGGTTTGTGCTCTTTACCAGTGAGCAGCACTGACCTGGAGTAGGGTAGGCGGCTGGTGGTTAGGAGACGGCATAATATGATGTAATTTGCATGCGGAGTGCACTTTCGGGGGTCTATTCATGAAGCAATGAAAATGGTGGAGAAGTGAGCTAGTGGAGAAGTTGCCCATGGCAACCAATCAGCATTGAAGTAACATTTATAATTTGCATACTGAACAATTGTACGGAGCAGCTGATTGGTTTCCATGGGCAACTTCTCCACAGCCTCACTTCTCCACTCTTTACTGCTTCATGAATAGACCCCTAAATCTTTTCCATTCCAGGATGACCCAATATTAATAGGTATTCTTTGTTCTTGGAGTATTGCAGTCTATCTCTTGTCAGGCATTCTCCTTGTGCGTCCAGCGTCTCTACAGTGCTGAGCAATGTATTGGTGTTACGTAATTACAGGCTAATAAAACAAACCCATAGGGGCTAGGAGCCTGCTATTTTTCACATTTATAGCTGTCCTTTGAACTGTCTAGTCATCGCATTGCTGAAGCAGGGAATGACAGTTGGAAATGTATGAAACCTGTGCAAACCTTCTTCATCTCAGCCTGGTAATTAACATTAAGAATTTAGGGGAAAATGTATTAACCTTCTTAAGAGTGGAGAAATTGCCATAGCAACAAATCAGCTTCATGTAATGATTAGTAGAAGATAATTGGTTGCTATGGTGAACTTGTACACTGCTAAACTCTTTAGAAGGATTGATAAATCGCCACCTTAATCTAATAATCGAATTTTAGACTCTGCTGTTCAGTGCAACTCTGGCACAAAATAAAGTTAACAAGTTCTGTGTTTAACACTATGGGGTTAATTCAGTTAGTGGAGAATTGTTGGAAAAGGCATCATGTGTCATTGGAATGTCAGCAGTGGCACCCTAATTCGCCCCTCAATTGCGTATTTTAGATTGCAGCCCAGTAGGGGTGTGCATTAAAATCCGTAATTGAAGGACTACTGTAAGTGGCATAGTAGAGCACTAACTCGCGTACAACTGATTTGACCCCTATTAATTCCAGATAACATAGCTTCAGGTTCACAGTGGCCAGGAAATTTGTTAAAAGACTCTTAAGCATGTCTGTATGCACTTTCAATAAATATGCATCAGATTTCTATTTCTCTAATGTCCTAAGTGGATGCTGGGGACTCCGTAAGGACCATGGGGATTAGCGGCTCCGCAGGAGACTGGGCACAACTACAAAGAAAGCTTTAGACTACTGGTGTGCACTGGCTCCTCCCACTAAGACCCTCCTCCAGACCTCAGTTAGATTCTTGTGCCCGGCCGAGCTGGATGCACACTAGGGGCTCTCCCGAGCACCTAGAAAGAAAGTATATTTAGGTTTTTTATTTTCAGTGAGATCTGCTGGCAACAGACTCACTGCAGCGAGGGACTAAGGGGAGAAGAAGCGAACCTACCTAACAGGTGGTAGTTTGGGCTTCTTAGGCTACTGGACACCATTAGCTCCAGAGGGATCGACCGCAGGACCCGACCTTGGTGTTCGTTCCCGGAGCCGCGCCGCCGTCCCCCTTACAGAGCCAGAAGCACGAAGAAGGTCCGGAAAATCGGCGGCAGAAGACTTCAGTCTTCACCAAGGTAGCGCACAGCACTGCAGCTGTGCGCCATCGCTCCTCATGTACACCTCATACTTCGGTCACTGATGGGTGCAGGGCGCTGGGGGGGGCGCCCTGAGGGCAATAGATAACACCTTGGCTGGCAAAATATACATCATATATAGTCCCAGGGGCTATATAGATGTAAAATTACCCCTGCCAGTATAACAGAAAAAGCGGGAGAAAGTCAGCCGTAAAGGGGGCGGGGCTTCTCCCTCAGCACACTGGCGCCATTTTTCCCTCACAGTTCCGCTGGAAGGAAGCTCCCTGGCTCTCCCCTGCAGTCTGAGAAAACTACAGAAGGGTAAAAAAGAGAGGGGGGGCACTAAATTTAGGCGCAGTATAGATATATATATATGTAATATATATAAAAAGCAGCTATAGGGAAAACACTCATTGATAGTGGGATCCCAGTGTTATATAGCGCTCTGGTGTGTGCTGGCATACTCTCTCTCTGTCTCCCCAAAGGGCTTTGTGGGGTCCTGTCCTCTGTCAGAGCATTCCCTGTGTGTTTGCGGTGTGTCGGTACGGCTGTGTCGACATGTTTGCTGAGGAGGCTTATGTGGAGGCGGAGCAGATGCCTGTAAATGTGATGTCACCCCCTGCGGGGTCGACACCTGAGTGGATGGTGCTGTGGAAGGAATTACGTGATAGTGTCGACTCCTTACATAAAAGGTTTGACGACATACCTAATGTGGGACAGCCGGCTTCTCAGCCTGTGCCTGCCCAGGCGTCTCAAAAACCATCAGGGGCTCTAAAACGCCCGCTACCTCAGATGGTTGACACTGATGTCGACACGGATACTGACTCCAGTGTCGACGACGATGAGACTAATGTAACTTCCAGTAGGGCCACACGTTACATGATTGAGGCAATGAAAAATGTGTTACACATTTCTGATGTTACCCCCGGTACCACAAAAAAGGGTATAATGTTTGGAGAGAAAAAACTACCAGTAGCTTTTCCTCCATCTGAAGAGTTAAATGAAGTGTGTGAAGAAGCGTGGGCTTCCCCTGATAAAAAGATGGTAATTTCTAAGAGGTTACTAATGGCGTACCCTTTCCCGCCAGAGGATAGGTCACGCTGGGAAACATCCCCTAGGGTGGATAAAGCGCTCACACGCTTGTCGAAGAAGGTGGCACTACCGTCTCCGGATACGGCCGCCCTGAAGGAATCTGCTGATAGAAAGCAGGAGGCTATCCTGAAATCTATATATACACACACAGGTGTGATACTGAGACCGGCTATAGCTTCAGCCTGGATGTGCAGCGCTGCTGCTGCGTGGTCAGATTCCCTGTCAGAAAATATAGATACCCTAGACAGGGACACTATTTTGCTGAACGTAGAGCATATAAAAGACGCACTTTTATACATGAGGGATGCACAGAGGGATATTTCCGGCTGGCATCCAAAATTAGTGCAATGTCCATCTCTGCCAGGAGAGGGTTATGGACTCGGCAGTGGACAGGTGATGCAGATTCCAAACGACATATGGAAGTTCTGCCTTATAAGGGTGAGGAATTGTTCGGGGATGGTCTCTCGGACCTCGTTTCCACAGCAACAGCTGGGAAGTCTACATTTTTGCCCCATGTTCCCTCACAACCAAAGAAAGCACCGTATTATCAGGTACAGTCCTTTCGGCCCAATAGGGGCAAGGGGGTTAAAGGCGCGTCCTTTCTGCCCAGAGGCAGAGGTAGAGGGAAAAAGCTGCAGCATACAGCCAGTTCCCAGGAGCAAAAGTCCTCCCCCGCTTCCTCAAAGTCCACAGCATGACGCTGGGGCTCCACAGGCGGAGCCAGGTACGGTGGGGGCCCGTCTCAAGCATTTCAGCAAGCAGTGGGCTCGCTCACGGGTGGATCCCTGGATCCTTCAAATAGTATCTCAGGGGTACAAACTGGAATTCGAGACGTCTCCCCCCCGCCGTTTCCTCAAATCTGCCTTGCCAACCACTCCCTCAGGCAGGGAGGCAGTGTTACAGGCAATTCAAAAGCTGTATTCACAACAAGTGATAGTAAAGGTGCCCCTACTTCAACAAGGAAGGGGTTACTATTCCACAATGTTTGTGGTACCGAAACCGGACGGTTCGGTGAGACCCATTTTAAATCTGAAATCCTTGAACACATATATCAAAAAATTCAAGTTCAAGATGGAATCGCTCAGGGCGGTTATTGCGAGCCTGGACGAGGGGGATTACATGGTATCGCTGGACATCAAGGATGCTTACCTACATGTCCCCATTTACCATCCTCACCAGGAGTACCTCAGGTTTGTGGTACAAGATTGTCATTACCAATTCCAGACGTTGCCGTTCGGTCTCTCCACGGCTCCGAGGGTCTTTACCAAGGTAATGGCGGAAATGATGATACTCCTTCGAAGGAAGGGAGTTTTAATTATCCCGTACTTGGACGATCTCCTGATAAAGGCGAGGTCCAGAGAACAGTTATTGGTAGGGGTAGTGTTGCAACAGCACGGCTGGATTCTAAACATTCCAAAGTCACAGCTGATCCCTACGACACGCCTGCTATTCCTAGGGATGGTTCTGGACACAGAACAGAGAAAAGTGTTTCTCCCGGAGGAGAAGGCCAAGGAGCTGTCATCTCTAGTCAGAGGCCTCCTAAAACCAAAACAGGTGTCGGTGCATCACTGCACGCGGATCCTGGGAAAAATGGTAGCTTCCTACGAAGCGATTCCATTCGGCAGGTTTCATGCAAGAACCTTTCAGTGGGACCTGTTGGACAAGTGGTCCGGATCGCATCTTCAGATGCATCGTCTGATAACCCTGTCTCCAAGGACAAGGGTGTCTCTGCTGTGGTGGCTGCAGAGTGCTCATCTTCAAGAGGGCCGCAGATTCGGCATACAGGACTGGGTCCTGGTGACCACGGATGCCAGCCTGCGAGGCTGGGGAGCAGTCACACAGGGAAGAAACTTCCAAGGACTATGGTCAAGTCAGGAGACTTCCCTGCACATAAATATTCTGGAACTAAGGGCCATTTACAATGCCCTAAGTCAGGCAAAACCCCTGCTTCAAAACCAGCCGGTACTGATCCAGTCAGACAACATCACGGCAGTCGCCCATGTGAATCGACAGGGCGGCACGAGAACAGGACGGCGATGGCAGAAGCCACAAGGATTCTCCGATGGGCGGAAAATCACGTGTTAGCACTGTCAGCAGTGTTCATTCCGGGAGTGGACAACTGGGAAGCAGACTTCCTCAGCAGACACGATCTCCACCCGGGAGAGTGGGGACTTCATCCAGAAGTCTTTCAAATGATTGTAAACCAGTGGGAAAAACCACAGGTGGACATGATGGCGTCCCGCCTAAACAAAAAGCTAGAAAAATATTGCGCCAGGTCAAGAGACCCGCAGGCGATAGCTGTGGACGCTCTGGTAACACTGTGGGTGTACCGATCGGTTTATGTGTTCCCTCCTCTTCCTCTCATACCAAAGGTACTGAGGATAATAAGGAGAAGAGGAGTAAGAACTATGGCCCTCATTCCGAGTCGTTCGCTCGGTATTTTTCATCGCATCGCAGTGAAATTCCGCTTAGTGCGCATGCGCAATATTCGCACTGCGACTGCGCCAAGTATCTTTGCTATGAAGAAAGTATTTTTACTCACGGCTTTCTCATCGCTCCGGCGAACGTAATGTGATTGACAGGAAATGGGTGTTACTGGGCGGAAACACGGCGTTTTATGGGCGTGTGGCTGAAAACGCTACCGTTTCCGGAAAAAACGCAGGAGTGGCCGGAGAAACGGGGGAGTGGTTGGGCGAACGCTGGGTGTGTTTGTGACGTCAAACCAGGAACGACAAGCACTGAACTGATCGCACAGGCAGAGTAAGTCTGGAGCTACTCTAAAACTGCTAAGTAGTTTGTGCTCGCAATATTGCGAATACATCGGTCGCAATTTTAAGATGCTAAGATACACTCCCAGTAGGCGGCGGCTTAGCGTGTGTAACTCTGCTAAATTCGCCTTGCGACCGATCAACTCTGAATGAGGGCCTATACTCATTGTTCCGGATTGGCCAAGAAGAGCGTGGTATCCGGAACTTCAAGAGATGATGTCAGAGGACCCATGGCCTCTACCGCTCAGACAGGACCTGCTGCAGCAGGGACCCTGTCTGTTCCAAGACTTACCGCGGCTGCGTTTGACGGCATGGCGGTTGAACACCGGATCCTGAAGGAAAAGGGCATTCCGGAGGAAGTCATTCCTACGCTGATAAAAGCTAGGAAAGAAGTAACCGCGAACCATTATCACCGTATATGGCGAAAATATGTTGCGTGGTGTGAGGCCAGGAAGGCCCCGACGGAAGAATTTCAGCTGGGCCGGTTCCTGCACTTCCTACAGTCAGGGGTGACTATGGGCCTTAAATTGGGTTCCATTAAGGTCCAGATTTCGGCTCTATCGATTTTCTTCCAGAGAGAATTGGCTTCACTACCTGAAGTTCAGACTTTTGTTAAGGGAGTGCTGCATATTCAGCCCCCTTTTGTGCCTCCAGTGGCACCTTGGGATCTCAACGTGGTGTTGGATTTCCTAAAGTCACATTGGTTTGAGCCACTGAAAACCGTGGATTTAAAATATCTCACGTGGAAAGTGGTCATGTTGTTGGCCTTGGCGTCGGCCAGGCGTGTTTCAGAATTGGCGGCTTTGTCATGTAAAAGCCCTTATCTGATTTTCCATATGGATAGGGCAGAATTGAGGACTCGTCCCCAGTTTCTCCCCAAAGTGGTATCAGCTTTTCATCTGAACCAACCTATCGTGGTGCCTGCGGCTACAAATGACTTGGAGGCTTCCAAGTTGTTGGATGTAGTCAGGGCCCTGAAAATTTATGTTTCCAGGACAGCTGGAGTCAGAAAGACTGACTCGCTTTTTATCCTGTATGCGCCCAACAAGTTGGGTGCACCTGCTTCTAAGCAGACTATTGCTCGCTGGATCTGTAGTACGATTCAGCTTGCACATTCTGCGGCTGGACTGCCGCATCCTAAATCAGTAAAAGCCCATTCCACGAGGAAAGTGGGCTCTTCTTGGGCGGCTGCCCGAGGGGTCTCGGCTCTTCAACTTTGCCGAGCTGCTACTTGGTCAGGGGCAAACACGTTTGCAAAATTCTACAAATTTGATACCCTGGCTGAGGAGGACCTTGAGTTCTCTCATTCGGTGCTGCAGAGTCATCCGCACTCTCCCGCCCGTTTGGGAGCTTTGGTATAATCCCCATGGTCCTTACGGAGTCCCCAGCATCCACTTAGGACGTTAGAGAAAATAAGAATTTACTCACCGGTAATTCTATTTCTCATAGTCCGTAGTGGATGCTGGGCGCCCATCCCAAGTGCGGATTGCCTGCAATACTTGTTATAGTTATTGCTTAACTAAAGGGTTATTGTTGAGCTATCTGTTGAGAGGCTCAGTTGTTATCATGCTGTTAACTGAGTATTGTATCACGAGTTATACGGTGTGATTGGTGTGGCTGGTATGAGTCTTACCCGGGATTCAAAATCCTTCCTAATTGTATCAGCTCTTCCGGGCACAGTATCCTAACTGAGGTCTGGAGGAGGGTCTTAGTGGGAGGAGCCAGTGCACACCAGTAGTCTAAAGCTATCTTTGTAGTTGTGCCCAGTCTCCTGCGGAGCCGCTAATCCCCATGGTCCTTACGGAGTCCCCAGCATCCACTACGGACTATGAGAAATAGAATTACCGGTGAGTAAATTCTTATTTATTTCCATTTCCGTTAGAAACAATAGCAGTGAATTGCTGGAGAAACTACTGGAACGCCTGCAAATCTCGCCTAATAACATTGCACATTTTCTCTTGCACATAGAGGCACGCAGGAACGCTATACATCGCGACTGCACATCACTGAGAATTGCCTCCTTTGGACTTTTATTATGCATTTTTGAGATGCAGTTATGGCTGCAGGTGTCCCAGGATATCCGTTCAACCCTCCAGTACTTCCTCTTCACGTCTCCCAACTGTGTCTGTCTCCCTTACTGATGCAGCATTTTTTTTTCAGTTGTGAGTTGCTTGAATTAATCTCACTAAACCCTAAGCTCATGCATCGATTCTTTCCTGTCACTGCAAAATGGTTTGTTTTATGTCCTTTTTGCTTTCTAGCCATCTGTTATGGAGTCTGCACTATTTGTAATGAACATCTGTGATCCATGACAGGACAAAGCCTGGGCATTGCACAACAGATTAATAACATATAGGGAAAAAAAGAACTATCTAGCAATGAACAGGGTGTTATGTTATTCAGCCCTGTGTCCTCACACTGTGTACTGCAGCAAGAGGCGCTGCGGGGACGTTCCTTTTGTCAGTTGTAGTAATTAGTACTGCCAAGTCTGAGGGAATTTTCTTAGTGGTCATGTGTAATGATAGCGCCGCACTGTAGCACACTGGGCATGGAAACCAGTTCATGCAGTTCTTGTGCACAGGAGAGGTTTCTGTCAGGGAGGTATAACGGTCTTCCAGCATCTGCAGGGAGCTTACGCAGATGGTCTAGAGTACATCTTGGCATCTGTTTTACCTTGCCCCACTGTAATTCGGTCCAGTTAGATGTTGTAGAAATAATTGGCTGTAAACTGCACTTCGTACTGTATGGTCTGAAAAATAAACATAGCCCGGTGTAATCCTACGTAGTGCAAATAAAATGGCGGCCTCACCTGGATCCTTCATGGATCGAGGGAATACTCCTTGGAACTGATGACACAAAATTGCTGCATTACTTTTGCATTATATTCATGATTTATAGTTTTTACGCAAATGTAAACCACTGTTTTGTGTTCATGGTTTCTGTAAAGCACTGAGTTCTATTTTAGAAAAGCGCTATACACACAATTATTGTTATTAATAATAAAGGCTGCACATCCTATCAACACGTGATTAATTTCTACTGTATAGTGACTGGGATGGATGATAAGGGATGTTATCAATATCCCGGCAGTTGAAATCCCGGTGGTCAGAATACATACAGCGGTATCCCAACGTTCAAAATCCTGACGGATCCAGGTAAGTATTTTCATCCTAACCCTAACCGTCCCCTCCCACAGCCGAACACTAACCCCACCCCCATTCAGGCCTAAACCTAACCCCAGTGCTTACAGGGGATGTATGCTGAGCGATCTATCGCAGAACGCTCAGCACACAGCGCAATGTGTGCTGAGCGAGGGGCGGGGGGGATGCTCACTCCACCCAGCAGAGAAGTGAGCGATCTGACTAGATTGTGCAGGCCAATTTATAGTCAGCGATAGCGACCTGCGGGGCAGCGCATCGCTCTCGCTATGGGGCATACACACGGAGCGGTGTGTGCTTCTTTTTTAAGCGATCGGATTGCTTGGAATTTAAGCACACATCGTTATGTGTGTACCCCCCTTACCTTCGGGATTCTGACTGTTGGGATGACGCTGTCTGATTTAATCCGCTGGGATCATGTTTGCCTCCCGATGATAAATGCATTGAGACAATAACAAGACATTACCAATTTTTAATTTTCAAATTTGTAATTTTCTCTAACGTCCTAGAGGATGCTGGGGACTCCGTAAGGACCATGGGGAATAGACGGGCTCCGCAGGAGAAAGGGCACTTTAAGAAAGCTTTGGATTCTGGGTGTGCACTGGCTCCTCCATCTATGTCCCTCCTCCAGACCTCAGTTTTACACTGTGCCCAGAGGATGAAGGGCGCACTGCAGGGAGCTCCCCGGAGTTCTTTGCTACAGAAAGCATTTTTGTTTGGATTTTTACTTTTTCACAGGGAGCACTGCTGGCAACAGGCTCCCTGCATTGAGGGACTGAGGAGAGAGGGGCAGACCTACTTAACTGATCGGATCTGCTTCCTCGGCTACTGGACACCATTAGCTTCAGAGGGGGTGAACACAGGTTCGTCCTGGGCGTCCACCCCCGGAGCCACGCCCCCGTTCTCCACACAGAGCCAGAAGAACAGAAGCAAGAAGACGTCTCAGGCGGCAGAAGCCTTCAGCTTCACAGAGAGAACGCACAGCACTGCAGCTGTGCGTCATTGCTCCACATCACCTCACACACTCCGGTCACTGTATGGGCGCAGGGGGGGGCGCCCTGGCCAGCAATAATAACACCTCTTAGATGGCAAATAGGTATATACATGTACAGCTGGGCACTGTACATGTATATAATTGATCCCCCGCCATTTTACACGATTTTGAGCGGGACAGAAGCCCGCCGCCGAGGACACGGGGCTTCTCCCTCAGCACTCACCAGCGCCATTTCTCTCTCCACAGAACGCTGAGAGAAAGCTCCCCGGACTCTCCCCTGCTTACACACGGTGAAGGGAGTTTAAAAAGAGAGGGGGGGACACATAATTGGCGGAATAAAGTATAATACAGCGCTGCAGGGGAAAAGCATTCTGTGTTGGTTTCCAGGTTGTTGCGCTGGGGTGTGTGCTGGCATACTCTCTCTCTGTCTCTCCAAGGGGCCTTTCAGGGGATACTGTCTTCAGAAAAAGTTTCCCTGGGTGTGTGCAGTGTGTCTGTACGTGTGTGTCGACATGTTTGATGAGGAAGGCTCGCTTAATGTGGAGGGGGAGTGCTTGAATGTCAGGTCGCCGTCGGCAACGCCGACACCGGACTGGGTGGATATGCTGAATGTCTTGAATGCAAATGTAAATCTCCTGCATAAAAGATTAGACAAGGCTAAAGCTAGGGATCAGTCAGGTAGCCAGACCATGCCTGTCCCTGTGGTGCCAGGTCCTTCGGGGTCTCAGAAGCGCCCCATATCCCAGGTCGCTGACACAGATACTGACTCTAGTGTCGACTATGAGGACGCAAAATTACAGCCGAAGGTGTCAAAGGGTATTCGTTACATGATTATTGCCATAAAAGAGGTTTTGCATATCACGGAGGAACCCCTTGTCCCTGACACAAGGGTTCACATGTATAAAGGGAAAAAGCCTGAGGTCACGTTTCCGTCCTCATTTGAGCTAAGCGAATTATGCGAAAAGGCTTGGGAATCTCCGGATAGGAGACTCCATGTTCCCAAAAGGATTCTCATGGCGTATCCTTTTCCACAGAAGGATCGGATACGATGGGAATCTGCGCCTAAAGTAGACAAGGCGCTGACACGCTTATCCAAGAAGGTGGCACTGCCTTCTCCGGATACTGCTTCCCTCAAGGATCCTGCTGATCGCAAGCAGGAAATTACCATGAAGCACATTTACACACATTCAGGAACTATAGTTAGGCCGGCCATGGCGTCGGCCTGGGTTTGTAGTGCTGTCGTGGCATGGGCAGACTCCTTATCTACGTAGATGGACACCTTAGATAGGGATACCATTCTAATGACCATGGAGCATATCAGAGATGCTGCCTTGTATATGAGGGATGCTCAGAGAGACATTTGTTTACTAAGCTCTAGAATAAACGCTATGTTTATTTCTGCTTGGCGGCTCTTGTGGACCCGACAGTGGACGGGAGACGCCGACTAAAAGCGGCATATGGAGTCATTGCCTTACAAGGGGGAGGAGTTGTTTGGAGAAGGCCTCTCGGACCTAGTCACTACTGCTACGGCCGGTAAATCGAATTTTTTACCTTATGTTTCCCCGCAGCATTCTAAGAAGGTACCACATTATCAAATGCAGTCCTTTCGTTCCAATAAAAACAAGAAGGTACGAGGATCGTCCTTCATTGCCAGAGGTAAAGGCAAGAGAAAAAAGCTGCACTCAGCTAGTTCCCAAGAGCAGAAGTCCTCCCCTACTTCCGCAAAGTCCACAGCATGACGCTGGGGCTTTCCGGGGGGGGGCAGATCAAGTGGGGGCACGTCTTCGTCTTTTCAGCCACGTCTGGGTTCAATCACAGGTGGATCCCTGGGCAATAGAGATTGTTTCCCAGGGATACACACTGGAATTCGAAGACATGCCCCCTCGCCGGTTTTTCAAATCGGCTCTGCCGGCTTCCCCGTCAGAGAGGGAGCTAGTGTTAGCGGCAATTCACAAATTGTACATTCAACATGTGATAATCAAGGTTCCTCATCTCCAGCAAGGAGAGGGTTATTATTCATCCCTGTTTGTGGTACCAAAACCGGACAGTTCGGTCAGACCCATTCTAAATCTAAAATCCCTGAACCTGTACTTTGAAGAGGTTCAAGTTCAAAATGGAATCGCTCAGAATGGTCATCGCCAGCCTGGAGGGAGGGGATTGAGTGGTGTCCCTGGACATAAAGGATGCGTACCTTCATGTTCCGATTTTTCCCCCTCCCCAGGCGTTTCTGAGATTTGCAGTACAGGATTGTCACTTCCAATTTTAGACGTTGCCGTTTGGTCTTTCCACGGACCCGAGAATTTTCACCAAGGTAATGGCGGAAACGATGGTGCTCCTGCGCAAGCAGGGAGTCACAATTATCCCGTACTTGGACGATCTCCTGATAAAGGCGAGATCTCGGGAGAAGTTGCTGGACAGCGTGTCTCTGTCCGTGAAGACGTTGCAGATGCACGGTTAGATTCTCAATTTACCGAAATCCCAGCTAGTAACTGCAACGCGTATGACCTTTCGGGCCTGATTCTAGACACAGACCAAAAAAGAGTTTTTCTTCCGGTGGAGAAGGCTCAGGAGCTCATAGCCCTGGTCAGGAACCTTTTAAAGCCAAAAAAGGTTTCGGTGCATCATTGCACAAAGGTTCTGGGGAAGATGGTGGCTTCATACGAGGCCATCCCCTTCGGCAGGTTCCATGCGAGGACTTTCCAATGGGACCTATTGGACAAATGGTCCGGGTCCCATCTACATATGCAGAAACGGATCACCCTGTCTCCCAGGGCCAGGGTATCTCTTCTGTGGTGGCTGCACAGTGCCCACCTCCTTGAGGGTCGCAGGTTCGGCATTCAGGACTGGATCCTGGTGACCACGGACGCGAGCCTCCGAGGTTGGGGGGCTGTCGCACTGGGAAGAAATTTCCAAGGTCTCTGGTCAAGCCTAGAGACTTATCTCCACATCAATGTCCTGGAGTTAAGGGCCATTTACAACGCCCTACGCCAGGCAGAGGAGTGGCTTCAGAACAAACCGGTTCTGATTCAGTCGGACAATATCACGGCAGTGGCTCATGTAAACCGCCAAGGCGGCACAAGGAGCAGAGTGGCCATGGCAGAGGCGACCAGGATTCTCCGCTGGGCGGAAGGCCATGTAAGCGCACTATCAGCAGTGTTCATCCCGGGGGTGGACAACGGGGAGGCGGACTTCCTCAGCAGGCACAACCTGCATCCGGGAGAGTGGGGACTTCATCAAGAAGTCTTCAAACAGATCGTGGATCGGTGGGGACTGCCTCAAATAGACATGATGGCGTCCCGTCTCAACAAAAAGCTAAAGAGGTATTGCGCCAGGTCAAGAGACCCTCAGGCGGTAGCGGTAGACGCTCTGGTGACACCATGGGTGTTCAGATCGGTCTATGTGTTTCCTCCTCTGCCTTTCATACCCAAGGTGTTGAGATTAATAAGACTTAAGAAGGGTCAGAACAATTCTCATTGTTCCAGATTGGCCAAGGAGGACTTGGTATCCGGATCTGCAAGAGTTGCTCACAGAAGATCCGTGGCCTCTTCCTCTAAGGCAGGACCTGCTGCAGCAGGGGCCCTGTCTGTTCCAAGACTTACCGCGGCTGCGTTTGACGGCATGGCGGTTGAACGCCGGATCCTAGCTGAAAAAGGGATTCCGGAGGAGGTCATTCCTACCCTGATCAAGGCTAGGAAGGATGTGACATCGAAACATTATCACCGTATATGGCGGAAATATGTTTCTTGGTGTGAGGCCAGAGCTGCTCCTACGGAGGAGTTCCATTTGGGCCGTCTGCTTCACTTCCTTCAAACGGGAGTGAATTTGGGCCTAAAATTAGGGTCCATAAAGGTCCAAATTTCGGCCTTATCCATTTTCTTTCAAAGAGAATTGGCTTCTCTTCCTGAAGTACAGACTTTTGTGAAGGGAGTGTTGCATATTCAGCCTCCCTTTGTACCTCCGGTAGCGCCTTGGGATCTTAACGTGGTATTAAGTTTCCTCAAGTCACCTTGGTTTGAACCGCTCAAAACAGTGGAGTTGAAATACCTCACTTGGAAAGTAGTCATGTTGCTGGCCTTAGCTTCTGCAAGGCGTGTTTCGGAATTAGCGGCTTTTTCATATAAAAGCCCATACCTGATTTTTCACGTGGATAGGGCAGAGTTGAGGACTCGTCCTCAATTTCTGCCCAAGGTGGTCTCATCTTTTCATATGAACCAACCTATTGTCGTGCCTGTGGCTACACGGGACTTGGAGGACTCCGAGTCCCTGGATGTGGTCAGGGCTTTGAAGATTTACGTGACCAGAACAGCTAGGATCAGGAAGACTGAAGCTTTGTTTGTTCTGTATGCGGCCAACAAGGTTGGCGCTCCTGCTTCAAAGCAGACAATTGCTCGCTGGATCTGTAACACGATTCAGCAGGCGCATTCTACGGCAGGATTGCCATTGCCTAAATCGGTTAAGGCCCATTCCACTAGGAAGGTGGGCTCTTCTTGGGCGGCTGCCCGAGGGGTCTCGGCACTACAACTGTGCCGAGCTGCTACTTGGTCGGGGTCAAACACCTTTGCAAAGTTCTATAAGTTTGATACCCTGGCTGAGTAGGACCTCCTGTTTGCTCAATCGGTGCTGCAGAGTCATCCGCACTCTCCCGCCCGTTTGGGAGCTTTGGTATAATCCCCATGGTCCTTACGAAGTCCCCAGCATCCTCTAGGACGTTAGAGAAAATAGGATTTTACTTACCGGTAAATCTATTTCTCGTAGTCCATAGAGGATGCTGGGCGCCCGTCCCAAGTGCGGACTTCTTCTGCAAGACTTGTATATAGTTATTGCTTACATAAGGGTTATGTTATAGTTGGTCGGTCTTGAACCGAGGCTATGTTACTTTCTCTGACGTCCTAGTGGATGCTGGGACTCCGTAAGGACCATGGGGAATAGCGGCTCCGCAGGAGACAGGGCACAAGAATAAAAGCTTTAGGATCAGGTGGTGTGCACTGGCTACTCCCCCTATGACCCTCCTCCAAGCCTCAGTTAGATTTTTGTGCCCGAACGAGAAGGGTGCAGGCTAGGTGGCTCTCCTGAGCTGCTTAGAATAAAAGTTTAATTTAGGTTTTTTTTATTTTCAGTGAGTCCTGCTGGCAACAGGCTCACTGCATCGTGGGACTAAGGGGAGAAGAAGCGAACTCACCTGCGTGCAGAGTGGATTGGGCTTCTTAGGCTACTGGACATTAGCTCCAGAGGGACGATCACAGGTACAGCCTGGATGGGTCACCGGAGCCGCGCCGCCGTCCCCCTTACAGAGCCAGAAGAGACGAAGAGGTCCGGTGAAATCGGCGGCCGAAGACAATCCTGTCTTCAGACTAAGGTAGCGCACAGCACCGCAGCTGTGCGCCATTGCTCTCAGCACACTTCACACTCCGGTCACTGAGGGTGCAGGGCACTTGGGGGGGAGCGCCCTGAGACGCAATATAAATGATAATACCTTAGGTGGCAAAAGAATACATCACATATAGCTCCTGGGCTATATGGATGTATTTTAACCCCTGCCATTTTTACACAAAAAAGCGGGAGATAAGGCCGTCGTGAAGGGGCGGAGCCTATCTCCTCAGCACACAAGCGCCATTTTCCCTCACAGTTCCGCTGGAAGGACGGCTCCCTGACTCTCCCCTGCAGTCCTGCTTCAGAATCAGGGTAAAAAAGAGAAGGGGGGGCACTATTGGCAGCAAATGACAATATAAACAGCAGCTATAAGGGAATAACACTTATATAAGGTTATCCCTGTGTGTGTGTGTGTGTATATGTATGTATGTATGTATGTATATATATATATATATATATATATATATATATATATATATATATATATATATATATATATATATATATATATAATATAGCGCTGGGTGTGTGCTGGCAGACTCTCCCTCTGTCTCTCCAAAGGGCTCGTGGGGTCCTGTCCTCTATCAGAGCATTCCCGGTGTGTGTGCTGTGTGTCGGTACGTGTGTGTCGACATGTATGAGGAGGAAAATGATGTGGAGGTGGAGCAATTGCCTGCGTTAGTGATGTCACCCCCTAGGGAGTCGACACCTGACTGGATGATCGTGTTCAAACAATTAAGTGATAATGTCAACACTTTGCAAAAAACTGTTGACGACATGAGACAGCCGGCAAATCAATTAGTGCCTGTCCAGGCGTCTCAGACACCGTCAGGGGCCCTAAAACGCCCGTTACCTCAGTGGGTCGACACAGACCCAGACCCAGATACGGAGTCTAGTGTCGACGGTGATGAGTCGAACGTAATGTCCAGTAGGGCCACACGTTACATGATCACGGCAATGAAGGAAGCATTGCACATTTCTGACACTACAAATACCACTAAGAAGGGTATTATGTGGGGGGTGAAAAAACTACCAATAGTTTTTCCTGAGTCAGATGAATTGAATGAGGTATGTGATAAAGCGTGGGTTTCTCCCGACAAAAAACTGCTAATTTCTAATAAATTATTGGCACTATATCCTTTCCCATCAGAGGTTAGGACACGTTGGGAAACACCCCCTAGGGTAGATAAGGCGCTCACACGTTTATCTAAACAAGTAGCGTTACCGTCTCCTGATACGGCCACCCTCAAAGAACCAGCTGATAGAAGGCTGGAAAATATCCTAAAAAGTATATACACACATACTGGTGTTATACTGCGACCAGCAATCGCTTCAGCCTGGATGTGCAGTGCTGGAGTCGCGTGGTCGGATTCCCTGACTGAAAATATTGATACCCTGGATAGGGACAATATATTGTTAACTATAGAGCATTTGAAGGATGCATTACTATATATGCGTGATGCACAGAGGGATATTTGCACCCTGGCATCAAGAGTAAGTGCTATGTCCATCTCTGCCAGAAGAACGTTATGGACGCGTCAGTGGTCAGGGGATGCGGATTCCAAACGACATATGGAAGTATTGCTGTATAAAGGGGAGGAGTTATTTGGGGCTGGTCTTTCGGACCTGGTGGCCACGGCAACGGCTGGAAAGTCCACCTTCTTACCCCAGGTCACTTCACATCAACAGAAAAAGACACCGTCTTTTCAAACTCAGTCCTTTCGTTCCCATAAATACAAGCGAGCAAAAGGCCATTCCTTTCTGCCCCGGGGCAGAGGAAGGGGAAAAAGACTGCACCATGCAGCCGCTTCCCAGGATCAGAAGCCTTCCCCTGCTTCTGCCAAGTCTTCAGCATGACGCTGGGGCTTTACAAGCAGACTCAGGCTTGGTGGGGGCCCGTCTCAAGAATTTCAACGCGCAGTGGGCTCACTCGCAAGTGGATCCCTGGATTCTACAGGTAGTATCGCAGGGGTACAAACTGGAATTCGAGGCGTTTCCCCCTCGCCGGTTCCTGAAGTCTGCTCTGCCAAAGTCTCCCTCCGACAGGGAGGCAGTTCTGGAAGCCATTCACAAGCTGTATTCCCAGCAGGTGATAATCAAGGTACCCCTCCTACAACAAGGAAAGGGGTATTATTCCACGCTGTTTGTGGTACCGAAGCCGGACGGCTCGGTGAGACCAATTTTAAATCTGAAATCCTTGAACACTTACATAAAAAGGTTCAAATTCAAGATGGAATCACTCAGAGCGGTGATGGCGAACCTGGAAGAAGGGGACTATATGGTGTCTCTGGACATCAAGGATGCTTATCTCCACGTCCCAATCTACCCTTCTCACCAAGGGTATCTCAGGTTTGTAGTACAAGACTGTCATTATCAGTTTCAGACGCTGCCGTTTGGGTTGTCCACGGCACCTCGGGTCTTTACCAAGGTAATGGCCGAAATGATGATTCTTCTTCGAAGAAAAGGCGTATTAATTATCCCTTACTTGGACGATCTCCTGATAAGGGCAAGGTCCAGGGAACAGTTAGAAGTCGGAGTAGCACTATCTCAGATAGTGTTACGTCAGCACGGGTGGATCCTAAATATTCCAAAATCGCAGCTGATTCCAACGACACGTCTTCTGTTCCTAGGAATGATTCTGGACACAGTCCAGAAGAAGGTTTTTCTCCCGGAGGAGAAGGCCAAGGAGTTATCCGAGCTAGTCAGGAACCTCCTAAAACCAGCCCAGGTGTCAGTGCATCAGTGCACGAGGGTCCTGGGAAAAATGGTGGCTTCTTACGAAGCAATTCCATTCGGAAGATTCCATGCAAGAACGTTTCAGTGGGATCTACTGGACAAATGGTCCGGTTCGCATCTTCAGATGCAGCAGCGGATAACCCTGTCACCAAAGACAAGGGTGTCTCTCCTGTGGTGGTTGCAGAGTGCTCATCTTCTAGAGGGCCGCAGATTCGGCATTCAGGATTGGATCCTGGTGACCACGGATGCAAGCCTGAGAGGCTGGGGAGCAGTCACACAGGGAAAAAACTTCCAGGGCTTGTGGTCAAGCATGGAAACATCTCTTCATATAAACATTCTGGAACTACGGGCCATTTACAATGCCCTAAGTCAAGCGAAACCCCTGCTTCAGGGTCAGGCGGTATTGATCCAATCGGACAACATCACGTCAGTCGCCCACGTAAACAGACAGGGCGGCACGAGAAGCAGGAGGGCAATGGCAGAGGCTGCAAGGATTCTTCGCTGGGCGGAAAATCATGTGATAGCTCTGTCAGCAGTGTTCATTCCGGGAGTGGACAACTGGGAAGCAGACTTCCTCAGCAGACACGACCTTCACCCGGGAGAGTGGGGACTTCACCCAGAAGTCTTCCACCTGATTGTAAACCGTTGGGAAAAACCAAAGGTGGACATGATGGCGTCACATCAAAACAAAAAATTAGACAGATATTGCGCCAGGTCAAGGGACCCTCAGGCAATAGCGGTGGACGCTCTGGTGACACCGTGGGTGTACCAGTCAGTGTATGTGTTCCCTCCTCTGCCTCTCATACCAAAAGTACTGAGAATCATAAGAAGGAGAGGAGTAAGAACGATACTCGTGGTTCCGGATTGGCCAAGAAGGACTTGGTACCCGGAACTTCAGGAGATGCTCACGGAAGACCCGTGGCCTCTACCTCTAAGAAAGGACCTGCTCCAGCAGGGGCCTTGTCTGTTCCAAGACTTACCGCGGCTGCGTTTGACGGCATGGCGGTTGAACGCCGGATCCTGAAGGAAAAAGGCATTCCAGATGAAGTCATCCCTACCCTGGTCAAAGCCAGGAAGGATGTAACCGCAAAACATTATCACCGCATTTGGCGAAAATATGTTGCG
Organism: Pseudophryne corroboree; assembly: GCF_028390025.1. NCBI lineage: Eukaryota > Metazoa > Chordata > Amphibia > Anura > Myobatrachidae > Pseudophryne > Pseudophryne corroboree. Next base: position 395,987,513 of record NC_086450.1, on the reverse strand, counting down.
TGGTGTGAGGCCAAGAAGGCCCCTACAGAGGAATTTCAACTGGGTCGTTTCCTCCATTTCCTGCAAACAGGACTGTCTATGGGCCTAAAATTAGGGTCCATTAAGGTTCAAATTTCGGCCCGGTCGATTTTCTTCCAGAAAGAACTGGCTTCAGTACCTGAAGTTCAGACATTTGTAAAAGGGGTACTGCATATACAACCTCCTTTTGTGCCTCCAGTGGCACCTTGGGATCTCAATGTTGTTTTGAGGTTCCTTAAGTCACATTGGTTTGAACCACTCACCACTGTGGACTTAAAATATCTCACATGGAAGGTGACGATGCTGTTAGCCCTGGCTTCAGCCAGGCGTGTGTCAGAATTGGCGGCTTTATCATCCAAAAGCCCTTACTTAATTTTTCATTCTGACAGGGCAGAATTGAGGACTCGTCCTCAATTTCTCCCTAAGGTGGTTTCTGCTTTTCACATGAACCAACCTATTGTGGTGCCTGCGGCTACTAGGGACTTGGAGGACTCCAAGTTACTTGACGTTGTCAGGGCCCTGAAAATATATGTTTCCAGGACGGCTGGAGTCAGAAAGTCTGACTCGCTGTTTATCCTGTATGCACCCAACAAGCTGGGTGCTCCTGCTTCTAAGCAGACTATTGCTCGTTGGATTTGTAGTACAATTCAACTTGCACATTCTGTGGCAGGCCTGCCACAGCCTAAATCTGTAAAAACCCATTCCACAAGGAAAGTGGGCTCATCTTGGGCGGCTGCCCGAGGGGTCTCGGCTTTACAACTTTGCCGAGCAGCTACTTGGTCAGGGGCAAACACGTTTGCTAAATTCTACAAATTTGATACCCTGGCTGAGGAGGACCTGGAGTTCTCTCATTCGGTGCTGCAGAGTCGTCCGCACTCTCCCGCCCGTTTGGGAGCTTTGGTATAATCCCCATGGTCCTTACGGAGTCCCAGCATCCACTAGGACGTCAGAGAAAATAAGATTTTACTTACCGATAAATCTATTTCTCATAGTCCGTAGTGGATGCTGGGCGCCCATCCCAAGTGCGGATTGTCTGCAATACTTGTACATAGTTATTGTTAACAAAATCGGGTTATTGTTGTTGTGAGCCATCTTTTCAGAGGCTCCTTCATTGTTATCATACTGTTAACTGGGTTCAGATCACGAGTAGTACGGTGTGATTGGTGTGGCTGGTATGAGTCTTACCCGGGATTCAATATCCTTCCTTATTATGTACGCTCGTCCGGGCACAGTATCCTAACTGAGGCTTGGATGAGGGTCATAGGGGGAGGAGCCAGTGCACACCACCTGATCCTAAAGCTTTTATTCTTGTGCCCTGTCTCCTGCGGAGCCGCTATTCCCCATGGTCCTTACGGAGTCCCAGCATCCACTACGGACTATGAGAAATAGATTTATCGGTAAGTAAAATCTTATTTTTTCATACTGTTAACTGGGTAGTTTATCACAAGTTATACGGTGTGATTGGTGTGGCTGGTATGAATCTCGCCCTTAGGTTACATAAATCCTTTCCTCGTACTGTTCATATCCTCTGGGCACAGTTTCTCTAACTGAGGTCTGGAGGAGGGACATAGAGAGAGGAGCCAGTGCACACCCAGAATCCAAAGCTTTCTTAAAGTGCCCTATCTCCTGCGGAGCCCGTCTATTCCCCATGGTCCTTATGGAGTCCCCAGCATCCTCTACGGACTACGAGAAATAGATTTACCCGTAAGTAAAATCCTATTTTTAACAGTGCAATCCTTTCAGTGGGGCTTCCTGCATGTGTGCTATGTATAGAAGTGGCAATTGGAATGCATCTGGTAGTTCCAGTAAAACCTTAATCATATTAGAAATAAAACTGGGCTTCTCCTGCTGGATCCTCCATATACAATGTGGCAAATTATAATTATTTTTTCTTTCTGTGTGCGCATCTCAAGGAGTGCCCTGGTTTCATTGTCTAAGCGTCCCTTTTAAATAATTCTGCTTTGTTTGTGATAGGTCTACACTAGGTGCTTTGGAAAATACGCTGGCTGCAATAGCACTGCGACACCATGTTATAACCTCCCCTTTTTATCCATTTAAATTTTTTTTTTTGCTAAAATACTGCTTGCCGTTTCCTTATTTATGGTGTACATTAGAGGATTACCATTTGTCACTTTTGTATGTATGAATATTTTTAACATTCTAATTTGAAGTGCACTTAAAAATTGTGCTTGCCAAAGAAGTACAGAGTGCGTTCAGGACCACAGAGGTGCTAGTTAGTTCAGGTAATTTTGCTGTGCATAGCTGGGAATGCTCCTGTTTATGGGCCTCCTTCACCACTTTACCTCACAATCCCATGCTTCCACGTGAAATAATTTTTCTGCACTTAAGTGCAAAACTGGACACATAGGAGTCGGTTTAGAGTTGCACACAAGTTAGCCGCGTTTACACATGCACAGTGTGCATGGTACTAAGAGGCCCTTATTCAGGCTTGTTTTTAAACAAAAAAAAAAGCACAATAATGGGCAAAACCATGCTGTATTGCAGGTGGGGCAGATATAACATGTGCAGAGAGAGTTAGATTTGGGTGGGTTGTGTTCAAACTGAAATCTAAATTGCAGTGTAAAAATAAAGCAGCCAGTATTTACCCTGCACAGAAACAATATAACCCACCCAAATCTAACTCTCTCTGCACATGTTATTTCTGCCCCACCTGCAGTGCAGCATTGTTTTGCTCATTAGTGGGCTTTTTTGGTTTGCTAACAACTCTGAATAACCACCTAAATGCAAATATGTGTGAAACGATTATACACATTTATTGTACATTTTCTATGCAATACTAAAATAGCTTTTTCAACAATACAGAAAATAAAGCTACTGTTTGACTGCAGGCAAAATTCCACAGTACTGAAAAGGAAGGTTAGAAAAGTTAATATTTTAAATGCAAACCAATACAAAAAAAAACACGGAGGCGTTTCTTTTCTTCTGTCTGTGTGTGTGTTTATGTTTTTGGTCTTTGTTTTTCCTGAATCTTTTTTTCTCTTTTTAATTTTTAAATAAAACTAGGTTTATTATATATCACAAATAAGTAGATTTTGGGCCTCATTCTGCGCTGATCTCACCTGTGGCTGCTTGCCCATAAGGCAGTGGCAGGCTGCTTGCTACCTTATGATAATTCGCACATTTATGGGTCTTATCTGTGCGACTGCATGCGGGAAGGCTGGCCAGTGTCGATGCTTACATCACTCTTATGATGTGTGCAAAAGGGAATCCGGTTTGAAGATCGACACTGTCTAGGTCGACAATGTTTAGGTCGACAGCCACTAGGTCGACGTGGATGGAAGGTCGGCAGGGTTTCTAGGTCGACATGTGCTAGGTCGACAGGTCTAAAGGTCGACATGAGTCTTTCACATTTTTTTTTCTTTTTTTGAATTTTTTCATACTTAACGATCCACATGGACTACGATTGGAACGGTAATCTGTGCCGAGCGAAGCGGTAGCGTAGCGAAGGCACCATGCCCGAAGCATGGCGAGCGAAGCGGTGCACTTATTTGGGATCCCGGTCACTCTACGAAGAAAACGACACCAAAAAAAAAAATCCTCATGTCGACCTTTAGACCTGTCGACCTAGAAACCCTGTCGACCTTCCATCCATGTTGACCTAGTGACTGTTGACCTATAGTGGTCAACCTAAACATTGTCGACCTAGATACTGTCGGTTTGATGAACCACACCCGTGCAAAAGATCCATCTCATTACCGGTGTCATATCTTCGTCTGGGTATGGTTCGTTGGGTCGACTCAACGTAGGTCGACCATGGAAGGTCGACAGGGACAATAGGTCGACATGGTCATTGGGTCGATATGTACTAGGTCGATGGGTCAAAAAGTCAACATGGTTTTTTTTTTTTTTTGTCATTTCTTCGTAAAGTGACCGGGAGCCCCAATTAGTGCACCATGTCCCCTCGCATGGCTCGCTTCGCTCGGCAAGCGTTCCCAATTGTAGTCCACATGGATCGTCAAGTATGAAAGTCCAAAAAATGAAAATGGAAAAACTCATGTCGACCTTTTGACCTGTCGGCCTAGGACATGTCAACCTAATGACTATGTCGACCTTCAGTGGTCGACCTAATGGCTGTCGACCTAAGCTGTGTCGACCTAATGACCGTATCCGCTTCGTCCACATGCTACAAATGAGGGAGGAAGAAGTTGGTCTAGGTGCTCATGATGCTCCCTTGACAGAGATCAGTTCTGTGCGATCCCATGGTCGCCGCCCAGAAACACTAATTTCACGGAAAAGTGGTCCGTCAATGGAGGAATCCATCTCTCCCACTTGCAATCTCCATCTGTGTGTCAATGCATGCTCTCGCGCAAGCGCAGACTGCGAACGTTTTGTATGGAGCTCGCACAGTTTGCAGATATCTGTGAGATCTATGCGCATTCCTGTCTCTGCAAAATGTTTTGGTGGAGCAATCGAATAATTAGCATAATGAGCAGTTAATTTTTTTTTAATCGCTTATTTACAGTAATTTTTGCAGTGAGATTTAAAGTACTGTTTTTTGTTTTCTTTTTCCAACACATGACAAAATTTTGCCTTTTTAAACTAAATAAAAAAAATTATTTTGATAAATCTCTACTTGTTGAATAAACCTCATTTTCTTCATGCACTTGTTAGAAGCTAATCACTCAATCTAATGAATGGAATTGTAATTTCCCTTCTAGGAGTGGGATAAATGGTCCAATTTCCCATTCCCAAGTGGATTGTGAGTATACTGCTGGAGCTTGGAACGTGCACTTAGGTGTCAACTCGCTTATTTTACTCCTGCCCAGTATCCTGTTTAATAACATATTTATTATTTTAATTGTCTGGACTTCATGCTTTGGGCATAATTTTGTGAAATCCAAATTCAGATTTCCTGTTGTGGATCAGTTGTAGCCACATTTAGCTCCTTCCTCTGACACACGGCTGTAACTCTATCATGACTGCAGAAACGGTAATAATACTGTATGTTTATCGTTGTTCCCACTCGGTGATATCGTGCATGGAAGACCCTTGCCTAATTAAGAGAAGCTAGTCTGATTTTGTCACCCTAGTTAGCAGATTTTCACCAAATTGGCCCAATGTCGCCACATGCACGGAGCACCACTGGATCAAGACCGAAGGCAGAGATCTCCTGAATTGTGAGACCTCTTGGCTGAAAATACATTAACCGCTATTGCTGTGTGTGGATTGACAAGCCATGCCAATAGAAATAAGAGAACCAACGATCGTCTGATCAGTCTAGTTTGTAGACCGCTTTGCATGGCTAAACTTGATATAGATTTCAATACACCTTTAGTGTAGTTCTAGCGACACTGAACTACGTTATTGTCAAAGTTGTTGAAATCAGTTTTCTTAAATTTAGATTGGTTAGGCTGCAGAAATCCTGTTCATTAAACGGGTAATATCAAGGCTTTGTTGTCTTGCTGGATCTGGTCATTTCAAGGTTGGTCGATGACTAAACACACACATTGAGTTACCAGTGACATCCAAGCTGCAAATTTGGTGGTCTGTGGAGCCCATCCCTTGCAATGATTTTGTTCAAAACTGGACACATTGGCACATTTGTCATATTTTGGCATGTCAGACACACAAGGCTGATGTAACCCTACACAGGCGTGTACATTTTTTAATTAATTTTTTTATTGGAAAGATCTATTTATGTTGTGAGAAATATGGAGTGTCTGAAGGTGGTCATCCCACTGTCATTAGAAGACCACCTAACCAGAAAACTGCTGTTTGTCTATTTACACAGAATTAATTTTCCATGGGGCTGACTCAATTGTTATATTCGCGATTGTCACTAGATGGTGCCCAATGGCAGCAATTCAATTGTTCTGCCGTGCGGGCGCTCTGCAGCCACAGAGGACACATTTTTTTTCTCTCAGCCTCATGAGGTGTGAGAACAAATGTGTGCAAACTCTGTACTTTGGGTGTGTATATATATATATATATATATATATATATATATATATATATATATATATATAACAACATGCAGGTCCGGCTCTCCCGTTAAACAGTCCAATAGGGTGCCTCCACAGGTATTGGGATATACACGGCGTCAGGTGCGGCACTCCAAGCGACGGAAACAAAGTACACTAACATCCGTAGTGAAGACAACGTTTCAATGCATTATTCATTAGCATTACTTGAGCAAGCTAAACTGAAGGCTCTGGCCACAGATCGGTCCAAACTATTACAGGCTAAACCTAAAACCACTGAGTCTAACACTATTCTGCCATGGGTGGGCCAATTTAGTCCAGCCAGTAGTGGTATCAATCAGATTTCTATAAGTATGTGGCATATAGTACACTCTGATAAGGAATTGAATCTGGGCCAGACAAAATTGTTGTCATGCTACACGAGATGGCGTAATATTAGGGATATGCTTGTCAAAGCAGATATCTCTCCAAACCCACAGGGATTAATACAGGCCAACTCCCGAGGGTGTATTAGATGTACATGCACCACATGTCAATTCATGATTAGTGGCAAAAGTTTCTCGCATCCACTCACGGGTAGAGTTTTGACTATTAACTACACACTTACCTGTTCCTCTAAGTTCGTAGTCTACCAGTTGTTGTGCCCGTGTGGGTTGTCATACATAGGCAAAACAGAAAGAATGTTTAAAGAACGTATGGCAGCCCACCGGTCGGCAATCAAAGCAGCCATTGCCAAAGGTTCGAGTGACCAGCCGGTCGCTCGACATTTTGCGGTGGCACGACACCCGTTAGTGGCTTTACGCTACCGAATGATAGACCACGTCCCCCCCCTTCCCCCCTCACTCGGGGTGGTGATAGGGGTCTTAAACTCCTTCGGCTTGAAACAAGGTGGATTCACCGTCTGGGAACATTGCACCCGAGAGGTCTAAATGAGCATTTAGGGCTTAATGTATTCTTATGAGTTCTATGGACAGTTTGTTACCATATAGTTGCAGGAGGTATCCTGCACTGTATATGCTGTGTATCTGGGATGTAGGGACCATGGTGCCCCAATAACTTAGGGTCTAGTTATAGCATGACCCAGTATGTGTGTCTTTACATCTAGCAATTGTTCACACCATGCTGTGTCCATATTATGCATTGGTCTTTTGACGCTATTTGTTCTATCTGCCAATAACATGCTGGTGTATGTTGGTTTATTTTGACTACATGTCGACTTGCATTGTTTGATATATACTGTAACAAGTTTTCTCAGTGTGTTCTTGATACATGCCGGTTACTGTGTTGGTGTTGTCTGTGTCATTCAATATGCTTACATGTTGCACTGTGTATTGGTGTTGCTATAGTTTCTGGCCGTGGGTGATGACGTCATGTGAGAGCGCCGATGGACCGGGCACGTGCCTGTGGTCCGGAAGCGTGGTGATGGCGTTTGCACACACTATTTAGGTAAGCACTGGGACATGGAGCCTAGCCCTGCCCCTATTGCAACCAATGAAGCCTTGCCCACCCCCCTATTGGAATGCATGGAATGCTGGTAACAAACTTGCACCTCTGGGTAATCCCTTTTAACTGTCCCTTAAGTATGGCAGATTGTGTTCTAGTGCCTGACCCAGAGTTCAGCATAAGTCATCCACAATTGCTCCAACAGAACCAAATGCGTATAATCACTGTATGTGGAGTAGTGCCCAGCTTTGTGGTGCACCTGCCCCTGGTGGGTACTCTTAATTCATCATCATCATCATCATCATCATCATCGTGGCACACTTGCACCTGGCACATTGATCCGACTTGCAACAGGTGCATTTATTTATACTTATCAACTTGGCAAAGCCTGCAGTTCTATCAGCTTGTTCTATCTGAACTTTGCCCTATGTGAGAACCCCCCGATACAACCTAGTTATACCCCTTCAGTTGCAAGTGGAGATCCAAATGAAATGCATAAGACTCTGCATCGCCTGCGTGCGCTTGGTTCCAGAGTGTGCACAGTGCATAAACACACAAGACACTCTCTGTAATGTTGGCTAGGAAAAGGAGTAAAACATTTTATTACAATCTTCTTAGTGAGTTTATACTTGAAGATGTAGCTTATCAGAGCCCTTCCTATTGAGAATCCGTGTGAATATGTCAGTCTTCGTAAATCTGTAAAATCTCTTGCTTATGATGGTATATAACATGTACCAAGCTAGATCTCTCTTGTTGTGTAGCTTAGTGCAAATCATTGGTGCTTTATCAGATTCATGTTTGTATGCAATGGACGATTATCACGCAACAGAGCTATTACTGACAGACTACACATGCGCTTCATTTGCAATGTGCTTGTGCAAAGGGGCCGCTGCGATCTCTCACAATGAGGGCTTCACGGAAAAGTGACTGACAGTAAGTGACCGTTTGGAGGTGTTAATGGGGAGTTTACGGGTAGTGGTTGGGAAAATGCAGACGTTTCATGCCCTTTTTCAGAGCGTGTATCTGCTGCCAGCTGTGAGCTCGTACATGCAAAACATGGCATGTGAGCCGCTACTGCTTTGTTTAGTCTGCATAGTCATAGACCCGATGTTCCTTGTTTTGGCGTATAGATCACAAATGTGTATGCAGTTGCGAATGAGGTTTGTGATGGCTTCGGTGGACGTCTCAATCCATTCCTGGGCGGCAGCTTCACTTGCTAACATTAGCAGCTCCGTAGCCTAGAAAATCACAATTGCCTTTGTGTACAAACATGAATTAGGCCCTAAGTCCTTTAAAATAGGAATAATAGGATACAGTGGTTAAAAGAAAATGACCCAAATCATGCCTGGGATCGTTTCTGTTCTTGGTTACACAATTCCTTATTAAAGTTGCACCTTTTTTCAATTTTGAAAGTATGCACTCATACTGTTTAAAGAAATAGGGCATATTTATTAAACAATATTTGTGGGATATCCCCTGAAAACACACTATTTTAGGGGGTGTCCACAAATATTAACGATCCCCAGTATTTAACATGGCGGGTTGCAGCAGATATCTCCAATATCTGTTGCGGTCCCTCCATTTACAACCGCAGAGCAGCCCCCATAGGCTTCTATGGGGACTGCTGTGCAGTCAAATTTACCAAGCTCTGGAATGCAACTCATTTCAAAGGGGGATCCTCTGGGTTTTTCTCCGTCTCCCCCAATTGACGCATGTGCCAGCTGACAGACTCACATGTGCAGTATGGCTCTGGATCTTTGCCAGGACACCTCTTATTGGAGCCCATCTCCAAGCAAGGAATTTATGTTAAATTCACGTGAAAATACAAATTTTCAAGTTGCAAAATTTGACATAAAGGGTGCTATTCAATTGTTATCGCGGCCCCATCTCCTATCTAAAGCAACGGTAGATTGCAGGGGCAATATTCAATTGATGCTTGTTATCGCACTGATCGCGACCATTATTGTATGGTTTTCCCGTGTAAAGCAGCTAAGCCTGACTAAACTAATGGCTGCGATCACTGAAAGTGCCCAAACAGGTCACTTTTCGCACATTTCATCTCTCCACCCCTGGGGGGGTGAGCTGAAATGCCAGCGCCAGCAGCTGTTCGCGCCTGACAGGAGCGATAATTCAATAGCTCCGTTGGGTGCAGGAGTGACAGCTGCGCGGTAACAATTAAATAGTGCCCAAAAAATTTTTCACATCCCAGTAAAAAATGTGAATTATGATAAATATGCCCTATAATGTTATGGAACGAGTTCAGATTATTAATTGTTTTGCTTTAATTATGTTGTAGCTTCCTATAATACTGTTTCTGTGTTTGTTTTTCAGGCTCATTTTTTCTGAATCAGGATGGAGTTCAGGAAACCTTTATTGAGGTCTCTATGAGTAGCAAATAGAGAAATTAGAAGAATAATGACCAAGTCACGTCTCTTCTGTTTGCTGGTGGTCCTTGGTTCTGTCTTTATGATCCTATTTATCATAGTTTATTGGGACAATGTCGGAGTAGCCAATTTTAACCTTCATACAACCTTCTCCAAGTCCCTTCCTCCTCAATCAAGTGGTGAAGAGCCATCTTCACTTCCCATCACAGAGAACAGTGCCGTTTCAGACGTAGACAAGTTTTTAGATAGTTTTCTTAATTTTGGTGTAACGAAGAATGAGTTTCAAAGCACAAAGGCCGGAAAGTTGCCCCAGCGGGGATCGAGTAGTTTGGAGGAAAATGTACGGGGCTATGACTGGTCCACAAGAACTAAATTGGAGGAAGGCATTCTTGACCAGGAGATAATTCAGCAGGAAAGAAAAATTAATTTGCACAAGTTCTGTGACAATTCTAGCTTTTATTTTCCAACAAGGCACCGCGATTTTGATGACATTCCCAACAAGGAGCTAGATCATCTAATAGTTGATGATCGCCATGGTATAATTTATTGCTATGTGCCGAAAGTGGCCTGCACTAATTGGAAAAGAGTTATGATTGTCTTAAGTGAGAGTCTCTTGGACAGAAAGGGAGTCCCATACCAAGATCCTCTACAAATCCCTAGGGAGGATGTCCACAATACCAGTAGTCATCTAACGTTCAACAAGTTCTGGCGTAGATATGGAAAATTCTCCAGACACATGATGAAGATTAAGTTAAAAAAATACACCAAATTCATTTTTGTCCGTGATCCTTTTGTCCGTCTCATCTCTGCCTTCCGAAGCAAGTTTGAACTGGAAAATGAGGACTTTTACCGAAGTTTTGCTATACCGATCTTAACCCGCTACTCTAACCGAACCAATGTTCCCCCTTCTGCAGGTGAAGCTCTATCTTCAGGAGCAAAGCCATCATTTTCTCAATTTATACAGTATCTATTGGATGCCCGGACTGAAGAACAGAAACCTTTCAATGAACATTGGCGTCAGGTTTATCGCCTTTGCCACCCATGCCAGATTGATTATGATTTTGTAGGAAAGCTGGAGACCCTCGATGAGGACACATCTCTGCTTCTAAGACAATTAAATTTAGATTCACTCTTCCAGTTTCCTCCTAGTTACAGGAACAGGACTGCAAGTAGCTGGGAGGAGGATTGGTTTTCCAAAATCCCCCTAGAATGGAGACAAAAGCTATACAAATTATTCGAGCCGGATTTTGTTCTTTTTGGGTACCCTAAACCTGAAAATCTATTAAATGTTTGATATAGGCAAAACAAGAAACTCCACAAAATACCAAAAATGTACAATATTTTGCTGCCTTTTGACAAGATTTAATGGAATGATTCACATTTTATATATTGTCCTATTTCATGTGCAACGAGATGGAGAACCTCCTTGAGATGAATTTATTTAGACAGCTGAGTTTGAAGGAAGGATTTTTTTATTTTTTTTTATTCTACCCTTAAAAACCAAATTGGTTAAAAAACATCATTGCGATTCTACCTTCTCAGGAGTTCTCCTCAGAATGCTTTTTACTGTTATTTTCTAAATTAATATATTATTTAAACTATTTAATATAGTGTGCATTGAGGACATGACTGACGAGTAAAGGCTTGGCTGTTTAAAATGTGTTCTCTTGTAGTATGTTGAGGTTTGGGTCATACACAATGACGTGAAGTACGCTTTGGGGGTGGGGGGTTAAGGCATATGACTGTTGCCTTTTCTTGAGTGTATTGGTCATACCATGTCATTAATGCATGCTCATACAGTACATCAGCGCAGAGATACCCCTATACCGATTGGTGGTCAATACCGCCAGTCCGTGGGCATTCATGGTCGGCGATCAGTCTTCAAATTTGGAGACCTTTAACAATTTCAAAATCCCAGACTTGTCAATCCCGATAATTTTTTGATCAGAATCTGAGAATTGGGGCTTTCCAACATATTGGATTTATCCGAATCCCTGACCCACGCAGATGTATGGACCCCTTAAGATTAAAAAAAAAAAAGATTGGCCTCTCGCTCATGGCTTATTAGAAGAAAAAACAACAATGGAAAAGCGCTATTTAATCTGTAGTAGATTTTTATTATTTTAATAAATTTTATCACATATCACTATATTTGATACCAGCCAGCATCAATCCCCATAAAAATACTTTTACAATTACTCCATATTCCTATTAAAACATTTCATTTACAATATTGTAATCATATTTACTAAAAAGCAACAAATACAAGAGCAGCTGCACCTAAAGTGCTATTGGCAACAAAGTCTCTTTATAGATTTCTTCAGTGATACTTTGTACCACCTAACTACCAGTGCACTTGCTGGTTGTTCCACATAAGATCTGAATCATGCACTTCACAAGCTGTAAACAATTTGCACTCAGCTCTGTTAATTTCTATGGCACAGAGCATTCAGTACATCTGATAATTGCTCCACAGAACGTAGTGTTAGTAAAAATCATGCACTTTCACACGCTGTTAAATGTCTATTATCTTATGTAGCTTTGTGCCTTTAGCACCTGTAATAATTGATCCACAGAAACGTAGTGTTCGTATGTATCATGCACTTTACAAGCTGTTAACTCTTTATAGTTTGCACACAGCATGTAATTGCTTTTAATTTAGTAACTTTTTCTCACCGCTCCTGGTATAAAGCAAACTGGTCATGCATAACTATGCAGCCTTAGGGTGAAAAGTCCATATCTGCCATATGCAGTTTAATTACCAAGGTGTAGTTTTGGACCATTCAACATGCTTGTCAAATCACGGATATGGTAATGTCCCTCCCGGCTGGAGCTCTCCCCGGCAGCCTTATCTGGAGTCCGTGTAAGGTCGCTTCTCACCACTTGCACTTCTCTCAGACAACAAAGTGAGCTGTGGGATACCGGCAAATATGTGATCTGTAGCTGTGTCCCGTGAGCTGGGAGATCGTACAGATGCGTTTCCCCGCCTTCAAAAGATCAGCGGCTTCCTCAGTGTAACCATTATTAGAAGAAACCTGTTAAGTAATTTCTAGGCCTTCTTGTAACGTCAATGAGTTAGGTAGTGCCATGATAAACTAAGAAAACACTTTTCATATACACTTGGGTCACTTAATATGCTTGCACAGAACCTCACGGTATGAAATTTTATACGTTGTCCGATTTTGCACATTGGAGATGTTTTTAGTGAATCATTGCCTTTATTAAGTACCGCATGAAGCCTTTAGGAGAGCAGAGTGACTGTTTTGCTGATACAGATATTTGATACACAAATTAACAGGGACAGCGCTGCTCTTGGTGTCCCATAGTACGCAGATGTTGCACAGTATATTTGGCCCAGGTTTGCACAAACTGGATCTCTCCTAGAGTCGAGAGTGAATGAATGTAACTGCTGTGGGGAATGTTTGTTTCACTCAACAGCTGGTCACCGATGTCAAGTTATTTAATATGTACATTTTTAATCATTTATGTCGTTAAGGCTTTATTTATTTTGGCAACCACCAATTAACAACATCCAATTATTTTTATCTGTTAAAGAACAAAGTGAGCCTTTGCTTGGTTGTCAGGCGTAGCACACACATACAAGATCTCTGCCATGGGCAATTGCCATAATTCTGAACAAAACATGTAGATTATGCTCACGTCACTAATTTGAGCTGAATTTGGAACAATGATTCTGCTACTATCCTTTATGGCAAAGAGGTGACCGTAACACTCAGCTCACTGACTTATGGTCAGTGTGGAGGTCTCTGTTACCTTCTAAACCACGTCCATAACTCTGTCCATCACTTCTCAAACCCCATCCCTGTATGTATTATGTTATTTTTACAAAGTCAACGGCTGTCCCCTTCTACATACTGTAATATACCACAGAGACCCATGCTTTAGGGCCTATAGCGGTAATGGAGAATATGAGAGCTTACAGTGAGTGGACTGCCAAGTTATGTCTCCTCTGGTTTCACTATACTATGCTACACTTCACTTGATAAAATAAATTAAAGCCACATTTCAGTTTGTCTAAAAATAAAAATGAATCCGTTCAGGCTTCTCATACAGCACACACAGGTTTGTTTTAGATCTTTTACTGCAACCACCAGTAACCACTGGTCGGTGAGCCTTACTGGCAGGGCTGCCCTCAGAAATTGTGGACCCTGGGACTGACCAAATAGACAGGGCTCCCCCACCCAAAAAAAAAAAATCCTGCCACACCACATGTAATGTCACACATCATGACGTTGCACCCCTATGTAATGTCACACATCATGACGTTGCATATAGGTGGAGCATTGCAGACCTGCAGGAATGATTCACAGAGAGCTGATGAGCAGGGAAAGCTTGTATGAAGTCCTTCCTGTGCATCAGCCCATTATTGTTTCGCAGCCTGTGCAGCTCTCCAGGTATTAGGTAGGAACCAGAGGTGGCCCCCCCTCTATAAGGGCCCGGGACTCCAGTGTCCCCCCCCTTGATGGCTGCTTTGCTTACTGTGATTACTGATAATGTATCTAATACTGCTTTCAGACAGAAATGTCTGAAAATTACGGCTTTTCCCCGGCATTTGAGTGCCAGGTCGTTTTGGTGGTCCCTGTCTGACGCCCGTTTCACACAGACAAGCAAATTACCGGGTCAAGACGGTAATTTGCGGATCAACACAAGCATTTCTTCTGTGTGAAAGGGTCAACCCAGTACATTTCTGGGTTGAAGTCCTGGGAATTTCAATCAGGGTTGACTCGCACAGCAAAAGGACCCATGTCAATCGGCAAATGACTAATTATAGAACTTCTTCACCCAGTAATTTGACTTTCTGTGTGAAAGGGATATAAGTAATTATTACCATCATTATAGTTTATTAATACCTACTGTATATTGAGGGGATCCTATTTATTATTTTTGTCATCTGTTATTCATATGGCACCACAAGGGTGTCACAGTGCCTTACACAGTACCTAAGAGTTATGCTGGGTACACACTTGAACAACCTGGCAATCTTGCAATGTGCTGATATGATGTAACGTTAGATCATGTCTGCGTACACACTGCATAATATGCCAAAGGATAATATATATCATTAAAGTAGTAATGATTGCACACCACATCATATGTCGTATCATCCCATCTGCAGCACATCGGATTGGAAGATGGGAACACTGAATTCATCAAACAAATTGGCAGTACACAATGGTTGCGGATCACAAGATTGGAAAATATATTGTATGGTGTGTTCCTGGCTTAACCATGCAAACAAAACGGGAAGAAAACATGCAAATGGTTTACAGTGCAAAACATGGGATACAAGCTATATAAACATTGTATAATATGCAGAATATGCAGATCCAGTCTTCAGCTTATACCCCTTCTCCACTACGAGGCGGGTCGCAGCCGGGAGCCTGACATGGGTGCTACTCGGCAGCGACCCGCATCAGAGCCCCCTTTCCCACTGCACTCACCAACCCAGCATATTGCTGGGTTGGTGACGGGGCAGTGCTGGGAGATCACATGATCTCCCAGCGCTGCCCTTCCATACACTGTGAACGGGTGCCATGTCGCATCGACACGGCTTCCGTTTACACTGCACAGCTTACCGGGTTGAACTCGTGATCAACCCGGTAAGCTACCCTGGTAGGATTCCCGGATCATTTGATCCGGGTTTTTGCAGAGTGAGCCGTTTCCACTAGCAAAAAACAGTGGTAAATGCGCGCCCCTGTGCATTTACCCGTGTTTTTTGAGCTAGTGGAAAAGGGTTATTAGAGTCTGACATAGAACAAAAGAGTCCTGTATCTTTTATGAACTCATGACAAAGTCCCTGATGACTATCTGACCAATTAATTAACCCTGGGTACTTGCTCAGACCGTCCACGTAGTTTATAATCTGATGACAAATAACTACATCATTTCCCCTGTGTAATAGCCACATAAAACATGGTATTTTAAAATTAATCTCTATTATTTAAGATATAAACTGACTGTAAACACAACTCCCAAACTATACTTTGTAGATGCCCCAAAATCACACAAGCCCAGTGCACAGACTTCAGATATACATACAGTACATCTACATTTTGGGAACTCCTAGCTGTTGATTTATCATTTTGGTCAAAACAGATTAAATATACCGTATATACTCGAGTATAAGTCGACCCGAATATAAGCCGAAGCACCTAATTCTACCACAAAAACCTGGGAAAACTTATTGACTCGAGTATAAGCCTAGGGTGGGAAATGCAGCTCTAGCCGTACACAGCCCTTAGTGCCAGATATGCCCTCATGCTGCCAGATATGCCCCACAGTGCCAGATATGCCCTCATACTGCCAGATATGCCCCCACAGTGCCAGATACTGCCAGATATGCCCCCACAGTGCCAGATATGCCCTCATGCTGCCAAATATGCCCCGCAGTGCCAGATATGCCCTCATACTGCCAGATATGCCCTCATACTGCCAGATATGCCCCACAGTGCCAGATATGCCCTCATACTGCCAGATATGCCCCCACAGTGCAAGATATGCCCTCATGCTGCCAAATATGCCCCGCAGTGCCAGATATGCCCTCATGCTGCCAGATGTGCCCCTCATGCTGCTGCCAGATATGCCCCTCATGCTGCTGCCAGATATGCCCCTCATGCTGCTGCCAGCTATGCCCCTCATGCTGCTGCCAGATATGCACCCCTCCCAAAGTGCCAAATATGCTCCCCCAGTGCTGTTACTTACCCCTCCGTCGATCCCGCGCTGTCTTCTGAAGTAGGGACACGGAGCGCACAGCGCGCGCCTCTCCTGTGTCCCTCCTGCATCTCCGGCGGCCGGGGTGGGTCTATTAAAGGAAGTGCCGGTTCGTGATCAGAGGTCACGAACGGGTACTTCCTTTAATAGACCCGCCGGAGATGCAGGAGGGACACAGGAGAGCCGCGCGCAGTGCGCTCCGTGTCCCTCCTTCACACTGCTCTCCCTGTCACTGTACACTGACTCGAGTATAGGCCGAGGTGGCTTTTTCAGCACAAAAAAAAGTGCTGAAAAAGTCGGCTTATACTCGAGTATATACGGTATGATACTTTGAGCTCTGTTTATAGTTTAGTCACTTCTTGTGTTCAGACTGCTTTGTGAATACCCCTGCTGTTTTGGTGTCAAAAGAGCATCCTCCTGCTCACAGGAACATAGTGAATATACATACTAAACTACACCAGACATTTTATTAGTCTGTTATGGGGCAGAACATAACTGGTAACATGTCCTAATATAGCCATAATCCCTACAGATGGGTTAGTAAACCTCCTCATGTAAGAGCACAGAGTCCCATGTGTTTGACTGAAGCCCAGGTTTACTAAGAGAATGTTTGACACTTTTATATATTATTCTTTATTTTCTTTTCTTTAATTTTCATTTTGGTAAGAAGGAATTTTTGGGAGCACCTGGTTTATTTTTACATAGTTTTTTTTCTCTAAGGCTCTTTACTTCACATCTGTGTGCCACCCCTTTTCATGACGTTAGAAAGTGTAATCGTCTAAACTCACCAGGCAGATTCTGTGGAAGTTAAGTACTTCAATCGTCATTGTGCAAGAGCTTAATAACTTGTGTTAAATGTCAGTGAAAGGTTTACGTGTAACAAGCTGCACATGGAGTATGTACACAAGCAATAAGCTTCTTTTGTCTGCTGAGCAGATGAGACTTTGGAATTTTGTAAGTGATTCATCAATTATTTAAGTCTTCTGATGTCTGAAACTGCATGTGGTATATGCAACCCACTAGGAGAAGCATCTTTTTCCTTTTGCCTGAGGCTCTACACACGTGAAGTCCTTATACTGTGGCCTAATTCTAGTCGATCATGGTTCAGAGATGAAAATATTGAAAATAGAATTCTTGGGTATTCCTTAACCTAATCGCTTCTCCCTGGTAGACTCAGCCCAGATGAACTGTATAATAATGCTGTCTGCCTTTTCTGTTCTCCCCGGTTCTAAATAATAATTATGAGCTGGTATCTTTTACTGTCTTTATTAAGTGATGGGTTTAACATTGAGTAATCCCACTATATGCTCGAAATTTCTTGTGCAGAAATTGAAGTTATAATAGTTTGCCTAAAATATGAACTTGATGTTGGACATTACATTATACTGTAGTTTATACTGCTCTGTGGTGAGGTTCTGTTTGTACCCATGCTGATTTTGCCAATGCTATTCAGTTTTCCTGCAGCTGGGCAGAAGCACCAGAGTCCCATTTGTTTAGTTTGGTGGATGGCTGCGTATCAACTAACCCTTTGGCTATTAATAAACAGACGTGGCTAGGCTAGCATATTCTTCTCGTACATTTCTTTCTAAAGCTTAGTGAATTTACTTCATTGCCTTCAGGGCTTGTGCATGAGTCAGAAGTGTATATTGTTTTGGAAGGGTGGAACCATATAGTGATAATCTATCTAGGAATCTGGGTTGCAATACACCAGATAGTAGAGCCCCAGTCAGCAGGTAACTACACGGTCAGATTCTGGTTAGGTCTGCAGTTGGTCAGATGACCGTAGCACACTACAGTCTGAGGTCAGGACATGCTGCTGGCAAATGTGATCCAAGACAGGCAATTGACTAAACCCAACAAAAATCAAAGAAATCTGATCAAAGATTCACAAATCATTTTGCCTGGCTTGAGTAAAACAAAAGTTGAACTGTTGAAATCTTTGTGAAAGACGGAAGTTATTTTGTATTCCTATGGTGACATGATAATATTTCTAAGAATTTAGAGTTCAGCTATGGTGCACTCCCCTCCCAATTCAAGTTACCAGTTTTATTTCTGTGATGAATGGCTTTTGAATATCATGCAAAAAAGTACAGAATAATGGTCAAGTTGCAGGTGATGAGGACAGTTATTAAAAAGTAAACATGGCCCATAGTACATATTCTAACTGAGTTAAAGTGATTCTCAAGTACATAAATTAAATCTTGTCCTAACATTTGGTTTGCATACCTGTAAGTGGGCCCGGGTTCTGTAAGCAGGAGCGTACTGTAGGTGGGTATTTGGGCTTCAGGATTTTTTTTTTAAAGATGACCATTAAGTAGGTTTTCAGCGGCAGTCGGTGGTATTTGGGGGTGATTCAGATCTGATCATAGATGTGCTAGACATGTGGGGGGACGCACAGCACAGGGATAGTCCGCCCCATGTCAGGCCTTACCCCCTGCACGGGTGCAAAGGCATTGCACAGCGGCGATGCTTTCACACCCGTCGAGTAGCTACCTGCCTGCACAGCCTAGCTGCGCTGGCAGGCAGCTACCCGCTGCTTCCCGGGTTGCAGCAGCTGCGTGTGATGTCAAACAGCCGCCGCGGCCCGCAACGGTCCAAACGTGTAATGTAGCAAACTGTAACACCCACAATTCCGATGCCGAAAACTTAAACTAAATTGTGGGGTGTTAATGTGAATCCGGTTCGGGTGATCAGAGCGGCAGACCTGCTTTACCCCTCAGACACAATGACAAAACACATACTACAGGATCTAACTCCATTTTATTATTCTAACAAAATTTACAAGTGGCAGGTAAACAGGAAATGAGTGCACAGTTGAAGCAGGCTGGTTATGGCTTCTATACTACAGTCTCAGGTAACCAGCGTTAGCAATACAAGTGGCAGGTAAGCAGGAAACAGGTGCCCAGTTGAAGCAGGCTGGTTATGGCTTCTATACTACAGTCTCAGGTAACCAGCGTTAGCAATACAAGTGGCAGGTAAGCAGGAAACAGGTGACCAGTTGAAGCAGGCTGGTTATGGCTTCTATACTACAGTCTCAGGTAACCAGCGTTAGCAATACAAGTGGCAGGTAAGCAGGAAACAGGTGACCAGTTGAAGCAGGCTGGTTATGGCTTCTATACTACAGTCTCAGGTAACTAGCGTTAGCAATACAAGTGGCAGGTAAGCAGGAAACAGGTGCCCAGTTGAAGCAGGCTGGTTATGGCTTCTATACTACAGTCTCAGATAATCAGCGTTAGCAGTACAAGTGGCAGGTAAGCAGGAAACAGGTGCGCAGTTGAAGCAGGCTGGTTATGGCTTCTATACTACAGTCTCAGATAATCAGCGTTAGCAGTACAAGTGGCAGGTAAGCAGGAAACAGGTGCGCAGTTGAAGCAGGCTGGTTATGGCTTCTATACTACAGTCTCAGGTAACCAGCGTTAGCAATACAAGTGGCAGGAAACAGGTGCACAGTTGAAGCAGGCTGGTTATGGCTTCTATACTACAGTCTCGGGTAACCAGCGGATAAATGCATTCACATTAGCTTTAACACTGCTGGGCGGAGCTTGCATAAGAGAACTATAAGTGCCAGCATACCTCAATAGCAGATAAGTACATTCATATTTAAAATATCTCACTCCTGACGTGAGATTGAATCGGGGGAGCCCACCTCCTTTTAAACAAACAACTTGCGGGCACTGATTAATGAGAAGAGCCTACCCCCTAGTTACACTACGTTCCCAATGCAGAGTTCAAACAGCGGAAGGGCTAATTAGTGAGGGGCACTAACAAAGGAGAGCCTACCCCCTGTTTTTAAATATGTCCTGCGGGGCACTGCTGAAGGGGAACCTACCCCCTTATTAGAACTAACCCCTATGGCAGAGTCTTGCAGCGGAAGGGCATGGGCAATGCAGAGTTATGCAGCGGAAGGGTTGTAGCTGGTTCTCACCACACGCTGCGGCCCTTCTGCCACCTCCGATCCTCAGCATCTTCTGCGCTGCCCGGGATGCTGAGCACCGCATCGGGCTGCGCCCTTGTCCTTCGGTCGACCGTGCTCCTGGGGAACTTCTCCAGCCTTCCTCCGTGCGCCGGTCTGGGGTCCTTCACCAAAGCCCTCGCTACAGGGATGTCCTGCGCGGTGCCTGTCCTTCCAATCCTCTGTCACGGGCTGCGTCGCCTCCAAGCGGCCACCAAGGGGTCCTCAGGAATCTCTCCTCGTCACTGGGCTCCGTCTGACAGGCTGACTCCACGCTCCTTGGTGGTCGGCGATCTCTCTCTTCTTCTCCAGGTCTGGCAGTGAGACGGGCAGCTGGCTTCAACCCAGAGGGCCTCTCGTGTCTTCGTCCTGGCGGCTCCGGCTCCCGACGTCCTCCGGTCCGAACTCGGGTCCTCCCAGGTGGCTCCTCTTTTTTCCTCCTCGCCGGCTTCTCTCCAGGGTAGCAGCTTGATCGGCTCCGTCCTCCAGCTCCTTGGTCCAGGTAACTCTCACTCTCCTCGATCCGCTGGCAGCAGCCTCTTTTAAAGGGGCAGCCTTCTCCACTCCACCCACGGCCTCTCTCCTCACTGGATCCCCTCACCGGCCTTCACCCGCCCCAGTGTTCTTTTCCCCTGCAACTTCAGGGGTCCAATCAGCGTGGGGCCCCATTTCCCGGGCTTGCTGTTGCTGAGACAGGGGGAATGATTCTAGAGGGCTGGTGGCGCCAATCTCAGGCTCTTCTGCCCTGCAACCGCAGGGCTCCAATCAGTGCAGGCTCCATTTCCCGGGCTGGCTGTTGCTGAGGCAGGGAGGATTAATTATGGAAGGTTTGTGATGCCAATATCCTTCCCTGATCAGAGTTATCAGGCATCTTATACACAGCCCCTGTTATCCTATGGCCTATTTGAGTACAATCATTATAAAAGGGCTCTAATAGCCGAAAGGGGCCCTTAAATAAAAAAAAAAAAACTACCCACCATTATGGGGTATTACACATGCCTGCGTTGTCTGGACCGCACCCTACCGACGGCATGCGCACTACCTAGAGGCCTTCAGACTGCGATTGCTGCAGCGGTCCAGTCTGAATTAGGCCCTTTGTGTACAGGAGGCAAAATGCGTTTTTTAAAACCATTTTTGTTTAATTTATCCTTTTCAGTGGGTCAGGGTTATGTTGGTCCAATATTGAAAGGAAAAAAAGTGCTTTGAGATCACTGTAGTCAACAATAAAGTGCTTTACATTTGTATATTAAATTTGTAGTAAATATTTGGGAATATGTCTGTATAATAGTCCTCTCCAATATCAACCTGCCCTTAGGACCTAATTCAGAGTTGATTGCAACTCTAAATTACCCCTTTTAGTCTGGAGCTTTAGAAGGGCAACATATATTACGTCTTCTGTTTCTGCAGAATGTGAAAAGATTAAAGTTCAAATTACATATATGTGTAGTTGCCATTTAGAAATGGAGATTACACTTGGTAGACTTTTGGGACAGAGATTATAAAAAGAATGACATTAATGTAATTAATGAATTTAGGTATACTCGTAAGTAGATAATGACAATGCTAAATTCTTTTGTCGTATAAACAACCCTTAATGAAGTCTAAGAACACTGTACGCGGTTTACTTAAGAAGTACCGTAAGGGTACGCTAGTTGCGTAACGATCGCTTAGCCGTAGGCGAGACGCTCAAGCGTCACGTTCGCTCACGGCCCAGTGATCACAGGACAGCACGTTATTGGCTATGACTAGAGTAATGATTCGCTATGGCGTAGCGGACGCTCGAGACCACGAGGAGATCACCAGCGGCGCAGACGCTCACAACGCTATACCCCTATGTCTAAACCTTTTATCAATGAAATACACAGAATACCTTAATGTGAATACAGGGTGTAAGTGCAACCTTGTGTAACCTGACTAACTACAAAGCTGCCTGAGCGTCACCGACGCTCAAGTGAACACTTAAAACTATAGGAAATACACAGATACTGGTTTAGGGTCCAAAGCCTATTAACTGTATTATATCTAATATACTTGTAAAAGAGAATAACAGTACAAATGATACACTACAATATAACAGATACTTCCTAACCAAAATACGATACTATCTAATACAATACAATACTAGTCTAGGGGAGATGTGAGAGAAAAGAGAAGGGAGAGAGAGAGAGAGAAATGGAGAGAGATGAGAGAAATTGGCTCACAGTAAGACAATGATTACGGAGAGAAAACTTACGCACAAAGGGTATGATCGCATGCGCCTCGATATCCAGCTCCCGATTATCAGCAAGAAAACCGTTGATGAGAGTGAAGTTGGATATGGTCGGCCTGCCTATTTATGCCCCACACACAATGCAATCTCATAGTCCCTACAATCCCATTGTCCATTGGACGAAGGAATTCGGCCCTGCATCATAACAATAGGTCATAGGTTGATTCATACAGGTGGGCTGTGACGATTTCCAACAGCTCAGGTGGGTGGGAAAAAGGGTTTCCCGCCGCATACCTGAGTATGAGTAAATAATAGAAATGGACATAAACTTCTTATGTCCATAACTATCCGCACGAGCGATTAATACGCTCCAAACCAACACCGGAATATTGTTAATTAAATACTCTTCCGATGGGTACCAAACACTGCTGTATGACTCCTGTTAGACCCTTCGTACAATACAAAGAGGGATTCCTCCGTTCAGGGACATTCTATATTAACCAAACTTTCAGAAACTATCAAAGGGATCATGATCTATAAACTACATTAATTATGAAAATGTGTAACGAATGAGTCGCACGCTACGACTACATACTCTTTACCGTAAATATGCATACCGAGTGCGAGCGAGTGCACACAGTAGCGGGTATGCGCCTTCACGGGAAAGCGCACGCATGCGCAGCGCGTACCAGGGTGAGGTGCAAATATGGCAATGTGTATAGAAACATTTTTCTGACTTTGACAGTCCACCCTTTGGCAGTCAATAATAACTGCCACCTTCTAAAACATTTCAAAAGGAGAAAAATGTAAGTCAGGGGTTAATTGATTTCCATGGTGGGGTAAGGAAGAAGAGTGGAGTAGGTGTGAAGAGGGTATGACCTAGTGAGAAAGCAGAAGCATGTGTTTATGAGTCCATGTTTGGAGGGTCATGTATCATCGTGCCGTACGTGTGGTAAATCAAGCTTCGAGGTATTGCGAAGTATACATTTGAATTCCTTCTTATCCCGTACTAAGGGTCTGTGGATGGGCTGTCAAACTCTACCGAGCTCATTTCGGCTGTGGTTGTAACAAAATGGGGATGCACATTTTAGTTGATGATACATGAATGGGGGAGGTATGTGGTTGCTGATATCTGTGCCTGTATTCCCTATCGTCTATGTGTGTCATTACCTGAGGGTTGTAGAGATGAAGATAAAGAACACTTATGGAAAATGCAATGATATTCTATGTCAGGGAAATGTACATCTGTTGTTGAAGTTTTGTTCGGTATCTGTTGAGAGTCGTCTTCTTTGCGATGTATTGCTCCTTGGGCATGAGCAAATAGCTTTGTCAGTGCCATCAGATTTACAAAAATGTTGGGCTAGCGTGAGTTTAAAAATACTAGGGAAACTGGGGATCCATGGCAAAGTTCATCAAGTGTCCATATCATAGGTTGTCAAAACTTCATCTTTGGTGCTTGTCTGTTGTCTGTATAGCGTCTCGTCAACTTCCTCGTCCAAGGGGGTCTTTGTACCTTGGTGAAAAGCAGAAAAACAGGTGAAAGAAACGGACCTTATAATCGCATTTTCATCACATCATGGTTTCTATCATTGGGTCTTAAATCAAATCCAGGTTAATTACAGTTTCCTCACTCCTCAAGCTCATCACTCTTGTACTTTGTTTGCACCTCATTAAAGCCTGCCCGCATCTAAATATCAATCCAGTAAATATAACAACACCTAAAATACATAGGAGAAACTTTCCAACATCCATTATGACTCCTTGAGCCCAGTCTCCTAAACCGGAGAACCAATTTCGCGGGTTCAACCATGACACCCAACCAGTCAGCTCATTACCTACAGCAGCAAGGGTGAGATTGTGTTTTTGACGAAATTCCCACTTTAATTGGAGAATATCGTCCATCTTTTGGTCTATGACCTCTACCGGATCCTCGGTGCTATTTGTGATATACGTGCAACACTTTATGCCGTACTGTGTTGCCAATGTAACACAATATCCGCCTGTTACTGCTGTAAGATAATTAAGAACCATCCTATGCTGAACTAGTTCTGTTTTATAAGCTTGAAGTTCTCTTCCAGTGTATCTGAACGTGTCATCATACATTTCAGTGATATTATCTAACAAATTGGCGAGTGCGGAAATGTATCTATAATTCATCACTCCTCGAGCGGTGCGAGTGAAATCTAACGCTACCAGAACCTGAATCCCGGTGGATTCATGGATAAGATCAGAGGCCGGATGCTCTAACTTTTCTGACAGTTGTCTTTTAACTCGGTGCTCGTAATGAGTGTGAGTATAAGGAGCTTGGGCACCACGGTGTATGTCCTTCATTTTGTCATGTGTTACAGTCATCACTTCAGGCAATACTTTTCCAATATAACACAATCCTTCAGAGTTTGGGGCAAGCCACTTGTACGCCTTTCTCCCGCATATGAAATATGCATCATCGGGGAGAACATATGGGACGGAGAAGGACATTACCATATTACACACCTTCCAGGTGAACTCTCCTGACCCTAATTCTTCCATCTGCTTAATGCACGTATCAGTTTGTACGATATGTGCACAGTATCCTGGTGATACTTCTCCAACTCTAGTAATCCTATTTCCTAAGGTATATCGATACCGGAAAGATTTTCCTCTACTGGCTATGTGGCGTACAAGCTCTGTATCTGTAGGCATTCTATCTGCTCTGTGTGAAAAGGTCATGGTAAGGTTGCTCCATGACACTTCCCAATTTCCCGGCTTACGGGGATTGGAGATATTAAAACATAAGAGGGACCTATCCACATGGTATTGGTGGAGCTTCAAACTAGGAGGGCTGGAGATGTTAAACCTCCGGTCCACCGGTCTCCCACCACTTAGCTCAAGTACCTCCCCTAACGTTAAAGGAAATGGTACTAGCCCTGATTTGCTATGACCCTGAGGTACTTGAGAGCATACCCAACAATCTGTTTGGTTTAATACGTTACCCACTAAGGAGTGATAGTCACTCAATGGATGCCGGTCCATATGGATATTAAAACTGGATTGGCATTTCTTTATGCACCCATCCTCAATCAAATTGTCACAGAGCCTACAGATACAGTTTTCTTCAGCTAACAATCCATCACAATTTCTTCTATCGGATCGTTTTCTGATACTCGCCTTTGCTTGTTGGTTTGGTTGATCTTGGAAAACTACGCCTCCATCATCATAATCGGAACCCATTCCAGAACCTCTCTCGACCTCTATGGTACTCTCGCCGGAACAGACTGCTCTGGTCAACATCATGGTTAACATCAAAATCCGGATCACAGTCTCTTGGGGCAAGTCCATCTTTGAGGAGGAAATAGAGAAGAATGAGAAGGGGGAAAAAGAAATTTTAAGGGAGAGGGGATGGGAAGTGGAGAAAAACAATAAAAGGGAGAAGGGAGTCAACAACTGCTTTCGGTCTTCAAGGCTCAGGTGCCGCCTCAGTCCTCCTGGAACAGACACTCCAGTGATACAACCTCTACCGTCTGTTCCTTATCACGGGACTTCTCTGGATCAGCAACCTTCTTGCAGTGGGATGAGTGAACCCAAGTCTCTCTCTCAGCAACCTTCAATGCTGTGGTGCTAGTCAATAAGACCTGGTATGGTCCTTCCCATCTATCGATAAGACAACCTGAGCGTAGAAAATTTCGTATCATTACATAATCCCCAGGTTCAATGTCATGACAATTACTATCTGGTAAATCAGGAATCACCAACTTCAGATTATCATTTTGATTCCTCAACTGCTTACTCATGTTAATCAAGTATTTTACAGTTACTTCATTGTTACATTTCAAATCATCCTGAGGGTTAATCATGACATGCGGTTGTCGACCAAACAGAATCTCAAAAGGGGACAGGTTAAGAGGGGACCTGGGAGTGGTTCTGATGCTATACAAAACAATGGGTAAAGCTTCTGGCCACGTCAATCCTGTCTCTGCCATTACTTTACTCAATTTATTTTTAATAGTGCTGTTCACTCTTTCGACCTTCGCACTCGCCTGTGGACGGTACGGAGTGTGCAGCTTGCTATCAATACCCATTAATTTACACATTCCTTGAAAGACATCACCGGTAAAATGGGTACCCCTATCACTTTCAATGATTCTAGGGATACCATATCTACATACAAATTCCTGCACAATTTTCTTAGCTGTAAACATAGCGGTATTTGTAGCTGCTGGAAATGCTTCGACCCAATTCGAGAAAACATCTATACAAACAAGTACATATTTCAAATTTCGACATGGGGGTAATTGAATGAAGTCAATTTGTATTACCTGGAAAGGGCCGCCGGCAGGTGGGATATGGGATGGTTCTGTAGGTATTGCTTTTCCAATATTCTTTCTCAGACCGGTAAGGCATGACATTGCTCTTTTACCCGCATGAGAGGAGAATCCTGGGGCGCACCAGTATGCTCTTACCAATTTGCACATTCCCTCCTTGCCTAGATGAGTCAACCCGTGAGCTGCTTCAGCCAGACATGGAAGGTATGTCCTGGGGGCCACTGGTTTACCATGTCCATCCGTCCAGAGCCCTGAGGACTCCTGGCCATATCCCTTTGCCTTCCAGACTGCCTTTTCCTGTGTGGAACACAAATTCTGCATCTCACACAACTTCTGTGTGTTGATGGTATTAAATACCATCAGTTGTGTGGTGTCTGTCTGTATGGGGGTAGCAGCTGCAAGCTTTGCGGCTTCGTCTGCTCGGCTGTTACCAAGGGATACTGGGTCTTGGCTATATGTATGTGCTTTACATTTGATAACAGCCACTCTGTCTGGTTCCTGTATCGCTGTTAGAAGCCTTTTTATATAAGCTGCATGCGCTATCGGTGTACCAGCTGCCGTCATGAAATTTCTGAGGCGCCATAGGGCTCCGAAATCATGTACTACCCCGAAGGCGTATCTAGAATCGGTGTAGATATTGGCTGACTTACCCTTAGCCAATTCACATGCTCTGGTTAGGGCGACCAGTTCAGCAACCTGGGCTGAGTGAGGTGGACCTAGCGGTTCCGCTTCTATGGTGTCTTGGTCATTTACGACTGCGTATCCAGTACACAAGTCTCCCGAGTCTGACTGTCTATGACAACTACCGTCAGTGTAGAACGTGAGTTCTGCATCTTCCAGTGGATTGTCACTGATGTCAGGCCTTGCGGTAAAATTTTGGGTCAAATATTCCATACAATCATGTGTATCTTCCTTTGTATTAAATCCTCCTTCCCCATCACTCTCACCTTCCACCCTTTGTGTCTGACCAGGCACACCTGGGAGAAATGTTGCAGGATTTAATGCGCTGCATCTCCTTATGGTGATGTTTACTGGGGCCATTAATGCCAATTCCCATCTTGTAAACCTTGCTGATGAGACGTGTCTGGTTTGGGCAGAATTCAATAAGGCAGATACCGCATGTGGTGTATGGATTGTGAGGTTGTGGCCTAGCACGACATCTTCGCTTTTTGTCACTAGCAATGCTATCGCCGCAACGCTACGCAAGCATGTGGGGAGGGATCGCGCTACCGTATCTAGCTGAGCGCTGTAGTATGCAACTGGCCTGCTGGCATCACCGTGTTTTTGGGTTAGTACACCTGCTGCGCAACCAGCACTTTCTGTTCCGTATAGTTCAAAGGGTTTCCCATAGTCTGGCATACCTAGTGCTGGTGCCTGCGTTAGGCATTGCTTAAGTCTCTCAAATGCTGTTTCGGATTCGTCTGTATGCGAAATCCGATCAGGTTTGTTTGAAGAGACCATTTCCTGCAAAGGTAACGCCAATATGGAAAACCCTGGGATCCAATTACGGCAATACCCACACATTCCTAAAAACGTCCTGATCTGTTGCTGGGTTTGTGGCAGTGTCATGTCTCTAATGGCTTGGATTCTATCAGCGGTCAGGTGTCTCAGTCCTTGTGTTAGACAGTGTCCCAAATATTTTACCTTAGTTTGGCATAATTGCAACTTGTCTTTGGAAACCTTATGTCCTGTGTCTGAAAGATGAAACAGGAGCTGTTTCGTATCCTTCAGGGAAGCTTCCAGCGAATCTGAACACAGCAGTAAATCATCTACATACTGTATCAGTACTGATCCACTCTCTGGTTGGAAAGACTGTAAGCAATCATGCAAAGCCTGAGAAAATATACTTGGACTATCTATGAAACCTTGGGGTAACCGAGTCCACGTGTATTGGACTCCTCTGTATGTGAATGCAAACAAATATTGGCTGTCAGGGTGCAGAGGTACCGAAAAGAATGCGGAGCAGAGGTCAATAACAGTGAAAAATTTGGCAGTGGGAGGAATTTGCATTAGGATGACAGCTGGATTTGGCACTACGGGGAACTGACTCTCAACTATTTTGTTAATCCCCCTTAGATCCTGCACTAGCCTGTAACCCCTCCCCCCACTCTTTTTAACAGGGAAGATGGGACTATTTGCTGTGCTGGACGTTCTTACTAGAATGCCCTGTTGTAGCAAGCGCTCTATTACTGGGAAAACTCCTAACTCCACCTCTGGCTTCAGAGGATACTGTGGGATTTTTGGAGCTATCCTACCATCTTTTACTTGTACAACTACTGGAGCTACGTTTGCCATTAATCCAGTGTCCTGTCCATCTTTTGTCCAAAGTGACTCTGGTATCTGAGATGTCATCTCTTCTATTTGGGATGGATTCCTATTTGTCATAATGGTGTGTGACATTAATTTTGATGGGGAGTCTAACATGTCTCGTACTTCCTGAGCGTGATTCTCAGGAATGTCCAAGAATACACCTTCAGGAGTACAATAAATGACGCAACCCATTTTACATAGTAAGTCTCTTCCCAGGAGATTGGTTGGTGCCGATGCAGCTAGCAATAACGAATGCTTGGTATGCAAAGGCCCTATTGTAATCTCGGCTGGTTTGCTAACAGGGTAGTGCTGGACTACTCCTGTTACTCCCATGGCTGGAACTGTCCTACCAGTGGTTCTCATGCCCACTGTCGAATTTATCACCGACTTGGCCGCCCCTGTGTCTACAAGAAAATTTAAAGTTTTACCAGCTACATTGATTGCAATCTCTGGTTCACTTCCAAGACTGGCAATCAATTTAACTGGCTGCAGATTACAGGTCTGGCCACACCCCTATTGGGTATGCTGACCTCCCTGAATCCCGTTGGCAGCAACTACTTGTGGGGGAGTTAGCTGGGAACTACCAGAGGCATGCCAATCTCTGTTCGGGGGGTATCTTTTTGTTTCCCCTGTATGTGGCTCAAAACTCCGCCTCTGTGGACCCTGCTCCCAATGTCGTGTGTCGTGTCGTTGTCTAGGGGGTTGAAAAGATCTTTGTACACTCTTTGTTCTACAGTCTCGTGCATAGTGTCCCTGTTTGTTACAAGAAAAACATGTTATTACACTTGACTTACCCACAGGATTCGGTGGTACATACGCAGGCTGCCTTGTGGTCAGCGCCTGTATACTTACTGACATCAACTTATCACTTTGCGACTCCCTGTGTCTAGTGATGTTTCTGTCGTGATCAATAGCAGCCTCTCTCAATGTGGACACCGACAGACCTCGCCAACATGGTTGCGTGGTCTGAACCCTAGTCTTTAATGTTTCCTTTAAACCATCCATCAGTACAGATACTGCTACGTCTTGATGGTTTGGGTTGGTCCTAATGTCTTCTATTCCAGTGTACTTTGCCATTTCTAATAGTGCCCGGTGGAAATATTCTGCTGCCGTTTCGGACTCTTTTTGTCTAATGGAGAATATCTTGTTCCATTTAACTACGGCTGGGAAATACTCCTTTAGCTGTAAATTTATCCTTTTTACGTTATCCTTGTTGTACACGTCTGTAAGCGGTACATCTTTATCCAATGCACAGTCAACTAAGAATTGAGCTGAGTCGACATTGGAAGGTAAACAAGCTCTTAGCAGTATCTGCCAATCCTTGTTGTTGGGTTCTACAGTGTTACCTAGATCCCTGATGTATTTTTGGCTAGCAACTAAGTCTTTCCTGGGGTCAGGAAATTCGGACACTATTGTTCTTAATTCCATTCGGGAAAATGGAGTGTACATGGCAATGTTCCTTATGGGAGTGGCTCCTGATACATCTGTTTTCCCATTGGGAACTGCTATTACTCTAACAGGGTTAACTCTAACAACCTCATTCTGTGTAGATTCTACAACTTGTGGTGAAATTGTTTCAGTATAATGCATGGTGCCGTACTTACCCGTTGACACGACCTCACCTATCCCTCCGCTAGGGGCCTTCACTAATCTCGTGAGTGGTGCAGTTCCTACTGTGGTTTCTGATATGGTGGCCGCTAGAGAGAGTGCTGAAATTGTTGCCGAATCGTCTTCTTGATCACACTCCTGAGGAAAGTTCAAAACAGGGTACAACTTGCACGGGTTAATAATTGCATGGGTTACTTGGTTAACATCATTAACATTTACAGGGTTACTAAGTGTTTGTGTTTTACAACCCAGTGCGTTTCTCTCCGTAATCAACTTCTCTCCTGCTATGTATGGTGGTGGCGGGGCTGTGGCTATCAGTTTCCTGACTGCCCCAGATCCCGCCGCCAGAGCCAAACCTCTCTGTATCTCACCTTCCTGGTGCCATAACTGTAAATAATCATGATGCTGAATTCGTCTCTTTGTTGATTTTATGAGACATATCCTCCTCCTTAAATTTTGTAACACTTCTGGACTGAAGCTACCTATTCTTGGGAATTTCTCCCGGTCTTGTTCAGTCATTCTCTCCCATTCATCACATAAAACCTCTGTGTGACTTCCGTATTTTTCACACATGATGTACCTTGCCGAACCGACTGGTCGGTTCTCTGAATCAACCCGAACCGAGGTTGATCGCCCCCTACCTGAACAATTGGCCCCCATAATCTGCAGGTGTTGCTTACTACTCCTTTGATCTTTATATCACGGTCTTCAGCGAACCCTTACAGCAAACCAAATTATTCAAAATAGGCCGGCGGTGGCGGTTTACCGAGTACCCCACTCACTCGCCCACCTCGACCAATACGACCTGATCACACCGATATGGTGCTGGCGTACTCGATACAGGGCCCTACCAAAAACCTTCTGTTTACTGGAACATACGAGGGTTACCCGAAGGACACTTACTCTTTCCAGTAAAGGTGGGGTTGTTAGATAGTTCCTGAGTGACCAGCGAACTTCCCTTTAAAAATAAAAAATTACACAAATCACGTCAGAATGTACAACTAGCGTTTATGACCTTTGTACGCAAAATGATACTAGTCAGGTTTACTAATGCACACAATGACGTGCGGTACAATCGTTCAGTACATAAGCACTACTTGTTATGTACTGAGAGATCAATGGAATCGAAAATTGCGGCTGCGAATTCCTTCAGCCAGAGCTTCCAATGGCCTATATGGGTTTTAGCACCAACCCCCGGGGTTGTGCTTCTTGTACCTTTATAGCGGACCTTCTTGTACCTTATGACCTCCTGGTCTTGTTACCTTGTGACCTCCTGGTCTTGTTACCTTGTGACCTCCTGGTCTTGTTACCTTGTGGTCCGCTATACTCTAATGCTCAAATATTATTTAACCAAGGATGCCTCCCTAGCCACCGTATATGTCACTTACACGTATGTCCTTTACGAGTACCCGATTTCTTTTTGGTTCAACCTCTAAGTTATATAAACTTATGTATACAAAAACACACTCACTCAACACATGTACACTTTCGTTTCTATATCTATTTCTGCGCAGAAATTTTCTTTAGCCCAGCTGTGTTACCAATTAGGAGCAGGATCTGTTAAACTAAATTTCAAATTTTCCAAAAATAGATTTGCGTTATTTACCGCGTCGCGTTATCTACCGCTGTGCGTTACTTATCGCCTTATCACAACTTGAGCTACGTGGGCGTAACCGGACGCTACGTTGCGTAATGTACGCTGCGTGCGTCTGCCTTTGGATTGCGTACGCTAGTCTTTGTTAGAGACACGTGTACGCAAAACAAAAGATCCACCGTAACACAATTTCTACTTTTATCAATGTAGATGATCCCTGATCATCTACCGCACACCACACTGACTGCCTTATCTCCCAGACAAGCCGTGTGTTGGTCTATACTTTAACTATTACCTCTACTATGAAATAACAGCAAATCTCTTTTAGCACTTTCTATCAACTATAAAAATTGGCAAACAGGAATAGTGATATACGAAATTGAAAAAGAAATGCAGATATATATGTATGCGTGCGTGTATACGCAAGACAGAAGAGAAATAAACAGTTTTAAAAGACACAAGCGTTTTGTTCTTACTTCCGGTTCCCGGATTCCTTCAGCACTCTTTATCTAAGCGAAGCAGACGCTTATCCCGTCAGCACTGCGAGACAACCTCCCACCCTTTGCTGGGGGATAATGTCTGCTGATCTACCTAGTGCAGATATGAGAAGGACAGGACGAGTCCCCAATTGACAATGCTAAATTCTTTTGTCGTATAAACAACCCTTAATGAAGTCTAAGAACACTGTACGCGGTTTACTTAAGAAGTACCGTAAGGGTACGCTAGTTGCGTAACGATCGCTTAGCCGTAGGCGAGACGCTCAAGCGTCACGTTCGCTCACGGCCCAGTGATCACAGGACAGCACGTTATTGGCTATGACTAGAGTAATGATTCGCTATGGCGTAGCGGACGCTCGAGACCACGAGGAGATCACCAGCGGCGCAGACGCTCACAACGCTATACCCCTATGTCTAAACCTTTTATCAATGAAATACACAGAATACCTTAATGTGAATACAGGGTGTAAGTGCAACCTTGTGTAACCTGACTAACTACAAAGCTGCCTGAGCGTCACCGACGCTCAAGTGAACACTTAAAACTATAGGAAATACACAGATACTGGTTTAGGGTCCAAAGCCTATTAACTGTATTATATCTAATATACTTGTAAAAGAGAATAACAGTACAAATGATACACTACAATATAACAGATACTTCCTAACCAAAATACGATACTATCTAATACAATACAATACTAGTCTAGGGGAGATGTGAGAGAAAAGAGAAGGGAGAGAGAGAGAGAGAGAAATGGAGAGAGATGAGAGAAATTGGCTCACAGTAAGACAATGATTACGGAGAGAAAACTTACGCACAAAGGGTATGATCGCATGCGCCTCGATATCCAGCTCCCGATTATCAGCAAGAAAACCGTTGATGAGAGTGAAGTTGGATATGGTCGGCCTGCCTATTTATGCCCCACACACAATGCAATCTCATAGTCCCTACAATCCCATTGTCCATTGGACGAAGGAATTCGGCCCTGCATCATAACAATAGGTCATAGGTTGATTCATACAGGTGGGCTGTGACGATTTCCAACAGCTCAGGTGGGTGGGAAAAAGGGTTTCCCGCCGCATACCTGAGTATGAGTAAATAATAGAAATGGACATAAACTTCTTATGTCCATAACTATCCGCACGAGCGATTAATACGCTCCAAACCAACACCGGAATATTGTTAATTAAATACTCTTCCGATGGGTACCAAACACTGCTGTATGACTCCTGTTAGACCCTTCGTACAATACAAAGAGGGATTCCTCCGTTCAGGGACATTCTATATTAACCAAACTTTCAGAAACTATCAAAGGGATCATGATCTATAAACTACATTAATTATGAAAATGTGTAACGAATGAGTCGCACGCTACGACTACATACTCTTTACCGTAAATATGCATACCGAGTGCGAGCGAGTGCACACAGTAGCGGGTATGCGCCTTCACGGGAAAGCGCACGCATGCGCAGCGCGTACCAGGGTGAGGTGCAAATATGGCAATGTGTATAGAAACATTTTTCTGACTTTGACAATAATGTAGCATTTGCAAAGGTCAGCTGGGTGTAGAACACCATGTCAACATGGTCTGAATGTCGACAGTCAGAATCAGGGGCGGATCCAGAAGAAAATGATAGGGGGCACCATGGAAGGGGCAAGTACATTTGCGTGCGGCTTCGGTGCATGTGAGGTGGCGCTTCTTATACAATGCCCACAGTTGTAGCGCTCATTATTCAATGTCCACTGTACTGGTAGTGCCCCTTATATAGACCCCATAGTAGTGGTGTCCCTTATGCAATGCTGGTATTGTCCCCCAGTAGTAATGTTGCCTGTAGTAATGCCCCTAGTCATTTAGCGCCCTAGTAGTTATGCCCCCAGTGGTAATGCCCCTGCAGTTATGACCCCAGTAGTTTACCCCCACCCCCTTTAGTTTAGCCTCCCAGTGGTAATGCCCCCAGTAGTTTGCCTGCTTGTAGTTTAGCCACCAGTAGTAATGCCCCCCCTGTAGTTTGCCCCTGTAGTTATGCCCCCCTTGTAGTAATGCCCCCAGTAGTAATGCCCCCAGTAGTTTGGCCCCTGTAGTTATCCCACCAGTAGTTTGGCCCCTGTAGTTATGCCCCCAGTAGTTTGGCCCCCCTGTAGTTTAGCCCCCAAGTAGTAATGCCCCTGTAGTTAAGCCGCCAGTAGTAATGCCCCTGTAGTTACGCCGCCAGTAGTAATTCCCTCCTGTAGTATGCCCCCAGTAGTTAGCCCCTTTGTAGTTGACCCCCAGTAATAATGTCCCCCAGTAGTTTGCCCCCAGTAGATGCTCCCCAGTAATAATGTCCTCCAGTAGTTTGCCCCTTAGGAGTTTCCCCCCAATAGATGACCCCCCCAGTAGTAATGCCCCCCAGTAATAATTCCCCCAGTAAAAATGTCCCCCAGTAGCTGCCCCCAATAGATGACCCCCCCAGTAATAATGCCCCCAGTAGTAATGCCCCCCAGTAGTAATGCCCCTTGTTGATGCCCCCCAGTAGTAATGTCCCCCCGTAGTTTGCCCCCAGTAGATGCCCCCGCTGCATTATGGAAGAAAAAAACCATCATACTTACCGAGCCCCGTTCCCGCTTCCAGACCGCTGCAGTCCTCCTCTTGGCGTCCGCTCCTCAGCACTATGAGAGAGACGTCATGACTGACGTCTCTCCCATAGTGCACGCCGCAGTGACAGCGCCGGAAGCCGGAGCTCAGTACTGAGCACCTGCCTCCGGCTGCCGCTGTGCAGGAAGACGGGCGCCCGCTGGTAACACAATCTCAGCGGGCGCCCGTCATCTCCCTGTGCGGCGCCGGGGGAGGACGGAGGCCACAAATGACAGGGGGGGGCATGAGCCCGAGTGCCCCCCCCCCCCCCCCCTGGATCCGCCACTGGTCAGAATGCCTATATTTTAACATTCGATATGTCGACAGTACTATTTTATCATAAACCCAGCCTAACACTAATATGTTTATACTGTAGACATGCATACTGTCAACATTTTGTCAATGCCGTCAGACATGTGACTGACCCTGGAATACCGACACCACTCGGGAGACTGGCACCGGATCACTGACAGCCGGTATTAGGGTTAGGGCCCGGGCGGAAGGTGTAGGGGGGGAGTTAAGGTTAGGCACCTGGAGAGCTGGTTAGCATGAGCCGCCACCCCCTTAGTGTTAGCCATAGCCATGTGACCGCCGGCATCCTCACTGCTGGTACTTCGTATGTATAGTATTCCACCCTTGCAGCCTGTGCATTTGGGTATATACTTTAGAAATCGGTGTTTGTTAGTTTTGTAGCAACACATTTAAATGTACCTGTCTTGAATTATGATATCCAGTTCTGGGCACATTCATAAAATCTGCTTGCCACCTGCACACAGAGGAGTTATGAGACTGCAGCCTCTATCAGTCCTTTATGACCTGCTGAAATAAGAGGTGTAAAATGTCTCATGCCTCGGTTAGGGTGTAGTATGAATTGCCGGTGCTTGGGATCCCGGCGCCCAGCATACCGGCGCCAGAATGCCAGCAGCAATGCAAGCGCAAAAGAGCCCCTTACAGGCTCGCTGCGGCCGCCACGCTCCGGGCACGGTGGCGCGCTATTTATTCTCTCTCCAGGGGTGTCGTGGACACCCCAAAAGGGAGATTGGTTGTAGGTATGCCGGCAGCGGTATGCTGAGCGCCGGGATCCCGACAGCCGGTATATCAAGTGCCACTCCTCGGTTATTTAAGTGGTTCCTAGTGAATGGATACACGCACTGTAAACAATGGATACTCTTGAACCTACAGTATTTGTTGTATTCATAAAGAGAACGCTCTTAAAGTTGAATGATTTGTCTTTCTAAAGCTCTTTTCTGCAGAAAGGAAACTCATACTTGGAATGAGGTGATATTTTTGGATTGTCCTATGGAAAAAATGGAATGTGTATGTAAGAGAGAGAGAGAGAAATAATTGTATCCTCCTCAAATAGAAAGGCAAAACCCGTCTAATGAAAGCCAGGATCAACATTACTATAAGCCAAAATCAGATTTTTACGCAGCTGTTAAGCATCAGGGAAAGGCTGCACTAAAATTCACTGGGCAGCCAAAGGATGAGTAAAGAGAACACTGGAAAAAATATATTAAGAATGTTCACCATTAACTCATCAACCTCCCTGGTGCTCTTTAGACCTAATGGAGCAGATGTATTAAGCCTGGAGAAGTGATAAAGTAGTGATCAGTGCAATGTGATAACGCTCCAGCCAATCAGCTCCAATATGTAAATCAACAGGAGCTGATTGGCTGGTCCATGATCACCTTTCACTTATCACTGCTTTATCACTTCTCCAGGCTTAATACATCTGCCCCAATATAGTTTAAAAAACTTCACCTTCCCATAGTTCTGCAAGTGAACGTGTTTCATTTTACTACTAGGTGCTTCATCGCGCCCTACGGGCGCTCTTCACACCGTCGGAAGGGGCTACGCCCCTTTAACCCCTGCACGCCTTTCTGGGGTTCAATATATGGAGTATTCCCTGCATTCCTAGTTTTGTTAGTGTTTGAATATTGCACAATGAAAGGCCTTCCGATGGTGAAGGGGGCGTAGTCCCTTGCAACAGGAAGGGGTTTGGGGAGTGGCGACCGCGGATGGGGGAGGGGGTATGAAGGCGCTGTGGGTGGGGTAGGAGCAGGGGTGTCGCAGGTGGGGGATGGCAGCTGCAGGGCTGTTGCGGATGGAGGAGGGGTTCCGAAGGCGCTGCAGATGGGGAAGGGGTGGGTGCGGGTGTGCAGTGGATGGGGGAGGTGTGCAGGGGGCGCGGTGGGTGGGGGAGGGGTGGATGCGGGGGTAACGTGGGTGGGGGAGTGGCGGGTGCGGTGCTGTTGCGAATGGTGTAGGAGATGCGGATTGGGAAGGGCCTGCTGCGTGGGTGGGGTAGGGGATCCAAAGGTGCAGCGGGCGGGGGAGAGCCAGATGCGGGGTGTGGCGGATGGGGGAGGGGGTCCGGAGGTGATGTAGGTGGTGGAGGGGCAGGTGGGGGAGGGGCAGATGCTGGGCTGGATGGGGGAGGGGTTCCAGAGGTACTGCGGGTGGGAAAGGGTGTGGCGGGTGGGTGGGAGAGGGGGGGGTGCAGTGAATGGGGTTAGGAGTCCGGAGGAGGGAGGGTCCGTGTGTGTTGAGGTGTGGGGTCCGTAGGCGCTGTGGGTGGGGGTGCCATGGGTGGTGGAGGGACAGGTGTGTGGATTTGCGGTGGATGGGGGAGGGGGTCTGGAGGTGCTGCAGGTGGTGGAGGGGTGTGTGCGCGGGTGGGATAGGGGGTGGGTGCGGGGGTGCAGCGGATGGTGGAGGTGGTCCGGGAGTGTGGGAGAGGTGAGGTGCTGTGGGTGGGGGAGAGGCGGGTGAGGGGCTGTTGCGGATGAGGGAGGGGTTCCGGAGGCGCTGCAGGGTGAAAGGGTGCAGGTGTTGCGGGTGAGGTAGGGGGCCTGGAGGCGCTGCGGGTGGGGGTGCGGTGGATGGGGAGGGGCTGCAGGTGGTGGAGGAGCGGGTGGTGTAGGAGGTCCGGAGGTGCAGTGGGTGGTGGAGGGGTGGGTGCTGAGGGTGGGGTAGTGGGTCCGAAGGTGTTGCGGTTGCTGGAGAGGTGGGGATGTAGGGGATGGGTCAGTGGGTGCAGCGGATGGGGGAGGGGTGAGTGCGGGGGTTCAGCGGATGGGGAGGGGGTCAGGGGATGCGGGAGGGGTGGGGGTGCTGTGGGTGGGGGATGCGGGGGAGGGGCTGTTGCGGATGGGGGAGGGGTTCCGGAGGCGCTGCTGG
Source organism: Pseudophryne corroboree (assembly GCF_028390025.1). Taxonomy (NCBI): domain Eukaryota; kingdom Metazoa; phylum Chordata; class Amphibia; order Anura; family Myobatrachidae; genus Pseudophryne; species Pseudophryne corroboree. The sequence continues at coordinate 395,948,731 of NC_086450.1, read as the reverse complement.
TGGAGAAGGGTGCAGGTGTTGCGGGTGAGGTAGGGGGCCTGGAGGCGCTGCGGGTGGGGGAGGGAGGGAGGGGGGTGAGGGTGTGGTGGATCGGGAGGGGCTGTAGGTGGTGGAGGAGCAGGTGGTATAGGGGGTCCGCAGGTGGAGTGGTTGGTGGTGGGGTGAGTGCTGCGGGTGGGGTAGTGGGACCGAAAGTGTTGCGGTTGCTGGAGGGGTGGGGGTGCAGGGGATGGGTCCGGGGGTGCAGCGGATGGGGGAGGGGCTGCTGCAGATGGGGGAGGGGTTTGGAAGACACTGCGGGTGGGGTAGGGGGTCCGAAGGCGCAGTGGGTGGGGGTGCCACGGGTGGTGGAGGGGCAGGTGCGGGGGTTTGCGGGGGATGGGGAGGGGTCATGGGGCGCTGCAGGTGGTGGAGGGGCAGATATCAGTGCACATAGTCTCTGTGGTAGTTAGTGAGGGTTGGTGATGGTGTAAGAGGGGTGAAGGCCAGTACACAGACAGGCAGTTAGAGAGCAGGATGACGGTGACAGGGCATAGTGACGGGGAGTACTTAGCAGATATAGGGGTGGGCTACAGGTGTGATGTCACAGTGTGTGTACCTTTGCTCTCATGTGTGAGGTATATGTGAGGTATATGTGAGGTATGTGTGAGGTAAGGATGTGCGGGTCGTGGTGGCCACTAACCTCCAGGCTGCTGCTGTGAGATGGTGACTGCAGAGGGAGGGAGCTCAGACCCAGCAGCAATGGGTCGTGGTCAGCATTCCTTCCTGGCCCCGTTCCGCCGCACACTGTCCGCCCCGTCTGACGGGCGTCATTCCTCCATCCTGCATGGCAGCGTCAGCTGCTGTGATCGCGGAGCTTAGGTAAGCGTCCGGAGCCCTGTGGGCTGGCAGGCATGGTGTTTACCTGGAGAGGTGCGGCGCGCGTCCTTAGGCTGCAGACGGAGGGAGCTCCGGCCCAGCAGCAATGTTGATTAGTGCGTGTCCCGTCCTGGCGCTGTCCCGCTGCACATGCTCCGCACCGCTTGCCGCTGAGCATGGCAGCCCTTGTGTGTATGCTGCAGATGCTGATCTAGCGGTGCCTGAGCTAGCGCCCTCTCCCTGGGGTGTGGGTGTCAGGCGGCAGGTATGGTGTGTAGGTGGGAGAGGAGCTGCGGGCGGCGACTTGCTGCCTGCAAGTACCCTCCATATCAGCGCTGTTCCCCTCCCTGCAGATAGTGTCAGTGGCCGTGGTGTACTTTTGCTACTGGTGGCCAGGGCCGGTGCTAGGGTGTTCGGCGCCCCCCTGCAAACTATGAATTTTGCGGCCTCCCATATTCCTTTGTTGTGCATCGGGAAAAGTGGTGTGGTCTCACAACTAAGGGGCATGGCCACACAATAGTACCCCCATTTAAAATTACGCCACAATGTAGCACAATCTTATTCATCTTATACGTAATGCCCCACCCGTAGTAGTAGCGTCCTTATACGTAATGCCCCACCCGTAGTAGTAGCGTCCATATACGTAATGCCCCCCCAATAGTAGTAGTGTCCTTATACATAATGCCCCCCCAGTAGTAGTAGCAGTTATATGTAATGCTCCCCAACAGTAATAGTAGCGTCCTTATACATAATGCCCCCCCAGAAGTAGTAGCATCCTTATACATAATGCCCCCCCAGTAGTAGTAGCGTCCTTATACATAATGCCCCCCCAATAGTAGTAGTGTCCTTATACATAATGTCCCCCCAGTAGTAGTAGCAGTTATATGTAATGCCCCACAACAGTAATAGTAGCATCCTTATACGTAATGCCCCACCCGTAGTAGTAGCGTCCTTATACGTAATGCCCCCCAGTAGTAGTAGCAGTTATATGTAATGCCTCCCAACAGTAATAGTAGCGTCCTTATACGTAATGCCACCCCTGTAGTAGTAGCATCCTTATACATAATGTGCCCCCAGTAGTACCGTCCTTATACATAATGCCCCCCCAGTAGTAGTAGCATCCTTACATATAATGCCCTCCCAGTAGTAGCGTCCTTATATGTAATGCCCCCCAGTATTAGTAGCCTCCTTATACATAATGCCCCCCTATAGTAGTAGCGTCCTTATACGTAATGCCCCCCATAGTAGTAGCGTCCTTATACGTAATGCCCCCCCTATAGTAGTAGCGTCCTTATACGTAATGCCCCCCCTATAGTAGTAGCGTCCTTATACGTAATGCCCCCCCTATAGTAGTAGCGTCCTTATACGTAATGCCCCCCCTATAGTAGTAGCGTCCTTATACGTAATGCCCCCCCCTATAGTAGTAGCGTCCTTATACATAATGCCCCCCCTATAGTAGTAGCGTCCTTGCATGTAATGGCCCCCCCAGCAGTGGCGTCCATAAAGTGCGCACACACAGACATACCTCACACACACACAATTCACACATATATACAAACACACACACCCCACCATATATATACACACACACACACCCCACTATATACACCCACACACACCCCCACTATATACACACAAACACACACACCCCACCATATATATACACACACACACACACACACCCACACATTCCACTATATACACACACACACACACACACGCACACACATTTCTCTCTCACCCTCCACTTACCAAGTCTGGCTGGCCGTCACTGCAATACTGATTCCACCACTGTTCAGCTGTCTGGTCCCGTGTAGCTCCGCCCCTCTATTCCGTGTAGCTCCTCCCCTTCGTGACGCCGTAGCTCCGCCCCCTTTTTGGGACCCGCACTGCACAGAACACAGCCCGCTGTCACAGGTGATTGGGGGGGGGGGGGGGGGAGGACAGGCACAGCAGCCGGCAGCTTGTGGCCATCCTCACCTCCTATACTGTAAAGTAGGGTCTTGCACCTGACTGCTGCTGGTGCTGGGTATGGGGTAGCTCCCTGCAGCAGATGTAGTTGACTCCGCCCAGCTCTGTGACTTCGCCCAGCGTTACGGGCACAGAGTCACAGACTAAGGCAAATATATAGGAGATGAGCTGGAATGCTGGATCGCTTTTTTTTTTTCCCAGTGTGAACATAAATTAACATAAATGAGGGTTAATTACAGATGTGGCCTCCAGGGACGTGCAGTCAGGGGAGGCAATGCCTCCCCTGCCATTAGTGATTCCATTGATGATTAAAATAATATAAAGAAGATACTTATGACACATTCTGCGTCATAAGTATCTGCTTCATATTATTTAAAGCAATTTGGCTTTTAAATTGACTTTGGGAGGCACCGATAGTGGTGCCTCCCGCAGTCAATGGGACAGGGGACAAAGCGGGGGGCGGGGCCATGCTGCGAGCTGTAAAAGCTTGTTGGAAATCAATGTAGAAGCGGCACCATTAGAAGTGCCGCTGTGACACAGGGGCGTGCTTTCACCCATGAAAGCACGCCCCTGTCAGTGAGGAGGGATGTGATTGGCAAGCGGCTCCATCACTGGATCCGCTGTCAATCATCACTGGGTGGTTTCGGGGAGCAGAGCCGGCGCCACCATTAGAGGGCGGTGCTCAGTGGAGTTTGTCACAGGATGTGTGCAGGGCTCGCTAACCCCCCCTGGCGCTGCTGTGCTTGCTGTGAGGGAAGTGCGCCATCTCCCTGCACAGCCAGTGTCAGATCTGCCGGGCTGGAGCATCATGTCAGGAGCCTCCCCCCGCCTCCCCCTCCTGCTGTTGTTTGCACCCCTTTTCTCCGCCGCCCGGGTAGACATGCGTTGTAAGGATGAGGAGCTGCTGGAGCCTAAGAAGGAGGCTGCGGCCGGCACCTTCCTTCACCCGGGGTGACAAGAACAAGAGCGGCCAGCGCTTCCCCAACAAACAGCTGATCAGCCCCCTACCAGCCGGCTCTACACTAAGGTAGAGCATGCATATAGAAAATTAAATCCATCCACTTTGTTTTTTTAATTGTACTAGAACTATACTCGTCTGACCTCAACACCTACCGCTCACCGCCGCCAGCCACCAGCCGCCCGCCGCCACCTGCAACAAATGGCGGTCACCGTCAGAGGGACCTCACTGCCGCTGCCCATGGGTGCCTCCGCCGACCACAGTCAGGTAATGTTCCCCTGCTGTCACCCTCTCTCCTTGTCGTTACTGTCTCTGTCCCTACTGTCGCTCTCTCTCTCTCGTCACTCTCTCCCCGCTGTCACTCTCATCACTCTCTCCCCGCTGTCACTCTCGTCACTCTCTCCCCGCTGTCACTCTCTCCCCGCTGTCACTCTCTCCCCGCTGTCACTCTCCCCCGGCTGTCACTCTCGTCACTCTCTCTCCCTGTCGTTACTCTCTCTCTCTCTCCCTGCTGTCACTGTCGTCACACTCTCTCTCTCCCTGTCGTCTCTCTCTCTCCCTGTCGTCTCTCTCTCTCCCTGTCGTCACTCTCTCTCCCTGTCGTCACTCTCTCTCCCTGTCGTCACTCTGGCTATCCCTGCTGTCACAATTTCAGCTCATTCAGTGTGCTACAATGTGAGTTTCGGCTCATTCAGTGTGCTATAATGTGAATTTCGGCTCATTCAGTGTGCTAAAATGTGAATTTTGGCTCATTCAGTGTGCTACAATGTGGATTTCGGCTCATTCAGTGTGCTACAATGTGAATTTCGGCTCATTCGGTGTGCTACAATGTGAATTTCGGCTCATTCGGTGTGCTGAAATGTGAATTTCGGCTCATTCAGTGTGCTACAATGTGAATTTCGGCTCATTCAGTGTGCTACAATGTGAATGTCTGCTCATTCAGTGTGCTACAATGTCAATTTCGCCTCATTCAGTGTGCTGCAATGTGAATTTCGGCTCGTACCGTGTGCTATAAGGTGAAAGGGGCACCAGTACTAGATAGTATAAGGGGTTCTACTACACTGGACATGCCCCCTTTTGGGTGACCACGCCCCTTTTTTGGGTGACCATGTCCCCTTTTCTGGAGCGTGCGCGCAGCATAATTGCATCCTTGACTTTTGTATAGCCCCACTTCAAAATTTCCACTTCGACCACCGTGTATGTGTGTGTGTATATGTGCCCCAGCCAATGACCTCACCGCACGTCACTGGTGGCCTCATACACCAAGCCTTAATACATCATCCTGCCCGAGTGTGAACAGCGCCGACTGGTTTAGTGCTACAATATTATTATTTTTTTATTTGCTTCATTGGCTCTGCGGATGCAGCGAAACACCCACTAAGTCTGGGTCTGAGACATCGAGTTGCGACTTTAACCGCACAGGAATTAACTTGAAATATGTACAAAATAGCAGATGATGCACACTGAAACTTGTCTGATGAAAAGCTGCTGCATCGTAGCATTTCGTATACAGATTCAGACTTATTCGCACACAGATGTACAAGTGTTGCACATCAGATTGATCATTGCAGTGCAAGCGGTTTTGTCGCATACAATTGTTTAATTTGTGCAACGAAGACGCTCATCAGAGTGAAGACACTCCATGCAAGCAGTGTCGCACGGAATCGAGAAGGGCTGTTTGGGACGACTGCGGCAGTAGTGTATGGGGACTCATCTGTATGTGTTACACAAGCAATTTTCTTTTGATGATCAGGTTCAATTACTACTACAAGGTGTGGTGATGTAAACACATGCTAGCGGTTCCTCAAGCAGCATGGTAGAATGAATGCTCCACTTAGAGGGGTTCAGGTTTAATGGGCCAGTTGAGAAAATGATGGATGTTATTGTCCTGTGAATACGCACTCTTCTCATGCCTTAGAAGCTAGCGTAAACAGTTATGTTGTAGTGCAGCGGTGGCCAACCCGTGGCTTTCACCCTCCGCATGCGGCTCGGCTCCCGCCTCCTGCTGCCCGGCACACTGCTCCCAAGTACAGCAGCAGCATTTCTAAGGGCACCGGCCCGTGAGCCAATCGGAGCTCGTGGACTGGCAGCAGTGACTACTGATTGGCTGCCAGGCCGCAAGCTTTCATTGGCTCACGAGCCGGCACTATAATTCATTTGCGCAAGAGACTTGCTGAGGGGCAGGGGAGCCGTGCGCTCTCCTCCCCTCAGGCTCAGAGGCGGGCGGCAGCTGCAGCTGCCCAGGCCATCCCGCAGCAGCCGCCCAGGCCATTCCGCAGCAGCCGCCCAGGCCAGCCCTCAGCAGATGGCCAGCCCAGCGACAGCGGTGGTGAGCATTATTGGGGGCACTATATGTATGTGTCACTGTACTTGGGGCATTATATGTATGTGTCTCTGTACTTGGGGCATTATATGTATGTGTCACTGTACTTGGGGCATTATATGTATGTGTCACTGTACTTGGGGCATTATTTGTATGTGGCACTGTACTGGGGCACTTTATGTACAGGTATGTGGCACTGTACAACGTGACTAAAAACGGGGTTGTGACACAAGGTCATACTCCTACAAACATCATACCAAGTGAAAGAGCCATTATCATGTGCGCACAAAAATGGGATGTGGTTTTGTGTCAACTAGGCCACGCCCCCCATTTTTGCACGCGCATGATAATGGCTCTTTCACTAGACTACAGATCTATTCTGGCTCTTTGTCTCTGACTGGTTGCCCACCCCTGATGTAGTGTAACATATAAGACTTGTAATGTTACTTAAATAATAATTAGATCCGCCAACAAGGTACAAATCACTGACTTACAATTGGCTAGTATTGATAAAAAGTGTAGTTAAAGTATTTTGCTTGACCACTTAAATTAAGGCAACATGGTTAGAGCTATGGTAGACATATGATATTTCGAATGGGGAAGTTGTATTTACTGTAACAGAGTTGTATAGCGATATCTACACTGTTGTGTAACTTTGTAATTACTTTGTAAGTGTGCTGCAACTTGCAGCATCTTTACCAACTAATCCAATTCAAAGAGGGTCATTCAGAAGTGTCTGGAGTAGCCATCACTAGTGATAGCTCTGTATGTAAATGCAGCAGGTGGCATGTATTACATGTATTCGCAGGACCAGTTGCACAATGTACTGAACATCGGTACTTTGCGCATCAGGGCGCAGTGACAAACTGACCTGAGTGAGGTCCAATATGAGATGTGGTTTGTAGCAAATTGCAAAGGATTAGAAAACTGACCAAAGTATAAATTAGGAGAAAAAGCTCACCGTTACCTTAACTATATCCTTCGTGGGTTATTCAGGTTGAATCGCTAAGTGATGCAGCCGCAAATACCCCATCGGCGGCGTCGGTGTGCACACGCAGGTTCCATCCTGCACGTGCACGGCTGCCAAATGTAATCTGTTCACAATGGGTGCGAACGCCTCTGTCTGATTGACAGGCAGAGAGGTGTGGGCGAGGGGAAAACGGGGGCGGGGCGGCTGCGTTTTCGGGGCAGCTGTGTGACATCACAGGCAGCCGCTCTGATGGGAAAAATGGCACCTGACCATCTGCATATGCAGCCTAGCTGCTGCTGTAGAGCAGGGGTGGCCAACCATTCAGAGACAAAGAGACAAAATATCTTGTTAGGTACGTCAAAGAGCCGACATCGAGCCGAAGGCACGTGTGCTAAAATGGGGTGTGGGTTTATGCCAGCTAGGCCACACCCCTGGTATAAAATACATTGAAAAAGCCAAATCCAGCATAAGACACATTTTAAAGCCAGATCCAACATTAAATACATTGAAAAAGTCACTTCCACATAAACTATTTGAAAAAGCGAAATCCATATAAAATATATTGAAAAAGCCAGATTTACATCATACACTTCAGCTTCCCATGTGTCATTTCAGCCAGCTCCCCCATGTGTCACTCCAGCCAGCTCCCCCATGTGTCAATGTGTCACTCCAGCCAGCACCCTCATATGTCACTACAGTCAGCTCCCCCATTGTCTCTCCTGCCAGAACACTCCTGTGTCACTCCAGCCCACCCTCATATGTCACTGCAGTTCCCCCACAGGGGATGGCTGGAAAGGGGGGCAGGGTGCCATCTGACCCCGAGCCAGTGCAATTTAAGTGTTTCATGGCCACTTGACTGCAGAATCCCTGTAAAAAAAAATGGGTCCGCTTACTTGAGTCTGCCCCCTAGGCTAAAAGTTGCTACCAAGCCCCTGATTGCAGCAGCCCTTTATGTGTCCTATATTTGCCAGTGGATGTCTCACTTATAGTATTTGTCTCCCTCAGTTTTCAATCAATGGAGTGTGCTGGCTGGAGTTCATTGGTTTCTGGATCTGCTGAGGTCATGTGACTTTGAGTGTTGGGAGCCACATTTGAGTAAAGAAAGAGCCACATGCGGCTCAAGAGCCACGGGTTGGCCACCGCTGCTGTAGAGGGTCATCCAGAGTTGCGGTCGCAGCCGCTGGACAGGCCATTCTGCATGCTGGACGGCCTTGCCCTGCAATGGACGGCCCCCAGCATGCAAAGGGAAAGTTTTGCAGATTCTGCTTTTTAGCATAATCTGCCATCCATACCCTTAATCTCGTGTATAAAATATTTTCATGCTTGTCCTTAACTAAATACACAATAAAAATTATATTTCTTATTATTTCTTGGTTACAGTTATGGTGCAATTATATAAATTATTTTTATATAGTGACAACATCTTATTCTGTGATTAAGGAATCTGGCACACATGGATGAATCCCACGTCAACACGGGAGAACATACAAACTCCACTCAGATTGCACCCTTGGTTGGATTCTAACTCTGGGCCTCAGCATTGCAAGGCAGCAATGACAAGCTGTAAAATTATTAGCATGGGTAATAAGTTTTTAGGAGTAGAAATTACACCTATGTAGATCTAATTAAGCCTAAATGATGTGTTTGGTTATAATTCCCCATTAAAGGTGAGCCACACTTAAAATTAAAAGATTTTTTTTTTTCTGTGAGTGGTTCTCCTTTAAGCCACTTAATAAATGGAGGCCTCTCACTATCATCAGGCCACGCGGCGGAGTGCGTTCTGTCAGTGTCTCTGGTGGGGGAATAAGTTGTTTCCATTTCTCACACTGACAGTTTGTGTGAGCACTTTCCCACAATGAATGTCTTTGGATATTCACGAAGGATGTCTCTCTTCATTACAACTTGTGAGAAAATCCTCTCTGAATGGCCTCCAGTGTTAATATCGCTGCAGCCTGGTCTGGCTTTGAGCTGAGGAATTCATGGAAAACTACAGTCAGGTTCTCTGAGCGGCATGCAGGGCTGCCTTCAACGTGCTGTGTTTTCTTCCATTTTTTGCACAGCAAGAAAAAGGGGGCGATGGAAAAGTTTCCCGGTGTTGCCAAGACACCGCAAGCCTCTCACACTGGCATTTCAGGGTGTGCTTAGCATACAAAGCAATGCTTGTATGGTCACCCTAGCTGCTCCACACATGCCTATGCTCATGTGCTTTAGCTAAGGTCCGACCTGACAGCCCCAAGCTGCCAAGAATGAGGAAAGAAAACTCTGCTTCATTCACTTAATGTTTGCAAAAGCGACTTATTCAGCTTCAGAGCAGTTTATACCGTCAGTTGTATCCTGCTGTAAGGAATGTAATTAACAGAGTCAAACTACAAGGGGCTGGTGCTGAGTTGGGCGTACACCTGTTTGCGGAGTGTTTTTTAGCATTGCGCATACTTTGAAACCAAGCATGAGCATTTAATTTGCGTACCTCCCAACATCTTGAAAGACAGAAGCATGACTTCCTCATGCGTCCGAAAAGGGGGCATGGCCTAATAGAAAGGGGCGTGGCCCAGTAGCAGTGCCGCAATCGCAGAGTCACGCCCCGTTTTCACTGAGGGGGCATGGCCAGCGCTCTGTGAGCTGCTGGCATGCCCACTCTCCCTCTGTCTCCAGTGAAAAGATGCGCACAGCGTCTATTCACTGCTGCTCTGCTAAGCAGGGCAGCCGACAGGAGCCTCCCAACTGCCCACCCCCCACCGCGGGACACTGCGGCCCATGGGTGGGACAGCAGGACAGTCCCAAAAAAACTGGATTGGCCCGCGAAAATCGGGACCGTTGGGAGGTATGCATTTGTAATGAGACAACTTCATGCAGAGCCAGACTGGCCATCTGGCAAATACCAGAATGGCTGCTGGTCTGTTAAGCCAGTCCAGTCCAGCGCATAGATAGATGGAGGAGTGTCACGAGGCCAGGCTCCCCTGATGTGTGGCATGCCTTCCTCCGCTGTGGTCATGCCCCGGCAGCCAATCAGGAGCTGCCATTCGCTGTTCCTGATTGGCTGCCGGTCCATGAGGTCCGATTGGCTCACGGCCGGCTCTGTATTAAGAATATGACCGCGACTCTGTCTCTCCGTGGCAGCCTGCCGATGCGCAGGCAGGCAGCTGACCTGGCTGCCTGATCCCATTACAACCACCCAGATCCCTCCAAAAGGTAGTTTGGGGAATGCAGGGAAGGGGGGATTGGACGGTGGGGGGGGGGGGGGGGGGGGCTGCCTTGTGAGGGTCAATCCCGGGCCACATAATTTCTGATGGCAGCCCTGCAGTCCCGTTATTGTAACTTTACCACAATAGCTGGAGGTATAGTTCCTTTCAGAACGTGCCTTTGGTATGGCGGTAATATCCAAAATATGGGGTCCTCACTAGGATACGGTGTCTTTCTTGTGGATGAAGTGCTGTTGGAACTCCAAAGGTAAGTTTGTCCACCAAGATTTTCCTGCAAAGTGTTAAAGGTCCAGTTGGTCCGGGCATGTGAAAGCAGCAGTCAATCTTGTAAAGGTGACCCAAGATGCCATCTAACGTGTTTCGCTGCAGGCACTCCAGCTTTTTCAAAAGTGATTAAACCTGTGTGCTATGAGGGTATTTATAGCCTTAACGGCTACCAATTAGCTCGCAGCTGTTCATTTGATCCTTAATTGTATGTAAAATAAAACCAAAAAACACATACAAATATATTTTTCTCTAACGTCCTAAGTGGATGCTGGGGACTCCGTCAGGACCATGGGGAATAGCGGCTCCGCAGGAGACAGGGCACAAAAAGTAAAAGCTTTTGGACCTAGGTGGTGTGCACTGGCTCCTCCCCCTATGACCCTCCTCCAAGCCTCAGTTAGATCTTTGTGCCCGGCCGAGAAGGGTGCAATCTAGGTGGCTCTCCTGAGCTGCTTAGAAGTAAAAGTATACTTAGGTTTTTTTATTTTCAGTGAGTCCTGCTGGCAACCGGCTCACTGCAGCGTGGGACTAAGGGGAGAAGAGGCGAACTCACCTGCGTGCAGAGTGGATTGGGCTTCTTGGCTACTGGACATTAGCTCCAGAGGGACGATCACAGGCCCAGCCATGGATGGGTCCCGGAGCCGCGCCGCCGGCCCCCTTACAGATGCTGAAGCAAGAAGAGGTCCATAAATCGGCGGCAGAAGACTTTCCTGTCTTCATAAGGTAGCGCACAGCACTGCAGCTGTGCGCCATTGCTCTCAGCACACTTCACACTTCGGTCACTGAGGGTGCAGGGCGCTGGGGGGGGGGGCGCCCTGGGAAGCAATGAATTTACCTTATTTGGCAAAAAATACATCACATATAGCTCCTGGGCTATATGGATGTATTTAACCCCTGACAGTTTTCCAGAAAAAAGCGGGAGAAGAGCCCGCCGAGAAGGGAGCGGGGCCTATCTCCTCAGCACACAGCGTCATTTTTCCCACACAGCTCCGCTGGTAGGAAGGCTCCCAGAATCTCCCCTGCATCCTGCACTACAGAAACAGGGTAAAAAAGAGAGGGGGGCACTTATTTGGCAAAATAACAGATATAAGCAGCTATAAGGGATAGACACTTATTGTAAGGTTGTCCCTATACATATATAGCGCTTTGGTGTGTGCTGGCAAACTCTCCCTCTGTCTCCCCAAGGGGCTAAGTGGGGTCCTGTCCTCTATCAGAGCATTCCCTGTGTGTGTGCTGGGTGTCGGTACGTGTGTGTCGACATGTATGAGGAGGAAAATAATGTGGAGGCGGAGCAATTGCCTATAATGGTGATGTCACCCCCTAGGGAGTCGACACCTGAATGGATGGCCGTAATTAAGGAATTACGTGACAGTGTCGGCACGTTACAGAAAACTGTTGACGACATGAGACAGCCAGCAGCTCAGTTAGTGCCTGTCCAGGCGTCTCAAACACCGTCAGGGGCTATAAAACGCCCGTTACCTCAGTGGGTCGACACGGACCCAGACACAGACACTGACTCCAGTGTCGACGGTGAAGAAACAAACGTATTTTCCAGTAGGGCCACACGTTACATGATCACGGCAATGAAGGAGGTTTTGCACATCTCTGATACTGCAAGTACCACGAAAAGGGGTATTATGTGGGGTGTGAAAAAACTACCCGTAGTTTTTCCTGAATCAGATGAATTGAATGAAGTGTGTGATGAAGCGTGGGTTACCCCCGACAAAAAACTGCTAATTTCTAAAAAATTATTGGCACTATATCCCTTCCCACCAGAGGTTAGGGCTCGTTGGGAAACACCCCCTAGGGTAGATAAGGCGCTCACACGCTTATCAAAACAAGTGGCGTTACCGTCTCCAGAAACGGCCGCCCTTAAGGAGCCAGCAGATAGGAGGCTGGAAAATATCCTTAAAAGTATATACACACATACTGGTGTTATACTGCGACCGGCAATCGCCTCAGCCTGGATGTGCAGTGCTGGGGTGGCGTGGTCGGACTCCCTGACTGAGAATATTGATACCCTGGATAGGGACAGTATTTTATTGACTATTGAGCAATTAAAAGATGCATTTTTATATATGCGAGATGCACAGAGAGATATTTGCACTCTGGCATCAAGAGTAAGTGCGCTGTCCATTTCTGCCAGAAGAGGGTTATGGACGCGACAGTGGTCAGGTGATGCGGATTCAAAACGGCACATGGAGGTATTGCCGTATAAAGGGGAGGAGTTATTTGGGGTCGGTCTATCAGACCTGGTAACCACGGCAACGGCTGGGAAATCCACATTTTTACCTCAAGTCACCTCTCAACAGAAAAAGACACCGTCTTTTCAGCATCAGTCCTTTCGTTCCCATAAAGGCAAGCGGACAAAAGGACAGTCATATCTGCCCCGGGGTAGAGGAAGGGGAAAAAGACTGCAGCAGACAGCTTCTTCCCAAGAACAGAAGCCCTCTTCCGCTTCTGCCAAGTCCTCAGCATGACGCTGGGTCCTTACAAGCAGACTCAGGTACGGTGGGAGGTCGTCTCAGAAATTTCAGCGCGCAGTGGGCTCACTCGCAAGTGAACCCCTGGATCCTGCAAGTAGTATCTCAGGGGTACAAATTGGAATTCGAGACGTCTCCCCCTCGCCGGTTCCTGAAGTCTGCTTTACCAATAGCTCCCTCCGACAGGGAGGCGGTATTGGGAGCCATTCACAAGCTGTACTCCCAACAGGTGATAATAAAAGTACCCCTCCTACAACAAGGGAAGGGATATTACTCCACACTGTTTGTGGTACCGAAACCAGACGGTTCGGTGAGACCGATTTTAAATCTAAAATCTTTGAACACTTATATCAAAAGGTTCAAATTCAAGATGGAATCACTCAGAGCAGTGATAGCGAACCTGGAAGAAGGGGACTATATGGTGTCTCTGGACATCAAGGATGCCTATCTCCATGTCCCGATTTGCCCTTCTCACCAAGGGTATCTCAGGTTCGTAATACAGAACTGTCATTATCAGTTTCAGTCGCTGCCGTTTGGATTGTCCACGGCACCTCGGGTCTTTACCAAGGTAATGGCCGAAATAATGATTCTTCTTCGAAGAAAAGGCATATTAATTATCCCTTACTTGGACGATCTCCTAATAAGGGCAAGGTCCAGAGAACAGTTAGAAGTCGGAGTAGCACTATCTCAAGAAGTACTACAACAGCACGGGTGGATTTTAAATATTCCAAAATCGCAGCTGATTCCGACGACACGTCTGCTGTTCCTAGGGATGATTCTGGACACAGTCCAGAAAAAGGTGTTTCTCCCGGAGGAGAAAGCCAGGGAGTTATCCGAGCTAGTCAGGAACCTCCTAAAACCAGGAAAGGTGTCAGTGCATCAATGCACAAGGGTCCTGGGAAAAATGGTGGCTTCTTACGAATCGGCAGATTCCACGCAAGAATTTTTCAGTGGGATCTGCTGGACAAATGGTCCGGATCGCATCTTCAGATGCATCAGAAAATAACCCTGTCTCCAAGGACAAGGGTATCTCTTCTGTGGTGGCTGCAAAGTGCTCATCTCCTAGAGGGCCGCAGATTCGGCATTCAGGACTGGATCCTGGTGACCACGGATGCCAGCCTGAGAGGCTGGGGAGCAGTCACACAAGGAAGAAACTTCCAGGGAGTGTGGTCAAGCCTGGAGACTTCACTTCACATAAAAATACTGGAACTAAGGGCAATTTACAATGCTCTAAGCCTAGCAAAACCTCTGCTTCAGGGTCAGCCGGTGTTGATCCAGTCGGACAACATCACAGCAGTCACCCACATAAACAGGCAGGGCGGCACAAGAAGCAGGAGGGCAATGACAGAAGCTGCAAGGATTCTGCAATGGGCGGAAAATCATGTGATAGCACTGTCAGCAGTGTTCATTCCGGGAGTGGACAACTGGGAAGCGGACTTCCTCAGCAGACACGACCTACACCCGGGAGAGTGGGGACTTCATCCGGAAGTCTTCCTCATGATTGTGAACCGTTGGGAAAAACCAAAGGTGGACATGATGGCGTCACGCCTCAACAAAAAACTAGACCGGTATTGCGCCAGGTCAAGAGACCCGCAGGCAATAGCTGTGGACGCTCTGGTAACACCTTGGGTGTTCCAGTCGGTGTATGTGTACCCTCCTCTGCCTCTCTTACCCAAGGTACTGAGAATTATAAGACGGAGAGGAGTATGAACTATACTAGTGGCTCCGGATTGGCCAAGAAGGACTTGGTACCCGGAACTTCAAGAGATGCTCACAGAGGACCCGTGGCCTCTGCCGCTAAGAAGGGACCTGCTTCAGCAGGGACCCTGTCTGTTCCAAGACTTACCGCGGCTGCGTTTGACGGCATGGTGGTTGAACGCCGGATTCTGAAGGAAAAAGGCATTCCAGATGAAGTTATTCCTACCCTGATTAAAGCTAGGAAGGATGTAACCGCACAGCATTATCACCGTATTTGGCGAAAATATGTTGCGTGGTGCGAGACCAAGAAGGCCCCGACAGAGGAATTTCAACTAGGTCGTTTCCTACATTTCCTGCAAACAGGACTGTCCATGGGCCTAAAGTTAGGGTCCATTAAGGTTCAAATTTCGGCCTTGTCGATTTTCTTTCAGAGAAAATTGGCTTCATTTCCTGAAGTTCAGACTTTTGTAAAAGGGGTACTGCATATACAGCCTCCCTTTGTGCCCCCAGTGGCACCTTGGGATCTCAATGTAGTTTTGGGATTCCTAAAATCACATTGGTTTGAGCCACTTGCCACGGTGGAATTAAAATATCTCACATGGAAAGTGGTAATGTTGTTGGCCCTGGCTTCTGCCAGGCGAGTATCTGAATTGGCGGCTTTATCCTATAAAAGCCCTTACCTGATATTTCATTCGGATAGGGCGGAATTGAGGACTCGTCCTCAATTTCTTCCTAAGGTGGTTTCAGCGTTTCACCTAAACCAACCTATTGTGGTGCCTGCGGCTACTAGGGACTTGGAGGACTCCACGTTGCTGGATGTAGTCAGGGCCCTGAAAATATATGTTTCCAGGACGGCTGGAGTCAGGAAATCTGACTCGCTGTTTATCCTGTATGCACCCAACAAGCTGGGTGCTCCTGCTTCTAAGCAGACTATTGCGCGTTGGATTTGTAGTACAATTCAGCTTGCACATTCTGTGGCAGGCCTGCCACAGCCAAAATCTGTAAAAGCCCATTCCACAAGGAAAGTGGGCTCATCTTGGGCGGCTGCCCGAGGGGTCTCGGCTTTACAACTTTGCCGAGCAGCTACTTGGTCAGGGGCAAACACGTTTGCTAAATTCTACAAATTTGATACCCTGGCTGAGGAGGACCTGGAGTTCTCTCATTCGGTGCTGCAGAGTCATCCGCACTCTCCCGCCCGTTTGGGAGCTTTGGTATAATCCCCATGGTCCTGACGGAGTCCCCAGCATCCACTTAGGACGTTAGAGAAAATAAGATTTTACTCACCGATAAATCTA
Organism: Pseudophryne corroboree; assembly: GCF_028390025.1. NCBI lineage: Eukaryota > Metazoa > Chordata > Amphibia > Anura > Myobatrachidae > Pseudophryne > Pseudophryne corroboree. The sequence goes on along the minus strand of NC_086450.1, from coordinate 395,932,711 downwards.
TTTCTCGTAGTCCGTAGTGGATGCTGGGCGCCCATCCCAAGTGCGGATTGTCTGCAATACTTGTACATAGTTATTGTTAACAAAATCGGGTTTTTGTTGTAGGGAGCCATCTTTTCAGAGGCTCCTCTGTATCATACTGTTAACTGGGTTCAGATCACAAGTTGTACGGTGTGATTGGTGTGGCTGGTATGAGTCTTACCCGGGATTCAAAATCCTTCCTTATTGTGTACGCTCGTCCGGGCACAGTATCCTAACTGAGGCTTGGAGGAGGGTCATAGGGGGAGGAGCCAGTGCACACCACCTAGGTCCAAAAGCTTTTACTTTTTGTGCCCTGTCTCCTGCGGAGCCGCTATTCCCCATGGTCCTGACGGAGTCCCCAGCATCCACTACGGACTACGAGAAATAGATTTATCGGTGAGTAAAATCTTATTATTATCAACCCTAATATGGTATTAAGACAGACTTAATTGGCGCAATCATGATTTTAAATATCATTCAAAAGAAAATAAACATTAATTCACAATATAGATGTGAATCATTTCCGGGTTGGGGTATTTTTTGCGGTCACATGACACATATTGACACGCATCCCCAGTTAACTTCTAAATTATAGAACATGATTCACTCCCCAGATTGTGACCACAGTGCAGTCCCAATGGTGCTCGCTCATAAAACAACGAGCGGCGGAATGTTAGTGACATAGAGATTGAGAATTCAATAGTACAGAGAATTACTTCCAGGTATGAGGTGTCTAAGTGAGCACGTGACACCTTCATAGTGACACGCATTATTACATAGCCTTATTCCAAAATGGAATAAAATAATTTTTCCCCTCAAAATTCTACACACAATACCCCATAATGATAACGTGCTTTCTTTTGTGTAATTTTTGCAAATTTATTAAAAATAAAAAAACTAAGAAATCACATGCACATAAGTATTCACAGCCTTTGCCGTGAAGCTTAAAATTGAGCTCGGGTGCATCCTGTTTTTCACTGATCATCCTTGAGATGTTCCTACAGCTTAATTGGGGTCCGCCTGTGGTAAATTCAGTTGATTGGACATGATTTGGAAAGACACACGCCTGTCCAGGGGTGTATCTTCCTATTGGCCAGGATGGCACTTACCAGGGGTGACGGCCAAGGAGGGGGCACTGCCCGGCAGTGCCACCCGCGGCAGGGGGGTAGAATAACATACAGTAGTAGTTCTTACTACATCCCTTAGCAGTGCTCATCCACTGCCGGACTCTCAGAAGCGTAATGGACTCTGACACTCTCTGTGGCTACAGTCACAATGATGGTGAATATAGCCGGGGAGCGGGGCACTTCCAGGTATCAGGAGGGGCGAGGCACCTCCTCTTCCTCATCCGCTCCCATTCTCATTGGTCCCACGCGGTCTGTCACCAGACACCAGCCATTACAATCAGCACCAGTCAGCAGTGCAACATGAGCATACCTGTACATTTTCTGCGGTACCGTAGCTGCACTGCATGGTCTATCCTGGCAGTCTGGATCACAGCTTACAAAGAGCTCTGTATGGAGAGGTATCTAGACCAGTGACTGCCTGTCAAGCTGTGTTGAGACTACAAGTCCCAGCACACCTTGTCAACTGGATTTGCTGAGACATGTAGTGCCATCACACCTAGAAAGGGTTTTTTAACCTGTATGTATGTATGTATGTATGTATGTGTGTATGTATTAGTGATGAGCGGGTTCGGTTCCTCGGAATCTGAACCCCCCCCGAACTTCACCCATTTTACACGGTTCCGAGGCGGACTCGAATCTTCCCGCCTTGCTCGGTTAACCCGAGCGCGCCCGAATGTCATCATCCCGCTGTCGGATTCTCGCGAGATTCGTATTCTATATAAGTAGCCGCGCGTCGCCGCCATTTTCACTCGTGCATTGGAGATGATAGGGAGAGGGCGTGTGCAGCGTTCTCTCAGTTGTGCTCAGTGTGCTGCAAATATCTGTGCTCAGTGTGCTGCAAATATCTACGTTCTCTGCCTGAAAAACGCTCCATATCTGTGCTGCATTGTAGTATATAGTAGGAGGACAGTGCAGAATTTTGCTGACCAGTGACCACCAGTATTATATCAGTACGGTACAGTAGTCCACTGCTCTACCTACCTCTGTGTCGTCAAGTATACTATCCATCCATACCTGTGGTGCATTTCAGTTGTTGTGCACAGTATATATAGTAGGAGGATAGTGCATAATTTTGCTGACCACCAGTATATAATATATAGCAGTACGGTACAGTAGTCCACTGCTCTACCTACCTCTGTCATCAAGTATACTATCCATCCATACCTGTGGAGCATTTTAGTTGTTGTGCACAGTATATATAGTAGGAGGACAGTGCATAATTTTGCTGACCACCATTATATAATATATAGTAGTATGGTACAGTAGTCCACTGCTCTACCTACCTCTGTGTCAGTCAAGTATACTATCCATCCATACCTGTGGTGCATTTTAGTTGTTGTGCGCAGTATATATAGTAGGAGGACAGTGCCGAATTTTGCTGACCACCAGTATATAATATATAGCAGTACGGTACAGTAGTCCACTGCTCTACCTACCTCTGTGTCGTCAAGTATACGATCCATCCATACCTGTGGTGCATTTAAGTTTTGCGCCGTATATATAGTAGGAGGACAGTGCAGAATTTTGCTGACCACCAGTATATAATATATAGCAGTACGGTACAGTAGGCCATTGCTATTGATATATTACTGGCATATAATTCCACACATTAAAAAATGGCGAACAAAAATGTGGAGGGTAAAATAGGGAAAGATCAAGATTCACTTCCACCTCGTGCTGAAGCTGCTGCCACTAGTCATGGGCGAGACGATGAAATGCCATCAACGTCGTCTGCCAAGGCCGATGCCCAATGTCATAGTAGAGAGCATGTAAAATCCAAAAAACAAAAGTTCAGTAAAATTACCCAAAAATCTAAATTAAAAGCATCTGAGGAGAAGCGTAAACTTGCCAATATGCAATTTACGACACGGAGTGGCAAGGAACGGCTGAGACCCTGGCCTATGTTCATGGCTAGTGGTTCAGATTCACATGAGGATGGAAGCACTCATCCTCTTGCTAGAAAAATGAAAAGACTTAAGCTGGCAAAAGCACAGCAAAGAACTGTGCGTTCTTCTAAATCACAAACTCCCAAGGAGAGTCCAAATGTGTCGGTTGCGATGCCTGACCTTCCCAACACTGGACGGGAAGAGGTGGTGCCTTCCACCATTTGCACGCCCCCTGCAAGTGCTGGAAGGAGCACCCGCAGTCCAGTTCCTGATAGTCAAATTGAAGATGTCACTGTTGAAGTACACCAGGATGAGGATATGGGTGTTGCTGGCGCTGAGGAGGAAATTGACAAGGAGGATTCTGATGGTGAGGTTGTTTGTTTAAGTCAGGCACCCGGGGAGACACCTGTTGTCCGTGGGACGAATATGGCCATTGACATGCCTGGTCAAATGACAAAAAAAATCAGCTCTTCGGTGTGGAATTATTTCAACAGAAATGCGGACAACTGGTGTCAAGCCGTGTGTTGCCTTTGTCAAGCTGTAATAAGTAGGGGTAAGGACGTTAACCACCTAGGAACATCCTCCCTTATACGTCACCTGGACCGCATTCATCAGAAGTCATTGCCAAGTTCAAAAACTTTGGGTGACAGCGGAAGCAGTCCACTGCCAACTAAATCCCTTCCTCTTGTAACCAAGCTCCTGCAAACCACACCACCAACTCCCTCAGTGTCAATTTCCTCCTTAGACAGTAAAGCCAATAGTCCTGCAGGCCATGTCACTGTCAAGTCTGACGAGTGCTCTCCTGCCTGGGATTCCTCCGATGCATCCTTGCGTGTAACGCCTACTGCTGCTGGCGCTGCTGTTGTTGCTGCTAGGAGTTGATCGTCTTCCCAGAGGGGAAGTCGGAAGACCACTTGTACTACTTCCAGTAAGCAATTGACTGTCCAACAGTCCTTTGCGAGGAAGATGAAATATCACAGCAGTGATCCTGCTGTAAAGCGGATAACTCAGGCCTTGGCAGCCTGGGTGGTGTTAAACTCTATCCGGACTCCAGGTCGACAACAAAAAGGTCGACACACCTTAAGTCGACACCAATTGGCCGACGCACCTTAGATCGACATGGAAAAAAGGTTGACATGGACAAAAGGTCGACAGGAACAAGGTCGACATGTACAAAAGGTCGACATGAGTTTTTCACAATTATTTTCTTTTTTGGAACCTTTTCATACTTAACAATCCACGTGGACTACGATTGGAACGGTACGGTTGGAACGGTAATCTGTGCCGAGCGAAGTGGAGCGGAGCGAAGTCACCATGCCCGAAGCATGGCGGGCGAAGCGAGCCATGCGAGCGGGCGCGGTGCACTAATTGGGGTTCCCGGTCACTCTACGAAAAAAAGACACAAAAAAACCATAAAAAACTCATGTCGACCTTTTTCCATGTCGACCTTTTCCACATTGACCTAAGGTGTGTCGACCAATTGACGTCGACCTAAGGTGTGTTGACCTTTTTGTTGTCGACCTGGAGTCCCAGACCCGTGTTAAACGTGTTTCCGGTATCCACCGTTAATTCACAGGAAACTAGAGTATTGCTTGAGGTACTGTGTCCCCGGTACCAAATACCATCTAGGTTCCATATCTCTAGGCAGGCGATACCGAGAATGTACACAGACCTCAGAAAAAGAGTCACTAGTGTCCTAAAAAATGCAGTTGTACCCAATGTCCACTTAACCACGGACATGTGGACAAGTGGAGCAGGGCAGACTAAGGACTATATGACTGTGACAGCCCACTGGGTACATGTATTGCTTCCCGCAGCAAGAACAGCAGCGGCGGCACCAGTAGCAGCATCTCGCAAACGCCAACTCGTTCCTAGGCAGGCTACGCTTTGTATCACCGCTTTCCATAAGAGGCACACAGCTGACAACCTCTTACGGAAACTGAGGAACATCATCGCAGAATGGCTTACCCCAATTGTACTCTCCTGGGGATTTGTGACATCGGACAACGCCACCAATATTGTGCGTGCATTACATGTGGGCAAATTCCAGCACGTCCCATGTTTTGCACATACATTGAATTTGGTGGTGCAGAATTATTTAAAAAACGACAGGGGCGTGCAAGAGATGCTGTCGGTGGCCCGAAGAATTGCGGGCCACTTTCGTCATTCAGCCACCGCGTGCCGAAGACTGGAGCACCAGCAAACACTCCTGAACCTGCCCTGCCATCATCTGAAGCAAGAGGTGGTAACGAGGTGGAATTCAACCCTCTATATGCTTCAGAGGATGGAGGAGCAGCAAAAGGCCATTCAAGCCTATACAGCTACCTACGATATAGGCAAAGGAGGGGGAATGCACCTGACTCAAGCGCAGAGGAGAATGATTTCAACGTTGTGCAAGGTTCTGCAACCCTTTGAACTTGCCACACGTGAAGTCAGTTCAGACACTGCCAGCCTGAGTCAGGTCATTTCCCTCATCAGGCTTTTGCAGAAGAAGCTGGAGAGATTGAAGGAGGAGCTAAAACAGAGCGATTTCGCTAGGCATGTGGGACTTGTGGATGGAGCCCTTAATTCGCTTAACCAGGATTCACGGGTGGTCAATCTGTTGATATCAGAGCACTACATTTTGGCCATCGTGCTCGATCCTAGATTTAAAACCTACGTTGGATCTCTCTTTCCGGCAGACACAAGTCTGCAGAGGTTCAAAGATCTGCTGGTGAGAAAATTGTCAAGTCAAGCGGAACGTGACCCGTCAACAGCTCCTCCTTCACATTCTCCCGCAACTGGGGCTGCAAGGAAAAGGCTAAGAATTCCGAGCCCACCCGCTGGCGGTGATGCAGGGCAGTCTGGAGCGAGTGCTGACATCTGGTCCGGACTGAAGGACCTGCCAACGATTACTGACATGTCGTCTACTGTCACTGCATATGATTCTGTCACCATTGAAAGAATGGTGGAGGATTATATGAGTGACCGCATCCAAGTAGGCACTTTAGACAGTCCGTACGTATACTGGCAGGAAAAAGAGACAATTTGGAGGCCCTTGCACAAACTGGCTTTATTTTACCTAAGTTGCCCCCCCTCCAGTGTGTACTCCGAAAGAGTGTTTAGTGCAGCCGCTCACCTTGTTAGCAATCGGCATACGAGGTTACTTCCAGAAAATGTGGAGAAGATGACGTTCATCAAAATGAATTATAATCAATTCCTCAGTGGAGACATTCACCAGCAATTGCCTCCAGAAAGTACACAGGGACCTGAGATGGTGGATTCCAGTGGGGACGAATTAATAATCTGTGAGGAGGGGGATGTACACAGTGAAAGGGGTGAGGAATCGGACGATGAGGAGGAGGAGGACATCTTGCCTCTGTAGAGCCAGTTTGTGCAAGGAGAGATTGATTGCTTCTTTTTTGATGGGGGCCCAAACCAACCAGTCATTTCAGTCACAGTCATGTGGCAGACCCTGTCGCTGAAATGATGGGTTTGTTAAAGTGTGCATGTCCTGTTTATACAACATAAGGGTGGGTGGGAGGGCCCAAGGACAATTCCATCTTGCATCTCTTTTTTTCTTTAATTTATCTTTGCATCATGGGACTATTTTTTGAAGTGCCATCCTGTCTGACACTGCAGTGCCACTCCTAGATGGGCCAGTTGTTTGTGTTGGCCACTTGGGTCGCTTGGCTTAACCATCCAGCGATTTTGGTGCACCTCTTTTTTTCTTTGCATCATGTGCTGTTTGGGGACTATTTTTTTAAATCTGCCATCCTGTCTGACACTGCAGTGCCACTCCTAGATGGGCCAGGTGTTTGTGTCGGCCACTTGGGTCGCTTAGCTTAGTCATCCAGCAACCTCGGTGCAAATTTTAGGACTAAAAATAATATTGTGAGGTGTTAGAATAGAATAGACTGGAAATGAGTGGAAATTATGGTTATTGAGGTTAATAATACTATGGGATCAAAATGATCCCCGAATTCTATGATTTAAGCTGTTTTTGAGGGTTTTTTTGTAAAAAAAACACCTGAATCCAAAACACACCCAAATCCGACAAAAAATTTTCAGGGAGGTTTTGCCAAAACGCGTCCGAATCCAAAACACGGCCGCGGAACCAAATCCAAAACCAAAACACAAAACCCGAAAAATGTCCGGTGAACATCTCTAGTATGTATGTGTGCATATATCCCCTCCGTGTCCCTGTCTGCACCCTCCTTGTAATTACCCCTCAATGTTCCTGCCCACAACCTTCCCATAATTCCTTCTCAGTATCCCTGCCCGTACCCTCCCCGTAATTCCCTCTCAGTGTCCCTGACCTCAGCCTATCTGTAACTCCTCCCTTCTGTGTCCCTGGGTGGGGGAGGTGGGGGGCGCCAGTTCCTTACTTTGCCAGGGGTGCTCAGACCCCTAGATACACCCCTGCGCCTGTCTATATAAGGTCCCACACTTGACAGTGCATGTCTGATCACAAACCAAGCATGAAGTCAAAGGAATTGTCTGTAGACCTCTGAGACAGGATTGTCTCAATGCACAAACCTGGGGAAGGGTACAGAAAAATATCTGCTGCTTTGAAGGTCCCAATGAGTACAGTGGCCTTCTTCATCCGTAAATGGAAAAAGTTCGGAATCACCAGGACTCTTCCTAGAGCTGTCCGGCCTTCTAAACGGAGTGATCAAGGGAGAAGGGCCCTAGTCAGGGAGGTTACCAAGAACCCAATGGTCACTCTGTCAGAGCTACAGCATTCCTCTGTGGAGATAGGAGAACCTTCCAGAAGGACAACCATCTCTGCAGCAATCCACCAATCAGGCCTGTATGGTAGAGTGGCCAGACGGAAGCCATTTCTTAGTAAAAAGCACATGGCAGCCCACCTGTAGTTTGCCAAAATGCATCTGAAGGACTCTCAGACCATGAGAAACAAAATTCTCTGGTCTGATGAGACAAAGATTGAACTCTTTGGCGTGAATGCCAGGCGTCATGTTTGGAGGAAACCAGGCACCTCTCATCGCCAGGCCAATACCATCCCTACAGTGAAGCATGGTGGTGGCAGCATCATGCTATGGGGATGTTTTTCAGGAGCAGAGACTGGGAGACTAGTCAGGATAGAGGGAAAGATGAATGCAGCAATGTACAGAGACATGCTGGATGAAAACCTGCTCCAGAGCGCTCTTGACCTCAGACTGGGGCGACAGTTCATCTTTCAGCAGGACAACAACCCTAAGCACACAGCCAAAGGAGTGGCTTCAGGACAACTCTGTGAATGTCCTTGAGTGTCCCAGCCAGAGCCCAGACTTGAATCCGATTGAACATCTCTGGAGAGATCTGAAAATGGCTGTGCACCGACTCTTCCCATCCAACCTGATGGAGCTTGAGAGGTGCTGCAAAGAGGAATGGGTGAAACTGGCCAAAGATAGGTGTGCCAAGCTTGTGGGATCATACTCAAAAAGATTTGAGGCTGTAATTGCTGCCAAAGGTGCATCAACAAAGTATTGAGCAAAGGCTGTGAATACTTATGTGTATGTGATTTCTTATTTTTTTATTTTTAATAAATTTGTAAAAATCACAAAAACTTGTTTCACTATGACTTTTTCATTATGGGGTATTGTGTGTAAAATTTTGAGAGAAAAAATTAATTTATTCTATTTTGGAATAAGGCTGTAACATAACAAAATGTGGAAAAAGTGAAGCTCTGTGAATACTTTCCGGATGCACTGTATGCTGTAAAAATTCATGGGTGCAGTGAAAATAAATGTACACTGGCCCCAATGGCGGGTTGCGCCACCGGGGTACCATGCTATTTTCTGGTGAGCCGGTCCATAGACAGCTCAGTCGGGCCGGCTCATACTGCTGGGCTGGCGGCAGCCGCATACTTCCAGGCGCCACTAGCCGGAAGCTGTAGAGGCCAGGCGCCGCTAGCCGGAAGCTGTAGAAGCTGCAGTGTAACTCCTGTGGTTGCTAGGAGGCAGTCGGGTACTTAGCAGGTGGCGGGGCTGCACAGGCTCTGGCTCAGCATTGCTGCCGCTGTCAGAGGGAGGGGAGAAGTCCCTGAAGTGACTGTAGAGCTGGAGGCAGGACCAGCCAGTGAGACTGCTCCGTGTAAAGGTACTGTAACCTGTAAATAAGGAATATGGGCAGTGCAGCCATGGCACTTTCCCATGCATTCACAGGCTCGCCCCTCCTACCAGGCTCAGAGCAGCTGAGCCCATCCCTCCACTTCCTGTTCATCATCTGCCCATGCGGCTGCCACCTCCTCCTTTCTCACCACAGTGTTCTGGGCTGGATCCCTGCTCTTCAGAGGAAGAGACCAAAAAGCCAGGTGGGGGTTATGTTTACCAAGGGTAATATGGGGGGGGGGGGGGGCTGTGTGTAATTGTGCCGTGTGTAATAGGGTTAATATGGAAGGGGGGGGGGGGGGCTGTGTGTAATGCAGTGTGCTATATGTCCCAGGGGTAATGTGATGAGAGGGTGCCTGTGTGTAATGCAGTGGGCTATATGTACTGGGGGTAATATTGGGGGGGGGGGGGGGGTGCTGTTAGTACTGGGGTAATATGGGGGTGCAGTGTGCTATATGTACTGGAGGTAATATGGGGGGTGTGATGCATACCCTCCAACTGTACCTTTTTAATAGGTACAGTACCTTTTTTAATGGTCTGTACCGATTTTTGGCTCTGCAAACTTCCATTGAAAGTATAGGAAAATGGGCGTGGCCACGTCCCCTTTACCCGTGGCCACGCCCCTTTTTCAGAACTGTACTGATTTTTATGTGTAAAATTATGGAGGGTATGGTGATGTATGTACTGGGGGTAATATGGGGAGATGGGGGCCTGTGTGTAATGCAGTGTGCTATCATACCCTCCAACATTTTACACTTAAAAACCGGTACAAATAAGGAAAGGGGGTGTGGCTGCGGGTAAGGGGGCGTGGCCGCACCCCCTTTCCTATACTTTCAATGGAGATGCAGTGAGTCAGAAATCGGTACACAGCCCTTTTTGGCCGGTACAGACCATAAAAAAAGGTACAGTTGGAGGGTATGTGTGCTATGTGTGATATATGCATACCCTCCAACTGTACCTTTTTAATAGGTACAGTACCTTTTTTTCATGGTCTGTACCGATTTTTGCCTCTCCAAACTTCCATTGAAAGTATAGGAAAAGGGGCGTGACCACGCCCCCTTTACACGCGGCCACGCCCCTTTTTCGGATTTGTACCGATTTTTCTGTGTAAAATGTTGGAGGGTATGTATATGTACTGGGGGTAATGGCCCTCATTCCGAGTTGATCGGTCGCAAGGCGAATTTAGCAGAGTTACACACGCTAAGCCTACGCCTACTGGGAGTGTATCTTAGCTTCTTAAAATTGCGACCGATGTATTCGCAATATTGCGATTACAAACTACTTAGCAGTTTCTGAGTAACTTCAACCTTACTCTGCCTGTGCGATCAGTTCAGTGCTTGTCGTTCCTGGTTTGACGTCACAAACACACCCAGCGTTCGCCCAGCCACTCCTCCGTTTCTCCAGCCACTCCTGCGTTTTTTCCGGAAACGGTAGCGTTTTCAACCACACGCCCATAAAACGCAGTGTTTCCGCCCAGTAACACCCATTTCCTGTCAATCACATTACGATCGCCGGAGCGATGAAAAAGCCGTGAGTAAAAATACTATCTTCATTGTTAAATTACTTGGCGCAGTCGCAGTGCGAATATTGCGCATGCGTACTAAGCGGATTTTCATTGCGATGCGATGAAAAATACCGAGCGAACGACTCGGAATGAGGGCCTATATGTGGAGATGGGGGCCAGTGTGTAATGCAGTGTGCTATGTGTGCTGTAGTACCCAGTGACGTGCGGTGGGGTGAGGCAGGTGAGGCATAGCCTTTCCTGTCATACTTACGTTTAAACTAGAGTTTTGACTGAATAAAGTATATGGAAAATACTGATAATCTGTTTGAAATATCTTCTTTGCATTATTCTAATAATTTTTATAGCCCAAACTCTGGAGTAAAAAGTCTATGGCAGGTGTGACAGTGCCTCACCTGTGTATCCTTTCCACACATCTCTAATCAAAACTCACCAGATTTCCAGGAGTTTATACTGCAGCACCTGTGTATAATGCCCAGATATATGCTTTGGCTCATATATAGTATTGCATGGAAATCTGGCTCTGGGGTTAGCCAGTGCCTCCTGAGCCATTTAGCTCACCGCACGTCCCTGGTATGTACTGGGGGTAATATGGGGGAGGGTTGTGTGTAATGGAGTGTGCTGTAGGTACTGAGTGTAATGGGGACTGTGTGTAATACAGTGTTCTATGTGATCTGGGGGTAATATGGAGAGAGGGGGCCTGTGTGTAATGCAGTGTGCTATATGTACTGGGGGTAATATGGGGGGGGGGGGGCGCTATGTGTACTGCAGTGTGCTGTATGTACTGGGGGTAATATGGGGGAGGGTTGTGTGTAATGGAGTGTGCTGTATGTACTGGGTGTAATGGGGGACTGTGTGTAATACAGTGTTCTATATATTCTGGGGGTAATATGGAGAGAGGGGGCCTGTGTGTAATGCAGTGTGCTATATGTACTGGGGGTAATATGGGGGGGGGGGGGCTGTGTGTAATGCAGTGTGCTATGTGTGCTGTATGTACTGGGGGTAATATGGGGAAGGGGGGACCTGAGTGTAATGTGTGATATGGTGCTGTGTGTAGTGGGGGTAATATGATGAAGGGGGCGGGTGCTGTGTGTACTGGGGGTAATATGGGGAGAGGGGGCCTGTGTGTCATGTGGTGTACTATGTGTGCTGTATGTAGTGGGCAGGGGCGTTTCAACAGAGGAGGGGGCCTGTGTGCACCTCCGGGTGGGCCCCCTCCTCTGTACCGCGCTGTAGAATTGGCATTGTGCCAGAGTCTACTGCGCATGCGCAGGTCTCTGGAAACATGGCGCCCGCCATGATCCAGAGACCAATTTGGCTACCGCGCATGTGACTTCTGCTGTGACTGTAGTGCCGGTGCTGGACTCTGGAAAGGTAAGTATTAAAATGGGTGCAGTGTGTGCGGTGTGGGCCCCCCTGGACCCAGGGGCCAGTGTGCACCACACACATTGCACCCATTATAGAAACGCCAATGGTACTGGGGGTCATATGGGGGGTGTGGTGTGTAATAAAGTGTGCTGTATGTACTGGGGGTAATATGGGGGAAGGGTGTAATGCAGTGTGCAATATGTACTTGGAGGTAATATGGGGAGGGGGGGCCTGTGTGTAATGGGGTGTGCTGTATGTACTGGGGGTAATATGGCGGGTACACTGTATATAAACCAGTGTGATGTGTGCACTGGGGGTAATATGGGGGAGGGAGGACCTGTGTGTAATGCTGTGTGTACTGGGAGTAATATGGGGGGGGGGCTGTGTAATATTGATGTACTGGGGGTAATATGGGGGGGGGGCTGTGTAATATAGATGTACTGGGGGTAATACTGGAGGGTAAAATTGGGGAGCTGTGTTCACTGAGGGATATTATGGTGGAGGGCAATGTGTATACTGAAAGGTATTATGTGGGCTGCTGTATATACTGAGTGGTATTTTTGGGAGTGTTTATACTAAGTGATATTATGGACTGTGCTGTGCATATTAATGGGTACTATGGAGGCATTGTGTACACTGCAGCATTATATTGTGACGATGTCTATAATTAGGGAATGAGGCTATAAGAGGGCAAGCTACACCCACAGCGTATGTATTGTATATATATACCAGAGTAGTGATATGGTCAGAGACATAACTATAATGGGGCCTGGAGCTTAGCGGACATAAAATGAACAGCAACTAGTAAAAGAAAGGCCTGATTCACAGGTGGCCACAATGGCAAAGTTTGTGCAGTTGAGCGTTTTGTTTGGACTGTGCTTGCGCCAACTTAGATTACTGCTGGCGGTGACCGTGAGCACTTAGATGTAGATGGGGGGGGGGGTCTCAGACTGCAAATTCGTAAGCAGCTGTAATGACTACAGCATCTTAGTTCTGGCAGCCTTTCTGAGCGAGCATAGGGTTGCTCTGAAGTAAGTGCAATGTGCGTCCGTTGCTGTGTCATGTAAGTAAGAGGCGGACAAGAGACGCTGTCAGTGGGCATCTCAGTACAGATCCACACTGTTGGGACACTGGCATATCCTCACACATCCGCTGCCATAGGACTATTAAGAACTGTAATAATTGACTGATCTGCAACAGACGCTGTGTCTTCATATATATTTTAATTTAAAAAAACAAAAACAAAAAACAACTGTTTATTATTGCTAGTTATTGTGAGTGCAGAGCCTCTGATAGATATCAAAGGCAAAAATAAATTGTGGGCGCAGACAGTGTAGTATTGTAAAAGCACAATGGATTACTTAGGCTAAATCACACGTACAGTACATCAGAAAAGTAAAAAACTGGCATATTAGGTGTATACATGCCTACGGGTTCACTACGGCTGGCCGGCGGTCGGGCTCCCGGCGACCAGCATCCCGGCGTTGGGAGCCCGACCGCCGGCTTACCGACAGCGTGGCGAGCGCAAATGAGCCCCTTGCGGGCTCGCTGCGCTCGCCACGCTACGGGCACGGTCACGCGCTACGCGCGCCACACTATTTTATTCTCCCTCTATGGGGGTCGTAAACCCCCACGAGGGAAAATAAGTGTCGGTATGCCGGCTGTCGGGCTCCCGGCGCCGGTATACTGAGCGCCGGGAGCCCGACCGCCGGCATACAGAAGACCACCCCATGCCTACAGGTAGAAAGCACCGCGGCTCCTATTTTCAAACCAGAACCAGCTTCCAATACCATTTGGAGTCTGGGAGCACTTTCTACTAACAGGCTTGTGTGCCCCTGATATGCCAGTTTTTAGCTTTTCTAGCATAGTGGTGGTAAAGGCTAAAATGGTGCAATCAATGGTTGCATATAAAGATACACAAAGCATGACTGCAGCGTCTGTAGATGCTGACAGCAGGCATCTCAGTCGTTGCACACTTGGACACACAGATGTACACAAGGGAAGGGCTGTACGGCAGCATGAGCATAAAGTCGCAGACACAAGGAACCTATGGCTGCCTCCAACCCAGAATCAGGCCCTATGAGAAGGGAGTATCCTGCCCCTTCCACAGACCCCGCCCCCTCAATAGACCCAGCTCCATTAGGGCTGCTTCCAGAAATTTCCCGGGCTGGTTTTCCATCCCAATCCGCCGCCTGACTGGTCCTGTTTTGTATGCTGTAAAAAATCAGTGGTGCTGTAAAAAAATCAGTGGTGCTGTATGCTGTAAAAATACAGGGGTGCTGTTGTTAAAATAAAAGCACACTGGTCCTGTATGCTGTAAAAATACAGGGGTGCTGTTGTTAAATAAAAGCACACTGGTCCTGTATGCTGTAAAAATACAGGGGTGCTGTGAATATAAAGGGGTACTAGCCCTGTCTTGTATGCTGTAAAATTGCAGGGGTGTTGTAAAAATACAGGGGTGCTGTGAATATAAAGGGGTACTAGCCCTGACTTGTATGCTGTAAAATTACAGGGGTGTTGTGAAAATACAGGGGTGCTGGCACTGTCCTGTATGCTGTAAAAATATCACAAATCCCCAAGGAGAGTCCAAGTATGTCTGCGGTTGCGATGTCTAGGCATGACCTTCACAACACTATATGGAAGAGGAGGCTCCTACCACCATTTGCACGCCCTCTGCAAGTGCTGGCAGGAGCACCACCAGTCCAGTTGCTGATATTGAGATTGAGGATGTCACTGTAGAAGTATACCAGGATGAAGAGGATATTGGTGTAGCTGGCACTGAGGAGGAAGCTGACTATGAGAATTCTGATGGTGATGTGGTTTGTTTGAATAAGGCAACAGTGGAGACAGTTGTCCATGGGATGAAAAAGCCCATTGTCATGCCTGGGCAAAATACCAAAAAAGCCACCTCTTCGGCATGGAATTATATCTCCACAAATCCGGACAACAGGTGTCAAGCCATCTGTTGCCTTTGTTAATCCATAATAAGTAGGGTAAGGACGTTAACCACCTAGGAACATCCTCCCTTATACGTCACCTGCAGCGCATTTAGCAGAAGTCATTGTCAAGTTCAGAAACTTTGGGAAATAGCATAAGCAGTCCACTGACACCTAAATGATGTGGTTTGTCTGGATATTATTTCTCTGTGAGGATGAGGATGTAAACCCTGAAAGGGGGGGTGGGGGAATCTGAGGATGAGGACGACATCTTGCCTCTGTAGAGCCATTTTGTGCAAGGAGAGATTAATTACTTCTTTCTCTTACGTCCTAGAGGATGCTGGGGACTCCATAAGGACCATGGGGTATAGACGGGTTCCGCAGGAGACATGGGCACCATAAAGAACTTTTAGTATGGGTGTGCACTGGCTTCTCCCTCTATGCCCCTCCTCCAGACCTCAGTTAGATCTTGTGCCCAGAGGAGATAGGGTGCATTACAGGGAGCTCTCCTGAGTTTCTCTGTTAAAAGAATTTTGTTAGGTTTATTATTTTCAGGGAGCACTGCTGGCAACAGGCTCCCTGCATTGTGGGACTGAGGAGAGAGAATCAGACCTACTTAAATGATAGGCTCTGCTTCTTAGGCTACTGGACACCATTAGCTCCAGAGGGAGTCGGAACGCAGGTCTCACCCTGCCGTTCGTCCCGGAGCCGCGCCGCCGTCCTCCTCGCAGAGGCGGAAGATAGAAGCCGGGTGAGTATTAGAAGAAAATAAGTCTTCAAGGCAGCAGAAGACTTCAGATCTTCACTGAGGTAAGCCATTGCTCCCACACACCACACACAGAGCAGGCACAGATTGGTGCAGGGGGGGCGCCCTGGGCAGCAATAAACCTCAAGACTGGCATGTTGGTGTATATTAGGCTGCTGAGGCAGTAAATAGATAAACCCCCGCCATTTTTTGTAAATTGATGCGGGACCGAAGCCCGCCGCTGGAGGTGGCGGAGCTTGATCCCTCAGCACTAACCAGCGCCATTTTCTCCACAGAAGCTGCAGAGACGCTGGCTCCCCGGACTCTCCCCTGCTGAACACAGATCAGAGGGCTGAAAAAGAGGAGGGGGGCACAATATTGGCGCAGTGAGTGGGGAAATTCTTATTTATAACATAAAAGCGCTATCTGGTTTTCCAGTATAAGTGGGCGCTGGGTGTGTGCTGGCATACTCTCTCTCTGTCTCTCCAAAGGGCCTGGTTGGGGAAGTGTCCCCTTATAGTTATATCCCGGTGTATGTGGGGTGTCGGTACGTGCGTGTCGGCATGTTTGAAGCGGAAGGCTCTTCCAAGGAGGAGGTGGAGCAGATGAGTGGTGAGTCCCCGTCGGTGGTGCCGACTCAAGAGTGGATGGATATGTGGCATATGTTAAATGCAAGTGTGGCATCACTACATAAGAGACTGGACAAAGCAGAGTCCAGGGAGACAACAGGGGGTCAATCCACGGATTGGACCGACTCACAGGGCCCTTCAGGGTCTCCGAAACGTCCCTTGTCACATATAGTAGACACAGATACTGACACGGAGTCTGACTCCAGAGTCGACTACGATGAAGCTAGATTGCACCCTAGGGTGACAAAAAGTATTCAGTGTATGATTATTGCAATAAAAGATGTTTTGCATATCACTGATGAACCCTCTGTTCCCGACACAAGGGTACACATGTTTAAGGGGAAGAAGCAAGTAGTAACCTTTCCCCCATCTCATGAACTTAACGAGTTATTTGAAAAAGCTTGGGAAACTCCAGATAAGAAACTGCAGATTCCCAAAAGTATTCTTATGGCGTACCCTTTCCCTACGCAGGACAGGGTACGTTGGGAATCCTCTCCCACAGTAGACAAGGCTTTAACACGCCTGCCCAAAAAGGTGGCGCTGCCGTCTCCAGACACGGCAGCCCTCAAAGATCCTGCGCACCGCAGGCAGGAGACTACTTTAAAGTCTATGTATACACATACTGGTGCTTTGCTCAGGCCGGCAATTGCGTCGGCATGGGTATGTAGCGCAGTTGCAGCATGGACAGATACCTTGTCAGCTGACCTTGATACCCTAGACAAGGATAACATTTTATTAACTTTAGCCCATATTAAGGATGCAGTCTTATATATGAGAGATGCTCAGAGAGACATTGGACTGCTGGGTTCCAGAGCCAATGCCATGGCTATTTCTGCGAGACGAGCCTTATGGACCCGTCAATGGACAGGTGATGCGGACTCGAAAAAGCATATGGAGGTTTTACCTTACAAGGGTGACGTGTTGTTTTACCTTTTGTTCCCCAACAACAAAAGAAAACTCCACAGTATCAGATGCAGTCCTTTCGGTCGCATAAGCCCAGGAGAGGTCGGGGCTCCTCCTTCCTTGCAAGAGGTAAGGGTAGAGGAAAAAGAACAGCTGCTTCGGCTAGTTCCCAGGAGCAGAAGTCCTCCCCGGCTTCTGCAAAATCCACCGCATGACGCTGGGGCTCCCCTAAGGGAGTCCGCACCAGTGGGGGCGCGCCTTCGATTATTCAGCCAGGTCTGGGTTCGGTCAGACGTGGATCCTTGGGCGATGGAAGTTGTTTCCCAAGGCTACAGGCTGGAATTCGAAGAGGTGCCCCCTCGACGATTTTTCAAGTCGGCCTTACCAGCTTCTCCCCAAGGGAGGGAAGTAGTGTTAGCTGCAATTCAAATGCTGTGCCAACAGCAAGTGATTGTCAAGGTCCCCCTGGCCCAACAGGGAAAAGGGTATTATTCAACCCTGTTTGTGGTTCCGAAGCCGGATGGTTCGGTCAGACCCATTTTGAATCTAAAATCCCTGAACCTGTACTTGAAAAAATTCAAATTCAAGATGGAATCGCTCCGAGCTGTAATATCCAGCCTAGAAGGGGGGGATTTTATGGTGTCGATAGACATAAAGGATGCTTACCTTCATGTCCCCATATATCCCTCTCATCAGGAGTACCTGAGATTCGCTGTACAGGACTGTCATTACCAGTTTTAGACATTGCCGTTTGGGCTTTCCACGGCCCCGAGGATTTTCACCAAGGTGATGGCGGAAATGATGGTGCTCCTGCGCAAACAAGGAGTCACAATTATCCCATACTTGGACGATCTCCTGATAAAGGCGAGATCAAGAGATCAGTTGCTGAAGAACGTGGCGCTCTTCCTGAGAGTGCTCCAACAGCACGGTTGAATTCTCAATCTGCCAAAGTCTCAATGGGTTCCAACGACTCGACTATTGTTCCTAGGCATGATTCTGGACACGGAACGAAAGAAGGTTTTTCTCCCGTCTGAAAAAGCCCAGGATCTCCAGACCATGGTCAGAGACCTGCTAAAGCCAAAAAGAGTGTCAGTTCATCAATGCACTCGAGTTCTGGGAAAAATGGTGGCAGCCTACAAGGCCATCCCCTTCGGCAGGTTTCATGCAAGGACTTTTCAGTGGGACCTTCTGGACAAGTGGTCCGGGTCCCATCTACAAATACATCAGACGATAACACTGTCCCCCAGGGCCAGAGTATCTCTCCTGTGGTGGCTGCACAGTGCTCACCTTCTAGAAGGTCGCAGTTTCGGCATTCAGGACTGGGTTCTGGTGACCACGGACGCGAGCCTCCGAGGATGGAGAAAATTTTCAGGGACTGTGGTCAAGCCAGGAGGCTTATCTGCACATCAACATGCTGGAATTAAGGGCCTTATACGACGGCCTTCGACAAGCAGAGACTCTTCTTCGCAGCCTATCAGTTCTGATTCAATCAGACAATGTCACAGCCGTGGCTCATGTAAACCGCCAAGGCGGGACAAGGAGCAGAGTCGCGATGGTGGAGGCCACCAGGATTCTTCGCTGGGCGGAAAATCACGTAAGCGCTCTGTCAGCTGTCTTCATTCCGGGAGTGGACAACTGGGAAGCGGACTTCCTCAGTAGACACGATCTCCATCCAGGAGAGTGGGGACTTCATCAAGAAGTCTTTGCAGAGATAACGGGTCTTTGGGGAATTCCTCAAATAGACATGATGGCGTCACGCCTCAACAAAAAGCTTCGGAGGTACTGTGCCAGGTCCCGGGACCCTCAGGCAGTAGCAGTAGATGCCCTGGTGGTCTATGTGTTTACTCCTCTTCCCCTCATCGCAAAAATTTTGAGGATCATAAGACAAAAAAGAGTACAGACAATACTCATTGTTCCAGACTGGCCTCGAAGGGCCTGGTACTCAGATCTTCAGGAAATGCTCACAGAAGCTCCTTGGCCCCTTCCTCTCAGGGAGGACCTGTTGCAGCAGGGACCCTGCGTGTTTCAAGACTTACCCCGGTTACGTTTGACGGCATGGCGGTTGAACGCCGAATCCTAGCTGGGAAAGGTATTCCGGAGGAGGTCATACCTACTCTGATAAAGGCTAGGAAGGAGGTGACGGCGAAACATTATCACCGTATCTGGAAGAAGTATGTCTCTTGGTGTGAAACCAAGAATGCTCCTACCGAAGATTTCCATCTGGGCCGTTTTCTGCACTTCCTACAGACAGGAGTGGATATGGGCCTGAAGTTAGGGCCCGAAATCTGTACTTTAATGGAGCCTATCTATATTCTTTCAGAAGGAATTGGCTTCTCTACCAGAAGTCCAGACTTTTGTAAAGGGAGTGCTGCACATCCAGCCTCCTTTTGTGCCCCCAGTGGCACCCTGGGACCTTAACGTGGTGTTACAGTTCCTTAAATCTCACTGGTTTGAACCCCTTCAAACGGTTGAATTAAAATTTCTCACCTGGAAGGTGGTCATGTTATTGGCCTTGGCATCTGCAAGGCGAGTGTCAGAATTGGCGGCTTTGTCTCACAAGAGCCCTTACTCGATTTTTCATGAGGATACAGCGGAGTTTAGGACTCGTCCTCAATTTCTGCCTCTGGTGGTGTCTTCATTTCATATGAACCAACCTATCGTGGTACCTGTGGCTACCAGTGACTTGGAAGAATCCAAGTCCTTGGATGTAGTCAGGGCCTTGAAGATTTATGTAGCCAGGACGGCTAGAGTTAGGAAAACAGAGGCACTGTTTGTTCTGTATGCAGCCAACAAGGTTAGCACGCCTGCTTCTAAGCAAACTATTGCTCGCTGGATCTGTAACACGATTCAGCAGGCTCATTCTACGGCTGGCTTGCCGTTATCAAAATCGGTAAAGGCCCATTCCACTAGGAAGGTGGGCTCTTCTTGGGCGGCTGCCCGAGGCGTCTCGGCATTACAGCTTTGCCGAGCAGCTACTTGGTCGGGTTCAAACACTTTTGCAAAATTCTGCAAGTTTGATAACCTGGCTGATGAGGACCTCGCATTTGCTCAGTCGGTGCTGCAGAGTCATCCGCACTCTCCCACCCGATTGGGAGCTTTGGTATAAACCCCATGGTCCTTACGGAGTCCCCAGCATCCTCTAGGACGTAAGAGAAAATAAGATTTTAAACCTACCGGTAAATCTTTTTCTCCTAGTCCGTAGAGGATGCTGTGCGCCCATCCCAGTGCGGACATATTTCTGCAAGGCTTGTATATAGTTGTTGCTTACATAAGGGTTATGTTACAGTT
Organism: Pseudophryne corroboree; assembly: GCF_028390025.1. Classification (NCBI taxonomy): domain Eukaryota; kingdom Metazoa; phylum Chordata; class Amphibia; order Anura; family Myobatrachidae; genus Pseudophryne; species Pseudophryne corroboree. The sequence continues at coordinate 395,912,197 of NC_086450.1, read as the reverse complement.
AAGATCAGTCTTTGGCTGATACTGTTCTTTGTTCATACTGTTAACTGGTTACGTGTATTCCAGGTTATATGGTATGATTGGTGTGGGCTGGTATGAATCTTGCCCTTAAATTAACAAAATCCTTTCCTCATATTGTCCATCTCCTCTGGGCACAGTTCTCTAACTGAGGTCTGGAGGAGGGGCATAGAGGGAGGAGCCAGTGCACACCCATACTAAAAGTTCTTTATGGTTCCCATGTCTCCTGCAGAGCCCGTCTATACCCCATGGTCCTTACAGAGTCCCCAGCATCCTCTACGGACTAGGAGAAAAAGATTTACCGGTAGGTTTAAAATCTTATTTTATTGGTGGTGGCCCAAATAAACCAATCATTTCAGCCACAGTCGTGTGGCAGACCCTGTCGCTGAAATGATTGGTTTGTTAAAGTGTGCATGTCCTGTTTATAAAACATAAGGGTGGGTGGGTGGGAGAGCCCTAGGACAATTCTATATTGCACTTCTTTTCTTCATCATTCCAGGGGTCTTCCCTATCTGCAGGGTTGGACTGGCCCATAGGGGTACAGGGGAAACCACCGGTGGGTCCCACTGCCTGGGGGCCCTCCTCCTTCTCTAGCGATCAGGTTCCAGACTGTGCACATGAGTTATACATTATACATATGTTACCTTATACTACACAGGACTATGATGTATTCTCTACAGTGCTTTGTCAATATTTATCTGGTACATTATCATGCATGCACTAGAAGTATTTATATATTTGTCAAGGGGCCAAGCCCATGCACTCACTAATGGTTAGGCAATCCAATATAATGGCTGGCCACACCCCCTCTGGAGACTGACTACACCCCTAAACATGGGCCCCTACCAATGCATTCCCCGGTGGGCCCTTCATGCCCCAGTCCGACACTGCCTATATGGGGTGCTGCCCCTCTGCCCTATCAGTCCGTGGGTGTTGCCCCACTGCCGTTTAAGTCATGGGGTGCTTTTGCCTGTCTGCTGTGCTGTGTAATTCTCCAGGGGTGCTGCCTATGCTGTATAACTCCATGGGTGCTGCCGTGTAATTCCAGGTGTGCTGCTGTACTTGATCCTAGGTTTAAATGAAAGCCTAGAGCAGAATATGAAACAAGCTTCAACATCACAAACAGATTTGTGAATATGTAGCCGCAAAGGTAGAGATGGAAATTGCAATTTTGACAAAATGGTTTCCAATGAGACCACATTTGTGGCCAAAGTCAGTGTGACTCAGAAGAGACAGAATCATAATCCAGAGCAACTGCCGGAGAGGTAAAAGAGAGATTTTTTGCCGGAGCATTAGAGAGAGGTTCTTCTCAATTATTTCATGTTAGGGACCCACTCAAATTTATTTATTTAATAACAGTTTCTTATATAGAGCAGCAAATTACATTGCGTTTTACAATTTCACTCAAATGAATGGCTCCAATTAGTCAACCTTCATTTTGATTTATTATTAATGTTCCACATTTTGGGATTATTTATTTACAAGATGCGCTTTTGTGTACAGGGTTATTTTCCTAAGGGCTGCGTAGAGTTTCGGTGAACAGAGTTTCAGTGATCTTGCATTGCATCAGCTTTCCATTGCATTGCAGCGCTAGATGGGCCATGAGCTCCTATGAGGCACAAACAGTTACTGAATAAGGCCTAGTATGGAGTCTCATGGTGTCTTACAGCCAGGAAGATGTCTTGCTTGCCAGGCTGAGGCATGCTGTGGCATGCTGTAGAGGTTAGCATTGCTTCCTCCCACAATCCTACTTATAGTATGAAATTATTTTCGACTGTACAGTGGTAAGCTCCACTAGGACAGGGGTTCAATAACAAAAAATTCACTGCACAGTCCTGCTTAGTACTGTACCTAACAAAACTTGCCCCATCCGGGTCTGCTGTGGATGATCAGGAGGGGCTGCTAAAACATGTATGGGGCTGCTTTATTTAAAAATTAAATATGAATAAAATAAACAAGACACACAGGTATGCTCACATTCGTGTAACTGGGGGACACAGGTATGCACAAATGCGTGTAACTGGGAGCTGTGAAAAACAAAAATAAGGCATCTGCCACAAAATCTGTAAATAAAAATGGAATGGGCAAAAAAGAAACCCACAAGATTTTCACAAAATAAGTCTCCAGACTCCGTGGAGGGGAAAATATCCAATCTTGATCTTGTGGTATACACCAGTTTTTTTGCTTCCCAGCAAATACATTTTTAAATCCGAGATTATCTTAATCCCTGAAAATGTAGAAGGGGGTACAAATTCGGAGGCTTTGGCCCCTAGTTTTTCAGTTCGTCAAGTAATGTGGTAATTTATATATTTGCTTGGTTGATGATCTTTCCGTTCCACACCAATATAGGTGTGGAGGTGAAAGCCTTTTTTTTTCTTCCTGATTGCGTGTGCCTCTCTAATTTTCAGTCACCTTCTTGACACTGTTCTCTTCCTCTTGCCTCCTCTCATAATGTGAAAAGTCATCAAAGAAGGAGGTGATATGTTTGTAGCTAGCTATGATTCGGAGAACTTGGCGAGCTTTTTCCATGGGGGACCACCTATCGCTGAAATGATGGGTTTATTAAACTGTGCATGTTCCTGTTTAAACAACATAAGGGTGGGGGTGGGGTGCCCAAGACAATTCCATCTTGCATCTCTTTTTTTTTCTTCTTTGCATTATGTGCTCTTTGGGGCCTAGTTTTTAAAACTTCCATCCTGTCTGACACTTTAGTGCCACTCCTAGGTGGGCCAGGTGTTTGTGCCGCTCACTTGTGTCCCTTAGCTTAGTCATCCAGCAACCTCACTGCAACCCTTTGGCCTGAAAACAATATTGTCAGGTGTTCAGAATAGACTGGAAATGAGTGTAAATGAATGTAACTGAGGTTAATAAATACCGTAGGATCAAAATTACCCACAAATTCTATGATTTTAGCTGTTTTTATGTTTTTTTTCTAAAAAAACATCTAGATCCAAAACAAAAATCCGAAAGTGTGGTTTTAGCAAAACCAATCCAGATCCAAAACACGAATGGAGATCCAAAACCCGAAAAGTGTCCGCCACACATCTCTAGTATAAATATGCCTGCGTCCCCCAGATGTTGCCATTGCAATAGTGAATTATGAACATCCATACTTTACTACTCTCTAGGAACAGGCGGGAGTCTCCCAAGAATCAGGTGTCCCTCCTGGTACCCTGGAAGGGTAAGCAAGTCTCCTGAAGCCAGCCTCACCCCCCTGCAGTCTCCTGCACCCCCCCCCCCCCAGTTGTCCTTGAAAGTGGGCAGTCCAGGGAGGTTGATGATGCAATGTATGCTGAACTGCATCATCGTAGCCCCTCCTCTTGCTATACAATGGCAGTAATCTGGATATTAAATAGGGGGGGGGGGGGGTTGGGCCACAATGACAATTGCTTATCCACACCCCAAACCTCCCACCAAGGATGAGGCCATGCCCACTGTTGTACCGACCTGGTAACCCCCTCCTGCATGGGGCAGCCAGAAGTTTGGTAAGTATGGCATCACCTTCAATTGAACTGACCCCAAAAAGTCTATTTGGAAGCTGGACCGAAGGAGAGACTATACCACACACTCTTATCCCTTCCCCACCCCTCCCCAGTCCCCATGTATAATCATCTTCAAATATATGGAGGTTTATGTGGTAGGAATGTAATGTTGTAAAATCTGCATGTTGGCACCTAGTGCCTAATTCAGACCTGATCGTAGCAGCAAATTTGTTAGCAGATGGGCAAAACCATTTGCACTGCAGGTGTGGCAGATATAACATGTGCAGAGAGAGTTAGATTTGGGTGGGTTATATTGTTTCTGTGCAGGGTAAATACTGGCTGCATTATTTTGACACTGCAAGTTAGATTTCAGTTTGAATTAGTGATGTGCACCGGAAATTTTTCGGGTTTTGTGTTTTGGTTTTGTATTCGGTTCCGCGGCCGTGTTTTGGATTCCGACGCGTTTTGGCAAAACCTCGCTGAAATTTTTTTGTCTGATTCGGGTGTGTTTTGGATTCGGATGTTTTTTTACAAAAAACCCTAAAAAACAGCTGAAATCATAGAATTTGGGGGTCATTTTGATCCCATAGTATTATTAACCTCAATAACCATAATTTCCACTCATTTCCAGTCTATTCTGAACACCTCACAATATTATTTTTAGTCCTAAAATTTGCACCGAGGTCGCTGGATGACTAAGCTAAGCGACCCAAGTGGCCGACACAAACACCTGGCCCATCTAGGAGTGGCACTGCAGTGTCAGACAGGATGGCACTTCAAAAAAATAGTCCGCAAACAGCACATGATGCAAAGAAAAAAAGAGGCGCAATGAGGTAGCTGTGTGACTAAGCTAAGCGACCCAAGTGGCCGACACAAACACCTGGCCCATCTAGGAGTGGCACTGCAGTGTCAGACAGGATGGCAGATTTAAAAAATAGTCCCCAAACAGCGCACGATGCAAAGAAAAAAAGAGGTGCACCAAGGTCGCTGGATGGCTAAGCTAAGCGACCCAAGTGGCCAACACAAACACCTGGCCCATCTAGGAGTGGCACTGCAGTGTCAGACAGGATGGCAGATTTAAAAAATAGTCTCCAAACAGCACATGATGCAAAGAAAAAAAGAGGCGCAATGAGATAGCTGTGTGACTAAGCTAAGCGACCCAAGTGGCCGACACAAACACCTGGCCCATCTAGGAGTGGCACTGCAGTGTCAGACAGGATGGCACTTCAAAAAAATAGTCCCCAAACAGCACATGGTGCAAAGAAAAAAAGAGGCGCAATGAGGTAGCTGTGTGACTAAGCTAAGCGACCCAAGTGGCCGACACAAACACCTGGCCCATCTAGGAGTGGCACTGCAGTGTCAGACAGGATGGCACTTCCAAAAATAGTCCCCAAACAGCACATGATGCAAAGAAAAATGAAAGAAAAAAGAGGTGCAAGATGGAATTGTCCATGGACCCTCCCACCCACCCTTATGTTGTATAAACAGGACATGCACACTTTAACAAACCCATAATTTCAGCAACAGGGTCTGCCACACGACTGTGACTGAAATGACTGGTTGGTTTGGGCCCCCACCAAAAAAGAAGCAATCAATCTCTCCTTGCACAAACTGGCTCTACAGAGGCAAGATGTCCACCGCCTCCTCATCGTCCGATTCCTCACCCCTTTCACTGTGTACATCCCCCTCCTCACAGATTATTAATTTGTCCCCACTGGAATCCACCATCTCAGGTCCCTGTGTACTTTCTGGAGGCAATTGCTGGTGAATGTCTCCACGGAGGAATTGATTATAATTCATTTTGATGAACATCATCTTCTCCACATTTTCTGGAAGTAACCTCGTACGCCGATTGCTGACAAGGTGAGCGGCGGCACTAAACACTCTTTAGGAGTACACACTGGAGGGGAGGCAACTTAGGTAAAATACAGCCAGTTTGTGCAAGGGCCTCCAAATTGCCTCTTTTTCCTTCCAGTATACGTACGGACTGTCTGACGTGCCTACTTGGATGCGGTCACTCATATAATCCTCCACCATTCTTTCAATGGTGACAGAATCATATGCAGTGACAGTAGACGACATGTTAGTAATCGTTGGCAGGTCCTTCAGTCCGGACCAGATGTCAGCACTCGCTCCAGACTGCCCTGCATCACCGTCAGCGGGTGGGCTCAGAATTCTTAGCCTTTTCCTTGCAGCCCCAGTTGCGGGAGAATGTGAAGGAGGAGCTGTTGACGGGTCACGTTCCGCTTGACTTGACAATTTTCTCACCAGCAGGTCTTTGAACCTCTGCAGACTTGTGTCTGCCGAAAAGAGAGATACTACGTAGGTTTTAAATCTAGGATCGAGCACGGTGGCCAAAATGTAGTGCTCTGATTTCAACAGATTGACCACCTGTGAATCCTGGTTAAGCGAATTAAGGGCTCCATCCACAAGTCCCACATGCCTAGCGGAATCGCTCTCTTTTAGCTCCTCCTTCAATGTCTCCAGCTTCTTCTGCAAAAGCCTGATGAGGGGAATGACCTGACTCAGGCTGGCAGTGTCTGAACTGACTTCACGTGTGGCAAGTTCAAAGGGTTGCAGAACCTTGCACAACGTTCAAATCATTCTCCACTGCGCTTGAGTCAGGTGCATTCCCCCTCCTTTGCCTATATCGTAGGTAGCTGTATAGGCTTGAATGGCCTTTTGCTGCTGCTCCATCCTCTGAAGCATATAGAGGGTTGAATTCCACCTCGTTACCACCTCTTGCTTCAGATGATGGCAGGGCAGGTTCAGGAGTATTTGCTGGTGCTCCAGTCTTCGGCACGCGTTGGCTGAATGCCGAAAGTGGCCCGCAATTCTTCGGGCCACCGACAGCATCTCTTGCACGCCCCTGTCGTTTTTTAAATAATTCTGCACCACCAAATTCAATGTATGTGCAAAACATGGGACGTGCTGGAATTTGCCCACATGTAATGCACGCACAATATTGGTGGCGTTGTCCGATGTCACAAATCCCCAGGAGAGTCCAATTGGGGTAAGCCATTCTGTGATGATGTTCCTCAGTTTCCGTAAGAGGTTGTCAGCTGTGTGCCTCTTATGGAAAGCGGTAATACAAAGCGTAGCCTGCCTAGGAACGAGTTGGCGTTTGCGAGATGCTGCTACTGGTGCCGCCGCTGCTGTTCTTGCTGCGGGAGGCAAAACATCTACTCAGTGGGCTGTCACTGTCATATAGTCCTGAGTCTGCCCTGGTCTACTTGTCCAAATGTCCGTGGTTAAGTGGACATTGGGTACAACTGCATTTTTTAGGACACTGGTGACTCTTTTTCTGACGTCTGTGTACATTTTCGGTGTCGCCTGCCTAGAGAAATGGAACCTAGATGGTATTTGGTATCGGGGACACAGTACCTCAATCAATTCTCTAGTTCCCTGTGAATTAACGGTGGATACCGGAAACACGTTTCTCACCACCCAGGCTGCCAAGGCCTGAGTTATCTGCTTTGCAGCAGGATGACTGCTGTGATATTTCATCTTCCTCGCAAAGGACTGTTGGACAGTCAAGTGCTTACTGGAAGTAGTACAAGTCGTCTTCCGACTTCCCCTCTGGGATGACGATCGACTCCCAGCAGCAACAACAGAAGCGCCAGCAGCAGTAGGCGTTACACTCAAGGATGCATCGGAGGAATCCCAGGAAGGAGAGGACTCGTCAGACTTGACAGTGACATGGCCTGCAGGACTATTGGCTTTCCTGTCTAAGGAGGAAATTGACACTGAGGAAGTTGGTGGTGTGGTTTGCAGGAGCTTGGAAACAAGAGGAAGGGATTTAGTGGTCAGTGGACTGCTTCCGCTGTCACACAAAGTTTTTGAACTTGTCACTGACTTCTGATGAATGCGCTCCAGGTGACGTATAAGGGAGGATGTTCCTAGGTGGTTAACGTCCTTACCCCTACTTATTACAGCTTGACAAAGGCAACACATGGCTTGACACCAGTTGTCCGCATTTCTGTTGAAATAATTCCACACCGAAGAGGTGATTTTTTTTGTATTTTGACCAGGCATGTCAATGGCCATATTCGTCCCACGGACAACAGGTGTCTCCCCGGGTGCCTGACTTAAACAAACCACCTCACCATCAGAATCCTCCTTGTCAATTTCCTCCTCAGCGCCAGCAACACCCATATCCTCATCCTGGTGTACTTCAACAGAGACATCTTCAATTTGACTATCAGGAACTGGACTGCGGGTGCTCCTTCCAGCACTTGCAGGGGGCGTGCAAATGGTGGAAGGCGCAAGCTCTTCCCGTCCAGTGTTGGGAAGGTCAGGCATCGCAACCGACACAATTGGACTCTCCTTGGGGATTTGTGATTTAGAAGAACGCACAGTTCTTTGCTGTGCTTTTGCCAGCTTAAGTCTTTTCATTTTTCTAGCGAGAGGATGAGTGCTTCCATCCTCATGTGAAGCTACCCACTAGTCATGAGGAACATAGGAGAGGGCCTCAGACGTTCCTTGCCACTCCGTGTCTTAAATGGCATATTGGCAAGTTTACGCTTCTCCTCAGACGATTTTAATTTAGATTTTTGGGTCATTTTACTGAACTTTTGTTTTTTGGATTTTACATGCTCTCTACTATGACATTGGGCATCGGCCTTGGCAGACGACGTTGATGGCATTTCATCGTCTCGGCCATGACCAGTGGCAGCAGCTTCAGCATGAGGTGGAAGTGGATCTTGATCTTTCCCTATTTTACCCTCCACATTTTTGTTCTCCATTTTTTAATGTGTGGAATTATATGCCAGTAATATATTTATCAATTGCAATGGCCTACTACTATATATACTGCGCACAAAAACTTAAATGCACCACAGGTATGGATGGATAGTATACTTGACGACACAGAGGTAGGTAGAGCAGTGGACTACTGTACCGTACTGCTATATATTATATACTGGTGGTCAACAAACTGTGCAAAACTTAAATGCACCACAGGTATGGATGGATAGTATACTTGACGACACAGAGGTAGGTAGAGCAGTGGCTTACTGTACCGTACTGCTATATATTATATATACTGGTGGTCAGCAAACTGTGCAAAACTGAAATGCACCACAGGTATGGATGGATAGTATACTTGACAACACAGAGGTAGGTAGAGCAGTGGTCTACTGTACCGTACTGCTATATATTATATACTGGTGGTCAGCAAACTGTGCAAAACTGAAATGTACCACAGGTATGTTTGGATAGTATACTTGACAACACAGAGGTAGGTAGAGCAGTGGCCTACTGTACTGTACTGCTATATATTATATACTGGTGGTCAGCAAACTGTGCAAAACTGAAATGCACCACAGGTATGGATGGATAGTATACTTGACGACACAGAGGTAGGTAGAGCAGTGGCCTACTGTACCGTACTGTTAAATATTATATACTGGTGGTCAGCAAACTGTGCAAAACTGAAATGCACCACAGGTATGGATGGATAGTATACTTGACGACACAGAGGTAGGTAGAGCAGTGGTCTACTGTACCGTACTGCTATATATTATATACTGGTGGTCAGCAAACTGTGCAAAACTGAAATGCACCACAGGTATGGATGGATAGTATACTTGACGACACAGAGGTAGGTAGAGCAGTGGCCTACTGTACCGTACTGCTATATATTATATACTGGTGGTCAGCAAACTGTGCAAAACTGAAATGCACCACAGGTATGGATGGATAGTATACTTGACGACACAGAGGTAGGTAGAGCTGTGGCCTACTGTACCGTACTGCTATATATTATATACTGGTGGTCAGCAAACTGTGCAAAACTGAAATGCACCACAGGTATGGATGGATAGTTTACTTGACGACACAGAGGTAGGTAGAGCAGTGGCCTACTGTACTGCTATATATTATATACTGGTGGTCAGCAAACTATGTAAACTGAAATGCAGCACAGGTATGGATGGATAGTATACTTGACGACACAGAAGTAGGTAGAGCAGTGGCTTACTGTACCGTACTGCTATATATTATATATACTGGTGGTCAGCAAACTGTGCAAAACTGAAATGCACCACAGGTATGGATGGATAGTATACTTGACAACACAGAGGTAGGTAGAGCAGTGGTCTACTGTACCGTACTGCTATATATTATATACTGGTGGTCAGCAAACTGTGCAAAACTGAAATGTACCACAGGTATGTTTGGATAGTATACTTGACGACACAGAGGTAGGTAGAGCAGTGGCCTACTGTACCGTACTGCTATATATTATATACTGGTGGTCAGCAAACTGTGCAAAACTGAAATGCACCACAGGTATGGATGGATAGTATACTTGACGACACAGAGGTAGGTAGAGCTGTGGCCTACTGTACCGTACTGCTATATATTATATACTGGTGGTCAGCAAACTGTGCAAAACTGAAATGCACCACAGGTATGGATGGGGTAGTATACTTGACGACACAGGGGTAGAGCAGTGGACTACTGTACCGTACTGCTATATATATAGTTATACTGGTGGTCAGCAAAATTCTGCACTGTCCTCCTACTATATACTACAATGCAGCACAGATATGGAGCGTTTTTCAGGCAGAGAACGTATAATACTGGAGGTCACTGGTCAGCAAAACTCTGCACTGTCCTCCTACTATATAATACTGCTGGTCCCCAGTCCCCACAATAAAGCAATTAGCACACTGAGCACAGATATTTGCAGCACACTGAGCACAGATATTTGTAGCACACTGAACATAGAAACTGAGAGGACGCCAGCCACGTCATCTCACGATCAACTCCAATGCACGAGTGAAAAATGGCGGCGACGCGCGGCTCCTTATATAGAATACGAATCTCGCGAGAATCCGACCGCGGGATGATGACGTTCGGGCGCGCTCGGGTTAACCGAGCAAGGCGGGAGGATCCGAGTCTGCTCGGACCCGTGTAAAAAAAGGTGAAGTTCGTGGGGGTTCGGATTCCGACGAACTGAACCCGCTCATCACTAAGTTTGAACACACCCCAATCACAGGTACATGCATATTTCAACAATATGATAATATTGGGGGTGATGAAAGGAGTGATGAAAATTACTATCTCAGCAGCGTTCCATGCTGAATTAGGTCCACAGCTCATCTAAGAACCGCAGCAGTTCTCCCTAGCCAGCTTCCTGCATCTGCCGCTGCATCTCCTCCTCGGACTCCATCATGAGCAGTGTACTACAATACTGCTGGGTGCACACCATGTGTTCACTACGGCTGGTCGCCGGGAGCCCGACCGCCGGCTTACCGACAGTGTGCCGAGGGCAAATGAGCCCCTTGCGGGCTCGCTGCGCTCGCCACGCTACGGGCACGGTGGCGCGCTACGCGCACCACACTATTTTATTCTCCCTCTATGGGAGTCGTGGACCCCCACGAGGGAAAATAAGTGTCGGTATGCCGGCTGTCGGGCTCCCGGCGCCGGTATAGTGAGCGCCGGGAGCCCGACCGCCGGTATACAGAAGACCACCCCACACCAGCTAGCAGGAAGAGAATGGCAGATGTGTTCCAGCGGGAAGATGGAGGCAGAGCAGCGTGGACACCACCCATATGGGATTCAGAAGTCTCTGGACTCCAGACACATCTTGCCTTTTCTGGACTGTCCTGGGGAATCCCAGACAGACTATAACCATATAAGGAAAGGACTTGGACAAGATTACTTGATTCTTTGAGAATGGCATTATCACACCTCTGTTCCATTCATTTCACTAGGAAGGAGACAGGGTGCAGGAGGGTGGCCTATGCTTTAGAATTATTATTATTATTATTATTATCCTTTATTTATAAGGCGCCACATGGGTTCCGCAGCGCCCAATTACAGAGTACATATGCACATAATCAAAACAGGAAAACAGCAACTTACAGTTGACGACAATATAGGACAAGTAATTACATGTGGACTCTCCGGGAAATCCAGGAGTACCCCAAATGTTCCAGGAGAGTAGGTAATTATGGATTTCTGGGATACACATATAGGATTGTGTGATACATGGTGTTCTTATTTATGCATGGGATCCGTAGACTTTGTGTTACAGTATTGTGCATAATAGTTTGTAATGATGTTTTGGCCATGGAAATTGTGAACTTACCTGTTTCCATCCTAAGGACATTATTAACCCTACTCATTACAGGGTGAGGAGGATTTGGTTTGTCCGTGGGTCCATATTGGTACGGAGGTTCCAGTTTAGGGACTATTTTATTTTGTTTTATCCTTAGCTTGGTGTAAATATTTGGAGGAAAATCCAACCTGTTGATGTCATCTGTGTTCACTAACCTGAGTGAGAACATATCGGGTGTAGTTTTGTTACCTGGTCTAAAAGAAACCTTTTGAGAAACGACTATACCTGTACCCTGGTGGGTTCACACTCAAAGGGGATCTATACACAACAAGTCTGGCTTGGGAACTAGATAATGATGGTTTGATGCATGAAATATACAGTTATGTGAATGTATCTCACCTTGTTTAGGTGAGTTTGGAAAGGTATATTACCATACTGCAGTGTCATTGTAGAATTACCATAATGCCATGTCTTTCTTGTTTTCAGAGAGGAACGTATCTCATGCAATAGGGACATCAGAACTAAAGCTGTGTACACACCGTGAGATCCTTGCTATGGCCGATTTTGACTATGCCATTTTCCATGAACTCCCCGGAGCCCAGATAGTACAGATTTTGACTAACTTTTCTTGAGATATGGATTATGTGTGCTTACGATTTAGGCTTATGTGAGATGTCATTGACATGTGAGATGAACTAGATAGTACACCGATCTAGCAAGGATTGACTTGCCTGCACAGTTTAACTTTTCTTGAGATTTTGACTATATAGTCAAAAATCGAAAGAAAATATCTCACCGTGTGTACACACCTTTAGAGAAGATTTATACATTCCATCCAGGGGACTGTGCTTATTATTGGACAACTCTTTTTTTCTGTTTGTGTATTTGGAGGGGTGGTGCATCTGAGTGTGGACCAAGAAGCAGTCCTAAGGCACAGGTTGCTTAGACATATTTTTGTATCTGTTTTATATCTCACCATGCAACATGGAGATTTCCGACGTGGCAAGGATAATCCAGTGAAATGGCTCACTGCTGCCCTCCTCATGCTGCCTCTGTTCCAGCCTTTGTTTTAAGGGACCCAGCCACTTGGCTAAGCTCTCCACCAGAGCGGTGCGGCTCTGGGTCTCAGTCACCCTGCCCCAGCAGGCAAATACCGCAGATCCATGGTAACCAATCAGCAGTGAAGTAACATTTATAATTTCCATACTATAAAATTAGACAGAGCAGTTCCACTGGCTCACTTCTCCACTCTTTTCACTGCTTAGTACATCTCCCTCTTAACCCTTGACATGCCTTTGTGACAAGCAATGGATTTCAGCTGCTGTTTGTGAAATCCTCTGGCATAGAATTATTCCTATTAATAATAACACACACTGAACACAATATAACAAAACAACTACATATTTCAAATATAACATATACAATTTAATAGTATGTTAGTTATACATACATTATACAATACTGAAGTATGTTATTGGGACCAGGGATTAAAAAAAAGTAGTCACTCATCCTTGTGCAAAATGAGGTACAGCTTGTGCAGTGAGGTACCTCTCATTTTGTTATATCCCCAAGCTTTCACACGAGACAGGTAGGCCCATTTAATACTGTCTACTGTAACTCTAAGGTGGGAATCTATCATGCAAAGGGGTTGATTCATGTATCTCTGTTGTTATATATCACTATATATCCCATCATTTCGAAACAATATACTGTACAGTGGTGTTAATTAGAAATTCAGGTACACTTACCTTTCTGGTTATGTAGTGCGAAAAATGGAGGCCCTCTGCAATCCTGGGTTCAGCTGCGGGCCTTGGAGATACCGCGGTGTGAGGCTGTATGGGTGCATGCGCTAGCTGGGGGCAACGGGTGGCAGTACAGTAGTACAGTACAGTCAGTCTACTGGTGCGGAAAGGGGGAGGGGGTGGCAAGAGCCATGGGCAATAACCAGTCTAAAGTGACCCAGCATATGCTGATATCACTTCATTAATATACAGTAACTACAATATAGAGCATCTGTGGGGGGAGAAGAGCAGCAGGGAGGGATTGGGATAGAGCGGCAGTGGGGACATGCTTCTATGAATTGCTCTTTTGGAAACTATCCTGACACAGATCTAGCCCTGAGAGAGAAATCATGGTTTATCCACAGTAACCCCTCGTGTGAATGGGACGAAGCAGTGAAAAGCCCTGTTATCACTGGTAAAGTACTTTTCACTGCTACATGAATAGACCCCAAAATGACTATTAATAAAGCTCTAGGCACTAGCTAGGAAATAAGCTTATGGCTGTGTGGTAAATTCTCCTAAAGAGGCATAACCTACAAATGACGACGTGTCATGTTGGCCGCTGTATGCTCAGTCTTCTCATGTGGTGCGTAGAAGTGTTGTATTATGTGGATGGATTGGAATCCTGTCTTTTCTTCTCTTCGCAATATGTAATTCATCCAAAACATGTGTTCCAGCTCTGTGCCAGAGACAACAATGGACTGTAGCACGTTTCTCCTGCATTTTTGCTATTTTAAACAAACTCCCTCTGTGCTATGTTCACTGACTTTTCTGCCTTTATTTTCTCTCAGCGTTTGGATTTGTTATGCAGTGTATTATTCATTAGCTATAGAATGCTTATATGTGCCATCGATCTTCAATTATTTTTATTGTGACATACAAAGGTAATCCACTTAGGTTATGATGGGCTGCAATACAACAGACAAGTTGGTCACATGGTCCATAGTAACTCAATGACCAGCATTATCCACTAGAACCAAAGAATGAAGAGATTTTATCTTAAAAAGTGAAGGTGTAGACAGGGCCATCATAACAGCATTGTAGGCTCAGGGCCAACAATGCACTGAGGGCCCTTACCCACCCATTCACGGGAATAAATGTAAAAAATAATCACATAGACTTGGAAACCACAGGGCATTTCAGTTGCCATCAAGAATGATTTACATTGTTAAGCAAGAACGACCGTATAATAGAGGGATTGGAGACAAGGGGCCCAATTCAGACCTGATCGCTCCTCTGCGAATTTGCAGAGGTTTGCGATCACATAGTCGCCGCCCAAACAGAGTGAATACCTGCCCCGTGCAAGTCTGCGTACACCTTGCGAAAATCTTTGCATACGCTGGTCAGCTACAAATCCATTCGCAACTCGCTTACGATCTAATGTGTTTTTCCGGTCTGTGTAGTCTCTGCGTAGCCCAGGACCTACTCCTACAGTGCGATAGAAACGGGGTGATCGGGGCCGGAGCAAACGTCACAAACCCTCCCTGAAAACGCTTTAGTTCTCTAAAAATCAAAAGTAGTGTTGTTTCCCATAGCAACCAAACAGATTTAATATATCTTTTTTCTTTTGTGCATTCTAGAAATGATAGAATCTGATTGGTTGCTTTGAGCAACACCACCACTTGTCTGTTTTAGATGGTTTAGTAATTACCCCTTTGTGTGTCATCGTTATTCTTGGCACTATGCTACCCATGTGCTACCTGTTTCTGCCTGTATCATCAATTCCATATTTCGGACATACTGTACAGTCCATTTGCAAGTTCCTGTCTTCATCCTTGATTATCAAATTGTTATTGACATTTAAACAACCATCATTACCCGTTCTCGTGGAACAAAGCATTGACCGCCTCCTTTAATTCACTGTATCTTAGTTTTCTATAAATTAGATTTGTTACCTTAAAACACTCCTTGTGTCACAGGTGCTATCATTAATTTAATTAGCGCAGCAAGGGATGGATTGATTAAATCACTGGGATTAGTCTCAGGTGGCTTTATAAGGCTGTCTGCAGCTAGTGATCATGTCTGGCTTGTACTGTGGAATTCTACTCATTGCTGACCCCGCTTGTTTGATTATTCCGTCTTGACCTCTGCTAGATTATGCATATTGTCATCTGCCACCTACTTTGAATTTTACCCATTGCTAGTGTTGATATTTTATCTTTATTACTATTCCGTTAGCCACCTGCTCATGACCTCTGCTTTGCAATATGACTATTCTATTAGACTCCCTCCCTGAGCTCGAGCCTCTACCTCTCCATTCCCTATTGTGTTGTAAAACTATTAGGCCTGTTGTGTTTGCCATTATTTATATATTTTAGGTTCTGTGTCCAACATATGTTGTTTGCAAAAGCTTCACGTAACTTATACAAGTGTCATTAGGACCTGGGAGCAACTGAGAACAGTGAGCCTGCTCCACTCTATGGTAAAGGGGGCTGCAATAGGTGAAGACCAAATGTGAGTTTTAATGATTTAACAGAGTTTGATGGCTTGGGGGTACTGTATATATAATGGTTTGATGGTTTGGGAGCATATATAAATTACACCTGCCTTGCCCGTGGCCTCTAAGATGCTTGCTTTGCCCTTGGTCTCCAAGGCACCTGCTTTGAACCTAGTTTCAAAGATGCTGTACATGTTTTGCCTTGATCATTGAGATGGCTTCCTTGCCTGTGATCTCTGAGACCCTTTCCCAAACCCAATAACTAACCTGAGGGCAGATTCACAGTACTGGCCTCTTGGCCTGAAGGTAAATCTGTTGCTAAGTCCCATTTGTTTTTCATTCATATCTGGGTCCCAAGTATTATGAATGGTGATGCTTAAAAAAGCAGGGGAATACAGTCAGAGGTTAGACTCCTGGGGGTTTATTTACTAAAGTGAGAGGTTTTTTGTTTTTTTTTAGAACTGGAGATGATGCCCATAGCAACCAATCATATTCTAGTTTTTTATTTAGCACCTTCTGGAAGATAATCCCTCTGTGGACTTTGTAAGTGCAGTACCATACTCCCGCCAGAGGTGTTGCTGTGTGTTGTGCTCTTGTCATACAAGCTGTGGAAGAGTTAAACTCGATAACAGTAATGAACTGCACCTGTGCTTGACATTTCAAACTCTGTGGGGTATACTGTATTTACTAAAGTGCGGGTTTATAGAAGTGGAGATGGTGCCCATAGCAACCAATCAGATTCTTCTTATCATTTATCTAGTGCCTTCTGGAAGATAATAGCTGGAATCTCCATTTCCATAAACTCGCACTTTAGTAAATATACCCCCTGTGTCTCAGCAGTCTGGGCAATATTTTTCAGTTAGTCTAAACTACTATGCTGTCATACTGCTACAGTTCCATAGGGAATGGGTATGTTTAGTCAGTAATCACTCTGTCAGTATGGCAAATACTTAAAGTATTTTTACCATGCAGGTCTTATAACTGTAAACATGCTGGTAAAACACGCACGGTTAAAATGCTTTAGTCACATATAGATGGAGGTGCTATCGCTGCTGCTTTCTTGGAAGCAGCAGCAATGCACTAGTATTTTAATGCAACAGTAATTCACCTCCTGATTGCATTAGTGATGAGTGATGCATCCTAGGATGCAGCATCGAATCACATGCATTACCATCAGCCAGCTGAGTGATCCATGCGGTCATGCAAACCGGCCCTGGTTGCTCCAACCAAGAGGCCTGGAAATCTCAGTCTTCCGACGGAGATCCTGGCCCTGGCACTCCCCCAAAACTGTGGTGACATGCCTCCATTTTGAGAAGCGGAGACCATTGCCGCCACAAATGGCTGCAGACTTTCAATCTATTGATGTCTGCTGCTATTCTGCACCCAACGACGCAGGACAGGTCCTGCACATGCGCTATGTACTGACCAGCGGTACTTTGTACGTGTGCCTCAGATCTGAATGAGGCCCAAAGTGACTATCAACAGGATGACCACGTACCTTCTATAGTCCTTAACTGTTATTATTATTGTTACTCTATGGGTGTTATACACGGTCGAGTCACCTTATTATGACCACCAGCTAATAGCCAGTGTAACCGGTGTGTGCAGCACGGCAGCAGCTAGATGGGCTGAACTGTCGTTTTAGACACACCTCTGGTAGCTCCCAGGTTCATTGTGATGGTGAGCTGCTCCACAGTACCGTGTCAATCGTCTGTCATGCACCTACATAGCCGATGTTCACCTCTCACATGAATGTCACGTGGTGCTCTGCAATTTCCACATCGGTTATTCGCAATGGTACAATTTGTCCAGTCACGATACACCTTCACCACAGCAGCACACGAACAGTTTACAAACTGCGCTGCATCAGTAATACTGCCACCCTTGGCTCGAAACACGATAATTATCCCTTTTTGCAATTCGGACAAATCGCCCCTTTTACCCATGACAGCAACAAATGATATGTGTGCAGACGGCCTATCACACACCTTATATACCCACCAAGCCACCGCACGACACGTGACGTACTTCATGAGCTACGTGCTACCAACATCAAATGTAGGAGGTGGTCATAATAATGTGACTGGACCGTGTAAATTATTCTTATAAAAGAGAAGTTTTTGCAATCACAGCATTTTTTTTAATTTTTTTTTACATTGTGACATGTTCATTGAATTTGGCTAAACGATGGGAATTGTAGAGCACTAATATATGTGCAGGCTGCACCATGTATGGAGAACTTAGATGCATCCACTCAGCAGCAACGTGTCACTGGAAATTATTTACTAATGTTGGCAACTGCAGACCCACGACAGCCTCAACCACAGACAAACAGTAAATGCCAGAAGCACAATGTATGTAAATCATTAACTATTGATGGACGAATCCATATTATAGTCTGGCTCAGACATTTCCTGTCATTGAACTGGCTTGAACTAGACAGAATAAAGCTGCATTGCTGATTTGTAACTGCTTCAGTGCTAAAAAGACTTTGTAAATGCTCGACGCTGACAAATTCCTGTATCACTGTGGTGCTGACTCAGATGCTATCCTAGTGATATCTACATTGTCCCAGATCTAGGTGGAAGCCTCACACTGTATCTCCCAATGGTCTGGCGGTGCTGACTACAGAAGTGCCAGAGTCTTGGGAAAGTGGATGGTGCTTCCCAAAAAAGATACAGGTGTAACTCAGATTGGGGGTAGAAGTTGGAAGATATGGGAATAATTAGTACTAATTTGGTTAATTTGGAAACCATGGGGAAAAAGTTAGTCCTGATTAGCAAGAGATCCTCACAAGTTTGATGGCTGTAGGTAGTCTTTGACTGGCCAAGGTGAAGTTTCCTGTACTGGTCCTTGTTGGATTGGCGCAGTTATAGGAGGTCCAAGTGTTACTGTTGTTGATAGTAGCTGCTCAGGACTGGACTGTATAGACTCTATTTCTATGGACTGGTAATGTGATCTTCCTTCTAACTGGTGAACTCGGATTGAATATACTGTACATCTATATATATCTGTGAAGGGGTTGATTAAGAGAAGAGAGGGCCTGTGTGCGGACTACATGTGGGCCTACTCCTCTCTGGCAGTGGCAGCAGCACTACAGGCTTTATGCCAGAGTCTAATGCGCATGTGCAGGTCACCAGGAACATGGGGCCTTAATCCCAGGGACATATGTACTGCGTATGTGCAAACCACCAGAAAAATGGCCACCCACCATTTTCCCAGTGATTTCTGCCTACAGCGCTGGCCGCCATGGGACTCCAGAGGGGTAAGTATAATTATAATGAGGCTACAGCTGCTTATAGTAAAGGCATCAGTATTTAGCAGTTATCCTATTTTGAGGTTTTAAACGTCCATTTTTATAGCTGTTGTCCTATTTATATGTGATCCTGAATGATATTCACTTTTTAAACTGATGCAGTACTGTATATGCTCATACGTCTGTATTCTATATATTTTTATATTTGATTAAAATTAAAAAAAATATATATTTTTTTTTAAATCAAAGTTTTTATCTATAGCACTGATATACTTTGGGGCCCATTTATCGGCGAGTGATAAAACTTGTTGTGAATAATAAAAGTTATTGCGTATGATTAATGGGGCTCCAGACAATCAGCTCCCAACTGTCATTTTTATAAAACACATGACAGATAAGAGCTGAACACATAACTGTTACGAGCTGATTGGCTGCAGCACCTTTTATTATACGCAATTAGTTTTATCACTTGTTGATAAATGAGCCCCTATATTTCTTAATTTGGCTGATTTGTAGCTTTAAGTAAATTAAGTTTAAGATAACTATAAATGAAGAAATGGGGGGAAGTGGCACCCCTATTATCAGCAGTGAAACGCTGGCAAACAGCCTCATCTCATCTATACTGGCGGATTTTCATATGCAGCCCTATGCAGCTAAATTTAATTGACCCCCTTAGAGCAGTGGTTCCCAAACTTTCTTGAATCATGGCACCCTAGGGTATCAGCATTTTTTCATGGCACCCCTAGAATAAAAGTTTATTATTGAAATATTTGGGGAAAAAAATATAAAATTGAGTACATTGTCCGTACCTGTCACCCTTAGGGTCAGGTATGTGGTGGTGTACAGTTGTGCTTCTGATTGTCCACATGTGTTATGATTGGCAGCCACTAGCACTGGTTATTCCTATCACTTTCACCATAAATAATCTTATTTGGCTCCCTGATTGGCTGAAGGGACCCTCTGTGACAGGAGTCACGGGGGGACCTGGCATTCGGGGAAAGGGGTCCCCCTTTCAGTGCGTGGTCCGGGTAAATGCGGTTTGTTTTTTTGCCAAGTACGTGGATTACAAAACAGAAGAGGACAGATCTACACTGGATTTTGGTGAGTATAATTTTATTTTCAGGTACACCGTGGATTCTACTTGGAGAAGTGGACCGAACCTCGTGTCAACATAGGTAAGTATGTGTGTGTCGGCATGTATGTAATAAAGTTTTACTTTCACGGTGTGCGTGTACTGTTTTTATTTGGGTATTTTTTTTGTAGTAAAACTACAGGTACCAGCGGGCCCGTTTCCCCCCCGCATGCTGGTACTTGTGGTTCTCCAAGTACCAGCTTGCGGTGGAGGCTTGCTGGGACTTGTAGTTCTGCTACAAAAAACAATACTCTTTATTTTGTCACTTGGCTATCAGCCCCCCATCCGCAGCCCTTGGATGGGGGGGACAGCCTCGGGCTTCACCCCTGGCCCTTGGGTGGCTGGAGGGGGGGACCCCTTGATTTAAGGGGTCCCCACTCCTCCAGGGTACCCCGGCCAGGGGTGACTAGTTAGTGATTTAATGCCACGGCCGCAGGGACCGATATAAAAGTGTCCCCCGGCTGTGGCATTATCTCTCTGACTAGTGGAGCCCGGTGCTGGTGTTAAAAATACGGGGGACCCCTACGCTTTTTGTCCCCCGTATTTTTTGCACCAGGACCGGACGCAGAGCCCAGTGCTGGTTGTGAAAATACGGGGGATCCCCTGTCAATTTTCCCCCCGTATTTTTACAACCAGGACCGGCTCAAAGAGACCGAGGCTGGTTATGCTTAGGAGGGGGGACCCCACGCAATTTTTTTCTGGTTTTTTTAAACATTTTTGTGCCGTCCAAAAAGTCGAATCCAGGATGCACATATCCGTCAATTGGTCTGTTTTTCGACAGCGGGACTGTCGAATCCGTTTTTATTGAATATGTCGAATTCGGGTCCCGGTGGGAGGGTATGTGACTGTCGAATTGTGTCGAATTTAAAAACGGTCGAATTCCAGCCGGAATTCGACCGCAATTGCATATACCCCTATATTTGTGTACTGAGTTCCTGCAGTTCATAAATAGGCCACAGGGTGGACGTCTGAGAAGTTGAGAGTGAGACAGATTAGACGTCTGAGAGATGCCTCTGACTGGAATAGAAAATATTACACGGCTGAGTGGTCTTACTCTTTGATATTCAGTATGTGTCACTAATGGAAGTTGCAGCACTAAATAACTTAACAATGAGCGATTAGAAAGTTAACTTGTCTAGGCAAGGAATTGAAATACATCTACAGTGTGCCTGCATTTACCTACAGCCATTCAGAAACCACAAGTGACAAGCTGAAATAACACAGACTTAGAATTCACAATTAGGTGATCACTTACTAATGTGTTTTATAGCTCTCTAAATACGGTTTGTGCTAAAGCATCTTGGAGCCTAGCTCTGCATCGCCATTAACATAAATTGTCTGTTTAAGTTTAAAATATATTGCTGTGCAGAAGTAGCATAAAGAATTTCTGCAAGAGCACAAATTAGCGCGTTTGCTGGCCCACTCTTGTGGATTTCTGTAGCTGTGGAAGAAACAGGTTTGTCAGTTATGCCAAGGAAGATTTACTTCTAAAAGCTTGTTTAATAAGCACTACGCCGGAGTGGCCAGCACATGGTTCATGGGATTTAATAGCACTTTCGTCATTTTAATAAAAACCGCTCACAATGTAAAATTACACTCTTTCTCATAAATGAATTAGGCCAGGGGCATAGCCAAAACTTTGTGGGCCTCATAGCAACATTTTGAAGGGGCCCCTGTCCCAATGCTTCTAGAGAGACACTTCTCCACAGCAGGTGTTAATTTAATGCCCCATAGTAATGCCCTACTTCATATTTCGAACCATAGTAGTGCCTTAGTTAATGTTATGCCCCATAGTAGTGCCCTAGTTTATTTTATGAGCCATAGTAGTGCCCTAATTCACATTATGTCACATTGTAGTGCTGCCAGTACACATTATGCCACACAGTATCCCCAGTTCATATTATGCCACATTACAGTGCCCAGTTTATATTATGCAACATTACAGTGCCCTCCAGTTTATTTTAAACCACATTACAAAGAGAAGGTCCAGGGGCCAAAAGTAGATATTTGTAGGCCTGAAGGCACACATTTGTAAGTGCCACTATGTACCTCCAATGGTGGAAAATGTATAGGTCACATGTAACTTTGACAGGGAAGGTGGGCCTCTCTCAGCTCTGGGCCCCATAGCAGCTGCACTGCCCACACCTATGGTAGCTACGCCCTTGATTTAGGCATAATCAGGGCCACCGAGAGTGGCCACGGAACTAGGTACTGGGGCTATTGGGTGGAATATAACCCTGTGGCGACCGAAGCTTGGTGAGCGCAGCGAGCCAGCGAAGGACACGCTGCGCTCGCCGACGATATTCCAGCTGTTGGGATCCCGTCGTCGGTCTCCTGACCGCCGGGATCTTGACAGCCGGGATGTCATACTGAATCCCTTAAAACATTAGTCCCCCATGGTTTAAATGGTAAATTTGAAATGACATTTTTCTTTAATGTTCTTTTATTTATACTATGTTTTTTTATAGACTAATACCGGTTTTATTTATTTTTTATTGATATGTAGCATATGGAAGTCCCCACTCCTTCATTCATGGATGCTGAAGCACCTATTTTACAAACTTATTACATGAAGCCGGTGTTTCCAACATAGAAAATGTGTGGAAGGCATTATCTAAGAACTTTGGCTTAACTGAAAGCAATAAAATTCCGTTCCCGGCATTTTGGAACACGGTGGAACACATCGCAATCAAGCGCACTTCTGGTTCCGGTCTATTGGAATGCGGTGGAACGCAAAGTGGAAAATGGAAACGTCTGGTTTCCGGAAACTGGCTTAGTCCGCATTCCATGACAGTTATGATGTATTTCCTTTCTGTTTTTTGGTGCCCAGCATGTACAGGAAATGAAGGGGGTGGGACATTATCAATTGTTTACACCAGGGCTGGCCAAACCGGTCCTCAAGATCTACCAACAGTTCATGGTTTCCAGGCCTCCTGGAGAGCTGTAGCATTGGCAGTTAGGAATGAATGCAGCACATCTTAATTAGTAATGACTACACCTGTGCACCAGCTAGGTGGTCTGGAAAATGTGAACTGTTGGTAGATCTCGAGGACCGGTTTGGCCAGCCCTGATCTACACTATAAATATGTGGTCTGTATGAGTATTCACCATGCTTCTGAAGAAGAACCTCTTATGGTTTGAAACGCATTAAGCAAGATGATTCTGGGATCCCTATCATTATCTGGAGACTTTAAGGTGACCTTATGGACTTCGATTCATCGCTTGCATGAGGCCAACAACATTTGTCTATCCAGTGGAGGGGTAACCATTTATTACATGCCTGTAACTTTTTAAGAATTGTGAGTGCAATGAATATTAAAATTCGTTTCATCCTTTAAATGGTTTTGCACTATATTTTCTTTTCTCTTTGAGTCATATGTACTTGTTGAAGAAAGAGCACACCATGCAAACGTTGCTGCTGCTTAAAGAATGTATATGAAGGGCCTGATACATTTTATACAAAATGTGAGTGTGCTTGATTAAAAGGATCCTGTCTTTTACAAGTGAAAAACGGTGTTGCACTATGGGGGTCATTCAGACCCGTTCGCACGCTGCAATTTTTCGCAGCCGTGCGAACGGGTCTAAACTGCGCATGCGTGCGGATGGCAATGCTCAGGCGCAACGGTCGCCGGTGATGGCCATCGTCAGGGACCTTACGAAGAGGCCATTCGCAGCGGCGAACGTAAGAAGATTGGCAGGCAGAAAGCGGACCTGGACGGCAACTCACCGTTTTCAAGGAGTGGCCAGAAAAACGCAGGCGTGCCCATCCGTTGAAGAGGAGGGTTAAAATAGTAATTGCAGAGCGATACAGTAGTTACTGTTGAAAGACTGTTGCCGAGTAATACATTGTTTACATTGTATCCATTATATCAGTTAAGAGTAGATATATATATTTATATTTGCTGTTCCATGTTTACAATACTGCTGCATATAACATATAACATAAAGATTTTATTCCTACTAGCCAGAGGATTGCGGAGATCGTCGCTTGCTGAGAAATAAACTATATTTATTTTGTGTGTTGCTTAATACTGTTATATTTTCTTCTTTCATTAACGTTGATATTAGTAGCGATAAGTGTTCATTAAGGGTCGCTGTGAATCTTGTTGTTAACAAAAATTAAAGGCCATTATAATATCCCACGGGTTTGCAGTATATTCCTCAATCTCCCCTCTCTGTGAAGATCGAGAAGATCGGACGGAAAAATGACATACACATTGTGAAATACTTACCTATGTGTTACATACAACCTGTGTGAATCTTACAAAATTTGGCGTCCACGAACAGGATACGGATATAGAATATGTCGACAGATGAGCAAGTGCCTGCTGTGCCAACAAGTTCACAGCGCAATGACATCACCCTCCTACTCCTATTGACTCTACTATACAAGCACTAATTACTGGTTGGGACAGGTAAGTATAAATTGCAGAGCATGATTGGGTGGCACGCAAGTCCACTTTGTGGACAGATCTTGCAATCTTTAGCTACTGAGCATACATCGAAGCCCACTTACATACCTTTGAGCATCAAGAAGTTATTCACATTGGTGTATTTATAATGGGTGCAAGGTATACGGTGTACAGGGGGGCCAACACTGCACACTCTGCACCCATTCTTGATACTTACCTATCTGTTGGTGCATCAGAAATCATTGGGAAAATGCCCCCCGAGGATTAGTAAATGCACAGTATACTCTGGCAGAGTGCTGAGTCTACTGTGGACATACACTGGTGAGAGAGAATGCTCACATGGAGAGTGCACACAGGCCCCCTCCTATGTTATAACACCTTTGGTCATACACATCTTGACCTGCAGCTGAGTGGATGTAATGGGATGACATCTGGGCATTAGTGTGTCTTGGGCATGCAGGTGTTATTGCAGACTATTCAGAGTTGTGCTTGTGTAGAGATCCCCTGATCTCAGATAGATCTCTTGTATCAAGTATAGGGCTGGTGGAAATGTCTGCGGGTAGTGATTGCAGCTACTTTCATAAGCCGATGTCTAGGGCCAGTACGGCTGCATAGATGTGCCCAACTCTGTCTGAATATAGACAGAGATCTGTATTTATTTCCAAGCCTACAATGCAGCCAGAGATGGGGATGAATTGCATGTGACTCTGACCGAGCCCATAGATGATAGTACTGAAAGTGGTTATATTACAAATATATATGGTAGTGACTTAAAGTGTCTAGATGAATGGAGAGGCTTTCGTGTAGCCCTGAATGAATCCACAAGAGCATACCCTCCAACATGACCCTCCCCACTAGGTACAAAATGCTCTGTTTCTGGACTTCCCTCTTTATTTATTATTGCCATCACCTGTGAAGAAACAGCTTTCTTATCATTTAACTAGTTTTACACAGGTGATGGAAATCATAAATTAAGAGGTCAGGGTCACACTATACTGGAGACTCTGGAATCAACCCAAAGTCAGGTAAACCAGCAGGTAAATTGAACAAAAATGAGGAAATGAGGTCACAGGTCACAAATCAGGTGACAGGAACCAGGAAGATATTGGGGACTGAAGGTCTAGCAGTGATACAGGGTTACTGTAAGTAGCACACGCTATGCTTCTAATTTTGTGTGAGTCTGAAGCCCATGATGGAATTATGTGCACCGACACGCAACTTACAAGAAGACACATGCATCATATAGATCCTTCAGAGTGCACACTAAAGGTCCATACACACGGAGCGATATAGCTGAGTGATTTTGACTATATAGTAAAAATCGCTCAGAAAGTTAGTGCATATCGCTCTGTGTGTACACAGCCAGCGCTAGCGATGCGCGTCCCCGCCAGGTCGCTATCGCTGCTAAAAATAGACTGTGCAGGCAAGTCAGTTTTGGCTAGGTCGCTGGAAAAGAAAAAGCATCCCCTTGCTTAAATAAGTTTGCCAAAATCGCCCATAGCCAAAATCGCTTGCACACTTAGTCAAAATCACTGGAAAAGTTAGTCAAAATCTGCTACTGCCAGTTCAAAGGAAAGCGCTCAGTCAAAATCTCTCATAGTTAAAATCTCTCCGTGTGTATGCACCTTAACGCCTCTACCTGCTCACTCTACGGCCCTCATTCCGAGTTGATCGCTCGCTGCCGATTTCCGCAGCGCAGCGAGCAGGTGAAAAAAACGGCATTTATGCGCATGCGCATGGTACGCAGCGCACATGCGCTAAGTACTTTCACACAAAACTTTGTAGTTCTACACAAGCTCGAGCGACGCTTTTCAGTTGCTCGAGTGTTCGTTGTTTGATTGACAGGAAGTGGGTGTTTCTGGGTGGCAACTCAGCGTTTTCAGGGAGTGTGCTAAAAAACGCAGGCGTGCCAGGTAAAAACGCAGGAGTGGCTGGAGAAACGGGGGAGTGGCTGGCCGAACGCAGGGCGTGTTTGTGACGTCAAACCAGGAACTAAATAGACTGCAGTCATCGCAAGCTAGTAGTAAGTCTTGAGCCACTTTGAAACTGCATGACATTTTTAAGTTGCAGAAGTGCTAACCTTTCGATCGCACTTCTGCTAAGCTAAGATACACTCCCAGGGAGCGGCGGCTTTGCGTTTGCACTGCTGCTAAAAGCAGCTAGCGAGCGTTCAACTCGGAATGAGGGTCTCTCTCTCTCTGAATTTTTCGGGTTTGGGGTTTGGATTCGGTTCCGCGGCCGTGCTTTGGATACGGATGCGTTTTGGCAAAACCTCCCTTAAAATTTTTTGTTGGATTCGGGTGTTTTTCAAAAACAGCTTAAATCATAGAATTTGGGGGTAATTTTGATCCCATAGTATTATTAACCTCAAGAACTATAATTTTCACTCATTTCCGGAGTGGCACTGCAGTGGCACTGCAGTGTCAGACAGGATGGCACTTAAAAAAATTGGCCCCAAACAGCACATGATGCAAAGAAAAGAGAAAAAGAGGTGTACTGTGGTCGCTGGATGGCTAAGCTAAGCGACACAAACATCTCAATATCACAGGAATTATTCATTCTAATCAATGGTATTATTGGTCCAAATCACTGGAAGAAAATGACAAAATCACAGGAATAATTTGTTCTAATCAATGGTGTTATTGGTCCAAATCACTGGAAGAAAATGACAAAATCACAGGAATTATTAGTTCTAATCAATGGTATTATTGGTCCAAATCACCGGAAAGAAAATGACAAAATCACTGGAATTAAATGGCAGTAATATCAAATGGCAGTACCACTGGACATATACAGAAGTGTCAGACAGGATGGCACTTAAAAAAATAGTCCCCAAACAGCACATGATGCAAAGAAAAGAGAAAAAGAGGTGCACTGTGGTCACTGGATGTCTAAGCTAAGCGACACAAACACCTCAATATCACAGGAATTATTCGTTCTAATTAATGGAATTATTAGTCAAAATCACTGGAAGAAAAGGACAAAATCACTGGAATTATTTGGCAAGATCACTGTAATTAATAATTATAAATCACTGATATTAATTGGTAAAAGCTCGCTATCGCCTGCCTAGTGAAGTGGTATCTAGATGGGATTTTGTACCGGGGACACAATAACTTCATCAATTGTCTAAATCCCAATGCACTAATGGCGGAAAACGGGCACACGTCTAACAGCATACAGAAGATCCGAGGCTACCTCGGACACGTATAAACCACGTGAAGTTCGGGGGGGTTCGGATCTCGATGAACCGAACCCGCTCATCTCTAATATTATATATATATATATATATATATATATATATATATACATACACACACAGTAAGGAAAGTTAGTGCACATCGCAAGGTGAAAGTCACCTTGCGATCCCGATGCGATGCCGATGCGCAGTCCCACGCGGTCGATATCGCAAGCCTAGATAGACTGTGCAGGCAAGTCAATTTTGACAATCTCGTAGAAAAGGTAGTCAAAATTGACACAGCCAATATCGGACAAAGCCAGTATCGCAGCACAGTCATTATATGCTTGCGATACCGACCTAGTCCCTATCGCACAGTGAGAATCGGGGTTAGCCCGAATCTCACCGTCTGTATGCACCTTACCTTTGGGGAATTAAACCTTCTTATACAAGTAAATGAATGGAAATGAAAATCGGGCGGGT
Source organism: Pseudophryne corroboree (assembly GCF_028390025.1). Taxonomy (NCBI): domain Eukaryota; kingdom Metazoa; phylum Chordata; class Amphibia; order Anura; family Myobatrachidae; genus Pseudophryne; species Pseudophryne corroboree. Next base: position 395,883,953 of record NC_086450.1, on the reverse strand, counting down.
GACTGAATATGCAGACAGGTGATATATAATATGCAGTAGATGCCTCTTATGCTAATGTTATACAGTCAGATATTTTGGGATGAGTCATGGACAGTAAATGGAATATGCTTGTCCATGTTTGTGTAGTATTAAACACGCCGGGTCCATTTGACATTTATGTGTCTGGTGTAAAGTTCAGGGGATTATTAAAGGTCCAAACTAGTGCTGAGCGGGTTCGGTTCCTCGGAAACCTAACCCCCCCCCCCGAACTTCACCCATTTTACACGGGTCCGAGGCATACTCGGATTCTCCCGTATGGCTCGGTTAACCCGAGCGCGCCCGAACGTCATCATCCCGCTGTCGAATTCTCGCGAGATTCGGATTCTATATAAGCAGCCGCGCGTTGCCGCCATTTTCACTCGTGCATTGGAAATGTTAGGGAGAGGACGTGGCTGGCGTCCTCTCCGTTTATTAATAATATTTGTGCTTATTGCTTAATTGTGGGGACTGGGGAGCAGCTGTATTATATAGTAGGAGTACAGTGCAGAGTTTTGCTGACAGTGACCACCAGTATACGTTGTCAGCCTGAAAAACACTCCATATCTGTGCTCAGTGTGCTGCATATATCTGTGCTCACAGTGCTTAATTGTGGGGACTGGGGAGCAGCTGTATTATATAGGAGGAGTACAGTGCAGAGTTTTGCTGACAGTGACCACCAGTATACGTTGTCTGCCTGAAAAACACTCCATATCTGTGCTCAGTGTGCTGCATATATCTGTGCTCACACTGCTTTATTGTGGGCACTGGGGACCACCAGTATATTATATAGGAGGAGTACAGTGCAGAGTTTTGCTGACCAGTGACCACCAGTATATGTTGTCTGCCTGAAAAATACTCCATATCTGTGCTCAGTGTGCTGCATATATCTGTGCTCACACTGCTTAATTGTGGGGACTGGAGAGCAGCTGTATTATATAGGAGGAGTACAGTGCAGAGTTTTTCTTACCAGTGACCACCAGTATACGTTGTCTGCCTGAAAAACACTCCATATCTGTGCTCAGTGTGCTGCATATATCTGTGCTCACACTGCTTTATTGTGGACACTGGGGACCACCAGTATATTATATAGGAGGAGTACAGTGCAGAGTTTTGCTGACCAGTGACCACCAGTATACGTTGTCTGCCTGAAAAACACTCCATATCTGTGCTCAGTGTGCTGCATATATCTGTGCTCACACTGCTTAATTGTGGGGACTGGGGAGCAGCTGTATTATATAGGAGGAGTACAGTGCAGAGTTTTGCTGACAGTGACCACCAGTATACGTTGTCTGCCTGAAAAACACTCCATATCTGTGCTCAGTGTGCTGCATATATCTGTGCTCACACTGCTTTATTGTGGGCACTGGGGACCACCAGTATATTATATAGGAGGAGTACAGTGCAGAGTTTTGCTGACCAGTGACCACCAGTGTACGTTTTCTGCCTGAAAAACACTCCATATCTGTGCTCAGTGTGCTGCATATATCTGTGCTCACACTGCTTAAATGTGGGGACTGGGCAGCAGCTGTATTATATAGGAGGAGTACAGTGCAGAGTTTTGCTGACCAGTGACCACCAGTATACGTTGTCTGCCTGAAAAACACTCCATATCTGTGCTCAGTGTGCTGCATATATCTGTGCTCACAGTGCTTAATTGTGGGGACTGGGGAGCAGCTGTATTATATAGGAGGAGTACAGTGCAGAGTTTTGCTGACAGTGACCACCAGTATACGTTGTCTGCCTGAAAAACACTCCATATCTGTGCTCAGTGTGCTGCATATATCTGTGCTCACACTGCTTTATTGTGGGCACTGGGGACCACCAGTATATTATATAGGAGGAGTACAGTGCAGAGTTTTGCTGACCAGTGACCACCAGTATATGTTGTCTGCCTGAAAAATACTCCATATCTGTGCTCAGTGTGCTGCATATATCTGTGCTCACACTGCTTAATTGTGGGGACTGGAGAGCAGCTGTATTATATAGGAGGAGTACAGTGCAGAGTTTTTCTTACCAGTGACCACCAGTATACGTTGTCTGCCTGAAAAACACTCCATATCTGTGCTCAGTGTGCTGCATATATCTGTGCTCACACTGCTTTATTGTGGACACTGGGGACCACCAGTATATTATATAGGAGGAGTACAGTGCAGAGTTTTGCTGACCAGTGACCACCAGTATACGTTGTCTGCCTGAAAAACACTCCATATCTGTGCTCAGTGTGCTGCATATATCTGTGCTCACACTGCTTAATTGTGGGGACTGGGGAGCAGCTGTATTATATAGGAGGAGAACAGTGCAGAGTTTTGCTGACAGTGACCACCAGTATACGTTGTCTGCCTGAAAAACACTCCATATCTGTGCTCAGTGTGCTGCATATATCTGTGCTCACACTGCTTTATTGTGGGCACTGGGGACCACCAGTATATTATATAGGAGGAGTACAGTGCAGAGTTTTGCTGACAGTGACCACCAGTATACTTTGTCTGCCTGAAAAACACTCCATATCTGTGCTCAGTGTGCTGCATATATCTGTGCTCACACTGCTTTATTGTGGGCACTGGGGACCACCAGTATATTATATAGGAGGAGTACAGTGCAGAGTTTTGCTGACAGTGACCACCAGTATATATAGCAGTACGGTACGGAAGGCCACTGCTCTACCTACCTCTGTGTCGTCAAGTATACTATCCATCCATACCTGTGGTGCATTTCAGTTGTGCGCAGTATATATAGTAGTAGGCCATTGCTATTGATACTGGCATAAAATTCCACACATTAAAAAATGGAGAACAAAAATGTGGAGGTTAAAATAGGGAAAGATCAAGATCCACTTCCACCTCGTGCTGAAGCTGCTGCCACTAGTCATGGCCGAGACGATGAAATGCCATCAACGTCGTCTGCCAAGGCCGATGCACAATGTCATAGTAGAGAGCATGTAAAATCCAAAAAACAAAAGTTCAGTAAAATGACCCAAAAATCAAAATTGAAAGCGTCTGATGAGAAGCGTAAATTTGCCAATATGCCATTTATGACACGGAGTGGCAAGGAACGGCTGAGGCCCTGGCCTATGTTCATGGCTAGTGGTTCAGCTTCACATGAGGATGGAAGCACTCATCCTCTCGCTAGAAAAATGAAAAGACTTAAGCTGGCAAAAGCACAGCAAAGAACTGTGCGTTCTTCTAAATCACAAATCCCCAAGGAGAGTCCAATTGTGTCGGTTGCGATGCCTGACCTTCCCAACACTGGACGGGAAGAGCTTGCGCCTTCCACCATTTGCACGCCCCCTGCAAGTGCTGGAAGGAGCACCCACAGTCCAGTTCCTGATAGTCAAATTGAAGATTCACTGTTGAAGTACACCAGGATGAGGATATGGGTGTTGCTGGCGCTGGGGAGGAAATTGACAAGGAGGATTCTAATGGTGAGGTGGTTTGTTTAAGTCAGGCACCCGGGGAGACACCTGTTGTCCGTGGGACGAATATGGCCATTGACATGCCTGGTCAAAATACAAAAAAAATCACCTCTTCGGTGTGGAATTATTTCAACACAAATGCAGACAACAGGTGTCAAGCCGTGTGTTGCCTTTGTCAAGCTGTAATAAGTAGGGGTAAGGACGTTAACCACCTAGGAACATCCTCCCTTATACGTCACCTGGTCCGCATTCATCAGAAGTCAGTGACAAGTTCAAAAACTTTGGATGACAGCGGAAGCAGTCCACTGACCACTAAATCCCTTCCTCTTGTAACCAAGCTCCTGCAAACCACACCACCAACTCCCTCAGTGTCAATTTCCACCTTACACAGGAAAGCCAATAGTCCTGCAGGCCATGTCACTGGCAAGTCTGATGAGTCCTCTCCTGCCTGGGATTCCTCCGATGCATCCTTGAGTGTAACGCCTACTGCTGCTGGCGCTGCTGTTGTTGCTGCTGGGAGTCGATCAGCATCCCAGAGGGGAAGTCGGAAGACCACTTGTACTACTTCCAGTAAGCAATTGACTGTCCAACAGTCCTTTGCGAGGAAGATGAAATATCACAGCAGTCATCCTGCTGCAAAGCGGATAACTCAGCTCTTGTCAGCCTGGGTGGTGAGAAATGTGGTTCCGGTATCCACCGTTAATTCAGAGGCAACTAGAGACTTGATTGAGGTACTGTGTCCCCGGTACCAAATACCATCTAGGTTCCATTTCTCTAGGCAGGCGATACCGAAAATGTACACAGACCTCAGAAAAAGAGTCACCAGTGTCCACTTAACCACGGACATGTGGACAAGTGGAGCAGGGCAGACTCAGGACTATATGACTGTGACAGCCCACTGGGTAGATGTATTGCCTCCCGCAGCATGAACAGCAGCGGCGGCACCAGTAGCAGCATCTCGCAAACGCCAACTCATTCCTAGGCAGGCTACGCTTTGTATCACTGCTTTCCAGAAGAGGCACACAGCTGACAACCTCTTACGGAAACTGAGGAACATCATCGCAGAATGGCTTACCCCAAATGGACTCTCCTGGGGATTTGTGACATCGGACAACGCCAGCAATATTGTGCGTGCATTACATCTGGGCAAATTCCAGCACGTCCCATGTTTTGCACATACATTGAATTTGGTGGGGCAGAATTATTTAAAAAACGACAGGGGTGTGCAAGAGATGCTGTCGGTGGCCCGAAGAATTGCGGGACACTTTCGGCATTCAGCCACCGCGTGCCGAAGAACTAAAACAAAATCACCAAGTAGGCGCACGGTACCAGTGATGTTGATAAAAACACAATTTATTAACATAAAACCAATAACAAACTGATTAAAAGACACAACACTACACAGAGCATATAACTGAGGTATTATACCTTATAGTTCACACATAAAGTGTATAAATAAGTGAAAGGGACACTAATATGCAGGAGAACCCGTCTCTGTAAGATAGGGTTAATCTCTCACATTAATTCTATATCAGACAGTTTAAATGAAAAGGAAGTCCTGTAAACTGATGTAATTAGCGTTTGTGACCATAAAGGTGTCCAGATTTAAATAGTGTTTCCTTGGAGCAAAATAAACCAGCCGATTAATGTTACTCACTGAGACGTAATGATCTCTTGCTGTACGGGATAAATGGTTAAGAAACCGCTTGTTATCACCCTGTGCATGGGTGAGACATCCGTCAGCGGTATATTCAGATGAAAGCCACTTCTTTCTGTGCAGCACCAGTTGCCTGTATTAGATCACCATACATATCCTCCAGCTTGCTGAGCGACGCCCGGCCGGGCAGGAGGTAACAATGTTCCAAATGCAAGGAGAGTTAGAGTGGAGTGATTGAATCACAGGCTGGATCATTCACCGGTAACTTGTAACAAACGGCTGAAAGTGATGGATGTCGTGCTCCGTGGGACACTTAATGGTCAAGTGTGGCCCTTACTTCTGTACCCTCAACGCGTTTCTCCGCACCTCAGGCGGCTTCTTCAAGAGGCAGAGTGCCGAAGACTGGAGCACCAGCAAACAGTCCTGAACCTGCCCTGCCATCATCTGAAGCAAGAGGTGGTAACGAGGTGGAATTCAACCCTCTACATGCTTCAGAGGATGGAGGAGCAGCAAAAGGCCATTCATGCCTATACATCTGCCAACGATATAGGCAAAGGAGGGGGAATGCAGCTGACTCAAGCGCAGTGGAGAATGATTTAAACGTTGTGCAAGGTTCTGCAACCCTTTGAACTTGCCACACGTGAAGTCAGTTCAGACACTGCCAGCCTGAGTCAGGTCATTCCCCTCATCAGGCTTTTGCAGAAGAAGCTGGAGACATTGAAGGAGGAGCTAAAACAGAGCGATTCCGCTAGGCATGTGGGACTTGTGGATGGAGCCCTTAATTCGCTTAACCAGGATTCACGGGTGGTCAATCTGTTGAAATCAGAGCACTACATTTTGGCCACCGTGCTCGATCCTAGATTTAAAACCTACGTTGTATCTCTCTTTCCAGCAGACACAAGTCTGCAGAGGTTCAAAGACCTGCTGGTGAGAAAATTGTCAAGTCAAGCGAAACTTGACCCGTCAACAGCTCCTCCTTCACATTCTCCCGCAACTGGGTGTGCGAGGAAAAGACTAAGAATTCCGAGCCCACCCGCTGGCGGTGATGCAGAGCAGTCTGGAGCGAGTGCTGACATCTGGTCCGGACTGAAGGACCTGCCAACGATTACTGACATGTCTCCTACGGTCACTGCATATGATTCTGTCACTATTGAAAGAATGGTGGAGGATTATATGAGTGACCGCATCCAAGTAGGCACGTCAGACAGTCCGTACGTATACTGGCAGGAAAAAGAGGCAATTTGGAGGCCCTTGCACAAACTGGCTGTATTTTACCTAAGTTGCCCACCCTCCAGTGTGTACTCCGAAAGAGTGTTTAGTGCAGCCGCTCACCTTGTCAGCAATCGGCGTACGAGGTTACTTCCAGAAAATGTGGAGAAGATGATGTTCATCAAAATGAATTATAATCAATTCCTCCGTGGAGACATTCACCAGCAATTGCCTCCAGAAAGTACACAGGGACCTGAGATGGTGGATTCCAGTGGGGACGAATTAATAATCTGTGAGGAGGGGGAAGTACACAGTGAAAGGGGTGAGGAATCGGACGATGAGGAGGTGGACATCTTGCCTCTGTAGAGCCAGTTTGTGCAAGGAGAGATTGATTGCTTCTTTTTTGGTGGGGCCCCAAACCAACCAGTCATTTAAGTCACAGTCGTGTGGCAGACCCTGTCGCTGAAATGATGGGTTTGCTAAAGTGTGCATGTCCTGTTTATACAACATAAGGGTGGGTGGGAGGGCCCAAGGACAATTCCATCTTGCACCTCTTTTTTCTTTCATTTTTCCTTGCATCATGTGCTGTTTGGGGACTATTTTTGGAAGTGCCATCCTGTCTGACACTGCAGTGCCACTCCTAGATGGGCCAGGTGTTTGTGTCGGCCACTTGTGTCGCTTAGCTTAGTCACACAGCGACCTTGGTGTGCCTCTTTTTTTCTTTGCATCAAGTGCTGTTTGGGGACAATTTTTTGGAAGTGCCATCCTGTCTGACACTGCAGTGCCACTCCTAGATGGGCCAGGTGTTTGTGTCGGCCACTTGTGTCGCTTAGCTTAGTCACACAGCGACCTTGGTGCGCCTCTTTTTTTCTTTGCATCATGTGCTGTTTGGGGACTATTTTTTTGAAGTGCCATCCTGTCTGACACTGCAGTGCCACTCCTAGATAGGCCAGGTGTTTATGTCGGCCACTTGTGTCGCTTAGCTTAGCCATCCAGCGACCTCGGTGCAAATTTTAGGACTAAAAATAATATTGTGAGGTGTTCAGAATAGACTGAAAATGAATGGAAATTATGGTTATTGAGGTTAATAATACTATGGGATCAAAATGACCCCCAAATTCTATGATTTAAGCTGTTTTTGAGGGTTTTTTGTAAAAAAACACCCGAATCCAAAACAACACCGAATCCGACAAAAAATTTTCAGGGAGGTTTTGCCAAAATGCGTCCGAATCCAAAACACGGCCGCGGAACGAATCCAAAACCAAAATACAAAACCCGAAAAATTTCCGGTGCACATCACTCCAAACATGTTTCAAAGTATAAATCCAAAGATAAATCCAATTTACATTTTTCAATAAAAAGGTCTCTGCTTTGGAGCCTACTTTTGAAGGCTGTACAGTATATTGTCTCAACTGACCCTAAAGCTATATATGGGTGGGTTGGATTGTGGCTTTGATAATCACAAATCGGAATCTTAGGATGTTATGGTCAACAGAACAAGTATTCCAGGAAAGTACAGTGCAAGCATCGCTGTGTGCAGGGAACCCATCGCCACCCACAGTCAGGATATCAGCAGTGACCCTTCTTGTAACGAACAGACCGAGAAAAAGCCCTATTGCTGGTGCACAGGGTCCTTATGCCTATTTACGCGTCCTGATTCCTAACATCATTATATTAGAAATCATTATGTTCCACTGTGTCTGGTGCAGCCTAATGCACTATGCACAGACACAGCGCTCTCAAGGTAGATCCTGAGCAGCAGTGGGGATTATAGTAGTTGGCAATAAGATGGATAAGGAAAGATACATTTTCCTCTAAATTTTAGAAAAATCAAATCTCTGCACTATAAATAACAATGTGCCAAACATATTACTTCTGTGGGTTAATTTGATAGATATATTCACAAACATGATTAAAAAGAACTGGCCTCATTACTATAAAGAGAAAACCAGAGAGTAGCTACCAGGAAGAAGAGACAGGGGCTTTACCATGAGGTGGGAGAATGTGTGCTTAGAAAGTGCATTACTGGTTCTGTTATGTTTGTGTATTTATTATGATATTTTTAACCTTTTCCACTTATTTATATTATTTAAATGTTTGATACAGCCTATACTAGATACTATCTCAGTGTTAAATATTAATACTGTATTCCATACAGTATCCAATGTATAAACAGACTAATGTGTACATTAATGTTCAGGGTCGGTACTAGGTTCTTCCACCGCTCCCGCAGACTCCTGTACTTGCTCTAATGTTCCGCAGATTGGGAGATTATGGATTTCATTTGGAAACCCCCATCTAGAAAGCCTGCGTTTTCCACTGAATATATATTAGGAACCATATGATAACACTGCATTGGGAGATCAATTAGGTAATATTTACAATTTCTCACACGTATTTACTAACTAGAAGTCACAGACTACCTCTACATTATAGTAAAAAATTTTGAAACCTGGAAAGTAGGGATGTGCACTTGAAATTTTTCGGGTTTTGTGTTTTGGTTTTGGGTTCGGTTCCGCGGCCGTGTTTTGGGTTCGAACGCGTTTTGGCAAAACCTCACCGAATTTTTTTTGTCGGATTCGGGTGTGTTTTGGATTCGGGTGTTTTTTTCAAAAAACCCTAAAAAACAGCTTAAATCATAGAATTTGGGGGTCATTTTGATCCCAAAGTATTATTAACCTCAAAAACCATAATTTCCACTCATTTTCAGCCTATTCTGAACACCTCACACCTCACAATATTATTTTTAGTCCTAAAATTTGCACCGAGGTCGCTGGATGACTAAGCTAAGCGACCCAAGTGGCCGACACAAACACCTGGTCCATCTAGGAGTGGCACTGCAGTGTCACGCAGGATGGCCCTTCCAAAAAACACTCCCCAAACAGCACATGACGCAAAGAAAAAAAGAGGCGCAATGAGGTAGCTGTGTGACTAAGCTCAACGACCCAAGTGGCCGACACAAACACCTGGCCCATCTAGGAGTGGCACTGCAGTGTCACGCAGGATGGCCCTTCCAAAAAACACTCCCCAAACAGCACATGACGCAAAGAAAAAAAGAGGCGCAATGAGGTAGCTGTGTGACTAAGCTCAACGACCCAAGTGGCCGACACAAACACCTGGCCCATCTAGGAGTGGCACTGCAGTGTCACGCAGGATGGCCCTTCCAAAAAACACTCCCCAAACAGCACATGACGCAAAGAAAAAAAGAGGCGCAATGAGGTAGCTGTGTGACTAAGCTCAGCGACCCAAGTGGCCGACACAAACACCTGGCCCATCTAGGAGTGGCACTGCAGTGTCACGCAGGATGGCCCTTCCAAAAAACACTCCCCAAACAGCACATGATGCAAAGAAAAAAAGAGGCGCAATGAGGTAGCTGTGTGACTAAGCTCAACGACCCAAGTGGCCGACACAAACACCTGGCCCATCTAGGAGTAGCACTGCAGTGTCACGCAGGATGGCCCTTCCAAAAAACACCCCCCAAACAGCACATGACGCAAAGAAAAAAAGAGGCGCAATGAGGTAGCTGTGTGAGTAAGCTAAGCGACCCTAGTGGCCGACACAAACACCTGGCCCATCTAGGAGTGGCACTGCAGTGTCACGCAGGCTGGCCCTTCAAAAAACTACTCCCCAAACAGCACATGACGCAAAGAAAAAAAGAGGCGCAATGAGGTAGCTGTGTGAGTAAGCTAAGCGACCCTAGTGGCCGACACAAACACCTGGCCCATCTAGGAGTGTCACTGCAGTGTCACGCAGGATGGCCCTTCAAAAAACACTCCCCAAACAGCACATGACGCAAAGAAGAAAAAAAAGAGGCGCAATGAGGTAGCTGTGTGAGTAAGCTAAGCGACCCTAGTGGCCGACACAAACACCTTGCCCATCTAGGAGTGGCACTGCAGTGTCACGCAGGATGGCCCTTCAAAAAAATACTCCCCAAACAGCACATGACGCAAAGAAAAATTAAAGAAAAAAGAGGTGCAAGATGGAATTGTCCTTGGGCCCTCCCACCCACCCTTATGTTGTATAAACAGGACATGCACACTTTAACCAACCCATCATTTCAGTGACAGGGTCTGCCACACGACTGTGACTGAAATGACGGGTTGGTTTGGAACCCCACCAAAAAAGAAGCAATTAATCTCTCCTTGCACAAACTGGCTCTACAGAGGCAAGATGTCCACCTCATCATCATCCTCCGATATATCACCGTGTACATCCCCCTCCTCACAGATTATCAATTCGTCCCCACTGGAATCCACCATCTCAGCTCCCTGTGTACTTTGTGGAGGCAATTGCTGCTGGTCAATGTCTCCACGGAGGAATTGATTATAATTCATTTTAATGAACATCATCTTCTCCACATTTTCTGGAAGTAACCTCGTACGCCGATTGCTGACAAGGTGAGCGGCGGCACTAAACACTCTTTCGGAGTACACACTTGTGGGAGGGCAACTTAGGTAGAATAAAGCCAGTTTGTGCAGGGGCCTCCAAATTGCCTCTTTTTCCTGCCAGTATAAGTACGGACTGTCTGACGTGCCTACTTGGATGCGGTCACTCATATAATCCTCCACCATTCTTTCAATGGGGAGAGAATCATATGCAGTGCCAGTAGACGACATGTCCGTAATCGTTGGCAGGTCCTTCAGTCCGGACCAGATGTCAGCATCAGCAGTCGCTCCAGACTGCCCTGCATCACCGCCAGCGAGTGGGCTCGGAATTCTGAGCCTTTTCCTCGCACCCCCAGTTGCGGGAGAATGTGAAGGAGGAGATGTTGACAGGTCGCGTTCCGCTTGACTTGACAATTTTCTCACCAGCAGGTCTTTGAACCCCAGCAGACTTGTGTCTGCCGGAAAGAGAGATCCAAGGTAGGTTTTAAATCTAGGATCGAGCACGGTGGCCAAAATGTAGTGCTCTGATTTCAACAGATTGACCACCCGTGAATCCTTGTTAAGCGAATTAAGGGCTCCATCCACAAGTCCCACATGCCTAGCGGAATCGCTCTGTCTTAGCTCCTCCTTCAATGTCTCCAGCTTCTTCTGCAAAAGCCTGATGAGGGGAATGACCTGACTCAGGCTGGCAGTGTCTGAACTGACTTCACGTGTGGCAAGTTCAAAGGGCAGCAGAACCTTGCACAACGTTGAAATCATTCTCCACTGCGCTTGAGACAGGTGCATTCCACCTCCTATATCGTGCTCAATTGTATAGGCTTGAATGGCCTTTTGCTGCTCCTCCAACCTCTGAAGCATATAGAGGGTTGAATTCCACCTCGTTACCACTTCTTGCTTCAGATGATGGCAGGGCAGGTTCAGGCGTTTTTGGTGGTGCTCCAGTCTTCTGTACGTGGTGCCTGTACGCCGAAAGTGTCCCGCAATTCTTCTGGCCACCGACAGCATCTCTTGCACGCACCTGTCGTTTTTTAAATAATTCTGCACCACCAAATTCAAGGTATGTGCAAAACATGGGACGTGCTGGAATTTGCCCAGATTTAATGCACACACAATATTGCTGGCGTTGTCCGATGCCACAAATCCACAGGAGAGTCCAATTGGGGTAAGCCATTCCGCGATGATCTTCCTCAGTTGCCGTAAGAGGTTTTCAGCTGTGTGCATATTCTGGAAACCGGTGATACAAAGCGTAGCCTGCCTAGGAAAGAGTTGGCGTTTGCGAGATGCTGCTACTGGTGCCGCCGCTGCTGTTCTTGCGGCGGGAGTCCATACATCTACCCAGTGGGCTGTCACAGTCATATAGTCCTGACCCTGCCCTGCTCCACTTGTCCACATGTCCGTGGTTAAGTGGACATTGGGTACAGCTGCATTTTTTAGGACACTGGTGACTCTTTTTCTGAGGTCTGTGTACATTTTCGGTATCGCCTGCCTAGAGAAATGGAACCTAGATGGTATTTGGTACCGGCGACACAGTACCTCCAACAAGTCTCTAGTTGGCTCTGCAGTAATGATGGATACCGGAACCACGTTTCTCACCACCCAGGATGCCAAGGCCTCAGTTATCCGCTTTGCAGCAGGATGACTGCTGTGATATTTCATCTTCCTCGCAAAGGACTGTTGGACAGTCAATTGCTTGGTGGAAGTAGTAAAAGTGGTCTTACGACTTCCCCTCTGGGATGACCATCGACTCCCAGCAGCAACAACAGCAGCGCCAGCAGCAGTAGGCGTTACACGCAAGGATGCATCGGAGGAATCCCAGGCAGGAGAGGACTCGTCAGAATTGCCAGTGACATGGCCTGCAGGACTATTGGCATTCCTGGGGAAGGAGGAAATTGACACTGAGGGAGTTGGTGGGGTGGTTTGCGTGAGCTTGGTTACAAGAGGAAGGGATTTACTGGTCAGTGGACTGCTTCCGCTGTCGCCCAAAGTTTTTGAACTTGTCACTGACTTATTATGAATGCGCTGCAGGTGACGTATAAGGGAGGATGTTCCGAGGTGGTTAACGTCCTTACCCCTACTTATTACAGCTTGACAAAGGCAACACACGGCTTGACAAATGTTGTCCGCATTTCTGTTGAAATACTTCCACACCGAAGAGCTGATTTTTTTGGTATTTTCACCAGGCATGTCAATGGCCATATTCCTCCCACGGACAACAGGTGTCTCCCCGGGTGCCTGACTTAAACAAACCACCTCACCATCAGAATCCTCCTTGTCAATTTCCTCCCCAGCGCCAGCAACACCCATATCCTCCTCATCCTGGTGTACTTCAACACTGACATCTTCAATCTGACTATCAGGAACTGGACTGCGGGTGCTCCTTCCAGCACTTGCAGGGGGCGTGCAAATGGTGGAAGGCGCATGCTCTTCACGTCCAGTGTTGGGAAGGTCAGGCATCGCAACCGACACAATTGGACTCTCCTTGTGGATTTGGGATTTCGAAGAACGCACAGTTCTTTGCTGTGCTTTTGCCAGCTTGAGTCTTTTAATTTTTCTAGCGAGAGGCTGAGTGCTTCCATCCTCATGTGAAGCTGAACCACTAGCCATGAACATAGGCCAGGGCCTCAGCCGTTCCTTGCCACTCCGTGTGGTAAATGGCATATTGGCAAGTTTACGCTTCTCCTCCGACAATTTTATTTTAGATTTTTGAGTCCTTTTTTTTACTGATATTTGGTGTTTTGGATTTTACATGCTCTGTACTATGACATTGGGCATCGGCCTTGGCAGACGACGTTGATGGAATTTCATCGTCTCGGCCATGACTAGTGGCAGCAGCTTCAGCACGAGGTGGAAGTCGATCTTGATCTTTCCCTATTTTTGGAACCTCAACATTTTTGTTCTCCATATTTTAATAGGCACAACTAAAAGGCACCTCAGGTAAACAATGGAGATGGATGGATACTAGTATACTTATGGATGACGAGCGACTGCCGACACAGAGGTAGCTACAGCCGTGGACTACCGTACTGTGTCTGCTGCTAATATAGACTGGATGATAATGAGATAAAATTAAAATATATATATATATCACACTAGTACTGCAGCCGGACAGGTATATATTATGTAATGACGGACCTGCTGGACACTGTCTGTCAGCACTGCAGACTCCTAAAGTAAGCTACTAGTATCAAGAAGATATAAAAAAAAAAAAAAACACGGGTAGGTGGTATACAATTATGGATGGACGAGCGACTGCCGACACAGAGGTAGCTACAGCCGTGGACTACCGTACTGTGTCTGCTGCTAATATAGACTGGATGATAATGAGATAAAATTAAAATATATATATATATCACACTAGTACTGCAGCCGGACAGGTATATATTATGTAATGACGGACCTGCTGGACACTGTCTGTCAGCACTGCAGACTCCTAAAGTAAGCTACTAGTATCAAGAAGATAGAAAAAAAAAAAAAAAACACGGGTAGGTGGTATACAATTATGGATGGACGAGCGACTGCCGACACAGAGGTAGCTACAGCCGTGGACTACCGTACTGTGTCTGCTGCTAATATAGACTGGATGATAATGAAATAAAATTAATATATATATATATATATATCACACTAGTACTGCAGCCGGACAGGTATATATTATGTAATGACGGACCTGCTGGACACTGTCTGTCAGCACTGCAGACTCCTAAAGTAAGCTACTAGTATCAAGAAGATAGAAAAAAAAAAACCACGGGTAGGTGGTATACAATAATGGATGGACGAGCGACTGCCGACACAGAGGTAGCTACAGCCGTGGACTACCGTACTGTGGCCCTCATTCCGAGTCGTTCGCTCGGTAATTTTCATCGCATCGCAGTGAAATTCCGCTTAGTACGCATGCGCAATATTCGCACTGCGACTGCGCCAAGTAATTTAACAATGAAGATAGTATATTTATTCACGGCTTTTTCTTTGCTCCGGCGATCGTAGTGTGATTGACAGGAAATGGGTGTTACTGGGCGGAAACACGGCGTTTTATGGGCGTGTGGATAAAAACGCTACCGTTTCCGGAAAAAACGCAGGAGTGGCCGGAGAAACGGGGGAGTGTCTGGGCGAACGCTGGGTGTGTTTGTGACGTCAAACCAGGAACGACAAGCACTGAACTGATCGCAGATGCCGAGTAAGTCTGAAGCTACTCTGAAACTGCTAAGTAGTTTGTAATCGCAATATTGCGAATACATCGGTCGCAATTTTAAGAAGCTAAGATTCACTCCCAGTAGGCGGCGGCTTAGCTTGTGTAACTCTGCTAAAATCGCCTTGCGAGCGATCAACTCGGAATGAGGGCCTATAAACGGAGAGGACGCCAGCCACGTCCTCTCCCTATCAATCTCAATGCACGTGTGAAAATGGCGGCGACGCGCGGCTCCTTATATAGAATCCGAGTCTTGCGATAGAATCCGAGCCTCGCGAGAATCCGACAGCGGGATGATGACGTTCGGGCGCGCTCGGGTTAACCGAGCAAGGCGGGAGGATCCGAGCCTGCTCGGCCCCGTGTAAAAAAAAGCTGAAGTTCGGCGGGTTCGGATTCCGAGAAACCGAACCCGCTCATCACTACTGGAAAGCGCTATTGTGCAGTCTCCATGATGCTTCTACACAGAGGCATCAATTTCAAGATGGCCACCATATTGGTCTTCTGTGCATGCACAGCGCCATCTTGTCACTGTGTTAGAGCGCCACGGTGTGACACAGACGTGTTCCTATGAGCTCACTGTGATATACTGCATTGCACACGACTACTTCCACTTGCATCAGGCACCGCTACCGACATACAGTCACCAGCTGGTGCCTGTATGTTCTACTCAAGCTCCACTTCATACTGAGCGTCTATTGTGTGCATAAATGTGAGTATGCCTGTACATTCAGACTACTGCTAAATAAACCACCCCACAGGTTAAGTAGTGGGCTGCCTTGTGATTTGGAAGATACGCTGGTGTATACTCCACCACAACACGGCCAACAACATACATCTATTTGACAAAACATATTATTACAGTAATGAATGATCATAAAATGAATGCTCATGATAAACTATCTAAACTTAGAGTAAACTTACAGTAGTTGCAGTGCCACTGTCAGTGAGGTACAGGGGGGCTGAGCTCAGTGACGTGCGGTCAGGTGAGGCATAGTAGTCAATGCCTCACCTGTCATACTCCAGAATACTCCAGAGTTTTGGCTATAATAATTATTTAAAAAACAAACAAAGAAGATATCATAAATATGTTTTGTGTATTTATTTTATAGTCAAAACTCTGGAGTATACTGGAGCATCACAGGTGAGGTACTGCCTCACCTGACCGCATGTCACCGATCAAAACTCACCAAATTTCTAGCAATATATACTGCTGTACCTTTGTATAATGCCCACATTTACCTCACCGCAAGTCACTGATTGAACTGTAAGTGGCTCGGGATGACAAGGGGACCCAATGGCATTGATGTGAATCAGAAACA
Organism: Pseudophryne corroboree; assembly: GCF_028390025.1. Lineage (NCBI taxonomy): Eukaryota > Metazoa > Chordata > Amphibia > Anura > Myobatrachidae > Pseudophryne > Pseudophryne corroboree. The sequence continues at coordinate 395,867,767 of NC_086450.1, read as the reverse complement.
GTTTGCAGCCGGGATCATTGGTACCTGCATGGTATAGTGGAAGTACATGTCCCACAGATATGGTAATGCAGTTGGAGGCATCTGATATAAGTAGATGCCTCCTGCATGTAATTGTAAGCCAGTGCTGCGTCCAAGGATACACTATTGGCCGGCTGTGTGACCCATGGGGTCACACAAGCTGGGCTGGCCACAGCAGCTCCAGTCACTTGACGACTGCAGCCAGTGTGTCCAACGACACAGGATCCATACTGCACATACGCAGTACTAATTTTACACATGTGCGACATGTAATGTAACAGGATCTGAATAAAGCCCAATGTGAGTAGCATCACAAAGAGGCGCTCAGAAGCTTCTTGCCCTTCAGATAAATGCACCTTACAAATGAAACTTGTTATCTCTTTTTGTATTTTTTGTTCTTTTAGTCCTCGTGTTTTAGCATACATGTATTTCCTGGAGTTTAATTCTTAAACCATTTATAGCACTTATTTATTTTCCCCTGGCTGGGCTCCACAAGTCACACATATTGAATGGTTACGCTGAGTTACACATCTGTACATACGGACAAGTCAGTGTAGTTGTTAATCAAGAGCAAACTTATTAGGGGATATAGGGGGTTATTCCGACCTGATCGCTCGCTGCAGTTTATCGCAGCGCAGCGATTGGGTCGGAACTGCGCATGCGCCGGTGCCGCAGTGTGCCGGCGCATGCCAGCCGTCATTGCCTAGCGATCGCCTCTAAGGCAGAGGCGGTTGCTGGGCAGGAGGGGGATGGACGGCGGCATTAAGCCGCCTTTAGGGGGCGCGGTCCGGCCAACGCCCGGCCGGACCGTTTCGGCGGGCTGCGGCGGCTGCATGACATCACACGCAGCCGCTGCGACCCGGGGCAACAAAGAGGTTCTCCCGGCCAGTCGCAGGAGCTGCGCTGGCTGGGAGTAACTCCTGAGATGCAAAAGCATCGCCGCTGTGCGATGCTTTTGCATTTCTGCGGAGGGGGGGAGGGGGCGGCACTGACATGCGGGGCGGACTAGCCCTGTGCTGGGCGTCCCCCCCCTGCATGTTTGAGTGCCTGATCGTAGCTGTGCTAAATTTAGCACAGCTACGATCAACTCTGAATGACCCTCATGGTCCTTAGGTTGACCTCACTTAGGTCGGCAGTCATTAGGTTGACCACTATTGGTCGACATGGGCATAAAGTCGCCATGGCAAAGGTCGACACATGAAAAGGTCAACATGAGTTTTCACAAATGTTATAATTTTTTGAACTTTTTCATACTTTACGATCCACGTGGACTACGATTGGTAACCTTAGTAACCTTGCCTGAAGAATGGCGAGCGAAGTGAGACATGCGAGGGGACACGGTTCACTAATTCGGGTTCCCGGTCACTTTACGAACAAAACACCACCAAAAAAAACTTTGGCAACCTTTTTCCAGGTGTCGACCTACTGCATGTCGACCAATAGTGCTCAACCTAATGAGTGTCGACCTAAATAGGGTCAACCCAACAAACCCATTCCCTTACTGAAAGGTATTCCAAGTACTGCTTCTAAATTCTGTATATTAGCAGCTGCTCACCTTGGGCCTGACTCCAACACAATGTGGGTGTCAGATGCAGTTGAGCGATTATTTGTCTCGTGCCCGAGTCCATGCGCATTATGTACTCGGGACACAGTCAAAGGGGCGAATAGGTCGTACGGTCTCAAGAATGTCTAGAAAATATATTGGGCATTCCTGGGTAGTGGCAAGGAGGTGGCCAAGCGGATGCACAGAGATAGGCGTGGTGTGGTTGCTCACATTGGAGCCCATAATCTGATGGAGAATCTGCACCTAGCATGAGGCTGGTGCCACAGGCATCACAAGGGGGGTGCAGACTGCATCCGGGTGTCACCCTCGGAGGGGATGAGACCAAAATGCCGGCTTCTCCGCAGTGACAGGAGTCAAGTGCTTTAGTGTGATGTTATTCTGCAGTAACCAGCTCTTGTTAGTGAAAAGGAGCCGGCATTGCAGGCACAAGTCTCTGGGGGCAGCCCAACATCTCAGAGGAAGCTGGGCATGGCCTAGAATGATGTAACCGGGAGATGTGGCTTCCCATTAGGTAATACCCCCTCCGTGACGGCAGCAAGGCTATGCTCCTTTGTACAAGGTCACTCCCTTTTTTTAAAGCACACGCTGAAGGTGGGGGGTTCTATTGGCCACACTGGGTTGTTTTGATGGTGCAAGCTAAAGTAACTCAAAGTGGATGTCTCAGTCTTTGCACATTCAGACGTATGCTTGTACGCCTGGGGAAGGCTTTCCCTTGCTTAGCTGCATTTGCATATAGTCACAGAAGCAATACCGGCAAAAGACGCTCACACAGGGGTATATTTCCTAAAGGCAGGTTTTTAAAAGTGGAACTGTTGCCCATAGCAACCAATCAGATTCTGCTTATCATTTATCTAGCATCATCTAGAACAGTGGTTCTCAAACTCGGTCCTCAGGACCCCACACACTGCATGTTTTGCAGGTAACCCAGCAAGTGCACAGGTGTATTATTACTCACTGAAACATTCTAAAAGGTCCACAGGTGGAGCTAATTATCTCACTTGTGATTCTGTGAGATCTGCAAAACATGCACTGTGTGGGGTCCTGAGGACCGAGTTTGAGGAACCTGTGATCTAGAAGATAATAGCTAGAATCTGATGGGTTGCTGTGGGCAACATCTCCACTTCTAAAATCTCGCACTTTGGTAAATATTCTCTGTAAAGAGCTGCAGAATATGTGTGCGCTATATAAATAAATGGTAATAAATAAATAAATGAATAATAAAGAAATGTGTTTAGTAATACCTGTATAATTTACAAATCACCACTAGAGGGCAGTGTAACCTCAGATGAAAACACTTTTATTAAAAACAATGCCAATGTATTTAGCCACATTTCCTTAATATTTATTAGCTGGCATGGTGTTTTTGATATGTTATCTTTCATTTTATCATATTTCATGTTTTACATTGAAATTCATGCAACATCAACTGGGAAATCACTCCACAGGGAAATGACTCAATGATTTGTAGGCTGGTGTCTCTAGTTATTACATTTGTTTTTTAGATAAAAGGCATCTCAATCCCAAAAGAGTAACCAATTTAATAGAACTTCTAATTTCAACCATATGCCTTAAAATATTCTAAACTAGCAATTCCCCCCCCCCCAAAAAAAAAAAATAACAAAAAAACATACAGTGATAGACAATGTTATTAATGTAACTGTAACATAATTAAAAATTAAAATACTGTACTATGAACTTGTGGATAAATACAATCTTGGGATATTGAACTACAGAACTAGTGATTGGTGAATGTTATCTGCAGTTTAGTACTGTCATATATTCTCATATTTCTTACGGGATCCGGTCTCTAAGTTGACAGTAACTAGGTCGACAATGTCTAGGTCGACCACTATTGGTCGACAGCAACTAGGTCGACAGGCTGTCTAGGTCGACAGGGTCTTTAAGTCGACATGTTCTAGGTCGACAGGTCAAAAGGTCGACATGAGTTTTTCACAAATTTTTTCTTTTTTTTTAACCTTTTCATACTTAACGATCCACGTGGACTACGATTGGAACGGTAATCTGTGCCGAGCGAAGCGAAGGCACCATGCCCGAAGCATGGCGAGCGAACGCGGTGCACTAATTGGGGTTCCCGGTCACTCTACGAAGAAAACGACACCAAAATAACATTAAAAACTCATGTCGACCTTTTGACCTGTCGACCTACAACATGTTGACCTAAAGACCCTGTCGACCTAGTTACTGTCAACCAATAGTGGTCGACCTAGACATTGTCGACCTAGTTACTGTCGACTTTCAATACCACACCCATTTCTTACTGCTTTTTATTTCTTACTTCTATGCAAGATTATGACACATTATGGGGCGGATTCATACCAGCTCGCAGTCCCAAATCTGGCCCATGTTTTGGGGCCGCTGTGCGCATGTGTTGCGATGCTTCTGCAGCTCCAGTCTCAGTGCTCTGGACGCAGCATCCGGAGTGACAGGTTGCAGGCATTTTGGTGAGGAGGCGGAGCCGTTTGTGGGAGTGCAGAGGCCATAGACTGTGTTTCCTGACACAAACTTACTGGCCTCGACAGCGGAGTTGTGGTGCCCTAGGGTTGCTAAGATGGATGATGCTTCAACCGATGGTCGGGATGGTGATCTGATGCTGCATCTTCGGACGCGGTCATTTGATCTGAGATGCTGGCAGTGGGCGTCTTTTTATTATTATTATTATTATTATTATTAACAGTTTCTTTGAGGGATAGCATAGAGAATTATCTGCATACTACTAAAATTATTAGCAAAAGTCAGCATGTGTTTGTAAGGGACAGATCATGTCAAACTAACTTAATTAGCTACTACGAGGAAGTGAGCAATAAGCTCGACCAGGGTAAAGCAGTGGATGTGGTCTATTTAGATTTTGCAAAAGCCTTCGATACAGTGCCTCACAGGAGACTGATCATCAAATTAAGGGAACTTGGCCTAGGATATATTATTTGTACATGGATAAGTAATTGGCTGGATAACAGAGTACAACGTGTAGTAGTCAATGGGGTGTTCTCTAGCTGGGCACCAGTAGTCAGCGGAATACCACAAGGTCCGTACTTGGGCGCTCATTCCGAGTTGATCGCTAGCTGCTTTCGTTCGCAGCGCAGCAATTAGGTGAAAAAGCGGCACTTCTGCGCATGCATATGGGGCGCAGTGCGCACGCACGTCGTACTTTCACAAAAGCCGATGTAGTTTCACACAAGGTCTAGCGACGCTTTTCAGTCGCACTGCTGGCCGCAGAGTGATTGACAGGAAGTGGGTGTTTCTGGGTGGTAACTGACCGTTTTCAGGGGAGTGTGTGTAAAAACGCAGGCGTGTCGGATAAAAATGCAGGAGTGGCTGGGGAACGTAGGGGTGGCTGGACGAACGCAGGGCGTGTTTGTGACGTCAAAACAGGAACAAAACAGTTTGAAGTGATCGCTAGCTAGGAGTAAGTCTGGAGCTGCTCAGAAACTGAACAATCTTTTTTTGTAGCAGCGCCTGCGATCCTTAAAGTTGCTATTCTGCTAAGCTAAGATACACTCCCAGAGGGCGGCGGCCTAGCGTGTGCACTGCTGCTAAAAGCTGCTAGTGAGCGAACAACTCGGAATGAGGGCCTTGGCCCGAAACTGTTCACTATATTTATCAATGATCTAGGAATAGGCCTGGACAGCACAGTGTCAATCTTTGCAGATGATACTAAACTGTGTAAGGTAATTAATTCAGAAAGTGACGTGGATTCTCTACAAAATGACTTATTTAAACTTGAAACCTGGGCGTCTAAATGGAGAATGAAGTTCAGTATAGAGAAATGCAAAGTTATGCATTTTGGGTTAAAAAACATATTTGCATCCTACACTCTAAATGGGGAAAATATAGGGGTAACTGTGGTAGAAAAAGATTTGGGGGTGCTCATAGACAAGGGACAAGGATGAATCCAGCTACTGTACAAATCATCGGTACGTCCCTACCTGGAATATTGTGTTCAATTTTGGGCACCATATTCTAAAAAAGATATAGGGTAGCTAGAGAGAGTTCAAAGGCGAGCTACTAAATTGATTAAAGGGTTTGAGACTCTGGAGTACGAGGAAAGGCTTACTAGGTTAAATATGTATACACTAGAAAAGTGTCGTCTAAGAGGAGACATTATTAATATCTTCAAATATGTAAAGGGTCATTACAAGAAGTTAGCAGGGGATTTGTTTATTAAATGAACTCTGAATAGGACACGTGGGCACTCGCTGAGCCTAGAGGAGAGAAAATTCCATACGCAACGTAGGAAAGGGTTCTTCACGGTAAGGGCAATAAAGATTTGGAATTCCCTGCCGGAACAGGTAATAAAGGCGGACTCTGTAAATAAATGTAAAAACTGATTGGACACATTTCTAACTGGAAAAAGTATCCAGTGCTATAGCTCTTAACATACTGACATTATATATGGGGGATTGGTAAGAACCATAGTTGTCAATTGATACTAAACCGTTACTTCAGCAGGTACATTATAATATGCACAGCTTAACACAGAATACAGGTTGAACCTGATGGGTTTGCCTCTTTTCAACCTCACTAACTATGTATATAGCGCAGCAAATTCCGTTGCACTTTACAACTGGACACAATTAGAAGACAAAACTGGATAAAAACAAACAGTTGTAGAGGTAGGAGGGCCCTGCTCGCTTGCTTACAATCTATGGATTTCTGGAAGACTCCTTCTGCGGCATTAACATTTTTTCGCACAGCTGCTGCATACATAGGCGTAGCGACGGCGCTCACTCAGGCCCTATTTACTCACTGCCCAAAAATGTACCGTCACTTGGCAGCCATGGACAATTCTACTTTAAATGTTGCTGCAATGTTAGTACAACATAACCTAATAATGGTGGTCATTCCGAGTTGTTCGCTCGTTGCCGATTTTCGCTATGCTGCGATTTGTTGCTAAATGCGCATGCGCATGGTACGCCGCGCGCATGCGCTTAGTTATTTAACTAAAAACTTAGCAGTTTTGCTGTTGTTTGTGCGGCGCTTTTCAGTCGCACTGCTGATCGGTGAGTGATTGACAGGAAAGGGGCGTTTCTAGGTGGTAACTGAGCGTTTTCCGGGAGTGTGCTAAAAAACGCAGGCATGCCAGGTAAAAACGCGGGAGTGTCTGGAGAAATGGGGGAGTGGCTGGCCGAACGCAGGGCGTGTTTGTGACGTCAAGCCAGGAACTAAACGGACTGAGCTGATCGCAATCTAGGAGTAGGTCTGGAGCTACTCAGAAACTGCAAGAAAATATTTAGTAGCAATTCTGCTAATCTTTCGTTCGCTATTCTGCTAAGCTAAGATACACTCCCAGAGGGCGGCGGCCTAGCGTGTGCAATGCTGCTAAAAGCAGCTAGCGAGCTAACAACTCGGAATGACCACCCATGTGTAATACAAATGATGCTTGTTAGTAACATGGGCACCACTGTTTTCCTGTCCCTATTGTGTTTTGCTATCCCCAGTAATAAGTAAAACCAGAAGTGTCCTTTTCTCCTTAGTATTGTATAGTCCCTTTTATTATAGCTGCCGTCTCTGCTCTCCCTAAAGAACCTTTTTTATATCCTTGTAGCTATTGTTATTCTGTTTCATCTCATTCTGAAGTTTCCCTTTTGTTGATTGAATATGTCATCCTTCTGTGATAGAATCTGGGAAGGCAGATCAATCACAGATTAATATTTAATAAATGGATTATATCTTTTTTTATAATCTTCCTTCCATATGGAGATTAATCCATTTACTGAAAGTAGCGGTTATGCAATGGCATTATAATGTATATACTGTCGGCATCTTTGTCTCGCTCAGTGGTTAGTCTCATCTTTTGAATAATATAATTGAGTGTTGGAAGATGTTCTAAGTACAGACACTCCTGAGCCCAGAAACATCTCCAGCTGAGAACACCCATTACCAAGTTTTTCAGCAATTCCTTTCAGCATGATTTTTTTTTTAACCATTTATTGCAATTTGCAAATGACTTAGGGGTCTATTCAGACCCGAAAGCAGCCGCTGCATTCAGAGAGTCTGCGCATGTGCACCGGCCGCATTGCATGTGCGCAACCCTTCATCTTGTGGCGGCATCCTGTGACCGCAAGGTGATTGACAGCGGCTGCCGTCAGGGTGGGCGTCTATGCTGCAAGCGTGTCCGGACCGTTTTCAGGGCAGCTGCGTGACATCAGACTCGTTTGCTCGCAGCTTCGCTAGCGTAGATATCTGTTAATGCTCAGGAGGAACTCATTTTACAAAGACAGTAGTCCTATCTAATATTGTGATGTATATTTTATATAGTGCCCATTGACCACAGAATTTCTTAGCAAACAATGGCACTCATTCAGTAATCAACGTAAAGCTGCGCTTACACAGATCTGCCCATTATTAGCCACCTGCGCGTGTGCAGCATTTGGATGTGGGTCATAGGGTTGACCACACTTAGGTCGACAGTGTCTACATCGACCACTATTGGTTGACAGTAAGTAGGTCGACAGGGTCTCTAGGTCGACATGACATAAGGTCGACATGAGAGGGTTTTTTGTGTTGTTTTTATCGCCGTACAGTGACTCGCATGGCTCGCTTCACTCACCATGCTTCGGGCAAGGTGCCCCGCTCCGTTACCGCTGCGCTCAGCACAGGTTACCGTTCCCAATTGTAGTCCACGTGGATCGTAAAGTATGAAAAAGTTTAAAAAAGAAAAAAAATTGTGAAAAACTCATGTCGACCTTATTCGTGTCGACCTAGTACATGTTGACCTAGAAACCCTGTCGGCCTACTTACTGTCTACCAACAGTGGTCGACCTAGAGACCGGATACCACAGCATTTGTACTGCGCGTGCATCTCAGTGCGATCGCATCCCATCATGATGTGATCGCACTGTGATTGACAGGGGTGGGCATCTGGGGAATGGCAAGGCAGCATTTGGAAGGACTGGTCCAGATAATGAAGGCGTGTCCGCACTGTTTTAGGGGCAACCGCGTGACGTCACACGTGGCAGCTGCTTATGCAGGAAGTGGGGGGGCTATCGGTAATCCCACAGGTTGCAATGCCTGCACTGCAATCACATTTCTAAATGCGGTAGCAGTGCTGGGTGGTGCTTCTCATACTGGGCGGCCTTTCCCTGTGCTGCCCAATCTGCTACTGAGGCTGAGTGATGGCCAATATGTGCAGTTTTTCCTTCAGGGATTAATACAAAAAGATGCTTGGAGCTACTAATACCCCTTTCACATTGCAAATGCCGGGTCCCTCCCGGGAATTGGAAACGGGTCCTTCCCAAGTGGGACCCAGCATTGGACCCTAACAACTGGCTCCCTGCCCCAGCAATATGCTGGGTCGAATTGCCATAACAGTCAAGTTGCCATAGCAGCAGAGCCGGCATCGGGGGCAGGTGCGGAGGCAGCGCTGGGAGATGAGCTCATCTCCGCACCGCCTCTCCCTATGTAGTGAACGGGTCCCGGGTCGCATTGACCTGGCAACCCGTTCACACTGCCCCTGACCCGGTATTCAACTAGGGAATAACACTGCTTTATTCCCAGGTTGAATCACCGGGTTAGGCGACTCGGGAATTCGCCATGGGCCCCTTTACACAGCACAGCATCCCGTGTTGACCCAGCAATATAGCGGGTCGATACCGGGTTATTTGTGTAGTGTGAAAGGGTTATAACTCATGAGCAAGCCACGTAAAGCTGCCCATGGGAGAAGCAGCTGGTCCTGAGTCCTATGCCTGCAGCCCTGAGCCCTGTGACTTGTTGATTGTCATAGCGAAGCAGTCGCTCACAGGAAACTGCAGTTGCTTGAATTGCAAAGGAGCGGTCACTTTAAGGGGGTCATTCCGACCCGATCGCACGCTGCACTTTTTCGCAGCTGTGCGATCGGGTCTAAACTGCCCATGCGCTGCGACCGGGCAGCGTGGGACCTTATGAAGAAGGCGATCGCAAGGTGATTGACAGCAAGAAGGCGTTTCTGGGTGGCAACTGACCGTTTTCTGGGAGTGCCATGGAAAACGCAGGGGTGTCCAGGCATTTTCAGGGCGGGTGTCTGACGTCAATTCCGGGACATGACAGGCTGAAGTGATCGCAGTGGCTGAGTAATTTCAGAGCTACTGCACAAAATCTTTTTGCACAGCTCCCCTGCACAGGCGATCGCACACTTGCTAAGCTAAAATACACTCCCCCATAGGCGGCGACTATCTGATCGCACGGCTGAAAAAAACTGCTACCGTGCGATCAACTCGGAATGACCCCCCCAAGTCAGGTTCCTTTGCGTAAGTTCCGCAGAAGCATTATTGGAACATCAACTTTACGTGTGCCAAGTGTCAAGACAAACAGACAAAAATTCCAAATTTGTTTTTTTTTGTCTCCATAGTTCATAGACAGTCCCTATAACGGTATCCGGACTCCAGGTCGACAACAAAAAGGTTGACACACCTTAGGTCGACACCAATTGGTTGACACACCTTAGGTCGACATGGTCAAAAGGTCGACATGAACAAGGTCGACATGGAAAAAGGTTGACATGAGTTTTTCAATTTTTTTTTTCTTTTTTTTAAAACTTTTTCATACTTTACGATCCACGTGGATTACGACTGGGAACGGTAATCTGTGCCGAGCGCAGTGGTAGCGGAGCGAGTCAACTTCGCGAGCCATGCAAGGGGACACGGTGCATTCATTGGGGTTTCCAGTCACTCTACGAAGAAAATGACACCAAAAAAACATAAAAAACTCATGTCAACCTTTTTCCATGTCGACATTCTGTCCATGGCGACATTTTATCCATGTCGACCTAAGGCATGTCGACCAATTGGTGTCGAACTAAGGTGTGTCGACCTTTTTGGTGTCCCAGACCCCCTGTAACTATGTTTCTCAAAGAAACAAAAGTTATGTACAGGCGGGTTGAGTATGGTCACCATACCGACACTGGATTCCCAGCTTGCAGCTGCCCGGTGGGGGGATGAGCTGAACAAAGCCCCTTGCGGGCTCGCCGATCTCGCCGAGCTGCGGGCTTGGTGGTGAGCGCATTCCTACTCTATGGGTGTCGTGGACACCCACGAGTGGGAATAGACCCTGTTAGTCGGCATGCCGACTGGTGGGACTGTAAGGGGTAAGGATTCCGGCGTTGGTATTGTGACCAACGGTCTCCTAACCGCCGGTCACGTAACTGCTTCCCCTACAGACACAACCCTTACAGTTTTATTGTATATATTGATTACATCGTTGCTGCTGCCTTATGATCATTTGCTGTTTGTCTGTATGTAACGGCTTTGATCGCCCTCGTGATACATTCTGGGGATACTTGAAATTTGTTACATTTATGCTCCCTTCATGCTGCTATAAACCACCCATGACTTTATTCCGACGAACTTAACATTTATATTAGCTAGCTTATCACTAAGAAATAACCACACGGACACCAACTGCTAGATTTAAAAGGTCAAACAGATATTTATTGTTTGGTGACCTGTCGTTTAAACTAAGAATATTGGAGGATGGCGAGAAAAGGCGCTACCAACTCACCAGCACCAGTCAACTATAATAAACAATAAAATAGGAGGGGCCTCACAACCGCCTCCTTAACATAACCCGCACTGCGCAGGACTCACCACCCTTACTTTAGCAGAGCCGTGGACGAACCCGCACAGGAACATCCGTAGTCCACCCGCAAGGGGAGGGCATACTCGCTGTTCAATCAAAAGGGGGTGCCCCACAGTGACCACTTATGTAACTTTTTGACCGCTGGCTGGTAGCGACTTTCCGCCCATCTGGCTATCAAAGCCTGCTATAAATGGAAATAGAGGTCCGAAAAGCGAGCCTCAAGCAACCTTACAGGGAGGTTGAGAGGGCATCCAAGAAAAACTGGCAAGAGGAAGATGGCTGCCAAATCTCAGGACTATATACCCCTGTGTACACTCCTCCTACATATCCCCAATAGGCACCCATCTGTCACCTGACCACAACTGTCAATCACTAAGGCTAGCCCTGCCTATCCTCAACACATGTCAGAAAAATTCAGGGTGTTTATGTGGCTTCGAGCCTATGCGGATCTCTGCCTGCTTAGTTTTGAGTAAGCCATGCCACTGAAGGCTCTGGGGGGCCAATTACTGGATATCCTAAGCGCGGCATGCTAGTGTTAAAGCAAAATACAGGATGAGCACATTGTTAATATGATTGGCAGAACTTCACAGCTACAACAATGATTTATTTTTTATTTTTTGAGACATTGAGCAAACGCCATAAAAAACAAAACTATGGGGGGAGATGTATCAAACCTTGGAGAGTGTAAAAGTGGAGAGAGATAACTTACCAGCCAATCAGCTCCTAACAGCCAGTTAAAGGCTGTGTTAGAAAAATGACAGTTAGGAACTGATTGTGTGGCAGTTTATCTATTTCCACTTTTTCTCTCTCTGAGGTTTGACACATTTCCCCCTACGTTTTGTCAAACAAGATAGATAAATCAGCTGGTGGGGTAGAAAACGATGGAGAATGGTAACAGCTGCAGGCTGAGTACTGTTTGAGAAGCCATACTTGAGGGACAGTAGGTAGTGCTGTCACTATGGTCAAAAAGTTTTCTATACCTTATAGGTGCACCTAAGGCTGCCTGGACTAAACTAACCTGGGAGTTTTATCCTACCCCAAAACATACAGTACAAATAAACAAATAGATAAGACAATCCTGGGGCCACAATTTAAATGAAAAGTACTTATTGATGGTCATTCAGATGTTGGAGTACTGATGTAGCCACTGTGGCTACATCTGCGCTGAACGCGGACTTCCGGCGCGGCTATGGGCACCCGCGGCTAGCCGCGCGGAGCTGCGGCATTTGCTACCTCCATTCATGCGAATGGGGCGCGCCTAACAAGGTGTGATTGTGATAAGATGTAGCCACATGTACAGTAGCTATCACCAGGGCCGGCGCTACCATTAGGCAGCTTTAGGCAGCTGCCTATGGGCGCTGGCCACTGGAGGGCGGCAGGCTCCAATTAAATATATTTTACCAAAAAAAATATATATTTTGATAAGTAAGCCCAGACCAGGGGCGGCCGCGGCGAGGGTCTAGCCTGCCACAGCCGTCAGTCACCTCACCAGCCCAGTGTATTGCTTTCCCAGCGGGCCTGCGGCTGCTCCATGTCTAAACAGAAATAGACGGAGCCGCGCGTATGAGAGAGCAGGTCAGGAGACGGGCGCCGCCCACACTGACAGCCTAACACGTATCCTGCTAGGCGCCGTCAGCACGAACGTCAGCGCTTGTGTGGCGCCCGTCTCCTGACCTGCTCTCTCATACGCGCGGCTCCGTCTATTTCTGTTAGAGACATGGAGCAGCCGCAGGGAAATCACACTGGCGTAGGTGAGGTGACTGACGGCTGTGGCAGGCTAGACCCTCGCCGCGGCCGCCCCTGGTCTGGGCATACTTATCAAAATATATTTTTTTTTGTGTAAAATATATTTAATTGGAACATCTGAAAGACAAGAGAAGTCTCTCTATCCCCTCCCTCCCCGCCGCCCCGCGCCTCCCTATCCCCTCCCTGCCGCCCCGCGTCTCCCTATCCTCTCTCTCCCACCCAGCGTCTCACTATCCCCTAACTGCCGCCCCGCGTCTCGCTATCCCCTCCCTCCCTCCCCGCGCCTCCCTATCTCCTCCCTCCCACCCCGCATCACCCTATCCCCTCCCTTCCACCCCGCGTCTCCCTATCCCCTCCCTCCCACCCCACGTCTCCCTATCCCCTCCCTCCCTGCCGCCCCGCGTCTCCCTATCCTCTCCCTCCCACCCGCGTCTCACTATCCCCTCCCTTCCACCCCACGTCTCCCTATCCCCTCCCTCCCACCCCGCGTCTCACTATCCCCTCCCTCCCACCCCGCGTCTCACTATCCCCTCCCTCCCACCCCGCGTCTCACTATCCCCTCACTGCCGCCCCGCGTCTCGCTATCCCCTCCCTCCCTGCCGCCCCGCGCCTCCCTATCTCCTCCCTCCCACCCCGCATCTCCCTATCCCCTCCCTTCCACCCCGCGTCTCCCTATCCCCTCCCTCCCACCCCACGTCTCCCTATCCCCTCCCTCCCTGCCACCCCGCGTCTCCCTATCCTCTCCCTCCCCCCTGCGTCTCACTATCCCCTCACTGCCGCCCCGCGTCTCGCTATCCCCTCCCTCCCACCCCACGTCTCCCTATCCCCTCCCTCCCACCCCACGTCTCCCTATCCCCTCCCTCCCACCCCACGTCTCCCTATCCCCTCCCTCCCTGCCGCCCCGCGTCTCCCTATCCTCTCCCTCCCACCCGCGTCTCACTGTCCCCTCACTGCCGCCCCGCGTCTCGCTATCCCCTCCCTCCCCGCGCCTCCCTCCCTGCTGCCCCGCGCCTCCCTATCCCCTCACTCCCTGCCGCCCCGCGTCTCCCTATCCCCTCCCTCGCACCCCGCGTCTCACTATCCCCTCCCTGCCGCCCCACGTCTCGCTATCCCCTCCCTCCCTGCCGCCCCGCGCCTCCCTATCTCCTCCCTCCCACTCCGCATCTCCCTATCCCCTCCCTTCCACCCCACGTCTCCCTATCCCCTCCCTCCCGCCCCGCGTCTCCCTATCCCCTCCCTCGCACCCCGCGTCTCACTATCCCCTCCCTGCCGCCCCACATCTCGCTATCCCCTCCCTCCCACCCCACGTCTCCCTATCCCCTCCCTCCCACCCCACGTCTCCCTATCCCCTCCCTCCCTGCCGCCCCGCGTCTCCCTATCCTCTCCCTCCCACCCGCGTCTCACTGTCCCCTCACTGCCGCCCCGCGTCTCGCTATCCCCTCCCTCCCCGCGCCTCCCTCCCTGCTGCCCCGCGCCTCCCTATCCCCTCACTCCCTGCCGCCCCGCGTCTCCCTATCCCCTCCCTCGCACCCCGCGTCTCACTATCCCCTCCCTGCCGCCCCACGTCTCGCTATCCCCTCCCTCCCTGCCGCCCCGCGCCTCCCTATCTCCTCCCTCCCACCCCGCATCTCCCTATCCCCTCCCTTCCACCCCACGTCTCCCTATCCCCTCCCTCCCACCCCACGTCTCCCTATCCCCTCCCTCCCTGCCACCCCGCGTCTCCCTATCCTCTCCCTCCCACCCGCGTCTCACTGTCCCCTCACTGCCGCCCCGCGTCTCGCTATCCCCTCCCTCCCCGCGCCTCCCTCCCTGCTGCCCCGCGCCTCCCTATCCCCTCACTCCCTGCCGCCCCGCGTCTCCCTATCCCCTCCCTCGCACCCCGCGTCTCACTATCCCCTCCCTGCCGCCCCACGTCTTGCTATCCCCTCCCTCCCTCCCTGCCGCCCCGCGCCTCCCTATCTCCTCCGTCCCACCCCGCATCTCCCTATCCCCTCCCTTCCACCCCGCGTCTCCCTATCCCCTCCCTCCCACCCCGCGTCTCCCTATCCCCTCCCTCCCACCCCACGTCTCCCTATCCCCTCCCTCCCACCCCACGTCTCCCTATCCCCTCCCTCCCACCCCGCGTCTCCCTATCCCCTCCCTCCCTGCCGCCCTGCGTCTCCCTATCCCCTCCCTCCCACTCCACGTCTCCCTATCCCCTCCCTCCCTGCCGCCCCGCACCTCCCGATGTTGGAGTTGCCTACAGCAGCGGCAGCTCCGGAGACAACAGGCAGCGCTGTTACCTCTATTTCCGTGCCCTCAGCATCTCCGGCAGCATCTGCTTCCTCCGGGACTGAGGAACCAGGACCACTAAGGCGAGGGGTGGGGGAGTTGTGCTTGGTGGTAAGTGTCTGGGCAGCTCACCCCCAGATCACTTGGACTGCAGCTCCCCGCCTTGTGATCTGGGGGTGAGCTGCAGTCCAAGTGATCTGGGGGTGAGCTGCAGGCCAAGTGATCTGGGCAAGATCACTTGGACTGCAGCACACCCCCAGATCACTTGGACGCAGGGACAGGGAAAAATAAATAAAATAAATGTAAAAAAATTATATATTTATATCACAGCTGCCCGCCTCCCACCGCTGACCAGCGCTCACTTCTGCACGCTGCACCGCCATTGAAAGCTGACCACCGCAGACCACAACTGGCGGTGGTCAGAGGGACATCAACGCCGCAGCGAAGAAGGACAGCTTAGTACCGCCGCATCCCCCGCAGACCATGGGCTCATACGCCACCAACAACCACAGTCCCTTCCGCACCTCCGCTGCACATATCAGGTAATGTTACCCTATGTCCCTGCTGTCACGCTCTCAGTCCCTGCTGTCACTCTCTCAGTCCTTGCTGTCACTCTCTCTCCCTGTCCCTGAATTGTGGGTCATACCATTTGCTATAATGTGAATTTCGTCTCATACCATATGGTAAAATCATAATTTTGGCTCATACAGTATGCTGTAATGTGAATTTCGGGTCATACCGTGTGCTATAATGTGAATTTCGGCTCATACAGTGTGGTAAAATCTGAAATTTTGTGTCATAGCGTGTTCTGTAACGTGAATTTCGGCTCATACCGTGTGCTGTAATGTGAATTTCGGCTCATACTGTGTAGTAAAATATGAATTTTGGCTCATACTGTGTGCTGTAATGTGAATTTCGGCTCATACCGTGTGCTGTAATGTGAATTTTGGCTCATACCGTGTGCTATAATGTGAATTTCGGCTCATACCGTGTGCTGTAATGTGAATTTCGGCTCATACCGTGTGCTGTAATGTGAATTTCGGCTCATACTGTGTGGTAAAATATGAATTTCGGATCATACGGTGTGCTGTAATGTGAATTTCGGCTCATACGGTGTGCTGTAATATGAATTTCGGCTCATACGGTGTGCTGTAATGTGAATTTCGGCTCATACTGTGTGGTAAAATATGAATTTTGGCTCATACCATGTGCTGTAGTGTGAATTTTGGCTCATACCATGTGCTGTAGTGTGAATTTCGGCTCATTCCGTGTGCTGTAATGTGAATTTCTAGATAGTATAAGAATTTCTAGATAGTATAAGGGGTCCTAATACACTGAAGGACACGCCCCCATTTGAGTGGCCACACCCCCTCTCCCGGAGGCGCGCGCATAATTGCAACCTTCACTTTTCCATACCCCCACTTCAAAATGTCTACTTCGACCACTGTATATGTATGTGTGTGTGTGTGTATATATATATATATATATATAGTATTCATTCTAGCACCCTGCACCTTTCAAAATCCATGCAGTTCCCCTTTCCTGCCTGGGGTGTCACTCTCTACTCTGGTGTTTCTCAGCACACACAGGTCTGTATCACAGCACTGAGTAACAGATCAGAGTGTGCGGAGAAGCACCACAGCAGAGAGCGACACCCCGGGCAGGAAAGAGGAACTGCACAGTATTTGAAAGGTGCAGGGTGCTAGAATGAACACTATATATATATATATATATATATATATATCTATAGCCAAAGGGCTGGATGCTTTTTAACTTGTGTGCATTTAATATAATATTTGTCAGGTTTTCTTTTGCTGTTATTTGGCTGCTTCAGGAGGATCAACATACCGTTAACACAGCCTCTAGATAACGTGATCACTCCACTGTCCAAGCAACAGGGGAAGGGGAGGGTCGGGAGGACGGGGGGGGGGGGGTGTAGGCAGAAATTTTGCCTAGGGTGCCGAGAAACCTTGCACCGGCCCTGGCTATCACTGATGCTTCCAGTAAAAGGCATATTTTACAAGCAGATACCTCCTGCTGCAGTAGTGATAAGAGTTGCCTCGGATTACTTACAGATTTTTACGTGGCTTGTGGCACCCATGGGGACGTGCGAGCGGGCCATTGTAGAGGCCAGGAAATCCCTGGCTACCACGGAGATTCCCTAAACACTAGTGACATGCCTCCATTTTCACAACTAGAGGCTGTTGCCACCCCTCCCAGCTCCCCAGATGGCAGCAGACTGTCAATCACTGACAGTCTGATGCCCTCCTGTGTCACAGGACCCATTCGTGCACGCACATCAGGAAGCACATCCAACTGGATCTGAATGAGATCCTTTATTTGTACATTAGGTAGCGCTGTTTTCCATCTTCCGTGATCTTGTTTGTTAATCCTCCTTGTTTATGAAGTTTATCCATACTGGTCACAGGAAAGTTTATCTTACAATCTTTGCTTGGGCCTGACTCCTTCACACAGATCATGCCCGGCTGCGATTTCACATGGATTTTCATGTGAAAAAATATGCAAATACTCGTGTAAGCATTCCTATTGTGCAATACTTTGACGCACGGACATGCAGTCAGGGTACGCAGGGGAGTCAGAGCCTTGCGATGCCCACGTTGTATATCTGAGGAATGCTTAAATGTGCTGGTGAATCCCATGTCTCCACCATCGGCCGCAACATCAACTCCT
The DNA here is from genome assembly GCF_028390025.1 of Pseudophryne corroboree. Classification (NCBI taxonomy): domain Eukaryota; kingdom Metazoa; phylum Chordata; class Amphibia; order Anura; family Myobatrachidae; genus Pseudophryne; species Pseudophryne corroboree. The sequence continues at coordinate 395,849,907 of NC_086450.1, read as the reverse complement.
GAAGCAGCCCCTGCCTGGTGCAGTCTGTAACTGTCGTAAGATATGGGCACTGTGTAAGAAATCCTATCTGCATACTGAAATAAGCCCATGCACTCCCATCTACTCCCATTACACTCCCATTACACGCCCATGACAATCCCAATACACACCAATGACAATCCCAATACACGCTCATGGCACTCTCATTTCTCGCCTATGACACTCCCATTACATGCCCATGCACTCCCATTACACGCCCATGATACTCCCATTTCTCATACGTCCTAGAGGATGCTGGGGTCCACTTCAGTACCATGGGGTATAGACGGTTCTGCAGGAGCCATGGGCACTTTAAGACTATTCAAGGGCGTGAACTGGCACCTCCCTCTATGCCCCTCCTCCAGACCTCAGTTTAGAAAATGTTCCCAGGCTGACTGGAAGCACTCCAGGGGAGCTCTACTGAGTTTCTCTGAAAGACTTTATATTAGGTTTTTTATTTTCAGGGAGAACTGCTGGCAACAGTCGGCGTTGTGGATTCGCCAGTGGAATGCTGACGCAGATTCCAAAAGAAATATGGAGGCTCTCCCGTAAAGGTGAGGCCTTGTTTGGAGATGGGATGCATTCTTGCCTTATGCTCATGCACCGGCGAAAAAGACACATCACTCTCAGATGCAGTCCTTTCGACCCAACAAATACAAAAAGGCCAAAGGTTCCCCCTTCTTTGCAGGTAGAAGAAGAGGGAAAAAAAAAGTCTGCAGCATCTCCAGGATCGCAGGAGCAGAAGTCCACCCCTGCTTCTACCAAATCTGCAGCATGACGCTGGGGCTCCCTTGCGGGAGTCCGCTCTGGTGGGAGCAAGTCTGCGCTCAATCTGGCCTGGACCCATGGGTTTTGCAAATAGTGTCCCATGGATACAAGCTGGAGTTTCAAGACGTCCCCCTATGCCGATTTTTCAAATCGACCTTACCAGCTTCTCTTCCAGACAGAGAAGTAGTAAAGGCTGCAATTCAGAAATTATGTCAGGATCAAGTCATTGTCCTGGTACCCTTGTCACAGCAGGGAGGAGGTTTTTATTCAAGCCTCTTCGTAGTTCCGAAGCCGGACGGCTCGGTCAGACCAATTCTAAACCTGAAATCTCTGACTCTCTACCTGAAAAGGTTCAAGTTCAAGATGGAATCTCTGAGGACAGTGATTTCCAGTCTGGAGGAAGGAGCATGTCGGTAGACATAAAAGATGCCTACTTACATGTTCCCATTTATCCTCCACATCAGGCTTATCTGAGGTTCGCAATACAGGATTGCCATTACCAGTTCCAGACGTTGCCGTTCGGACTCTCCACGGCACCGAGGGTGTTCACCAAGGTGATGGCAGAGATGATGGTCCTCCTTCGACAACAAGGAGTCAATATAATTCCTTACCTGGACGATCTCCTGATAAAAGCGAGATCCAAGGAACGGTTGGTGCAGAACATTGCACTCTCCCTGTCAGTGCTACAACAACACGGTTGGATTTTGAATTTTCCAAAGTCGCAGTTGGAACCGACGGTTTTCTGGGGATGATACTGAACACAGAAGTTCAGAGGGTATTTCTTCCAGTAGGTATTCTTCCAGTAGAAAATGCTCTGGAGATCCAGAAAATGGTCAAACAAGTTTTGAAACCGACGAGAGTGTCGATACATCAATGCATTCGGTTGTTGTGAAAGATGGTAGCGGCCTACAAGGCCATACAGTTTGGCAGATTCCATGCCAGAGTATTCCAGTGGGATCTGTTGGACAAGTGGTCCGGATCCCACCTACACATGCACCAGAGGATAATCCTGTCCTCCAAAGCCAGGATTTCGCTCCTGTGGTGGCTGCACAGTTCTCACCTATTAGAGGGACGCAGGTTCGGGATTCAGGACTGGGTCCTAGTAACCACGGATGCAAGTCTCCGAGGCTGGGGAGCGGTCACACAGGGAAAAAGTTTCCAAGGAAAATGGTCAAGTCAGGAATCCTGTCTTCACATAAACGTTCTGGAATTGAGAGCCATTTACAACGGCCTTCTACAAGCGGTGCATCTTCTACAAGATCAGCCAGTGCAGATCCAGTCGGACAATGTAACAGCAGTCGCATGCATAAACCGTCAGGGCGGAACTAAAAGCAGAGCGGCAATGGCAGAGGTGACAAAGATCCTCCTCTGGGCAGAAAGACATGCAAGAGCTCTGTCGGCAATTTTCATTCCGGGAGTGGACAACTGGGAAGCAGACTTCCTCAGCAGACACGATCTCCATCCAGGAGAGTGGGGCTCCACCAAGAAGTCTTTGCAGAGATGACAAGTCTTTGGGGAGTTGCTCAAGTAGACATGATGGCATCTTGTCTCAACAAGAAGCTTCAGAGATATTGTTCCAGGTCGAGAGACCCTCAAGCAGTAGCAGTGGATGCACTGGTGACCCAGTGGGTGTTTCGGTCGGTATGTGTCTTCCCTCCTCTTCCACTAATACCAAAAGTTCTCAAAATAATAAGAAGAACAAGGGTTCGAGCAATCCTCATTGCCCCAGACTGGCCAAGGAGGGCTTGGTATCCGGATCTTCAGGAGTTGCTCATGAAAGATCCACGGCCTCTTCCTCCTCGCGAGGACCTGCTGCAGCAGGGGCTGTGCATGTATCAAGACTTACCGCGGCTACGTTTGACGGCATGGCTTTTGAGCGCCAGATCCTAGCCTGAAAGGGGATTCCCAAGGAAGTCATTCCCACTCTTGTTCAGGCCAGGAAAGGAGTAACGTCTAAACATTACCACCATATTTGGAGAAAATATGTGTCTTGGTGTGAATCCAAGAAGGCTTCTACGGAAGAGTTTCAGTTGGAATGTTTTCTCCATTATCTGCAGGCAGGTGTGGATGCGGTCCTAAGATAGGGTTCAATCAAGGTTCAGATTTCGGCCTTGTCAGTTTTCTTTCAAAAACAATTGGCCTCCTTTCCAGAAGTTCAGACGTTCGTGAATGGAGTGCTGCACATCCAACCTCCATTTGTGCCTCCGGTGGCACCATGGGACCTAAATGTGGTGTTGCAGTTCCTTCAATCAGATTGGTTTGAACCTCTGCAGGAGATAGAATTGAAGTTTCTCACTTGGAAAGTGGTCATGATCTTGGCCTTGGCATCCGCAAGGCGGGTGTCTGAGTTGGGGGCCTTGTCTCACAAGAGTCCTTACCTGATCTTCCATGAAGATAGGGCAGAGTTGAGAACTCGCCAACAATTTCTTCTGAAGGTGGTTTCGTCTTTCCATATAAACCAACCTATTGTGGTGCCAGTGGCTACTGACACCTTCTCTGCATCAAAGTCTCTTAATGTGGTTAGAGCTTTGAAGATTTATGTCGCAAGAACAGCTAGGATATGGAAAACTGAGGCTCTGTTTATCCTGTATGCTCCCAACAAGATTGGGTGTCTTGCTTCTAAGCAGACCATTGCGCGCTGGATCAGAGGGACGATTCAGCACGCTCAATCCATAGCAGGATTGCCGATACCGAAGTCGGTAAATGCCCATTCTACTAGAAAGGTGGGCTCATCCTGGGCGGCTGCCCGGGGGGGGGGGGGGTTCCGGCATTACAACTTTGTCGAGCAGCTACTTGGTCAGGGGCAAACACGTTTGCAAAGTTTTACAAGTTTTACACCTTGGCCGATGAGGACCTCAAGTTTGGTCAATCGGTGCTGCAGGGTCATCTGCACTCTCCCGCCAGTACTGGAGCTTTGGTATAACCCCATGGTACTGAAGTGGACCCCAGCATCCTCTAGGACGTATGTTAAAACAGGATTTTAATACCTACCGGTAAATCCTTTTCTCCTAGTCCGTAGAGGATGCTGGGCGCCCGACTCAGTGCGTACTTTACCTACAGTTATTAGTTTTTAGTTACACAAGTGTTGTGTTACGGTTATTTTCAGCATGTTGCTGCAAAAATTGTTCATGCCCGTTGGCATGTGTTGAACGCCATGTTGTGCGTCATGGTTGAGGTGTGAGCTGGTATGAATCTCACCATTAATATAAAAGTAAATCCTTTCCTCGAAATGTCCGTCTCCCTGGGCACAGTTCCTATACTGAAGTCTGGAGGAGGGGCATAGAGGGAAGAGCCAGTTCACACCCTTGAAAAGTCTTAAAGTGCCCATGGCTCCTGCGGAACCGTCTACACCCCATGGTACTGAAGTGCACCCCAGCATCCTCTCCAGATTATTAGTAGAAAAGGATTTACCGGTACGTATTAAAATCCTGTTTCCATGCCCATGCACTCCCATTAAACACCCATGACACACCCAGGAACTCCCATTACATGTACATGGCACTCCCATTACATTCCTGTGATATTCCCATTACACGCTCATGCACTCCCATTACACACCCATGACACACCCATGCACTCCCATTACGCAACCATGACACTCCCATTACACGCCCATGATGCTTCCATTACACACCCATTATAATTCCAATACACGCCAATGACACTCCCATTACACACCTATGCAATCCCATTACATGGCCATGACACTCCCATTACATGCCCATGATACTCCCATTACACGCTCATGCACTCCCATTACATGTCCATGACACTCCCATTACACACCCATGACAATCCCAATACACGTCCATGGTACTCTCATTTCTCGCCCATGACACTCCCATTACACACCCATGACAATCCCAATACACGCCCATGGTACTCTCATTTCTTGCCCATGACACTCCCATTACACACCCATGCACTCCCATTACACACCCATGATACTCCCATTACATCCTCATGATACTCCCATTACATGCTTATGACACCCCCATTACAAGTCCATGACACTCCCTTTACATGCGCATGACAAGCCCATGACACTCCCATTACATGTCCATGACACTCCCATTACACATCCATGACACTCGCATTACACCCCCATGTACTCCGTTTACTAGGCAATGACACTCCCATTACACACCCATACTACCATTACACGCCCATGACACTCCCATTACACACCGATGACAATCCCATTACATGCCCATGACACTCCCATTACACGCCCATACTACCATTACACGCCCATGACACTCCCCCTTTACACGCCCATGACACTCCCATTACATGCCCATGACACTCCCATTACACGCCCATACTACCATTACATGCCCATGACACTCCCCCTTTACACGCCCATGACACTCCCACTACATGCCCATGACACTCCCATTACACACCGATGACAATCCCATTACATGCCCATGACACTCCCATTACACGCCCATACTACCATTACACGCCCATGACACTCCCATTACACACCGATGACAATCCCATTACATGCCCATGACACTCCCATTACACGCCCATACTACCATTACACGCCCATGACACTCCCCCTTTACACGCCCATGACACTCCCACTACATGCCCATGACACTCCCATTACACACCGATGACAATCCCATTACATGCCCATGACACTCCCATTACACGCCCATACTACCATTACACGCCCATGACACTCCCATTACACACCGATGACAATCCCATTACATGCCCATGACACTCCCATTACACGCCCATACTACCATTACACGCCCATGACACTCTCCCTTTACACGCCCATGACACTCCCATTACATGCCCATGACACTCCCATTACACGCCCATACTACCATTACACGCCCATGACACTCCCCCTTTACACGCCCATGACACTCCCATTACATGCCCATTACACTCCCATTACACGCCCATGAAACTCCCATTACACGCTCATGACTCTCCCATTACACGCCCATGACACCTCCTCTTTTTGTGAAGACTTTATATCACTTCTTAGTCTCTACCCCAAGCCAGCCATGGATTGCAGAAGCCTTCTCAAGTAATAGCGATGTCTTCCGAAAATGCGTACACCATCGGACACCCTAGTTCTCGAGTGCGCAGTAAGGGTTTCTATTAGAGATGAGCGGGTTCGGTTTCTTTGAATCCGAACCCGCACGAACTTCACTTTTTTTTTCACGGGTCCGAGCGACTCGGATCTTCCCGCCTTGCTCGGTTAACCCGAGCGCGCCCGAACGTCATCATGACGCTGTCGGATTCTCGCGAGACTCGGATTCTATATAAGGAGCCGCGCGTCGCCGCCATTTTCACACGTGCATTGAGATTGATAGGGAGAGGACGTGGCTGGCGTCCTCTCCATTTAGATTAGATTTAGAAGAGAGAGAGAGAGAGAGATTGCTGTGATACTGTAGATTAGAAGAGAGTGCAGAGTGCAGACAGAGTTTAGTGACTGACGACCACAGTGACCAGTGACCACCAGAGACAGTGCAGTTGTTTGTTTTATTTAATATATCCGTTCTCTGCCTGAAAAAAACGATACACAGTCACACAGTGACTCAGTCTGTGTGCACTGCTCAGCCCAGTGTGCTGCACATCAATGTATTGTATATAAAGCTTATAATTGTGGGGGAGACTGGGGAGCACTGCAGGTTGTTATAGCAGGAGCCAGGAGTACATGATAAATAATATTATATTAAAATTAAACAGTGCACACTTTTGCTGCAGGAGTGCCACTGCCAGTGTGACTAGTGGTGACCAGTGCCTGACCACCAGTATATTAGTAGTATTGTATACTATCTCTTTATCAACCAGTCTATATTAGCAGCAGACACAGTACAGTGCGGTAGTTCACGGCTGTGGCTACCTCTGTGTCGGCACTCGGCAGGCAGTCCGTCCATCCATAATTGTATTATATACCACCTAACCGTGGTTTTTTTTTTCTTTCTTTATACCGTCGTCATAGTCATACTAGTTGTTACGAGTATACTACTATCTCTTTATCAACCAGTGTACAGTGCGGTAGTTCACGGCTGTGGCTACCTCTGTGTCGGAACTCGGCAGGCAGTCCGTCCATCCATAATTGTATTATAATATATACCACCTAACCGTGGTTTTTTTTTCGTTCTTTATACCGTCGTCATACTAGTTGTTACGAGTATACTACTATCTCTTTATCAACCAGTGTACAGTGCGGTAGTTCACGGCTGTGGCTACCTCTGTGTCGGAACTCGGCAGGCAGTCCGTCCATCCATAATTGTATTATAATATATACCACCTAACCGTGGTTTTTTTTTCGTTCTTTATACCGTCGTCATACTAGTTGTTACGAGTATACTACTATCTCTTTATCAACCAGTGTACAGTGCGGTAGTTCACGGCTGTGGCTACCTCTGTGTCGGCACTCGGCAGGCAGTCCGTCCAACCATAATTGTATTATATACCACCTAACCGTGGTTTTTTTTTCATTCTTTATACCGTCGTCATACTAGTTGTTACGAGTATACTACTATCTCTTTATCAACCAGTGTACAGTGCGGTAGTTCACGGCTGTGGCTACCTCTGTGTCGGCACTCGGCAGGCAGTCCGTCCAACCATAATTGTATTATATACCACCTAACCGTGTTTTTTTTTTCATTCTTTATACCGTCGTCATACTAGTTGTTACGAGTATACTACTATCTCTTTATCAACCAGTGTACAGTGCGGTAGTTCACGGCTGTGGCTACCTCTGTGTCGGCACTCGGCAGCCCGTCCATAATTGTATATACCAGTGACCTAACCGTGGTTTTTTTTTCTTTCTTTATACATACATACTAGTTACGAGTATACTATCTCTTTATCAACCAGTCTATATATTAGCAGCAGACACAGTACAGTGCGGTAGTTCACGGCTGTGGCTACCTCTGTGTCGGCACTCGGCAGCCCGTCCATAATTGTATATACCACCTAACCGTGGTTTTTTTTTCTTTCTTTATACATACATACTAGTTACGAGTATACTATCTCTTTATCAACCAGTCTATATATTAGCAGCAGACACAGTACAGTGCGGTAGTTCACGGCTGTGGCTACCTCTGTGTCGGCACTCCGCAGCCCGTCCATAATTGTATATACCAGTGACCTAACCGTGGTTTTTTTTTCTTTCTTTATACATACATACTAGTTACGAGTATACTATCTCTTTATCAACCAGTCTATATATTAGCAGCAGACACAGTACAGTGCGGTAGTTCACGGCTGTGGCTACCTCTGTGTCGGCACTCGGCAGCCCGTCCATAATTGTATATACCAGTGACCTAACCGTGGTTTTTTTTTCTTTCTTTATACATACATACTAGTTACGAGTATACTATCTCTTTATCAACCAGTCTATATATTAGCAGCAGACACAGTACAGTGCGGTAGTTCACGGCTGTGGCTACCTCTGTGTCGGCACTCGGCAGCCCGTCCATAATTGTATATACCAGTGACCTAACCGTGGTTTTTTTTTCTTTCTTTATACATACATACTAGTTACGAGTATACTATCTCTTTATCAACCAGTCTATATATTAGCAGCAGACACAGTACAGTGCGGTAGTTCACGGCTGTGGCTACCTCTGTGTCGGCACTCGGCAGCCCGTCCATAATTGTATACTAGTATCCAATCCATCCATCTGCATTGTTTACCTGAGGTGCCTTTTAGTTGTGCCTATTAAAATATGGAGAACAAAAATGTTGAGGTTCCAAAATTAGGGAAAGATCAAGATCCACTTCCACCTCGTGCTGAAGCTGCTGCCACTAGTCATGGCCGAGACGATGAAATGCCAGCAACGTCGTCTGCCAAGGCCGATGCCCAATGGCATAGTACAGAGCATGTCAAAACCAAAACACCAAATATCAGTAAAAAAAGGACTCCAAAACCTAAAATAAAATTGTCGGAGGAGAAGCGTAAACTTGCCAATATGCCATTTACCACACGGAGTGGCAAGGAACGGCTGAGGCCCTGGCCTATGTTCATGGCTAGTGGTTCAGCTTCACATGAGGATGGAAGCACTCAGCCTCTCGCTAGAAAACTGAAAAGACTCAAGCTGGCAAAAGCACCGCAAAGAACTGTGCGTTCTTTGAAATCCCAAATCCACAAGGAGAGTCCAATTGTGTCGGTTGCGATGCCTGACCTTCCCAACACTGGACGTGAAGAGCATGCGCCTTCCACCATTTGCACGCCCCCTGCAAGTGCTGGAAGGAGCACCCGCAGTCCAGTTCCTGATAGTCAGATTGAAGATGTCAGTGTTGAAGTACACCAGGATGAGGAGGATATGGGTGTTGCTGGCGCTGGGGAGGAAATTGACCAGGAGGATTCTGATGGTGAGGTGGTTTGTTTAAGTCAGGCACCCGGGGAGACACCTGTTGTCCGTGGGAGGAATATGGCCGTTGACATGCCAGGTGAAAATACCAAAAAAATCAGCTCTTCGGTGTGGAGGTATTTCACCAGAAATGCGGACAACAGGTGTCAAGCCGTGTGTTCCCTTTGTCAAGCTGTAATAAGTAGGGGTAAGGACGTTAACCACCTCGGAACATCCTCCCTTATACGTCACCTGCAGCGCATTCATAATAAGTCAGTGACAAGTTCAAAAACTTTGGGTGACAGCGGAAGCAGTCCACTGACCAGTAAATCCCTTCCTCTTGTAACCAAGCTCACGCAAACCACCCCACCAACTCCCTCAGTGTCAATTTCCTCCTTCCCCAGGAATGCCAATAGTCCTGCAGGCCATGTCACTGGCAAGTCTGACGAGTCCTCTCCTGCCTGGGATTCCTCCGATGCATCCTTGCGTGTAACGCCTACTGCTGCTGGCGCTGCTGTTGTTGCCGCTGGGAGTCGATGGTCATCCCAGAGGGGAAGTCGTAAGCCCACTTGTACTACTTCCAGTAAGCAATTGACTGTTCAACAGTCCTTTGCGAGGAAGATGAAATATCACAGCAGTCATCCTACTGCAAAGCGGATAACTGAGTCCTTGACAACTATGTTGGTGTTAGACGTGCGTCCGGTATCCGCCGTTAGTTCACAGGGAACTAGACAATTTATTGAGGCAGTGTGCCCCCGTTACCAAATACCATCTAGGTTCCACTTCTCTAGGCAGGCGATACCGAGAATGTACACGGACGTCAGAAAAAGACTCACCAGTCTCCTAAAAAATGCAGTTGTACCCAATGTCCACTTAACCACGGACATGTGGACAAGTGGAGCAGGGCAGGGTCAGGACTATATGACTGTGACAGCCCACTGGGTAGATGTATGGACTCCCGCCGCAAGAACAGCAGCGGCGGCACCAGTAGCAGCATCTCGCAAACGCCAACTCTTTCCTAGGCAGGCTACGCTTTGTATCACCGCTTTCCAGAATACGCACACAGCTGAAAACCTCTTACGGCAACTGAGGAAGATCATCGCGGAATGGCTTACCCCAATTGGACTCTCCTGTGGATTTGTGGCATCGGACAACGCCAGCAATATTGTGTGTGCATTAAATATGGGCAAATTCCAGCACGTCCCATGTTTTGCACATACCTTGAATTTGGTGGTGCAGAATTTTTTAAAAAACGACAGGGGCGTGCAAGAGATGCTGTCGGTGGCCAGAAAAATTGCGGGACACTTTCGGCGTACAGGCACCACGTACAGAAGACTGGAGCACCACCAAAAACTACTGAACCTGCCCTGCCATCATCTGAAGCAAGAAGTGGTAACGAGGTGGAATTCAACCCTCTATATGCTTCAGAGGTTGGAGGAGCAGCAAAAGGCCATTCAAGCCTATACAATTGAGCACGATATAGGAGATGGAATGCACCTGTCTCAAGTGCAGTGGAGAATGATTTCAACGTTGTGCAAGGTTCTGATGCCCTTTGAACTTGCCACACGTGAAGTCAGTTCAGACACTGCCAGCCTGAGTCAGGTCATTCCCCTCATCAGGCTTTTGCAGAAGAAGCTGGAGGCATTGAAGAAGGAGCTAAAAGGGAGCGATTCCGCTAGGCATGTGGGACTTGTGGATGCAGCCCTTAATTCGCTTAACAAGGATTCACGGGTGGTCAATCTGTTGAAATCAGAGCACTACATTTTGGCCACCGTGCTCGATCCTAGATTTAAAGCCTACCTTGGATCTCTCTTTCCGGCAGACACAGGTCTGCTGGGGTTGAAAGACCTGCTGGTGACAAAATTGTCAAGTCAAGCGGAACGCGACCTGTCAACATCTCCTCCTTCACATTCTCCCGCAACTGGGGGTGCGAGGAAAAGGCTCAGAATTCCGAGCCCACCCGCTGGCGGTGATGCAGGGCAGTCTGGAGCGACTGCTGATGCTGACATCTGGTCCGGACTGAAGGACCTGACAACGATTACGGACATGTCGTCTACTGTCACTGCATATGATTCTCTCAACATTGATAGAATGGTGGAGGATTATATGAGTGACCGCATCCAAGTAGGCACGTCACACAGTCCGTACTTATACTGGCAGGAAAAAGAGGCAATTTGGAGGCCCTTGCACAAACTGGCTTTATTCTACCTAAGTTGCCCTCCCACAAGTGTGTACTCCGAAAGAGTGTTTAGTGCCGCCGCTCACCTTGTCAGCAATCGGCGTACGAGGTTACATCCAGAAAATGTGGAGAAGATGATGTTCATTAAAATGAATTATAATCAATTCCTCCGCGGAGACATTGACCAGCAGCAATTGCCTCCACAAAGTACACAGGGAGCTGAGATGGTGGATTCCAGTGGGGACGAATTGATAATCTGTGAGGAGGGGGATGTACACGGTGATATATCGGAGGGTGAAGATGAGGTGGACATCTTGCCTCTGTAGAGCCAGTTTGTGCAAGGAGAGATTAATTGCTTCTTTTTTGGGGGGGGTCCAAACCAACCCGTCATATCAGTCACAGTCGTGTGGCAGACCCTGTCACTGAAATGATGGGTTGGTTAAAGTGTGCATGTCCTGTTTTGTTTATACAACATAAGGGTGGGTGGGAGGGCCCAAGGATAATTCCATCTTGCACCTCTTTTTTCTTTTCTTTTTCTTTGCATCATGTGCTGATTGGGGAGGGTTTTTTGGAAGGGACATCCTGCGTGACACTGCAGTGCCACTCCTAAATGGGCCCGGTGTTTGTGTCGGCCACTAGGGTCGCTAATCTTACTCACACAGTCAGCTACCTCATTGCGCCTCTTTTTTTCTTTGCGTCATGTGCTGTTTGGGGAGGGTTTTTTGGAAGGGACATCCTGCGTGACACTGCAGTGCCACTCCTAGATGGGCCCGGTGTTTGTGTCGGCCACTAGGGTCGCTAATCTTACTCACACAGCTACCTCATTGCGCCTCTTTTTTTCTTTGCGTCATGTGCTGTTTGGGGAGGGTTTTTTGGAAGGGACATCCTGCGTGACACTGCAGTGCCACTCCTAGATGGGCCCGGTGTTTGTGTCGGCCACTAGGGTCGCTTATCTTACTCACACAGCGACCTCGGTGCAAATTTTAGGACTAAAAATAATATTGTGAGGTGTGAGGTATTCAGAATAGACTGAAAATGAGTGTAAATTATGGTTTTTGAGGTTAATAATACTTTGGGATCAAAATGACCCCCAAATTCTATGATTTAAGCTGTTTTTTAGTGTTTTTGGAAAAAAACACCCGAATCCAAAACACACCCGAATCCGACAAAAATAATTTGGTGAGGTTTTGCCAAAACGCGTTCGAACCCAAAACACGGCCGCGGAACCGAACCCAAAACCAAAACACAAAACCCGAAAAATTTCAGGCGCTCATCTCTAGTTTCTATGTCTTTTGGAGCATGCACCATAGAAAACAATTGCTCATCTGCAAGCCAGAAGATGTAGACCTCATCAAAGTATTAGAACTGTATGTAGTCATGAAATCTACATTTTAAATGTTGACACCAGAATGTTGACATAGTCTGAGTGTCTTAATTCTGAATGTTGACACTGACATAATGTTATCATTGGGCCTGATGCAGGTGCAGTCACTAATACCTACACAGCTGCAATTTTTAAAGCTACAGAACTGCAAGGTAATGCAAGTATAGCAGCTGCCCAAAAAAGAATAGAGACTCCCACCAGAATCATCGCAACATCTCAATGCGTACTCCATCGCAACTGCCACGCAGATGTGAGAGACATCAACTCCCTGAGTGTGTCTATAGGGATGCAGAATGGCCACTGGAGTATATGATTTCACAGACAGACACTGAGATACGCCCCCTGAAATTGGTCGTGACAAGCCTGCATTTTTGCCACCTCCAAACAGTTCTTTTCTGTCAATCGCTTTGCAATGAATTTCTCACTGTGAGTGACAAAGTACCTTGGCGTCAATGCCGTGTGATTCCTCCACTACATACAAATTGCATTGCGACCGTATTTGAATCAGGCCCATTGTCACAATGTTGACAGCTGATTTTAGGGTTAGGGTTATACTGCATTAAGGGTTAGACTGCATTTAAGATTTTGGTTAGACTGTAATTAGGGTCAGGGTTACACTGCATTTAGGATTAGGGTTACATTGCATTTAGGGTTTGGGTTAGACTGCATTTAGGATTTGTTTTAGACTACAATTAGGGTTAGGGTTACACTCAGTGGTGCAAGTAGAAAAAATGTCTTACGGGTACTGTGTGCGCGCGCCGAAGGCGCGCTTGCAAAAAAATGGGTGTGGTCAAATGCCACATGGGGCGTGGCCAACGAAAATGGGGGCGTGGTACACATATGGGGGGAGGGGCAGATACACGTATGACCCCAATAGTGCCAGATACACGTTGCCCCACAGTGCCAGATATACATTGCCCCACAGTGCCAGATACACATTGCCCCACAGTGCCAGATACACATTGCCCCACAGTGCCAGATACACATTGCCCCACAGTGCCAGATACACATTGCCCCACAGTGCCAGATACACATTGCCCCACCCACAGTGCCAGATACAGAAATGCCCCCAGAGTGCCAGATATACATTGCCTCACAGTGTCAGATACACATTGCCCCACAGTGCCAAATACACAAATGCCCCCACTGTGTCAGATATACATTGCCCCCCGTGCCAGATACAGAAATGCCTCTACAGTGCCAGATATGCCCCCAGTGCCAGGTATACATGCCCCCCTGTGCCAGATATCCCCCAGTGCCAGGTATATATGCCCCCCTGTGCCAGATATGCCCCCAGTGCCAGAAATCCCCCAGTGCCTGGTATACATGCCCCCCCAGTGCCAGATATTCCCCAGTGCCAGGTATACATGCCCCCCCTGTGCCAGATATCCCCCAGTGCCAGGTATATATGCCCCCCTGTGCCAGATATGCCCCCAGCGCCAGATATCCCCCAGTGCCAGGTATACATGCCCCCCCAGTGCCAGATATCCCCCAGTGCCAGATAGAAATGCCCCCCCCCAGTGCCAGATATCCCCCAGTGCCAGGTATAACATGCCCCCCCCTTCCCTGCTGCCCGCTGCCCGCTGCCCGCTGCCATCCTGTCTGTCATGTGAGGGAAGCAGAGCGCAGCCTGCGCCTCTCCTTCCCCTCAGTCTCCGGCGGGTGTCTCATAGTTTAATTCAGCGCCGATCCGTGAGCCAATCAGAGCTCGCGGTGCGAGCTCTGATTGGCTCACGGATCGGCGCTGAATTAAACTATGACACCCGCCGGAGACTGAGGGGAAGGAGAGGCGCAGGCTGCGCTCTGCTTCCCTCACATCAGCGGCGGTGCAGCGATGCGGCGGGGATGGCGGGTGCGGCGTGGAGCAGCAGAGGGAGGGAGGGAGGGAAGAGGAGCGGCGGCCCGTCGGTGTGGGTACGGCGTACCCACGGCTAAATTCTTACGGGTACGCCGTACCCACCCGTACCCGCCCACTTGCACCATTGGTTACACTGCATTTAGGGTGTGGGTTAGACTGCATTTAGGGTTTGGCTCAGACTACAATTAGGGCTAGGGTTACACTACATTTAGGGTTTGGGTTAGACAGCATTTAGGGTTTGGGTTAGACTGCATTTATGGTTAAGGTTAGGCTGTATTTAAGGGTGGTATTTAGGGTACCGGCTGTTGGGATCCCAGCGCACAGTATACTGGCGCCGGAATCCCAACACCCGGCATACCGACACCTTTGCTACCTCTTGGGGGTCCACGACCCCCCTGGAGGGAGAATAGATAGCGTGTCGCATGTAGCGCGCCACCATGCCCGGAGCAAGCCTGCAAGGGGCTCATTTGCGCTCGCCCAGCTGTCGGTATGACGTCAGTCGGGATTCCGGCACCGGTATGCTGACCGCCGGCATACCATACTACACCCATATTTAGGGTTAGGGTTAGACTGCATTTAGGGTTAAGGTTAGACTGCATTTAGGGTTTGGATTAGACTGCATTTAGGGTTATGGTTAAACTCCATTTAGGGTTTGGGTTAGACTGCATTTATGGTTAGGATTAGACTGCATTTAAAGTTAGGGTTACACTGCATTAAGGGTTAGGGTTAGACTGTATTTGGGGTTTGGGTTAGACTGCATTTAAGCTAGGCTTACACTGCATTTAGGGTTTGGTTCAGACTACATTTAGGGCTAGGGTTACACTGCATTTAGGGTTTGGGTTAGACTGCATTTAGGGTTTGGGTTAAACTGCATTTAGGGTTAGGGCTACACTGCATGTAGGGGTTGAGTTAGCCTGCATTTAGGGTTTGGGTTAGACTGCATTTAGGGTTAGGGTTAGACTGTATTTAGGGTTACACACATTTAGGGTTTGGGTTTGACTGCATTTAGGCTTTGGGTTAAACTCCATTTGGGGTTAGGGTTAAACTACATTTAGGGTTAAGGTTAGACTGCATTTAGGGTTTGGGTTAGACTGCATTTGGGGTTAGGGTTAAACTACATTTAGGGTTTGGTTTAGACTGCATTTAGGGTTAAGGTTAGACTGCATTTAAGTTTAGGGTTAGACTGCATTTAGTGTTAAGGTTAGACTGCATCTATTTAGGGTTTGGGTTTGACTGCATTTAGGGTTAGGGTTAGACTGCAATTAGGGTTTGGGTTAGACTGCATTTAGGGTTAGGATTAGACTGCCTTAAAGGCTAGGGTTACAGTGCATTTAGGGTTTGGGTCAGACTACAATTAGGGCTAGGGTTGCGCTGCATTTAGGGTTTGGGTTAGACTTCATTTAGGGTTTGGGTTAGACTTCATTTAGGGTTTGGGTTAGACTGCATTTAGGGTTTGGGTTAGACTGCATTTAGGGTTTGGGTTAGACTACATTCAGGGTTAAAGGTAGACTGTGTTTAGGGTCAGGGTTAGAAGACAAATCAATGCAAAATCACGTTGCTGACATGTCAACATTTTATCCATTTTACATGTCCACATTTTGTCCATGTCAACATTCTGTATGTTGCCTTACATAATATACCCCACCCTTTATAACTAGTTGAGTTGTTTAAAAGACTTGCATTGATGATTATCTGTCAATAAACAGACTGGAATGAACTCATCTTTATTTATGACGTTACCAGTGCTGGTCTAGTGTTAATGTTAAATATCGATTTTATTATTATTATTATTATTATTATTATTATTATCCTTTATTTATATGGCGCCACAAGGGTTCCACAGCACCCAATTACAGAGTACATAAACAAATAATCAAAACAGGAAAACAGCAACTTACAGTTGACGACAATATAGGACAAGTACAGGGTAAATAAACATAGTTACATCAGCAGATGACACTGGAATAAGTATCAGGTGGCAGAAGACTGCTGGATTTGGTGCAGTTGAAGATTATTAAAGTAAGAAAAAGGATAAGCACATGAGGGAAGAGGGCCCTGCTCGTGAGAGCTTACATTCTAAAGGGATAAATCATTATAAATCATTAATTCCTGTTTACAATATTTTGTATTAAAACTACCAATCTGACTGGAATTTGGAATTGGACTCAGTCTACAAGGTATTTGGCTTCATTTTCTTGGGAAAGTTTCATAACTATCTGTAATGTAAAGACAGGGTTAGGATTAAACTCCATTTAGAATTAGGGCTATTATGTATAAGGCAACATACAGAATGTTGACATGGACAGAATGTGGAAATGTGAAATGGATAAAATGTCAACAGTTGACATGTCAGAAAAGTGATTTTGCATTGATTTGTCTTCTAACCCTGACCCTAAACGCAGTCTAATCCTAACCCTAAATGCAGTCTAACCCAAACCCAAAATAGAGTTTAATCCTAACCCTAAGTGCAGTCTAACCCAAACCCTAAATGCAGTCTAACCCTAAATGTAGTCTAATCCTAACCCTAAATGCATTCTAACACAATCCTTAAATACAGTCTAACCCAAACCCCAAATGCAGTCTAACCCTAATTGTAAATGGAGTTTAACCCTAACCCTAAATGCAGTCTAATCCAAACTCTAAATGCAATCTAACTGTAACCCTGTGTAGTCTAACCCAAACCCTAAATGCAGTCTAACCCAAACCCTAAATGCAGTCTAACCCTAACCCTAAATGCAGTCTAACCCTAACCCTAAATACAGTCTAACCTAAACCCTACATGCAGTCTAACCCAAACCCTAAAAGCAGTCTAACCTAAACCCTAAATGCAGTCTAAAACAAACCCTAAATGGAGTTTAACCCTAAATACAGTCTAACCTAAACCCTAAATGCAGTCTAAATCAAACCCTTAATGGAGTTTAACCCTAACCCCAAATACAGTCTAACCTAAACCCTAAATGCAGTCTAAATCAAACCCTTAATGGAGTTTAACCCTAACCCCAAATACAGTCTAACCTAAACCCTAAATGCAGTTTAACCCAAATTCTAAATGCAGCGTAAACCAAACCCTAAATGGAGTTTAACCCTAACCCTAAATGCAGTCTAATCCAAACCCTAAATGCAGTCTGTACACAGGAATTAATGATTTATAATGAAATCGGGATTTAACATTAACATTAGACCAGCACTGGTAGTAACGTCATAAATAAAGATGAGTTCATCTCAGTCTGTTTATTAACAGATAATCATCAATGCAAGTCTTTTAAACAACTCAACTAGTTATAAAGGGTGGGGTATATTATGTAAGTCATCATACAGAATGTTGACATGGACAGAATGTGGACATGTAAAATGAATAAAATGTCAACACTTGACATGTCAGCAAAGTAATTTTCATTGATTTATCTTCTGACCCTAAACAGTCTAACTCTAACCCTAAACACAGTCTTATCCTAACCCTAAACGCAGTGTAACCCAAACCCTAAATGGAGTTTAACCCTAACCCTAAATGCAGTCTAACTTTAACCCTAAATGCAGTCTAAACCAAACCCTACATAGAGTTTAACCCTAAATACAGTCTAATCGAAACCCTAAATACAGTCTAACCTAGGGGTGGGCAAAATACGGCCCGCAGGCCAGATGCGGCCCGCAAACTGATCCTGTGCGGCCCACTGCCTCCCACCATGACAAGCGGCCCGACCGGCTGAGCTGCGTGTCATTGCTCTGCAGTACCTCCAAGCTGCCGGCGGCGCCTGTCTCCCCTGCTGCTGCACGGCGCCTGTGTTGTAGCCTCCTCCTCCAGCCTCCAGTGTCCCCAGTGACAACTGCTGTGTTCAGCCGAAAAGAGGGTGGAGCTATGTGATGACGAAGGGGCGGGGCTACACGGGACCTCAGGGGGCGGAGCTACACAAGACAAGAGCCAGACTGCTACAGATCCATCCTTCCTGCCACTGCCAGCCAGATCAGTAAGTTAATGGAAAAAGTGAGTGAGAGAAAGAAAGTGCGTGTGTGTGTGTGTGTGTATGTGAGTGTGTGTGATAGTGTGTGTATATTTGTGTGTGCGAGCAGTGTCATCAGACTGTTTTTAGGTTGGGGGAGAGATCTTTAGCTCTAACTGTACCAACCCCTCTCGTGTTCTGTCGCCATGTCACCCCCGTGTTCTGTCACCGTGTCACCCCCCATGTTTTGTCAGTGTCACACCCCTCGTGTTCTGTCACTGTGTCACCCTCCATGTTCTGTCACCGTATCACACCCCCCGTGTTCTGTCACCATGTCACCCCCCGTGTTCTGTCACCGTGTCACAACCCCGTGTTCTGTCACCATGTCACCCCGTGTTCTGTCACCGTGTCACCCCCCCATGTTCTGTCACCGTGTCACCCCCCCATGTTCTGTCACTGTGTCACACCCCCGTGTTCTGTCACTGTGTCACCCCCCGTGTTCTGTCACCGTGTCACACCCCCGTGTTCTGACACCATGTCACCCCCCCGTGTTCTGTCACCGCGTCACACCCCGCGTATTCTGTCACTGTGTCATCCCCCCATGTTCTGTCACTGGGCCACCCCCACCGTGTTCTGTCACCGTGTCTCCCTCGTGTTCTGTCACCGTGTCACCCCTCGTGTTCCGTCACTGTGTCACCCCTCGTGTTCCGTCACTGTGTCACACACTCCGTGTTCTGTCACTGTGTCACCCCCCCCCGTGTTCTATCACCGTGTCACACCTGGATAATTTGCTTATCCCAAATAAAATGTTAATGTGTAAAAGGGGGCTCTACCTGCTGTAATGTGTAAAAGGGGACTCTACCTTCCGTAATGTGTAAAAGGGGCTCTACATTCTGTACTGTGTAAAAGGGGCTCTACCTTCCGTACTGTGTAAAAAGGGGGCTCTACCTTCCGTACTGTGTAAAAAGGGGGCTCTACCTTCCATACTGTGTAAAAGGGAGCTCTACCTGGCGTAATGTGTGTAAAAGGGGCTTTACCTGGTGTAATGTGTGTAAGTGGCGCAATTTGAATAATGGAGACTATTGTGCAGCCTAATATGAATCTGTATTATTTTTTGGCCACACCCCTTCCACATAAAGCCACGTCCCTATATTTTTGGCAAGTGGGGGGAGCTGCTATTTTGTGTGTGGCCCTTGGATACTGACAGGAAAGTGTCAAGTGGCCCCTCAGCTGAAATAATTGCCCACCCCTGGTCTAACCCTAACCCTAAATGGAGTCTAACCCTAACCTTAAATGCAGTCTAACCCTAAATGTAGTCTAAACCTAACCCTAATACAGGTTGAGTATCCCTTATCCGAAATGCTTGGGTTAATCTACACAGGGGTAGTTCCGCAACAGGTTGTTTGTACAGATATTGACCAACGTCAGGTCTTTATCTGTGACCGACTTAGGAATAATTGTATGCACTGTAAGTGCTGATCACTCGTCGGTGGTGCTCCCAGAGTCAATAAGTTGAGGCAGTAGGACAAAAGAAGAGAGAGACTCTTTGTTGGGGCACTCTTAGTTAAAAAATGTTAGACACTAAAACATAACTTTTAATAGATGTAATAAAAATCTAGTGACTCAAGAGTAAAAAATAAGAATTGTGAAAAAATATATTCATACATATTATTCATGCATATCGCTCAATGCTTCTATTTTAGGAATAAGTATGAGAAATGCCTGGGTGAAGATTATTTGTAGTTGATATTTTAGTTGGGACAGATCTGTCTATAATTTGAGACGGGATATAGTTATGGTCCCCCAGGAATATTACCTATGTTCAGTTTCTAAATATTGTACAATTTCTTAAATGAGAAAGATTAAAGACAATGTGATCTTTAAATGTTGCCTTAGGAGGTCCTTAAACACCTACTGCTCTAGATCTGGGCAGTGGTGTTACCGGGAAGGCTTTTACTCAATTAAACAGTGTGTTGTTCGACTCTATGCAATCAGTAGAAGTCTGAAAACACGGTGTAGGGAAAAAGGCATTTACATGCTCAGCAGTAATACAATAATGCAGTTAGTAGAGATTTGAAAAAAACAGTATTATAATTTTTGCATGGAAATATGTTGAAAACAAGAGGAATTTTTTTGTATACGGTATATTTTGTAATAATACAGTGAGATTCTCACATTCAAAAAAACAGTAAGAGAAAGAAAGTGATTGAAGAAGAAAGAAAGGGGTATGTCTTACTTCTGCTGTTCAGCTGGGTTGTTTACTGCACCTGGTGTTCGCTGTTGGTCCCCCACACAGTTACTGACCAGGCCTACCACAGATTTGCTTCCAAGATCGGACGAGATCAGGCGTATCCTGTGGAGTATGGCCGTAATCTGCTGAATGAGAGAGTATGACTACCAAAGTGCTTCTGCTGTCCAAATTAATGGATGAGAGAGCATGAAAGAAATATATTTTATATATAATGGGCTCTATACTAATGCCACAGTTTGTAGTGTGCCCAGATGGACTTCTATATGGAAATGAATATATAAAAAAAGGGGGGAGTTTGATGCTCTCCACTAGTTTTAAACTAAAGGTATATTTCTTTGTTATAAGAAAAAGAGAAAAAGGAACTCTAAGGATGCTGACAAATTGTAGTCACTTAGTTCTTGTGCGGATATTACATATAATCACATATAATCGATAACCAGAAATGCCCTAGCGTTCATTGCATATAATTAAACTGCATATAACATGAGTATCAAAAAGTGCCCTGACATTCCAACAGTTGAAGAGTATGAAAAACCGTCAAAGATAAAAATGCAAAAGCTTAATTCTTGTGCAAATATTGCATATGGTCACACTGTAGTATTATATGAGTATCAAAAAATGCTGCAAGCACTTTAATTATTGTGCAGATATTGCATGTGGTCACACCGCATAAATGTGATATGAATGTCAGAGGATGCTCTCAATTCAGAGGTATTGACAGACTACAGACATTTAATTGCTATGCGGATATTGCATGTGGTCACACTGCTGTATGATATAAATATCAAAATTGCTCTAAACTCAGAGTTTTTAGTAAGCTACAAATACTTAATTGTTATACAAATATTGCATGTGGTCACATTGCATAGATTGTAGCAAATTGCTGTATCAATATGAGCATGTATGATTGTATAGAGAATTAATAGGAATTACATTTAATATAGAAATAGTACATAATAAGTTTTGGTGACCCACAAAGGGTGCTTACTGAACCGGTAGATCCCTTAGTGTGGGGGTGGGTTGCGCAGTCCCACAGAGTCCCACTAACCAAACGGCCCGTTTCACCTATCCATAGGCTTGTTCACTGGTCAGTAACTGTGTGGGGGACCAACAGCGAACACCAGGTGCAGTAAACAACCCAGCTGAACAGCAGAAGTAAGACGTACCCCTTTCTTTCTTCTTCAATCACTTTCTTTCTCTTACTGTTTTTTTTGAATGTGAGAATCTCACTGTATTATTACAAAATATACCGTATACAAAAAAATTCCTCTTGTTTTCAACATATTTCCATGCAAAAATTATAATACTGTTTTTTTCAAATCTCTACTAACTGCATTATTGTATTACTGCTGAGCATGTAAATGCCTTTTTCCCTACACCGTGTTTTCAGACTTCTACTGATTGCATAGAGTCGAACAACACACTGTTTAATTGAGTAAAAGCCTTCCCGGTAACACCACTGCCCAGATCTAGAGCAGTAGGTGTTTAAGGACCTCCTAAGGCAACATTTAAAGATCACATTGTCTTTAATCTTTCTCATTTAAGAAATTGTACAATATTTAGAAACTGAACATAGGTAATATTCCTGGGGGACCATAACTATATCCCGTCTCAAATTATAGACAGATCTGTCCCAACTAAAATATCAACTACAAATAATCTTCACCCAGGCATTTCTCATACTTATTCCTAAAATAGAAGCATTGAGCGATATGCATGAATAATATGTATGAATATATTTTTTCACAATTCTTATTTTTTACTCTTGAGTCACTAGATTTTTATTACATCTATTAAAAGTTATGTTTTAGTGTCTAACATTTTTTAACTAAGAGTGCCCCAACAAAGAGTCTCTCTCTTCTTTTGTCCTACTGCCGAAATGCTTGGGACCAGAGGTATTTTGGATATCGGATTTTTCCGTATTTTGGAATAATTGCATACCATAATGAGATATCATGTTGATGGGACCTAAATCTAAGCACAGAATGCATTTATATGACATATACACCTTATACACACAGCCTGAAGGTCATTTTAGCCAATATTTTTTATAACTTTGTGCATTAAACAAAGTGTGTCTACATTCACACAATTCATTTATGTTTCATATACACCTTATACACACAGCCTGAAGGTCATTTAATACAATATTTTTAATAACTTTGTGTATTAAACAAAGTTTGTGTACATTGAGTCATCAAAAAACAAAGGTTTCACTATCTCACTCTCACTCAAAAAAGTCCGTATTTCGGAATATTCCGTATTTCGGAATATTTGGATATGGGATACTCAACCTGTAATGTGCATATTTTCCAACTACTATATCACTAAATTCCATAGATTCCAAGATCTTTTCCAAGAAAATATTTTCTCCTGAAAATGTCTATGTTTCTTTAGTGACCAATAATACAATTACAGAAGTATATATTTCCATGCTCGATGCATCTTTCTTGCCATCTATTTGCAGGCTTTTGAAGTTAATATTTATTGGAAAAGACTATTTCAAATGCAAAACACTATTATGTTTCCAGTAATCATGACATGAAGGACTCAGATGCATAGAAATTACCTGTTTGGACATTGAATGAAATTCTTTCATACAGTGCCAGCTAAAGCCGATCAAATGTCAGTGATTTACTAAAGCATTTGTCTTATAAATGGAAGTATAAACGGAGTTCTTTTATTGTTTATTTGTACAATAAAGATATTTTTAATCACATTTCTGGTGTATTCTGATGGGATGTGAATATTTGCTGTTTAAAGATGATTTCACAGCCTGACTTTAATTACATATATAACAATAGTGTTGTTGTTTTATTGTTTGTGAGCACGGATCATGGATAAGAAGCTGGAGTCCTCATGTCATGTTTCTATATGCAAGATTAAATACTTCATAGTCACATTATGGAAGCTCATTGTCTCTTTTCAATATTTGTGCTACGTTGGATTGAAGGACATACACAGAAGAAGAGTGTGTGTATTCCTGTGTTATCTTTTAAATCAAGGTCCATAGGCGTGCGCAACACATTTTATTAGGGGGTGCACCGTCGGAGTGGTGTGTCTAACACCGCCTTTTGGGTATGTCTAGCTCCATCTACTGACGGTCAACACAATATATATATCCACCCTTGTACCAATCCTAATAATGCAGATACATTGTCAGATGTTGTGGTGTGCACCAAACAAACACCCCTGATGGCACTCGCTGCAATTACACTGCTGCTCCTCAGCCTGGTCTTGCTTCCCCTCTCTTTCCCCTGCAAGCTGCAGCAGCTTACTTACAAGTCAGCCACTCACTGACACTAACAGTCGCAGACTAGTACTGCTGCTGCTGGAAAAACGAGTGACGTGTCAATGTTGCTGCCGACCGCCTGCCAGTATTGAATTTGTCTTCCTAAGAGGAACGCTGGCTGCATGCTGATCCTCATCAGTGGCTGGTGTTGGCATAGTATAAAAGGAGAGAGGTGGGCGTGTGACCTGTGGGCGTGCGAGTAGCATGACGTCATCACGTCACATCACGCTGTTTTTGTACATGGAGGTGGAGCTGGGTGTTTGAAAGCCGGTGGCAGTGGCACCTTGATTAACCCAGGCGTCCGGTCAGTAATGCAGTCCTGACAGGGTGTAGCGCAGAGGGGACAGCAATCAGCCTGCATCAGGCATGTGAGATCGGGGTGCCAGACATTAGGGGGTGCGTGTGCGCACCAGGCACCCCCCCTGTGCACGCCTATGCCAAGGTCTTCACAAGCACTTTAAGTGCGAGATCTTCTATGTCATATATTAATAGTTTGAAATATATATATATATATATATATACTATCAGAGACATGTCCCATATAGACCAGTGGCTGTTGCTCCGGCAGAGGTGTGGCCGGTTAATTCATAACCCTTACTGTACCTTTAATCTTGTTTTTATTATCTGCCTGTCCCTGGGCATCAGCAGGTGTATCACAGCCGCAGCACCCGGGGCACAGCAGTCAGCTGTATTTGCCTGCCCCTCAGACTCCTGTGTAATTAGCCAATGGGAGTCTGTGGGGTGGGCAGATACAGGAAGGAGATGCTGACTGCTGTGTCCCAGATACAGTGACTGTGATACAAGGTGCTGCTCCCCAGGTATAGGTAGACACGGCAGCAGTTTCTCTGCACTATGCCCCAGAAAGGTTGCTATAGTGACGCTGTTGCGACCTATCAAAGGAACTATGGCAAGGAGAGAAAACAAGAAGACGGCCTTAGGTAAGTTACCTATGTCTTCCCAGTACAAATCTGCAGGGGCTCAATGAGAAAAGAACTGAGCTGGGATGAGAAGCGCAACAGGGAAAGAAAATAGACACTGGGGCACAATACAATACTTATACAAACCTCATACAGTCGGGGAACAATAAATAACGTATAGACAATGGAGCACATTATAGAAAATAGATAGGGGCAAGAAGAACACTGAAGACCTTACAGATTAGGAAGCAAAGTGAATACAATATACATATGGAGGGGTTAATACATACTGTACTGTACTTGCTAACATTCTGGCTCCCACTCCCCCCGGGAGGGGGCAGCCAAGTCGGCACAGCAGTTGGGTGTGGTGCAACATGGGGGTGCGCGGAGGGAAATGTGATACTGAATCGAGGGCAGAACAGGGGGAGTGGGGTGCAACCACATCATCATGCCCGCAATGGAGAGATTTCCGGCATTGTGAGGCAGAGGGTAGGGCCACGATGACACAATTCAGCGAGAATCTTGACATCAGACCCCCAGCTTGTGGACAACTGTGAGGGGGGGTTTATTGGCAGATGCCGGGGGGAGGGAGAGGTGTTTGATAACCAGCCGATAGTCTTGCTCTTGTTCTGGGAGCGCCACCCGTTACAGGAGAATATGCAAGTATGGGTTGATAGCAGAGTATGGAACATACAGGGGAGGTCATGGAGTACAATAAAGAGCATATAAACAAAAGGGGGACACAGTATGGAATGTGGGAGGAATGGTAACACAATATAGAACATATAGATGGGGGGAGCACATACGGCTGTAGAAAGCCTGATTTTGAGTTGCACGTTATGCCAATGTCGGATGCAGCTGAGTGATTATTTTGTAATGCGCATGCATCTAAGTAGGACCATTGCTGGGGATGTGCTATTAAGATGCATGGAGATGGTCCATCCAGTGTCGGACTGGGACATGAAGGACCTACCCAGGCAATGCAGTTGTAGGGGTACTGGGGCCTGCCGGAGTTTACCCCTGTACCCTGAGTTCATCTTATGGGTGTATAGTAGAGTATCACAAGCTTAATCGCTCATGTCAGAGGCCATAATCGGGGAAAATCTGCTCCTATCATGGGACTGGTGCAAATTTCAACCACACATCTGCTAGGGGGCACCAGCCAAAACCTTGCCTAGGGCACAAACTGGTTAGGGCCGGCTCTGGTCCCAACAACATTTTTTGTTAATAGATCATTATTATTTATCATGTGTTGCACATTCGTAGTGCATGTGGGTTTGGTATTATTTGGCAGCATTCAGAATGTTGACAATCACATTGCCGACAGCATGATTTCAAGCAGAAAATGCCGACACAGTAGTACTGTTATTTTAATCATTGTAACACTCACTGTAGAAATTATAACTTTAAACATGATGTTTAATGTTATAATGGCAAAAAGATTAATTTGTTTGAAATAACACTACTGTGTCGGCATTCTCTGCTCGACATAAGGTAGCTAGCAAGATGACTGTCGACAATGCTGACCAATTAGCTACCTCCTGTTCGTGTGCTCTATGTTTGACCCCGGTATCAATGATCTCTGCTGAACATTAGTCTCCTTTTTATCACCACTCCATGAACATAGTAACAATGGTAATAAAATTCAAGTATCTTTATTTCTCTGTTGCATCAACAAATACTCCTACAGGAATGACAACACATTTAATAATAATAGACTCCAATTTAAATGATCTGGTACATTCTATAAAATTGTAAAGTACCAACCAATCAGATCCTGTCATTTTTCATACACAGCCTGTAAGGTGATAGTTAGAAGCTGATTGGTTGGTACGTTATCCCTCTCCACTTTATCTTGATTAATATCCCCCCCACGTACCATGACTTCTTCATCAATCAGAGCACAAATGTAACAGATAAAAGTTATTTTACAATGTCAGGTTCATTTAGTTTATGTAAGTGATATGCCGCACGTTTAAACAACCCCATTTTCTGTTTAATTATGAACTGTCAGATAATATTACATTCCACCCTCTCTAGTATTGGAAAAGAAGGGCAGGTGAAACGTTTGTTGCTCTTCTTTTTTTAATCACTGTTTATCTCCCAATTCTACAAATATAATCAGAGGTTTTAACTGCCTCGTAAATCGTAGGGTCAGTGGTTAAGTGCTACTGAAATTCCTGCAATACATGTTGTTCACTGTGCTGCCAGATATTATTTAACAGCATGCTGCATTACTATTATATGACTCTTTTTTATGTTAGCAATAAAAATTGAGTGCAAAAGGAGTTTAATCCTATAACATTATCTCTTATTTACAGCCATAATAAAGAGAAATTATCTTAATTTCTGGATTTCATTCCGCTCTTGACACTTATCCTTATTTTTTTTCATGTATATGAGAAATGTAGTGTCTACATGAAATAGGCCTCATTATTGTGATTCAGCACTCCAGGGGTTTTGAAGCCAGAAGAGAAGTCACAATCAGCTCTATTCAAACAGAAGATTCATGTTCTTTCATATATGAGGCAATGATGTGAATAAGATATAATAATGATTCATAACTTGACGGCAGTAACAGATCACTTGACCAATAAATATTTCATGATTCATAACTTGACGGCAGTAACAGATCACTTGACCAATAAATATTTCTTGATTACATGATTTTAGACCTTTGTATCTCATTCCCTCTTCTCATGTATATATGCTGTAAATACTGTCAGCCTTGTATTACAGCCTGCCATATAACAGGATATTAGGCTTATTGTCCATATGAAAGTAAAGTAAAATATTATATTTACTTTATTTTCCACTTTCACTGTAATAATAGTCTTGGCCTATATTTCAGCTTGCTGTCTGAGGAAGAGCACACACCCAGGTGCTTGAAACGCGTTGGTGATTTGGAATTGATCTGCCATTGTTTTTTGGATCTGATCCTGCACTACTTTGGGAGATAAAGGTGGAACTTTGCAGAAATCTTTCTGTATTATTTACCATCGCTTGCTAAAGTGTATGCTTCCATTTTGTATTTTGTGATCGATTTTATTATATTATTAAAATGTTTCAATTTTAGAAAACATAATGCACTATTGTTTATATGAGCCATGAAATCTACAGAAATACTCCAGCCATTTACATACCACTGTGGTTTACACTTTCCAATGATTAAGTTATCAATAAGTTTAATGTTGCTGTCAACATATTAAAAATAATTAGTAGCTCTTCCAACATACCCATGAGGTCGCTGTCCAGTGTCATTTTTGTTTTTGGGGTGTTGCTAGTACACTTAATTTTGTGCGGCACTAATTGCGACTTTTTGGACACAACTATAGTTAAGGTAATATGGCCTTATGTTTTGTTACACCAATCACTTCCTACTTTACTCTTAAAGCATTTGTGCCTCAAATCCAGCCTTCCAGTATTACCATTTCTGAAACGATTTCACATTCGTATTATGAATCATATACACTTAGTTATTGATTATCCTTGTAGTGTGTGCTGTTCTAGCATGTGTACACAGTATATATATATATATATATATATATATATACTCTACATATTTATATATATATATACATACATACATATATATAAAACAGGTGAATAGAGGGGTTGGGTATGTGTGACGGGTGGTCAGGAGATCGCTGGTCACAATACCGATGGCGGGATCCCAGAATTTAGATGGCGGGGGGGCAGCGCAACAAAGCCCCCTGTGGGCTTGCTGTGCTCGCCATGCTGCGGCCTCGGTGGCGAGCTGTGCTCGCCAGTGGTTCTGTTCCCACTCTATGGGTGTCCTGCAAGTGGGAATAGTCCCTGTTGGTCAACATGCCGACCATCGGGATAGTGAGTGTTCAGGATGTAGGTGCCGGTATTGTGACATCTCGAATAGAGGTATCAGCGACTGGTTGTGTCATGTTATAGCAAGGGATAA
This sequence comes from Pseudophryne corroboree, assembly GCF_028390025.1. Classification (NCBI taxonomy): domain Eukaryota; kingdom Metazoa; phylum Chordata; class Amphibia; order Anura; family Myobatrachidae; genus Pseudophryne; species Pseudophryne corroboree. The sequence goes on along the minus strand of NC_086450.1, from coordinate 395,821,029 downwards.
GCATAAGGGAGTCTAGAGGTAGCTTATCTGTAATGCAGGAGGTCAATAGGGAATGCCCAACACTGTACTGGGCACCACTGCACTCATTCTCAATGGATGACTGAACGGGACAACTGACATGACAAGACAAGAATGATCATGCCAGTCACGGTTATTATTATTATTATTATTTTTTAATATTGTGTGTATATATATATACATATACACACAAATATATATATATATATATGAACATAGACAGTGTGTGACTGGCACTCGGGAGACTTGAAAAGATAGGCTGACACAGTTGCTGATGTCAACGTTTCAGAGCTGTCGCTCCTTTATCAAGACAAACTGCAAATGAACCAAATACAAACATTTTATACATTACCCTACACCTCGTGCAAGTCCTGTCCACCGCTCACCGGGAGTCCCCGTGACGTCATAGGCACCCGACGGCGCCGGCGACCCGGCTTACCCCGGGGGGCGTGGCACAGGAGAAAGTGTCCCATCACCATAACAACAAAAGACGGCTGGAAATACAAAAAATGCATGTTACACATTGTGCATACTTCGGTGGGAGCTTTAGTTCGTATGACAATAGTACACCCTGTAGCTGTATAACAGCGTGTCATACCAGGGATGTTTAAAATAATGAGAGAAGTCCCTAAAAGGAAAAATTTCAAAGCACAGACTCTCCCAGTAAGTAGCAGGTCATCCAACTAATGCAGTAATACATAAATGGCTGTAATGCAGTAGCAATTCATAAATACTATATCTAAATATAACAAGACCATAACTTTACAAAAAGCATGTAAATGACAAGATATCGTTCAGTCCCCATGGTTTAACCGTTTGTAGGGTGTGGATCCATCTGGCCTCTTTCTGTAATAGTCGACGTCCACGATTGCCCCCTCGAATATTTTCGGGGACACCATCAATAATTTTGTACTTGATAGAAGCCAAGCTGTGTTGACATTCTTTAAAGTGACGGGCCACCGGTTGCTCCGATCCCCGACCTTCTATTGCTGCACGAATGCTTGATCTGTGCAATGCAATTCTTTCTTTGAACTGTCTGATCGTTTTGCCGATGTACATAAGCCCACATGGGCATTTAATGTAGTAAACCACAAAACGACTGGTGCAAGTGAACGGCTGTGAGATCCGGAATTTTTTGCCTGATCTTGGATGATAGAAGAATTCACCCGTCTCCAAGCTGCTACAGGTAGTGCAGCCGAGGCACCTGTAGTTGCCCGGCTTGCGTGTAAGAAAATGTACAGGAGTGGGGGGTTTGTAGTGAGTAATGTCATTGTGAACAATTCTGTCTTTCACATTGCGACCTCGTCGGTAAGATGGTAAAATGGTGGTAGCCTTGAATTGCTTTAATCGGTTTTCTTGTGAGATAATTGGCCAAATTTGTTTGGCAATCTGCATGGTACTGTTGCTCATCGTTGAATAATCTTGTGGCCAAACTATTCTATTCGGGTTGTCAATTTTCTTAGTTATTTGTAGAAGGGACGTACGGTCATGTTGAAGAACTCTCTCCTTAGCCCTTTTCAAATATTTCCACTGGTAGCCCCTCACCAGAAATTTGCGTGACATGTTGTCAATCTGTTTGATGGCGTCCTCTCTATCACTACAGATACGGTAAATTCTCATATACTGTGAGTATGGCAGACCCCATTTCAAGGCAGGCGGATGGAAGCTGCCGGCATGTAGGATGGTGTTTCTGTCAGTATCTTTCACATAAAGTGTGGTATGGAGAATATGCTGAGCATCTTGTTTAATTGCCACATCCAGGTAGTGTATTTTTTCAAAACTTGTAGTAAAGGTAAATTTGATGGACGGATCTAACAAGTTGATTTCTTGCATGGCTGCTTTGAAGCTTTCCTCTGTGTCAGACCAGAGGATAAAGATGTCGTCAATGTAACGAAAATATACTTTGATCTTATCCGATACAGCTGGATTGCACAAGAATAGGTCCCTTTCGGTCTGGCACATAAACAGGTTGGCAAAGCTCGGAGCTACGCAAGAACCCATTGCACAGCCCGAGCATTGCAGATAAAATCTGCCATCAAAAAGAAAATAATTTCTGGTAAGTGTCAGTTCCAGAAGGCGTAAGATAAATTCAACATCTGGGCCTGTGTATTTGCTGCTGCTGGTGATAAAGTGTCTGACCGCCTCAATGCCCCTTTGCTGGGGAATACTAGTATATAGGCTTGTAACGTCTACAGTGCACATGAGGTACTTGTCGGGCAGCGGAGACAGAGCCATCATGTGCACTAGAAAGGCATTAGTGTCTCTCAGGCATGTATGTTGATCATGTACAATGGGTTGCAGTAAGATATCTAGATATTTGGATATCATGTAGTATAATGAATCACGGGCCGCAATAATTGGTCGGCCTGGCGGTTCTTGTGCATTTTTATGCAATTTGGGAATTGTGTAAAAGACTGGTGTAACGGGCCAGTCCTGTGTCAACATATCTTTGGTTTTGGTGTCGATTACACCCTCCATCACAGCTTTCACAAGAATGTCATCTTTTTCAATTTTGTACGTGGCAGTGGGATCAGAGGATAATCGTCTATATGTGGAATCATCTGCAAGTTGCCGATAGATTTCACGTCTATAGGTCTCTATATCCTGAATGACAATGCCTCCGCCCTTATCTGCAGGGCGGATGACAATGTCATTGTACATGCCAAGGTTTTTGAGTGCAGCGTGCTCAGTGGTAGAGAGATTGCCTGATGTCGGTGTATTGGGTACTACATGATCATCATATATGTTGGTCATGTGGTTGATGAAACATTTGATGTTAGGGTTTGTTGACACAGGGTCAAATGTAGATGGTTTATGTATTCTTGCTGTCTGTGGTGTTGACCAAGTACCCTCACTGAAGAATTCTTTTAAACGAACGCGGCGACCAAATTTGTATAGGTCCACCTTGTTCTGAAAAGTATTGGGATTTTTTGTGGGGACATATGGCAGCCCCTTATTGAGAACTGATGTTTCATCTGCAGTGAGTGTTCGTGAAGATAAATTAAAGACTACGCTTTCTTGCCGGTGGCTTTTTTTGATTTGGCGCGCCCACTGGCCCCCTCGACGGGTATAGGTCCTTTTTTGGGAGCCCGTCCTGCCCGAGTTGTGACCCCGGCAGGGGGCTTCACGGAGTTATTTGACCGAGACGCTCCAGCACATTCTGTATCACTGGAAGATACAGTGGTAGAATAGTCAGTTTCCAGAGTAGATTTCTTTGGCCGTCGGTAATTTGTCCTTTTATCCTTATATTGATTGCGGTTGTAGACCCAACTGTAGACTTTATTTTCTTGATAGTCTTTGTCCACAGTAATACGTTTTGATTTCTTGAACTGTATGAGATCTGAACGATATTTATCCAGATCACTGGTCAATTTGTCCAATAACTCCTTGGCCGGATCCGAATTGATTTGATCAGCATGTGTCAATTCAAATGCTTGATCTTGTCCTTAGATAAATTTAGCTCTCTGCGGGACTCTTCTATCACTAGAAGAATAAGATCGTAGGAACACTTGTTCAGGACTGCCGCCCAACGACGGCAGAAGTCCGGATTGTATCTTCCAATACTGGGTATATTGCGTATGCGAAATCCTCTAGGGATTTTTTTTGTCCCGATAATAATCTGACAGCGTGACGCCGTGAAAGTAAAAGTCAATTTCACGTTTCTTGAGCTTTGTTAATTGGAAGAAGATTTGTTCCGCTGTAGCAGTTCCAGACGCATCCTCAAACTTGTCCGAAAATAGGATAGCATCTGCTTCTGAATCTGTGAGAGACAGTGCTTCCCCCACTGGTAGCGCAATGTTGCAGAATCCAGGTACTGAATCCGTAGTCGACATAATATTCCAGCTGACGACAAGTAAAAACAAGTGAAGTCTCTGTTCAAAAAAAGTCGGTTGGGTGCCCCAACAATCCTTACTGGAACATGTCCAGAGGTATAGTTAGCAGTAGATATAGAGGTTTGGCACTCCTCCTGTAATTTATAATAGAAATGGCTCCGGTGCCCTGTTCTTTAGAAATATGAACATAGACAGTGTGTGACTGGCACTCGGGAGACTTGAAAAGATAGGCTGACACAGTTGCTGATGTCAACGTTTCAGAGCTGTCGCTCCTTTATCAAGACAAACTGCAAATGAACCAAATACAAACATTTTATACATTACCCTACACCTCGTGCAAGTCCTGTCCACCGCTCACCGGGAGTCCCCGTGACGTCATAGGCACCCGACGGCGCCCCGGGATGGTGTCCCAGAAAATATTCGAGGGGGCAATCGTGGACGTCGACTATTACAGAAAGAGGCCAGATGGATCCACACCCTACAAACGGTTAAACCATGGGGACTGAACGATATCTTGTCATTTACATGCTTTTTGTAAAGTTATGGTCTTGTTATATTTAGATATAGTATTTATGAATTGCTACTGCATTACAGCCATTTATGTATTACTGCATTAGTTGGATGACCTGCTACTTACTGGGAGAGTCTGTGCTTTGAAATTTTTCCTTTTAGGGACTTCTCTCATTATTTTAAACATCCCTGGTATGACACGCTGTTATACAGCTACAGGGTGTACTATTGTCATACGAACTAAAGCTCCCACCGAAGTATGCACAATGTGTAACATGCATTTTTTGTATTTCCAGCCGTCTTTTGTTGTTATGGTGATGGGACACTTTCTCCTGTGCCACGCCCCCGGGGTAAGCCGGGTCGCCGGCGCCGTCGGGTGCCTATGACGTCACGGGGACTCCCGGTGAGCGGTGGACAGAACTTGCACGAGGTGTAGGGTAATGTATAAAATGTTTGTATTTGGTTCATTTGCAGTTTGTCTTGATTAAGGAGCGACAGCTCTGAAACGTTGACATCAGCAACTGTGTCAGCCTATCTTTTCAAGTCTCCCGAGTGCCAGTCACACACTGTCTATGTTCATATTTCTAAAGGACAGGGCACCGGAGCCATTTCTATTATAAATTACAGGAGGAGTGCCAAACCTCTATATCTGCTGCTAACTATACCTCTGGACATGTTCCAGTAAGGATTGTTGGGGCACCCAACCGACTTTTTTTGAACAGAGACTTCACTTGTTTTTACTTGTCGTCAGCTGGAATATTATGTCGACTATGGATTCAGTACCTGGATTCTGCAACATTGCGCTACCAGTGGGGGAAGCACTGTCTCTCACAGATTCAGAAGCAGATGCTATCCTATTTTCGGACAAGTTTGAGGATGCGTCTGGAACTGCTACAGCGGAACAAATCTTCTTCCAATTAACAAAGCTCAAGAAACGTGAAATTGACTTTTGCTTTCACGGCGTCACGCTGTCAGATTATTATCGGGACAAAAAAATCCCTAGAGGATTTCGCATACGCAATATACCCACTATTGGAAGATACAATCCGGACTTCTGCCGTCGTTGGGCGGCAGTCCTGAACAAGTGTTCCTACGATCTTATTCTTCTAGTGATAGAAGAGTCCCGCAGAGAGCTAAATTTATCTAAGGACAAGATCACAGCATTTGAATTGACACATGCTGATCAAATCAATTCGGATCCGGCCAAGGAGTTATTGGACAAATTGACCAGTGATCTGGATAAAATTCGTTCAGACCTCATACAGTTCAAGAAATCAAAACGTATTACTGTGGACAAAGACTATCAAGAAAATAAAGTCTACAGTTGGGTCTACAACCGCAATCAATATAAGGATAAAAGGACAAATTACCGACGGCCAAAGAAATCTACTCTGGAAACTGACTATTCTACCACTGTATCTTCCAGTGATACAGAATGTGCTGGAGCGTCTCGGTCAAATAACTCCGTGAAGCCCCCTGCCGGGGTCACAACTCGGGCAGGACGGGCTCCCAAAAAAGGACCTATACCCGTCGAGGGGGCCAGTGGGCGCGCCAAATCAAAAAAAGCCACCGGCAAGAAAGCGTAGTCTTTAATTTATCTTCACGAACACTCACTGCATATGAAACATCAGTTCTCAATAAGGGGCTGTCATATGTCCCCACAAAAAATCCCAATACTTTTCAGAACAAGGTGGACCTATACAAATTTGGTCGCCGCGTTCGTTTAAAAGAATTCTTCAGTGAGGGTACTTGGTCAACACCACAGACAGCAACAATACATAAACCATCTACATTTGACCCTGTGTCAACAAACCCTAACATCAAATGTTTCATCAACCACATGACCAACATATATGATGATCATGTAGTACCCAATACACCGGCATCAGGCAATCTCTCTACCACTGAGCACGCTGCACTCAAAAACCTTGGCATGTACAATGACATTGTCATCCGCCCTGCAGATAAGGGCGGAGGCATTGTCATTCAGGATATAGAGACCTATAGACGTGAAATCTATCGGCAACTTGCAGATGATTCCACATATAGACGATTATCCTCTGATCCCACTGCCACGTACAAAATTGAAATAGATGACATTCTTGTGAAAGCTGTGATGGAGGGTGTAATCGACACCAAAACCAAAGATATGTTGACACAGGACTGGCCCGTTACACCAGTCTTTTACACAATTCCCAAATTGCATAAAAATGCACAAGAACCGCCAGGCCGACCAATTATTGCGGCCCATGATTCATTATACTACATGATATCCAAATATCTAGATATCTTACTGCAACCATTGTACATGATCAACATACATGCCTGAAAGACACTAATGCCTTTCTAGTGCACATGATGGCTCTGTCTCCGCTGCCCGACAAGTACCTCATGTGCACTGTAAACGTTACAAGCCTATATACTAGTCTTCCCCAGCAAAGGGGCATTGAGGCGGTCAGACACTTTATCACCAGCAGCAGCAAATACACAGGCCCAGATGTTGAATTTATCTTACGCCTTCTGGAACTGACACTTACCAGAAATTATTTTCTTTTTGATGGCAGATTTTATCTGCAATGCTCGGGCTGCGCAATGGGTTCTTGCATAGCTCCGAGCTTTGCCAACCTGTTTATGTGCCAGACCGAAAGGGACCTATTCTTGTGCAATCCAGCTGTATCGGATAAGATCAAAGTATATTTTCGTTACATCGACGACATCTTTATCCTCTGGTCTGACACAGAGGAAAGCTTCAAAGCAGCCATGCAAGAAATCAACTTGTTAGATCCGTCCATCAAATTTACCTTTACTACAAGTTTTGAAAAAATACACTACCTGGATGTGCAATATGATAGGATAAACCAACCTAGGTTGGGAAGGGGCGCTATGAGTGTGATTCCAATTGAATTTGTGCAGCAGCTGCCTGTATAGGGTAGTTACTCCTATATAAGAAAAAACAAACTAAATACAACAACAATAAGGCTGCGCTTAGAGAGATGAATTGTCTAATAATAAAATGAATTTATTAAATATAAAATATAAAATATGTCTTTTGGACAGTAAAATTGAGAATACACTGTAAAAATAGCCTCTAATCTCCTGTTATACAACATACATGCTTGTTCCCAATGTTCCTTAGGACCTTTTAATTTTAGAACCAATTTAATCCTGGGGCTATAGCATAGTCCCTGGGCTGGAATAATCAGAGTCCCAATGCTGGAGGATTAGCAGTTCCAATGGTATGGCATAAATCAAATGGAAAGTCCTCACCAGTGGTGCGTTTGGTTTGCAGAAATCCAGTCCTTAATTGTGGATTTGGTTCAAGACGAGCTGGTTTTTGGGGTCCAAGGTGGTTCAAGCTTGTGATGATGTATGGTGATGAGGTGACAAGGAGGCTCGTTGGGACTCTGATTATTCCAGCCCAGGGACTATGCTATAGCCCCAGGATTAAATTGGTTCTAAAATTAAAAGGTCCTAAGGAACATTGGGAACAAGCATGTATGTTGTATAACAGGAGATTAGAGGCTATTTTTACAGTGTATTCTCAATTTTACTGTCCAAAAGACATATTTTATATTTTATATTTAATAAATTCATTTTATTATTAGACAATTCATCTCTCTAAGCGCTACCTGGATGTGGCAATTAAACAAGATGCTCAGCATATTCTCCATACCACACTTTATGTGAAAGATACTGACAGAAACACCATCCTACATGCCGGCAGCTTCCATCCGCCTGCCTTGAAATGGGGTCTGCCATACTCACAGTATATGAGAATTTACCGTATCTGTAGGGATAGAGAGGACGCCATCAAACAGATTGACAACATGTCACGCAAATTTCTGGTGAGGGGCTACCAGTGGAAATATTTGAAAAGGGCTAAGAAGAGAGTTCTTCAACATGACCGTACGTCCCTTCTACAAAAAACTAAGAAAATTGACAACCCGAATAGAATAGTTTGGCCACAAGATTATTCAACGATGAGCAACAGTACCATGCAGATTGCCAAACAAATTTGGCCAATTATCTCACAAGATAAACAATTAAAGCAATTCAAGGCTACCACCATTTTACCATCTTACCGACGAGGTCGCAATGTGAAAGACAGAATTGTTCACAATGACATTACTCACTACAAAGTACAAACCCCCCACTCCTGTACATTTTCTTACACGCAAGCCGGGCAACTACAGGTGCCTCGGCTGCACTACCTGTAGCAGCTTGGAGACGGGTGAATTCTTCTATCATCCAAGATCAGGCAAAAAATTCCGGATCTCACAGCCGTTCACTTGCACCAGTCGTTTTGTGGTTTACTACATTAAATGCCCATGTGGGCTTATGTACATCGGCAAAACGATCAGACAGTTCAAAGAAAGAATTGCATTGCACAGATCAAGCATTCGTGCAGCAATAGAAGGTCGGGGATCGGAGCAACCGGTGGCCCGTCACTTTAAAGAATGTCAACACAGCTTGGCTTCTATCAAGTACAAAATTATTGATGGCGTCCCCGAAAATATTCGAGGGGGCAATCGTGGACATCGACTATTACAGAAAGAGGCCAGATGGATCCACACCCTACAAACGGTTAAACCATGGGGACTGAACGATATCTTGTCATTTACATGCTTTTTGTAAAGTTATGGTCTTGTTATATTTAGATATAGTATTTATGAATTGCTACTGCATTACAGCCATTTATGTATTACTGCATTAGTTGGATGACCTGCTACTTACTGGGAGAGTCTGTGCTTTGAAATTTTTCCTTTTAGGGACTTCTCTCATTATTTTAAACATCCCTGGTATGACACGCTGTTATACAGCTACAGGGTGTACTATTGTCATACGAACTAAAGCTCCCACCGAAGTATGCACAATGTGTAACATGCATTTTTTGTATTTCCAGCCGTCTTTTGTTGTTATGGTGATGGGACACTTTCTCCTGTGCCACGCCCCCGGGGTAAGCCGGGTCGCCGGCGCCGTCGGGTGCCTATGACGTCACGGGGACTCCCGGTGAGCGGTGGACAGGACTTGCACGAGGTGTAGGGTAATGTATAAAATGTTTGTATTTGGTTCATTTGCAGTTTGTCTTGATAAAGGAGCGACAGCTCTGAAACGTTGACATCAGCAACTGTGTCAGCCTATCTTTTCAAGTCTCCCGAGTGCCAGTCACACACTGTCTATGTTCATATTTCTAAAGGACAGGGCACCGGAGCCATTTCTATTATAAATTACAGGAGGAGTGCCAAACCTCTATATCTACTGCTATATATATATATATATATATATATATATATAGTAGAAAGCATACTGCGGCACTCGGAGGTTTAAACGTGTCAAATTGTATTTTACCACAGCAACATGAACGCTCCAACGTTTCGGGGCACAGAATCCGTTGGAGCTTTCATGTTGCTGTTGCAAAATACAATTTGACACGTTTAAACCTCCGAGTGCCGCAGTATGCTTTCTACTATGTGCTACCATTGGATCTGAGGGCACCAGAGTCCATTATTTTGCTTGAGGGAGTGCCGGTCTGAAGAAATTGATTATATAGATATGCGCGTGTATTTGTGTATGTATGTATATATATATATATATATATTAGTTGCAAATGCATTTGCATGGTGGTAATGCTGACCCCGAGCCCTAACACATACTTTTACTTACTTATCACTTTGGGACTTGGAGTCTGCAGCAGGACTTCAGATGTTCGGTTGAGCCAGGCACCTTGTATAATTAAGCCCCGCCCACCCCCTCGCCGCATTTTGCCACGATTTGCGGGCCTTTAGGGAGGGGGTGGAGCCAAATGGATAATATGGAAATTGCATTGCCTCTGCCATCTCCTCACAGGCCCGCGAATCGCGGCAAAATTTCGCAGGGGGAGGTGCAACGATCAGGGGCTGGGGGACCGTAGTCACAAAAAAAATAAACATATGTGGTCCATCGGGGAAGGGGGAGGGGGTTCTGGGTGCTCCCACACATCTGCTGCAGCGTGTGAAACCAGTAGAGCCGGTAACGCTGCCCAGTCTCACTCTCAACTAATCGGTATAAATTCCCCACCTGCTTGTCTTTCAGTATTCAGTGTGCTGGAGGAGAGTGAAATTTCAGAATCACGGAGCTCCTCCAGTCTGCGGGCCGCTGACAGGCACTGGCTGCAAAGAATGAGTGACTCGCTTCTGGGGGCCACATGCATCAATCGGCCCCACAGTACCACCGGCCTCCTGGGGAAGTTCCTGGTGACAATAATGGCCAATCCGTCCCTGTCTGTAGGTGCACCCTATGTATGCAGACTCACTGTTCTGTTAACCCCATCATTACATCATTTCATAATACTGCGTATAGGGAACCTACTAGCAGTCTCCAATTTAACAAGGACGACAGGACAAAATCAGAATTTTTAAAGCAAAATATTATCGCCAAAAAGGTAGCTATTAGCTTCTAAAGGTTATATGTAAGATTAAAGTTAAATTATACATGATTTCATGTGATCACTTGGTTTTGAATAAATGCTTAGGAGATGAGCAGCTTTAATACTTTCATTCATCATAAAATTGTAGGGTATGGGTCGTTGGGTCGACACACATTAGGTCATCATGCATTGGGTCGACCACTAAAGGTCAACATGCACTAGGTCGACAGGGTCGTTAGGTCGACATGTGCAAGGTCGACAGGTCAAAAGGTCGACATGGTTTTTTTGACTGTTTTTGGTGTTGTTTTCTTCGTACAGTGACGGGGAACCTTAGTCAGTGCACCGCGTTCCCTCGCATGGCTCGCTTCGCTCGCCATGCTTTGGGCAGATTACCGTTCCCTTTAGTAGTCCACATGGATCGTAAAGTATGAAAAGGTCCAAAAATGAAAAAAATCGTGAAAAACTCATGTCGACCTTTTGACCTGTCGACCTTGCACATGTCAACCTAATTATTATTTATTTATTATTATCCTTTATTTATATGGCACCACAAGGGTTCCGCAGCGCCCAATTACAGAGTACATAAACAAATAATCAAACAGGAAAACAGCAACTTACAGTTGACGACAATATAGGACAAGTACAGGGTAAATAAACATAGCTACATAAGCAGATGACACTGGAATAAGTATCAGGTAGCAGAAGACTGCTGGATTTGGTGCAGTTGAATATTATTAAAGTAGGAAAAGGATAAGCACATGGGGCAAGAGGGCCCTGCTCGTGAGAGCTTACATTCTAAAGAGGAGGGGCAGACAGACAGGGGTGAGACAGATGGGGTACATAGAGAGCGTGGAACAGAGGTTTAGGATGAGATTTGGCTGGGTTTGGTGAAGAAGTGGGTCTTGAGAGCCCGTTTGAAGTTTTGTAGAGAGGTGGAGAGTCTGAGGGGGAGAGGTTGGGAATTCCAGAGAAGTGGTGCAGCACGTGAAAAATCTTGGAGGTAGAAGTGGGAGGAAGTAATCCGTAGGCAGGAAAGTCGGCATGCATTAGCAGAGCGAAGAGGACAGGTGGGAGTGTAAAGGGAGATAAGGTCAGAGATGTAGATGGGAGAGGAGTGGGTGAGGGCTTTGTAAGCAAGATGAGAAGCTTGAAATGGATTCTGAAAGGGAAGGGGAGCCAGTGAAGGTCTAGTTACAGAGGAGAGGTGGACGTAGTGCCTTTGGTGAGGAAAATGAGCCGGGCAGCAGCCTTGAGAATAGATTGGAGTGGAGAGAGGTATTTGTCAGGAATGCCAGTCAGGAGGAGATTACAGTAGTCCAGTCTGGAGATGACCAGTTAGTGGATAGGAGTCTTAGTAGCATCCTGGGTCAGAAAGGGTCTGATCCTGGAAATATTTTTTAGATGAAAACGGCAGGTTTGTGAGAGGTGCTGAATGTGTGGTTTGAAGGAGAGGGAGGTGTCAAGGATTACTCCAAGACAGCACACTTGGGGGCTAGAGGAGATAGTAGTGCCATCCAATAGATAATGAGATTGTAGGAGGTGAGGTTATGCGGGAGGGAGGGAAGATGATCAGCTCGGTCTTAGACATGTTAAGTTTAAGAAAGCGCTGGGACATCCAGGAAGAGGTAGCAGAGAGACAGTTGGAGATACGAGTGAGGAGAGCAGGGGAGAGGTCTGGAGAGGAAAGATAGATTTGAGTGTCATCAGCATAGAGATGATATTGGAAACCAAAAGAACTAATGAGCTTACCTAGTGAGGACATATAGAGAGAGAAGAGAAGAAGACCAAGGACAGAACCTTGAGGTACCCCTACAGTTTGTGGAAGTGAGGGGGAGGTGGAGTCATGAGAGGAGACAGAGAATGAACGGTCAGAAAGGTAGGAAGACAGCCAAGAGAGGGCAGTGTCACGCAGGCCAATGGAGTGAAGGATTTGCAGTAGGAGAGGATGGTCCACAGTGTCAAAAGCAGCAGAGAGATCCAGTAGAATAAGTAAAGAGTAGTGTCCCTTAGATTTAGCAGCATGGAGGTCATTGAATACTTTTGTAAGGGCAGTTTCAGTGGAGTGGAGAGGACGGAAGCCAGACTGGAATGGGTCAAGCAGTGAGTGTGAGGAAAAAAAGGAAGTAAGGCGGTTGTAGACAATACGCTCAAGGAGTTTGGAGGCAAAAGGGAGGAGAGAGATGGGTCTGTAGTTGGAGAGAGTGTTTGGATCAAGGGTAGGTTTTTTAAGAATAGGAGAGATGAGTGCATGCTTGAAGGCAGAGGGGACAGTGCCTGATGAGAGGGAGAGATTGAGAAGGTGGGAAAGATGGGAACAAGCAGAAGGAGAGAGGTAGCGGAGGAGGCGGGAGGGGATAGGGTCAAGTGGGGTGGTGGTGAGGGGACAGGAACGAATGAGGGCCATGACTTCCTCTCCAGATACATGGGAGAAAGATTTCAGAGTTGGTGCGAGGGATGGGGAGGGTTGGTAAGGGATGGGAGAAGACTGGTTACTGATGGTCTGGTGTGATGTGATGTCCTGACGTATGGAGTCAATTTTGGATGTGAAGTAAGTGGCAAAGTCAAGAGCAAAGAGTGAGGAAGGGAGATGAGGTGGAGGTGGGCAGAGGAGTGAGTTGAGAGTGGCAAAGAGGCGCCGGAGGTTAGAAGACTGGGAGGAGATGAGGTTCTTGAAATATGACTGTTTAGCAAGAGAAAGGGCAGCACTGAAGGATGAGACCATAAGTTTGAAATGGAGGAAGTCTGCCTTAGAGCGTGATTTCCTCCAGTGTCGCTCAGCAGTACGAGAGCATTTTTGCAGATATCTGGTGCATTTGGTGTGCCAGGGTTGAGGTGTTAATTTGCGAGGGTGAATAGTGGTTGGTGGAGCAACAGAGTCAAGAGCAGAAGTAAGGGATTCATTGTATGTGGAAGTGGCTTGTTCAGGGCATGAGAGAGAGAGAATAGGAGAGAGAAGTGAGTCAAACAGGGAGGAAAGGAATGTGGTGTCAATAGCTTCAATGTTACGCTTAGTGATGGTAGCCTTAGGAGGTAGAGATGGGGAAGTCGAGAGAGATAGGTTAAAGGAGAGCAGGTGGTGCTCAGAGAGGTGAAATGTGGAGTTGGAAAAATCAGAAATATCACAGCGGTGAGTAAAGACCAGATCCAGTGAGCTCCCATTCACATGGGAGGGTGAGGAGGTCCACTGGGAGAGACCAAGTGAAGAGGTGAGGTTAAGGAGTTTAGAGGCAGGGGATTGTGTGGGGATGCCCCCAGCAGAGAGCAGCAGGAGAAGTAGTGTCAGAGGGAGTAATCAAAATTTCAGTAATGGCTAGTAGGTGTAAGGAGTTGGAAATGAAAAGGTCATGAGTGGCGACCAGTTTGTTACAAACAGATCTGGCATTCCAGAGGGCACAGGATAGGGGGTATGAGTTTGTGGGAGAGATGTGAATGAGATTATCAGGGTTGCTGTAGCGATGAGGTGAGATTAACTTTGAGGGCAGGGATGATGAGAGAGTAGTGATGGTACGGGTGCCTGAGCTAGATGGGGAAACTGCAGGAGGTGGGCAGGGAGGAAGGTCAGTGGGATGGGGGTGTGGGGAGGTGACAATGGAGGGAGAGAGGGAGCAGGGCTGAGTTGTGGGGTGGCAGGACCATGGGGCAGAGGTGAATGAAAGTGGGGTAACAGGAAAGGAGGGGGAAAGAAACAGAGGGATGGAGGGGAGACAGAGGAGGAAGTGTAGGAGACTAGGGGGGAAGGATAAAGATACATTATTAGGTAGACACTGAGTGATGTGGGGAGTATAAGAAAGCCTTGACATAGTGAAAAGTAGGTAAATAGATTGAGGGAAAGTGGAAGTAGGAGTGGAGACTGTAAGGGAATCCGAGCAGAAGAATTGCAGAGATGCAGGTGAGAAAATCAGTGTAGGCTCAATGGGTGTAGATTTAGTATGAAATGAGTCAAAAGCGTAGATAAAGTGGTTGCAGAAATGTATTTGGAGTGTAAGAATTTAAAGGATTGTGAGAGGTTTAAGAAGCAATGGTAATTATGTTAGTTTTTTTAAGTGTTTGCAGGTAAAATTGCATTGGTGCAGCTGTGCTTAAAAAAACAAATTACAATAATACAGATACAAGCATTTGTAGGTGAAATGGATGGTTTTTGAATTGTCCAAGTAAGGTATTTCCGTGCTATTTAATCAGATGCAGCAATCAGGAGGTGAGTGATCTGAGAAGTGACTCACATTTGTTATTAGTTCTTCAGTTTTCTTCGTTTTGTTAGATTGGTGTGCTTCTGTTTTCCTTCTTTTTCACTTCAATTGAACGCTGATGGAACGCTGCTGTTATGTGTCAATTTTATGACGCTTTGATAAAAATGCACGCTTAGATAGTAAATGCACAGCCAAACGGCTTTGCACAGCCTACACCATTGAACTTTAGTAGAGGACTACTACAAGTGAACCTGTCGACATAGACACCCTGTCGACCTAGTGCATGTCGACCTAACAACAGCAACCCATTATTGTATACAAAAAGGTTTTCGCTTATGTTAGCTATAACAAGACCAAGGCTTTAAATCATTTTCCAGAAAGAAACCTCAGTGACAGATACAATGTAACAAATGCCAGTTAAAGTTATGCAGCTGATAAATTTGAATGTCTGACCTTGGACAGCTACTGCGCCAGACAATAATGACTTAGTTGCCATCAGTGACCATACAAGCGAAACGGAAAGTGTTAGACTGCTGATTTAAAAATAAAAGACCTTGCATAATATATGGTGCTTAAGCATTCTGGAGTAAAGGACAAGGGCACACTACAAGCCTGAAGCATCTGCTGCTGTTCCCCAGACCAGCACTAGTGTTTTGTACAAAAATATATAGTACTATACAGTATATCAGATTATAGGAGAGCAGCTGAGACAGGAAGATGTTATTTGTACTAAACCTGTGTTTCTTCAAGGTCAGTTTGACTTTGTATTTGAAATAATAAAAAATAGGAACAACTCTGGTATTCCTTAGGGAACAATACATTTGTGGGTGAACTCATACACAAACTGAAGTCTGAATTCATTGAATAGAAAAAAAACACAAATACATCCATTCTTCCTTATGGAAATCAACTGTTACTGTTATCCTTTGCTAAAGCCCAACTCCATAGCATGAAACCTGTGCTCAGATCCTATCCTCTCTTAAACTGCCCCCTGCTCAGGAGTTAGAATCTGTAAAACATCATCATCATCATCATCATCATCATCATCATCATCATCAGTGCTTATTTGTAGGCTACCAGTGATTCCATGGCACTGGCCAGTCAAATTGCAGATGCTCAAACTGGATGCAGATCATATCTGGAATCACTATGTTGAATCGGTACAGACATTTGAAGTTTTGTTGCAATTTTTTTTCCGTTGCAGATTTAAAAAAAAGGGAAAAGCTAAATTTGAGAAAATGGCACACGTTCAACCCAGAATAACCACATTCCAACCTACTTAGCCATGGGCAAGATCAGAGGTGTAACTAGAATGTTGTGGGCCCCATTGCAAAATATTTAAAGTGCCCCCCTTCTGCAGAGAGGGGTGGTACAGGGTAACACGCACAAAGGGAAGTGGGGGTATACGGTGACACACACACGTAGAGTAGGAGTACAAGGTGTCACAAACACACACAGGTAGGGGGTACAGGGGGTCATACACAGGGGTAGGGGGTTACACTGATCATACACGGCAGCTGGAGGCTGGTTTCAGGGGTGCACATTATAGAGGGTGGTTCGAGGCTAGTTATAGGATGCATACATGGGGGGTAGGGGAGTACATGGTGACACACACACACACACACACACACACACACACACACACACACACACACACACACGTAGGGGGTTTATAGTGTGTCATACATGGGGGGGTAAGGGGGTACAGAGAGTCATATACACAGGTTTAGGGGGATACAGGGTGTCAAAACAGGGATAGGGGTACAGGGTTTTATACACATAGGGATAGAGGGGTACAGGGTGTCATACAATGGAGGGTAGGGGAGTACAGGGTGTCACACAGGAGTAGGGGGTGTACAATGTGTCATACATGGGTAGTTAGGAGGGTACAAGGTCTCTCATACACACACAGTGGTAAAGGGGTATGGGTCTCCTCATGCACTCACCGCTGAGCTGCAGTGTTGGAGAGGGAGAGGGTGGCTGGAGGCTAGTTTCAGGGGTGCACATTACAGGGGGTGGCTGGAGGCTGGCTATAGGGTGCACAGCACTACGGAGGAGGATGGAGGAGGCTGGCTATAGGGGTGCACACTACTGGAGGTGGGGGGTTGAGGGCCGGCTACTGGAGTGCCTAATGCAGGGGTGTGTAGAGTGCAAACTGTGGGCACAGGTCGAGAAGCTGGTGGCTGGCTGCAGTAGCTCACACAGTGGGAGGTGGGGGGTTGGGTGGCTACAGGCAGTAACATCACGGGTCAGTGCTTGATGGAGGTGAGGAACATAAAGGCTTACCGTGATGTAGCGGTCCCTTTTGCAGTGGCAACTACAGTAGTCAACCTCGGTTAGCGTAGCCACACTGTTTCCGCACCCCGGAACCAATCCTAGCATAAACCGCCTGTGTAGTCATCATCATGCTGGGTCCTCCCATTGCATGGTAGAGGACAGTGTCCTCAGGGGTGTGGGGCCACCCACTGAGCCAGACCTGGCTGGCCGCCACCAGAAGAATTAAAAAAAATCCTGCGGCACACAGGTCATAGATTGGCAGCCCCTGGTCACAGCAAGTGATTCAAGGCTGCGTGCCGAATACCAGCCTCTGAGAGCCTGTCCCGGGGAAGTTGGGGGAATATTTCCCACTGCCCAGCTCACCGCTGAAAGTTTGTTGGCACATCAGACCTACCCCTGTCTGACCCCAGGACAGGGCTGTTTCTATTAGCCGGCATACAGTGTAACTGGGTGTAGGGGATGCAGGCCCTGGATGCATTTGGGGCCCCATAGCAGCTGCATCCCCTGCACCCTCGGTAGTTGCGCCATTGGTCTAGATGATTAATACATGTGCATGTTACAGATGTGTCCACATATATCTTTGCCGTGGTCACACCAAACAGCCCCTCTTGGCAAGCCATGTCGGGTGAGAATCTTCTAGCGACTAGAGTCATAGAGGTCTATTCATGAAACAGTGAAAAGTGTGGAGAAGTGATCCAGTGGAGAAGTTGCCTATGGCAACCAATCAGTGTTGAGGTAACATTTAAAAAATGCCTTCTATACAATTGTACGGAGCAGCTGATTGGTTGCCATGGGCAACTTCTCCACTGGCTCACTTCTCCACACTTTTCACTGCTTCATGAATATACCCCTTAATCGCAATGCAGCTAGAACGCACAAGGCTAGATGTATGAGGACACATCTGTAGCTCTAATTTATTGTGGAGATATGCACATGGCAGATCACTGAAGTTACAGTTGAGTGTGAGAACGTTAGTCTTTGACTTATATGGTTAGTCCTTATACCATTGTAGCTGTTTTTTGCTCTGGTATGCAATTCAATTCAAATGGGCGCAAGGTTTAGCGAGATATAAAAACTTACGCTTTATACTGGTATATTTGTATACAATTTTAAAAAATGGTCTATGAAAACCCCATGCTGAGAGAAAAAAAAAATAAAGATACATGTCCAATGGTCACCACGGCTCCTGGTTATCTCCCCTCCACCTTTACACTGGGGAGGGGTGCTGGGACGCTCAGTGGCTACTGGGATGGAAGGTGTTTTCTGGAATATGTAGTTCTCTCAGTTGCTGTCTCTGGGTGTATGTGTGTGTGTGTGTGGGGGGGGGGGGTTCATACACACACCAGGTTTCGCAAACACACTCATGCAAACACTTCACTCGCACACACAGACATTCATATACTCACCACTGCTGCAGGAGTCCGGATCCCGACGCTGGAGGAGGGGACAGCGCTTATGTAAGGTGAGTAATTACTGATTAATTAAGCTAATTGGAAACTTTTAACTGCTCAAGAAGTCCTCCTGGGGTGCCAGAGCAAGTTCCGGTGATTTTTCCTAAAATTAACAATTTTAGGAAAAAATCAAACTTGGTCTGAAGGTGCAAGAAAAAAGACACAGTGATTTCTATAGAAGTCACTGCATCTCATTTTCTCTACTCTAATTGAATAGCAAAACCCTGTGGATGCAGGGAAACACCCTGCACCATGTTTTTTTTTAAATTTCTCGTCATTAATTGAATACCCCGAATAGAGACTAAACAAAGATGACATTCAGAGAAGTGCAGTCTCATGGAGCATACACAATGAACATACAGTAAGCATGTTTAATATCCTATAGATTGTAAGCTTGTGAGCAGGGCCTTCCTACCTCTATGACTGTCTGTTATTACCCAGTTTTGTTCTATTACTGTTGTTCCAATTGTAAAGCGCAATGGAATTTACTGCACTATGGGGGTCATTCTGAGTTGATCGTTCGCTAGCTAGTTTTAGCATCCGTGCAAACGCTATGCCGCCGCCCACTGGGGAGTGTATTTTAGTTTAGCAGAAGTGCGAACACCTGTGCAGCCGAGCTCTACAAAAACAGTTTGTGCAGTTTCTGAGTAGCTCTGAACCTAATCAGCGCTTGCGATCACTTCAGCCTATTCGTGTCCGGATTTGACGTCATACACCCGCCCAACGAACGCCCAGACACACCTGCGTTTTTTCAGATACACCTGCGTTTTTGCAAACACTCCCTGAAAATGGTCAGTTGACACCCAGAAACGCCCCCTTCCTGTCAACCTTCTTGCGGCCATCAGTGCGAAGAAAAACTTTGCTAGAACCTGTGCACAACCACAAAGAGCTTTGTACCCGTACGTCGCGCGTGCGCATTGCGGGGCATACACATGCGCATAAATGCAATTTTTTCACTGCGAAAATCGTCAGCGAGCGATCAACTCGGAATGACCCCCAATATAAGAAACTGTTAATAAATAAATAAATAATAAATACATTTTGGTTGATTGTCCAGCAAAAATTCTCAGGGCAGGTATCTTGCCGCTTCATACTGCTTTGCTAAATAAAGGAGAGCCATGTGCAGCAATCAGCAGTTATTCAATGGAAAAAGTTATGAATCAAGTTCTGTTCTCCAGACCTGCACAAGTTGTATAAAAATATATAGATTTAATCTCAGATTATAGGGGAGCAGCTGAGACAGGGCGATGTTATTTGTACTTTACCTGTGTTTCTTCCAGGTCAGTTTGACATTTTATTTGAAATAATAAAAATAGCAACAAGTCTGAAATAGCATAGAGGGCAATACATTTGTGGATGAACTCATTCACAAACTGGAGTCTGAATTAACTGAACATAACAAAAAAAAAAATACAAATCCTTCCTAGTGGAAGCCAACTTTTACTGCCATCTTCTTCAACTGAAGCCCAACTACGTCATCATCATCAATTCTTATCTGTAGGCTACCAGTGATTCCATCGAGCTATCCAGTCAAATTACAGATGGTTCAACTGTGCAAAAATCACATCTGGAACCACTATGTTGATTCAGTTTAAGCATTTGAAATGTTGTCTGAAATTTGTATTTCATTTTAGATTGAAAAAATAAAAAGTTCGATTTGGAAAATGGTACAGTTTCAACCATGTTCAAACCAGAATGACCATGTTCAAACCAGCCATGTTAAAGATGGGTAATACATGTGTGCTCTGCAGTAGTAATGTGTTGGGAGATATGCACTTGGCGGCAGATCACTGAGGTTACAGTAGTTCTAGAGTGTTAGAACTTCAGTCTTTGGCGTACATGGTTAGTTCTTGTGACCACTGTAGCTGCTTTTGGTCTGCTATGCAAGTTACATAGAAACATAGAATTTGACAGCAGATAAGAACCACTTGGCCCCTTTTTTACCATATTTCTATCTCAACATTATTTGATCCTTATTTCTTTGTAAGGATATCCTTATGTCTATCCCATGCATGTTTAAACTGCTCTACTGTCTAGGGGGGTCATTCCGAGTTGATCGCTCAAAAGCAACATTTCTCTTACATCCTAGAGGATGCTGGGGTCCACATTAGTACCATGGGGTATAGACGGATCCACTAGATGCCACTGGCACCTTAAGAGTTTGAGAGTGTGGGCTGGCTCCTTCCTCTATGCCCCTCCTACCAGACTCAGTTTAGAAAATGTGCCCGGAGGAGCCAGTCACAGCTATGGGAGCTCCTAGAGCTTTTTTAGTTTTATTATTTTTCTAAGAGTTAAGTTAGGCACAGGGAGGCTGCTGGCGAAAGCCTCCCTGCTTCGTGGGACTTAGGGGGGGAGTACTGTCCGCTCTGAGGGGTTTTGAGCCACTATCTCCGCTAACAGGACATTAGCTTCTGATGGTGATAATCGTTTGCCGCCCCCAGGCGACCGCTCACTCCCGCAGCATGCCGCCACCCCCTAACAGAGCCAGAAGATTTCGGTGGCGAGTGAGTCACCGCCGCCCTCAGCAAGCGGGGAGCCTATGTGAAGATGGCGGCAACAGGGTGGGAACACAGTATTAACTGCACTCCGGAGGCTCAGCGGTACATAGTGCTGCGCTGTGAGGGGCAGCCCGAGCCAGCGCCTATACCATACACTGGTCAGCAAGCCTGTCGGGGACCTCGCTTACACTGCCAGCAGAAATCCTCAGGCCAGTATAAAGAATTGAAGAGCGGGAAGCAGCGCCATGTTCAGGGGGCGGAGCCTCTCCTCAGAGCGGACCCAGCAGCGTTCAGCGCCATTTTCCTGCCTGCAGATCCTATACAGAGACACTGACAGGGAAAGCTGTCCCTCCAAGCAACTCCAGCTATCCTGTGCGGTACCAGGGGGATGTAAAAGGGGGGGGGAGGGAGGCTGTGTAAATACTATGTAGTCTATTAAGGTACACAGTAAGCGCTAGGTAGTTGTTTTATATCTACCTCGGTAAGCGCTGTGTGTGGGTTGGCTCCCATCTCTGTGTCTCTCTGTGGCATACTTGGGGGGAAACTGTGTCTGACATTTCCCGGTGTGTGTGTGGGTGTTTGTTGTCTCACATAGCCATGTCTAGGGAATCTGTGTCATATGCTGCAGAGGATGTTTCCTCTCAGGAGGAATCCATTCCATGTACACAGGAATGTAATGTCTTGTCTCAGATCCCAATTGATGAGCCTGAGTGGTTGTCCTCTATTAAGGGGACGATCTCTCAGATCTCTACCAGGGTAGCTCATACTGAGACTGAAACTCAGGTGTTAAAGAACTCTATGGCAGTTTGGTCAGGTTCTGTTCCTATTGCTGCAAAATCCCCTAGTGTGTTCCCACAGAAACGTGCACTTGCCCAGATTATGCAAGATGACATGGATACCAACTCTGATACAGCAGACGGTGATGGGGACGTGCTGAGGGGGTCGGCATCCCTTGCAAAGGTGGTGCAGCTCATGATTGAGGCCATTAGAGATGTGTTAAACATTAATGACACCCCACCTAAGCAGGTTGAGGAGGCTTACTTCACTGACAATAAGAAAGCCTCGCTAACCTTTCCTGCGTCAAAAGAATTAAACGCTATATTTGAAAGATCCTGGGAAAATCTGGAGAAAAAATTCCAGATCCCAAAAAGGGTTCTGGTTGCTTTTCCCTTCCCTGAGGAGGATAGGAAACAATGGGAAAACCCACCCATAGTTGACACATCTGTCTCCAGACTGTCTAAAAAGGTGGTTTTATCTGTCCCTGGATCTACTGCGTTAAAAGAACCGGCTGATCATAAGATTGACACTACGCTAAAATCCATATACACTGCTTCAGGAGTGGCGTTAAGGCCCACTATTGCCTGTTCATGGATTTCTAAAGCCATAGTAAAGTGGTCAGGCACATTACTAGAGGATTTGGATACAATGGATAGAAGTGACATTGAATTGTTTCCACGTAACATACAGGATTCTGCGGGGTTCATGGTGGATTCCATGGAGGACCTGGGTACGCTGACTGCACAGATATCTTCCATGTCAGTCTCAGCTTGCAGGGGACTCTGGCTATGCCAATGGTCTGCAGACGCGGAATCCAGGAGAAATGTGGAGAACCTACCCTACACAGGTCAGGCTCATTTTGGGGAAGTGTTGGATGCATGGATTCCACGGCAACCGATGCTAAGTCACCTTTCCCTCCCTCTGCTTCACCTTCTACGAAGAAACCATATTCTTCAGCTGTGTCGCCGTCCTTTCGGACCGCTAAGGCAAAAAAGTCCAAGCCTCCTACCACTTTCTTTAGAGGTGGTGGTGCAAAATAAAAAAAGCCTGGACCAGAAACCTGCTTCTGGTTCCTCAAAATCCTCAACATGACGGTGGACCGCACAGCCTGGAGGACGGGCTGGTGGGTGCGAGATTCAGACGTTTCAGACATGTCTGGTTGTCGACCGGCATGGATCTCTGGGTACAGGATATTGTGTCCCAGGGGTACAGACTGGAGTTTCAAATCAGGCTTGCCAGCTTTGTTCACAGATAGGGCTATCCTATGGGAAGCCATCCTAAAATTGGAGAAGTCACAGGTCTTTGTCCCAGTTCCACCTCATATGCAAAACAAGGGTTATTATTCAAACCTTTTTGTGGTACCGAAACCGGATGGTTCGGTCAGACCAATTTTGAACTTGAAATCATTGAATCCTTACCTGAGGGTGTTCAAATTCAAAATGGAGTCTCTCAGAGCAGTGATTTCAGGTCTAGAGGAGGGAGAGTTTCTGGCATCCCTGGATATCAAGGATGTGTACCTCCACATTCCGATTTGGCCGCCACACCAAGCTTATCTCAGATTTGCACTGTTAGACAGTCACTATCAATTTCAGGCTCTGCCATTCGGCCTCTCCACAGCACCAAGGGTGTTCACCAAGGTGATGGCCGAGATGATGGTTCTCCTCCGCAGACAGGGGGTGAACATAATCCCATATCTGGACGATCTGCTGATAAAGGCATCGTACCAGGAGACGTTGTTGCAGTCCATTGTTCTCATGACTCATCTGCTCTGGGAACACGGTTGGATCCTGAACCTTCCAAAGTCACATTTGAGCCGACAAGGAGATTGTCTTTTCTGGGAATGATTCTCGACACGGAAGTGCAGAGGGTGTTTCTGCTGGAGGAGAAAGCGTTGATGATTCAAACAATGGTCCGGGATGTCCTGAAGCCAACCCGGGTTTCGGTTCATCATTGCATTCGCCTTCTGGGAAAGATGGTTGCCTCCTACAAGGCTCTGCAGTACGGAAAGGTTTCATGCTCGGTCCTTCCAACTGGATCTCCTAGACAAATGGTTGGGTTCTCACCTACATATGCACCAGAGGATACGTCTGTCACCGAAAGCCAGGATTTCACTCCTCTGGTGGCTGCAAATGCCTCACCTTCTGGAGGGCCGCAGGTTCGGGATTCAGGACTGGGTCCTTCTTACCACGGTTGCAAGTCTCTGGGGCTAGGGCACAGTCACTCAGGGGGAAACCTTCCAAGGAAGGTGGTCAAGCCTGGAATCCAGTCTTCAAATAAACATTCTGGAACTAAGAGCCATCTACAACGGTCTTCTCCAAGCGGCTCATCTTCTGCGAGATCGAGCCATTCAAGTGCAGTCGGACAATGTAACGACGGTGGCCTACATAAACTGACAGGGCAGAACGAAGAGCAGAGCTGCAATGTCAGAGGTAACAAGAATCATCCTCTGGGCAGAAAAGTACGCGGTGGCGCTTTCAGCAATCTTTATTCCGGGAGTAGACAACTGGGAAGCGGACTTCCTCAGCAGACACGATCTCCATCCAGGAGAGTGGGGACTCCATCCAGAGGTGTTCACGGAGGTAACAGATCTTTGGGGTGTACCTCAAATAGACATGATGGCCTCCCATCTCAACAAGAGGCTTCAGAGGTATTGTTCCAGATGAAGGGATCCGTAAGCTTTGGCAGTGGATGCCCTAGTGACTCCGTGGGGTATATGCAATTGCGGTCGAATTCCCGAAAATGTCGAAAAACTGGACTTTTTCACCAAAAAAAAAATATTCAACAATGCAATACAGTACTTTTCGTCAAAAAAACGGGCTTTTAAAATTCGACTTTTTGAAATTCGACATTTGACAAATTCGACATTTCTGCAATGGTACAAATGCGGCTTTTCGACAAAAGTATATTCAATTGAAGAATATAAATTCGACAACAGTGCTTTTCATCAGTAAATTCGTCATTTTCAATCCGCCTCACTTTGCTGGCGGAATGTAATAAAAATGTTTAAAAACATGTTTTTTTTAGTGTTTTTTTTTATTGCTAATAGCATATCTAATTATATTAGAAGGGATTAGGTACTTGGTTTGCCTCTTTAGGAGGCACAAGTATTATTTATATATTTTTAAAAATATTTTTTTAATTTTTTTTATGAAATGCGTTAAAACCCCCCCAAAAAAATGCGTGGCGTCCCCCCTCCTAAGCATAACCAGCCTCGGGCTCTTCGAGCCGGTCCTGGTTGCCAAAATACGGGGGAAAAAATGACAGGGGATCCCCCGTATTTTAACAACCAGCACCGGGCTCTGCGCCTGGTCCTGGTGCAAAAAATACGGGGGACAAAAAGAGTAGGGGTCCCCCGTATTTTTTGTACCAGCACCGGGCTCCACTAGCTGGACAGATAATGCCACAGCCAGGGGACACTTTTATACCGCTCCCTGCGGCCGTGGCATTAAATACCCAACTAGTCACCCCTGGCCGGGGTACCCTGGAGGAGTGGGGACCCCTTCAATCAAGGGGTCCCCCCCAGCCACCCAAGGGCCAGGGGTGAAGCCCGAGGCTGTCCCCCCATCCAAGGGCTGCGGATGGGGGGCTGATAGCCATGTGTAAAAATGAAAGAATATTGTTTTTTTTTGCAGAAGAACTACAAGTCCCAGCAAGCCTCCCCCGCAAGCTGGTACTTGGAGAACCACAAGTACCAGCATGCAGGGGGAAAACGGGCCTGCTGGTACCTGTAGTTCTTCTGCAAAAAAATACCCAAATAAAAACAGGACACGCACACCTTGAAAATACAACTTTATTTCACACATGCCGACACATGCATACTTACCTATGTTGACACGCCGACTCTGCCCACGTCTCCGTCTGTCGACGTCCGGGGTACCTGAAAATAAAATTATATACTCACCTGATCCAGTGTCCGGTTCTTTTATTGTAATCCTCGTACTTGGCACACAAAAAAAACGCATAGCCGATCCAGACGGTCTGAAAGGGGTCCCATGTTTACACATGGGACCCCTTTCCCCGAATGCTGAGACCCCCTGTTACTCCTGTCACAGAAGGTCCCTTCAGGCAATCAGGTAACGCCACGTCCTGGCACTCTCCTGATTCCCTATGCGCGTCTGAGCTGTCAGACAGCGCATCGCACAGCACCTCCATTAGTTTCAATGGTGGGAACTTTGCGGTCAGCGGTGGGGTTAAGTTCCCACCATTGAAGATAATGGAGGGGGCTGTGCGATGCGCTGTCTGACAGCTCAGACGTGCATACAGCCAATCAGGAGAGTGCTGCTCCCTGTTTGGCTGAAGGGACCTTCTGTGACAGGAGTCACAGGGGGTCTCTGCATTCGGGGAAAGGTGTGTGTGTCCTGTTTTTATTTGGGTATTTTTTTTGCAGAAGAACTACAGGTACCAGCGGGCCCGTTTCCCCCCCCGCGTGCTGGTAGTTGTGGTTCTCCAAGGACCAGCTTGCGGGGGAGGCTTGCTGGGACTTGTAGTTCTTCTTCAAAAACCAATAATCTTTCATTTTTACACAAGGCTATCAGCCCCCCATCCGCAGCCATTGGATGGGGGAGACAGCCTCGGGCTTCACCCCTGGCCCTTGGGTGGCTGGGGGGGACCCCTTGATTGAAGGGGTCCCCACTCCTCCAGGGTACCCCGGCCAGGGGTGACTAGTTGGGTATTTAATGCCACGGCCGCAGGGAGCGGTATAAAAGCGTCCCCTGGCTGTGGCATTATCTGTCCAGCTAGTGGAGCCCGGTGCTGGTACAAAAAATACGGGGGACCCTACTCTTTTTGTCCCCCGTATTTTTTGCACCAGGACCAGGCGCAGAGCCCGGTGCTGGTTGTTAAAATACGGGGGATCCCCTGTCATTTTTTCCCCCGTATTTTGGCAACCAGGACCGGCTCAAGGAGCCCGAGGCTGGTTATGCTTAGGAGGGGGGAGCCCACGCAATTTTTTTTCGGGTTTTTTACCGTCAATTGGTCCGTTTTTCGACAGCGGGACTGTCGAATCCGTTTTTTATTGAATATGTCGAATTCCGGCACCCGCCGGCCGGAATTCGACGGTCGAATTGTGTCGAATTAAAAAACGGGCGAAAAAGTGCCGCAATTCGCCCGGAATTGCATATACCCCCATGAGTGTTCCAGTCGGTGTACGTGTTTCCACTCATTCCAAGAGTTCTAAAACTCATAAGGAGAACGAGAATTCAGGCAATCCTCATTGCTCTGGATTGGCCAAGAAGGGCTTTGTACGTGGATCTTTTTGGTCTTCTGCTGGAAGATCCGAGGCCTCTTCCGTTTCAGGAGGCCCAACTGCAACAGGGGCTGTTCGCTTATCAAGACTACGTTTGACGGCATGGAAGTTGAACACCAGATATTAGCTCGGAAGGGCATTCTGAGCAAGGTTATTCCCTGATACAGGCTAAGAAAGGAGTAACTTCTAAACATTACCATCACATTTGGAAAAAGTATGTCTCTTGGTGTGAATCCAAGAAGTTTCCTACTGTGGAATTTCAACTGGGACGGTTTCTCCTCTTCCTGCAAGCAGGTGTGGATATGGGACTGATGTTGGGATCCGTGAAGGTCCAGATTTCGACCTTATCCATTTTCTTCCAGAAACAGCTGGCTTCCCTCCCTGAGGTTCAGACTTTCTTGAATGGGGTTCTGCATATCCAGCCTCCCTTTGTGCCACCTACGGCACCCTGGGATCTTAACGTGGTGTTACAGTTCCTCCAATCGGATTGGTTCGAGCCTCTACAGGAGGTTGAGGTCAAGTTTCTCACGTGGAAGGCTGTCACTTTGTTGGCCTTAGCTTCTGCTAGACGTGTGTTGGAGTTGGGGGCTTTGTCTTGTAAAAGCCCCTACTTGGTCTTCCATGAAGATAGAGCTGAGCTCCGGACACATCAGCAGTTCCTTCTGAAGGTTGTGTCAGCATTTCATATCAACCAACCTATTGTGGTACCAATGACTGCTGACTCCTCAATTTCATCAAAGTCCTTGGATGTTGTAAGGGCTCTGAAAATCTATGTGAAGAGGACTGCTCGTGACAGGAAATCGGACTCTCTGTTTGTCCTGTATGATCCCAAGAAAATTGGGTGTCCTGCTTCTAAGCAGACTATCTCGCTGGATCAGGTTCACTATCCAGCATGCGTATTCTACAGCAGGATTGCCGTGTCCTACGTCTGTTAAGGCCCACTCTACTTGCAAGGTGGGTTCTTCCTGGGTGGCTCCCAAGGGTGTCTCGGCTTAACAGCTTTGCCGAGCGGCTACTTGGTCTGGGTCGAACACGTTTGCTAAGTTTTACAGGTTCGATACTTTGGCCTCTGAGGACCTGAAGTTTGGTCAATCAGTTCTGCAGGAGCCTCCGCGCTCTCACTCCCGTTCTGCGAGCTATGGTATATCCCCATTGTACTAATGTGGACCCCAGCATCCTCTAGGATGTAAGAGAAAATAGGATTTTAATTACCTACCGATAAATCCTTTTTCTCATAGTCCGTAGAGGATGCTGGGCGCCCGCCCAGCGCTACGTGGTCCTGCAGTGGTTACTTAGTTCAGTACTGCTTAGTTCTTGGTTGAGTACTGTTTTGTTACTTGGTTAAGTAATCTTGTTCAGCCGTTGCTGAGTTTTCAAGCTGGTTAGCTTGGTTTGCCTTGTATGTGTGAGCTGGTGTGAATCTCGCCACTATCTGTGTAAAATCCTTCTCTCTAATTTGTCTGTCTCCTCGGGCACAGTTTCTATACTGAGTCTGGTAGGAGGGGCATAAAGGGAGGAGCCATCCCACACTCTCAAACTCTTAAGGTGCCAGTGGCTCCTAGTGGACCCGTCTATACCCCTTGGTACTAATATGGACCCCAGCATCCTCTACGGACTATGAGAAAACGATTTACTGGTAGGTAATTAAAATCCTATTTTTGCTGTGCTGCGATCAGATAGTCGCCGGCTATGGGGGAGTGTATTTTTGCTTTGCAAGTTTCTGAGTAGCTCTGGACTTACTCAGCCGCTGCGATCACTTCAGACTTTTTGGTCCCGGAATTGATGAAAGACACCCCCCCTGCAAACACTTGGACACGCCTGCGTTTTTCCAAACACCCCAAGAAAATGGTCAGTTGACACCCATAAACGCCCTCTTTCTTTCAATCACCTTGCGTTCGGCTGTGCGAATGGATTCTTCGTTAAATCCATCACCCAGCACCGATCTTCTTTGTACCTGTACAACGCGCCTGTGCATTTCGGTGCATACATGCACAGTTTTGCTGAGTTTTAACCTGATCGCAGCGCTGAAAAAAGTTGCTAGCGAGCGATCAACTTGGAATGACCCCTTTAGCCTCTACCACCTCTGATGGTAGGGAACAAAGATGACACTCAGGGAAGTGCTGTCTTATTGAGCATACACACTGAATATACGTACAGTAAGCATGTACCGTGTACTTTGTTTAAAATGTAATTGAACAGAATGACTACCTTCACACAGGGAATTAAAGTACATTGCCCTTGGCTGAGATGATGATGCAATTTTCTTATCTGTCGGCATCATGTTCCCTGCACTCTCTTCAGAGGTGGTTGTGATGTTAGTGTATTAGAATGCTTAATATTTGTAGACACTCCCTTACTAACATGTGTAAGCCTGAATCTTCAGTGATGGTCCCTGGGACCAGGGGGATGCTGGGAAGTGGGTGGTCCAGTGTGCAGGGTGTCTGGAGTTGGTGATGGAATAAAGACAGCACAGCAGTGAACTCACATGTCTCTGTGTCCTGATGACTGGATTTACAAACATATGAACAAAACATGGTGTCATAAGAAGTATAACTTGGACTGCTAGTGCTCTAAGCGTGTGAAAGAATCTTGCAGAAGTCTGTAAGGCTGTGATACTCAGTGTCTGCAAAGCCTGCCGTGTGCTCCTCTCTTCAAACAGTGAGTAACCATGGATAAACTGGCTCCTCCAACCGGCATGCTGATGTCTGGTAACTTGTCTGAAAACTGGAAAAGATTTAAGCAAAGGTTTAATGTATATCTTGCTGCATGTGGAGCTGATACAGAGGTTGACAAAACTAAGGCATCCATTTTCCTCCATGTGATAGGAGAGGATGTGCTGGACATTTATAATAGTTTTCAGTTTGCTAAGGGGCGGAATATGGTGCTATCTTCTATAATGCAAAAGTTTGAAGATTACGTTGTGCCAAGGAAAAATGTGACATATGAAAGATATAAGTTTTTCACATGTGATCAGAAGTCTGTAGATGGATTTGATCAGTATATTACAGAGCTGCAATCACTCAGTAAAACCTGTGAGTTTGGTGATTTAAAGGATTCACTGATTAGAGATCGTATTGTCTGTGGAATACCTGATAATGGACTCAGAGAGAGAGACTGCTGAGAGAGCAAGACCTAACACTAGACAAGGCAGTGACTATGTGTAGATCTGCAGAAATAACTAGATTTCAAGCCAAAACATTACACAAGGAAGCTGATGTACATGTAGTGCAGAAAACAGAGGCAAGCAAACCTCCATTCTCAAGAATGAAGCAGTCTAAGCAACAGTCTAATAAGGAAATGTGTAGTAGATGTGGAAATGCTCACAATCCTAAAATGTGCCCGGCTTATGGTAAAACCTGCATGAAATGTGGTAGACTTAATCACTTTGCCAAATGCTGTAAAATGAAAAGTGAAACAACCACTGTGCATGCTGTTAAACAAACAGGAATTCTTTGTGGATTGCATTGAACTTTGCAGTGCAAATAAGAAAGAATGGATTGTCCCTTTAACTGTGAACGAGATTGTCATTCCCTTTAAGCTTGATACTGGCGCGCAGGTGAATTTAATATCGTTTCAAGACTATAAGACTTTTAGAGTAAAACCTAAAATTCATCCAGCCAAAGTGAAAGTTACAGGGTACACTGGGGAGGAAATTCCTGTGAAAGGTACATGCTTAGTGACACTGAAATATAAGGGACAACAGTTTAAAACATCTCTACTGATTGTGGATAAAAATGTGCAACCGATTCTAGGATTAAATTCCTGTGAGAAACTAAGCTTGCTAAAGAAAGTTTTTATGGTGACATCACAAGTAGAAGATGACTGCAAATCGATGTTTACAGAATACAGAGACTTGTTTGAAGGTCTAGGTTGTTTGCCTGGAGAGCATAAAATAAATATAGACACGCAAGTTTCTTCAGTGATACACCCCTGTAGAAAAGTGCCATTTGCGCTGAGAGAAAAACTGAAACAAGAGTTAAATCGCATGGAAGCCTTGGGTGTGATACAGAAAGTTGATGAGCCTACTGAATGGGTAAGCTCCTTAGTAATTGTTGAAAAGAAAAATGGACAACTTAGAATATGTCTAGACCCCAGAGATTTAAACAAAGCTATTAAACGAGAACATTTCAAACTACCAACCAGAGATGAAATCATGTCGCAATTTGCGGGAGCAAAATGGTTCAGTAAATGGGACGCATCTTCAGGATTCTGGCAAATGAAGCTAGATGAGGCCAGCTCAAAGCTTTGTACATTTAATACACCAGAAGGTCGATACAGATTTCTTTGACTACCATATGGAATATTGTCTGCTCCAGAAGTATATCACAAAAAGATACACATGATTTTTGAACATATTCCAGGTGTTGAAACAATGATGGATGACATTATTGTCTGGGGATCTACAAAGGAAGAACATGATTCTAGATTGAGACAAGTAATGGAACTTGTCAAGAAAGTGAATCTAAAGCTAAACAAGGACAAATGTGAATTTCGCGCGAATACACTTACCTTTATGGATGACGTGGTCTCGGATCAAGGTGTAAAACCAGACCCAAGGAAAATATCAGCCATAGTGAATATGGAACATCCTAACAACAAAGACGACGTCAGAAGATTCCTAGGAATTATTACTTACTTAGGAAAGTTTATTTCTCAACTCTCTGAACGAACAGCCTCTCTTAGATGGTTGTTGGACAAAAATAACGAGTGGATGTGGTCACATGAACAAGAAGAAAGTTGTCAAAACTTGAAACAGATCATTACAGAGCAACCAGTGCTAAAATTCTTTGATCCTGCGAAAAGAATAAGAATTTCAGCAGATTCTTCGCAATTTGGCCTAGGCTCAGTGCTGTTACAAGAACATGAGGATACATGGCAACCAGTAATCTATGCATCAAGAGCACTGACAAGTGCTGAAACAAGGTATGCTCAGATAGAAAAAGAACTTCTAGCGATCACATATGCATGTGAGCGATTTCATCAGTTTGTGTATGGTCAAACATTTACAGTGGAAACTGACCACAAGCCATTGGTAGCTATCATGACTAAATCATTACATGACTGTCCCATGAGAATTCAACGAATGCTTATCAGACTACAGAAATATCATGTACACTTGCTGTACTGTCCCGGCAAATACATGTACATTGCTGATACACTTTCTCGTGCTGTGGACAAAAGTGAAGGTTCCAAAAGTCTGATGGATGAAGAGATAGAAGACTATGTTAATTTGATCGTAGCTTCTCTACCAGTGTCTCTTGCAAGACAAGAACAGATTAGGAAAGAAACTGAGACAGATGACACAATGAAAGTGTTGAAAGATATCATTCTGAAAGGTTGGCCATCAGAAAAACATGTGTGCCCGCTGTCTATCCATGATTATTGGATGTACCGCAGTGACCTTACAGTTGTCGATGGTATTATTTACAAAGGCAGTAGGTTTGACATACCTGCAAGAAAAACTATGCTGTGCAAGATACATGAAGGCCACTTAGGAGAAGAAAAATGTAAGCGGAGAGCGCGTGAAGTTATGTATTGGCCAAGAATGAACCAAGACATAGCACAGACTACAGCTACATGTGAATTATGTCTTACGTATAGACCGAAACAACTAGTCGAGCCACTGAGTCCTCACGCAGTGCCAGAGAGACAGTACCAGAAAGTTGGTGCAGATTTGTTTGATTGTAATGGGAAAACATACATTGTCGTGACTGATTATTACGCTAACTACCCTGAGGTGAAGACACTACATACAACTACTAGTAAAGCCATAATCAATTGCATGAAGTCAGTCTTTGCAAGGCATGGTGTTCCTATGGAAGTGTTCACTGACAATGGTCCTCAGTTTTCCTGTGTTGAATTTAGACAATTTGCTGATGAGTGGGAATTTGTCCATACTACGTCAAGTCCCCACTATCCACGCTCAAATGGGTTGGTGGAAAGTTCAGTAAAAACTGTAAAGAGTCTCATGAAAAAAGCTCAAGAAGGTAAAGAAGATTTCTACAAAAGTCTTTTAATCTACCGCAGTACACCTTTACAGAATGGACTTTCTCCTGCACAAATGCTGATGGGAAGGAGGATTAGAGCAAATCTCCCGATACATGATGAACTGCTTAATACACATAACTCAGCGTTGGTCAGACTGAGTAAGGAACGTCAACAGGCGAAACAGACACTGTTCCATGACAGGCGAGCAAAAAGCTTATCTGATCTAAAATCGGGTGACCAAGTCCGTCTCAGAGATCATGAGAAAGGTATTTGGGTGCAGAAAGGTATTGTGCAAGCAGAAGTAGCACCAAGATCTTATACTATACGTACAGAGCGTGGAACGGAAGTAAGAAGAAATCGGGTGGATTTAAGATCTCAACCTAACCATAATGAAGACAACATGACTGAAGAATACCCTTCATCTGACATGTTTGATGATCCTGATAATGGTAACCAAACCACGATTCTAGAAAGGTCCAACATGGTCGATGAAACACAGACTGTGTATGAAAGACCCAAAAGGGAAATACGCAGACCTGAGAGACTCATTGAAACGTGTTAGATGATGTTCTTAATATGACGTTGTTAATTGTTGCATTGAAGCGTACAGGGCTTATCTTTAAAGAAAAGAGGATGTGATGTTAGTGTATTAGAATGCTTAATATTTGTAGACACTCCCTTACTAACATGTGTAAGCCTAAATCTTCAGTGATGGTCCCTGGGACCAGGGGGATGCTGGGAAGTGGGTGGTCCAGTGTGCAGGGTGTCTGGAGTTGGTGATGGAATAAAGACAGCACAGCAGTGAACTCACATGTCTCTGTGTCCTGATGACTGGATTTACAAACATATGAACAAAACAGTGGTCAGAGGACTCTGACCAGTCAGTGGCACTCGCTGGTCTGGGTAATCTGACGTCCTCAGAAAAGAGCATCATAAATATTGAGCCTACTGTATGCTAAAAATAGTAAAGATTCTAACAGAGACTAAGTGCCAGAGTCCACCTATCTACTGCACAGGCATTCACAACATATTTCTACAACTCTGCATACTGTGGAACACAATGCTACAGCTCATCCTCATTAAGCAAAGATGGCATTTTCTTAATATACTTTAAATCTCTGCACCAGTTTGGGCATACACAAAGAAACAAAACATTTTGCAAGAGAGGCATCTTTGTAGCATCTTTCTTTTAGACTTTGTCTTTGCCTGATTTTCATGCACTAGCTTGTCCCCTAACTGTGACCCCTTCTAGAACCATAACTGCATTGAGCATTAAATTTCAAAGAGGGAACAGACTTAGGGGTAAATGTATGAATCAGTGATAAGAGTGGAGAAGTGAGCCAGTGGAGAAGTTGCCCAGGGCAACCAATCAACTGCTCTGTATAATTTTATGGTATGCAAATTATAAATGTTACATCATTGCTGATTGGTTGCCATGGGTAACTTCTCCACTGGCTCACTTCTCCACTCTTATCACTGCTTCATACATTTACCCCTTAATGATGAACAGTACTACTTGCTTGAAAGGAAACTTAAACATTGGATAAAACATTGGCCTAGCATTGAATGGCTAGCATATGTTCTTTGGGCGGGTCCTGCAGTTGTCTACCCAGTTAGCTATGGGCTAAGAAGGCTTTATTCTTTCTCCCTCACTTCTCACCGTACTTACATCCCCTCCACTGCTTTGCACCAACTGAGACTTTACTCTGCAGGAAAGTTACATATATTTCCTCTTACAGTTCATCTAGCATTAATACAACATGTAGCACGACTTGCTACTTGCGCCTTATATGCATGCACCATGTCACAGCTTAGCGTATTGCATCGCATCATGGCGTATTGTGGCCCTCATTCCGAGTTGTTCGCTCGGTAAAAATCTTCGCATCGCAGCGATTTTCCGCTTATTGCGCATGCGCAATGTCCACACTGCGACTGCGCCAAGTAAATTTGCTATGCACTTAGTAATTTTACTCACGGCTTTTTCATCGTTCAGGCGATCGTAATGTGATTGACAGGAAATGGGTGTTACTGGGCGGAAACAGGCCGTTTTATGGGCGTGTGGGAAAAAACGCTACCGTTTCCGGAAAAAACGCAGGAGTGGCCGGAGAAACGGGGGAGTGTCTGGGCGAACGCTGGGTGTGTTTGTGACGTCAAACCAGGAACGACAAGCAGTGAAATGATCGCAGATGCCGAGTAAGTCTGGAGCTACTCAGAAACTGCTACGAGGTGTGTAATCGCAATATTGCGAATACTTCGGTCGCAATTTTAAGATGCTAAGATTCACTCCCAGTAGGCGGCGGCTTAGCATGAGCAAATCTGCTAAAATCCGCTTGCGAGCGAACAACTCGGAATGAGGGCCTGAGTTCCACCACTGAGATGCCAGAAACATTAGAGAGTGTAATACAACTTTCAGTCCACCAGATGTCGCTTTTCCTAAACTGCTCTTTACATGCAACAAAAAAGAAAAACAAACAACAATGTAGTTTATGTGGTTCTGCCTGCTGATTGTTGCACATACTGTATACCAGGGAACTGCCATTGGTGTAAAGATGCATGATCAGCTTCCAATAAAGAGATAAACACATTCTGGCACCTGTAGGGTACTGATGCTGAATTAGTTGCATACTTTCCTGTGCACCTCCCCTGTACTGTATGTGCACTACAGTTCCATTATATGCAGTACAGATGTGTCATCAAACATGACAGCAGTGAGAGATGCTTGGCATGAGTGAGCTGACAGGTCCCATGTAACTCTGATAGCACCGGGCATTTTGTTTTGCCGAAAATGCATCTTATTCGTAATGCTATGTAATTAGAATGGACCATGAAACTGCTGATTAATTTATTATGCAACACTTGTATATCTGTTTGTGACTTTATATGAAGCAAAATGGAACTTGACATGGAAAAAAGCTGCTGCATTGTAGCACTTCGTATGCAGATTCAGAGACTCAGTCGCACATAGATATATAAGTTCCATTATATGCAGTACAGATATGTCATCAAACATGACAGCAGTGAGAAATGTTTGGCATGAGTGAGCTGACAGGTCCCGTGTAACTCTGATAGCGCCAGGCTATGAATCTGCTATATGCAGATTCAGAGACTCAGTCGCACATAGATATAAGTTCCATTATATGCAGTACAGATATTTCATCAAACATGACAGCAGTGAGAGATGTTTGGCATGTGTGAGCTGACAGGTCCCGTGTAACTCTGATAGCGACAGGCTATGAATCTGCTATATGCAGATTCAGAGACTCAGTCGCACATAGATATATAAGTTCCATTATATGCAGTACAGATATGTAATCAAACTTGACAGCAGTGAGAGATGCTTGGCATGAGTGAGCTGACAGGTCCCGTGTAACTCTGATAGCGCCAGGCATCTTTTTTTTGCCGAAAATGCATCTTATTCGCAATGCGATGTTATTAGAATGGACCATGAAACTGCTGATTAATTTAATATGCAACACTTGTATATCTGTTTGTGACTTTATATGAAGCAAAATGGAACTTGACATGTAAAAAAGCTGCTGCATTGCAGCACTTCATATGCAGATTCAGAGACTCAGTCGCACATAGATATATAAGTTCCATTGTATGCAGTACAGATATGTCATCAAACATGACAGCAGTGAGAAATGTTTGGCATGAGTGAGCTGACAGGTCCCGTGTAACTCTGATAGCGCCACGCTATGAATCTGCTATATGCAGATTCAGGGACTCAGTCACACATAGATATAAGTTCCATTATATGCAGTACAGATATGTCATCAAACATGACAGCAGTGAGAGATGTTTGGCATGTGTGAGCTGACAGGTCTCGTGTAACTCTGATAGTGACAGGCTATGAATCTGCTATATGCAGATTCAGAGACTCAGTCGCACATAGATATATAAGTTCCATTATATGCAGTACAGATATGTAATCAAACATGACAGCAGTGAGAGATGCTTGGCGTGAGTGAGCTGACAGGTCCCGTGTAACTCTGATAGCGCCAGGCATCTTTTTTTGCCGAAAATGCATCTTATTCGTAATGCGATGTGATTAGAATGGACCATGAAACTGCTGATTAATTTAATATGCAACACTTGTATATCTGTTTGTGACTTTATATGAAGCAATATGGAACTTGACATGGAAAAAAGCAGCTGCATTGTAGCACTTCGTATGCATATTCAGAGACTCAGTCGCACATAGATATATAAGTGTTGCATATCAAATTAATCCGCACAGTCTCCTGGTTTTCAGAGAGATGCCTTTGCCAATATAATCACTACAGGCATCACTGCTAGTGGCTTGCCCAGCATGGCGTTAATCTCTACACATACTACATAACACAGAATGGCAGTGGTCTATAGATGCACGTTCAGACTCAATAAAAGGAAATGCTGTCATGCTGGCCACTTGTAGTGATGTCTATCCCTGGCTGCTCTGCTGCTACTACAGGCACTTAACAGTAAGTCACAGGCAACAGCTGTGCACCATCTTACCGTCTCCTGTCAGGACTTTCTACACTACTGGACTTAGGCTACATGTACTGTCATCTCCATCCACAGCTACAGTATTGTATTCAGTACTATAGTGTTCATAAGTGAAGCATTTGCCACCCAGCAGTTAAGCATTGTAATGCATGGCATTGATTCTCTCGCGTCTTAGCATGCCAGCAAATGTATTTACTAGTGATGAGCGGGTTCGGTTCCTTGGAAACCGAACCGCCCCGAACTTCACCCATTTTACACGGGTCCGAGGCATACTCGGATTCTCCCGTATGGCTCGGTTAATCCGAGCGCGCCCGAACTTCATTATCCCGCTGTCGGATTCTCGCGAGATTCGGATTCTATATAAGCAGCCGCGCGTCGCCGTCATTTTAACTCGTGCATTGGAAATGTTAGGGAGAGGAGGTGGCTGGCGTCCTCTCCGTTTATTAATAATATTTGTGCTACTGCTTATTGCTTAATTGTGGGGACTGGGGAGCAGCTGTATTATATAGGAGTACAGTGCAGAGTTTTGCTGACCAGTGACCACCAGTATACGTTGTCTGCCTGAAAAACACTCCATATCTGTGCTCAGTGTGCTGCATATATCTGTGCTCACACTGCTTAATTGTGGGGACTGGGGATCAGCTGTATTATATAGGAGGAGTACAGTGCAGAGTTTTGCAGATCAGTGACCACCAGTATACGTTGTCTGCCTGAAAAACACTCCATATCTGTGCTCAGTGTGCTGCATATATCTGTGCTCACACTGCTTAATTGTGGGGACTGGGGAGCAGCTGTATTATATAGGAGGAGTACAGTGCAGAGTTTTGCTGACCAGTGACCACCAGTATACGTTGTCTGCCTGAAAAACACTCCATATCTGTGCTCAGTGTGCTGCATATATCTGTGCTCACACTGCTTAATTGTGGGAACTGGGGAGCAGCTGTATTATATAGGAGGAGTACAGTGCAGAGTTTTGCTGACCAGTGACCACCAGTATACGTTGTCTGCCTGAAAAACACTCCATATCTGTGCTCAGTGTGCTGCATATATCTGTGCTCACACTGCTTAATTGTGGGGACTGGGGAGCAGCTGTATTATATAGGAGGAGTACAGTGCAGAGTTTTGCTGACCAGTGACCACCAGTATACGTTGTCTGCCTGAAAAACACTCCTTATCTGTGCTCAGTGTGCTGCATATATCTGTGCTCACACTGCTTAATTGTGGGGACTGGGGAGCAGCTGTATTATATAGGAGGAGTACAGTGCAGAGTTTTGCTGACCAGTGACCACCAGTATACGTTGTCTGCCTGAAAAACACTCCATATCTGTGCTCAGTGTGCTGCATATATCTGTGCTCACACTGCTTTATTGTGAGCACTGGGGACCACCAGTATATTATATAGGAGGAGTACAGTGTAGAGTTTTGCTGACAGTGACCACCAATATATATAGCAGTACGGTACGGAAGGCCACTGCTCTACCTACCTCTGTGTCATCAAGTATACTATCCATCCATACCTGTGGTGCATTTCAGTTGTGCGCAGTATATATAGTAGTAGGCCATTGCTATTGATACTGGCATATAATTCCACACATTAAAAAATGGAGAACAAAAATGTGGAGGTTAAAATAGGGAAAGATCAAGATCCACTTCCACCTCGTGCTGAAGCTGCTGCCACTAGTCATGGCCAAGATGATGAAATGCCATCAACGTCGTCTGCCAAGGCCGATGCCCAATGTCATAGTAGAGAGCATGTAAAATCCAAAAAACAAAAGTTCAGTAAAATGACCCAAAAATCAAAATTGAAAGCGTCTGATGAGAAGCGTAAACTTGCCAATATACCATTTACGACACGGAGTGGCAAGGAACGGCTGAGGCCCTGGCCTATGTTCATGGCTAGTGGTTCAGCTTCACATGAGGATGGAAGCACTCATCCTCTCGCTAGAAAAATGAAAAGACTTAAGCTGGCAAAAGCACAGCAAAGAACTGTGCGTTCTTCTAAATCACAAATCCCCAAGGAGAGTCCAATTGTGTCAGTTGCGATGCCTGACCTTCCCAACACTGGACGGGAAGAGCTTGCGCCTTCCACCATTTGCACACCCCCTGCAAGTGCTGGAAGGAGAACCCGCAGTCCTGTTCCTGATAATCAAATTGAAGATGTCACTGTTGAAGTACACCAGGATGAGGATATGGGTGTTGCTGGCGATGGGGAGGAAATTGACAAGGAGGATTCTGATGGTGAGGTGGTTTGTTTAAGTCAGGCACCCGGGGAGACACCTGTTGTCCGTGGGACGAATATGGCCATTGACATGCCTGGTCAAAATACAAAAAAAAATCACCTCTTCTGTGTGGAATTATTTAGACACAAATGCGGACAACAGGTGTCAAGCCGAATGTTGCCTTTATCAAGCTGTAATAAGTAGGGGTAAGGACGTTAACCACCTCGGAACATCCTCCCTTATACGTCACCTGGACCGCATTCATCATAAGTCAGTGACAAGTTCAAAAACTTTGGATGACAGCGGAAGCAGTCCACTGACCACTAAATCCCTTCCTCTTGTAACCAAGCTCCTGCAAACCACACCACCAACTCCCTCAGTGTCAATTTCCACCTTACACAGGAAAGCCAATAGTCCTGCAGGCCATGTCACTGGCAAGTCTGACGAGTCCTCTCCTGCCTGGGATTCCTTCGATGCATCCTTGAGTGTAACGCCTACTGCTGCTGGCGCTGCTGTTGTTGCTGCTGGGAGTCGATCGGCATCCCAGAGGGGAAGTCAGAAGACCACTTGTACTACTTCCAGTAAGCAATTGACTGTCCAACAGTCCTTTGCGAGGAAGATGAAATATCACAGCAGTCATCCTGCTGCAAAGCGGATAACTCAGGTCTTGTCAGCCTGGGTGGTGAGAAACGTGGTTCCGGTATCCACCGTTAATTCAGAGGCAACTAGAGACTTGATTGAGGTACTATGTCCCCAGTACCAAATACCATCTAGGTTCCATTTCTCTAGGCAGGCGATACCGAAAATGTACACAGACCTCAGAAAAAGAGTCACCAGTGTCCTAAAAAATGCAGTTGTACCCAATGTCCACTTAACCACGGACATGTGGACAAGTGGAGCAGGGCAGACTCAGGACTATATGACAGTGACAGCCCACTGGGTAGATGTATTGCCTCCCGCAGCAGGAACAGCAGCGGCGGCACCAGTAGCAGCATCTCGCAAACGCCAACTCGTTCCTAGGCAGGCTACGCTTTGTATCACCGCTTTCCAGAAGAGGCACACAGCTGACAACCTCTTACGGAAACTGAGGAACATCATCGCAGAATGGCTTACCCCAATTGGACTTTCCTGGGTATTTGTGACATCGGACAACACCAGCAATATTGTGCGTGCATTACATCTGGGCAAATTCCAGCGTGTCCCATGTTTTGCACATACATTGAATTTGGTGGTGCAGAATTATTTAAAAAACGACAGGGGCGTGCAAGAGATGCTGTCGGTGGCCCAAAGAATTGCGGGCCACTTTCGGCATTCAGCCACCGCGTGCCGAAGACTGGAGCACCAGCAAACATTCCTGAACCTGCCCTGCCGTCATCTGAAGCAAGAGGTGGTAACGAGGTGGAATTCAACCCTCTATATGCTTCAGAGTATGGAGGAGCAGCAAAAGGCCATTCAAGCCTATACATCTGCCCACGATATAGGCAAAGGAGGGAGAATGCACCTGACTCAAGCGCAGTGGAGAATGATTTCAACGTTGTGCAAGGTTCTGCAACCCTTTGAACTTGCCACACGTGAAGTCAGTTCAGACACTGCCAGCCTGAGTCAGGTCATTCCCCTCATCAGGCTTTTGCAGAAGAAGCTGGAGACATTGAAGGAGGAGCTAAAATAGAGCGATTCCGCTAGGCATGTGGGACTTGTGGATGGAGCCCTTAATTCGCTTAATCAGGATTCACGGGTGGTCAATCTGTTGAAATCAGAGCACTACATTTTGGCCACCGTGCTCGATCCTAGATTTAAAACCTACGTTGTATCTCTATTTCCAGCAGACACAAGTGTGCAGAGGTTCAAAGACCTGCTGGTGAGAAAATTGTCAAGTCAAGCGGAACGTGACCCATCAACAGCTCCTCCTTCACATTCTCCCGCAACTGGGGGTGCGAGGAAAAGGCTAAGAATTCTGAGCCCACCCGCTGGCGGTGATGCAGGGTAGTCTGGAGCGAGTGCTGACATCTGGTCCGGACTGAAGGACCTGCCAACGATTACTGACATGTCGTCTACTGTCACTGCATATGATTCTGTCACCATTGAAAGAATGGTGGAGGATTATATGAGTGACCGCATCCAAGTAGGCACGTCAGACAGTCCGTACATATACTGGCAGGAAAACGAGGCAATTTGGAGGCCCTTGCAGAAACTGGCTTTATTTTACCTAAGTTGCCCCCCCTCAAGTGTGTACTCCGAAAGAGTGTTTAGTGCAGCCGCTCACCTTATCAGCAATCGGCGTACGAGGTTACTTCCAGAAAATGTGGAGAAGATGATGTTCATCAAAATGAATTATAATCAATTCCTCCGTGGAGACATTCACCAGCAATTGCCTCCAGAAAGTACACAGGGACCTGAGATGGTGGATTCCAGTGGGGACGAATTAATAATCTGTGAGGAGGGGGATGTACACAGTGAAAGGGGTGAGGAATCGGAGGATGATGATGAGGTGGACATCTTGCCTCTGTAGAGCCAGTTTGTGCAAGGAGAGATTGATTGCTTCTTTTTTGGTGGGGGCCCAAACCAACCAGTCATTTCAGTCACAGTCGTGTGGCAGACCCTGTCGCTGAAATGATGGGTTGGTTAAAGTGTGCATGTCCTGTTTATACAACATAAGGGTGGGTGGGAGGGCCCAAGGACAATTCCATCTTGCACCTCGTTTTTCTTTCATTTTTCTTTGCATCATGTGCTGTTTGGGGACAATTTTTTTGAAGTGCCATCCTGCCTGACACTGCAGTGCCACTCCTAGATGGGCCAGGTGTTTGTGTCGGCCACTTGTGTCGCTTAGCTTAGTCACACAGCGACCTTGGTGCGCCTCTTTTTTTCTTTGCATCATGTGCTGTTTGGGGACAATTTTTTTGAAGTGCCATCCTGCCTGACACTGCAGTGCCACTCCTAGATGGGCCAGGTGTTTGTATCGGTCACTTGTATCGCTTAGCTTAGTCACACAGCGACCTTGGTGCGCCTCTTTTTTTCTTTGCATCATGTGCTGTTTGGGGACTATTTTTTTGAAATGCCATCCTGTCTGACACTGCAGTGCAGGGGCGGATCCAGAACAAAATGACAGGGGGGGCACCACGATAGGGAAAGGCAGGCGGGCGGGCATGGGGGGGGGTTGGTCTCTGTGCAAACTCCTGGGATGGTGGGTGTGGCCTCACAGGGAATTCCGTACTCACAAGCCACAACCTTGTTTCATCACGCTGGGGGTATGGAGTACAGGTCTGGTGGGTGACAGGGTGAGTGTGCAATGACAGGTGTGGTGGGGGACAGGGAAAGGTGTGGTGGGGGACAGGGACAGGTGCTAATAAAGCTTGTGGCCTGTCCCGCTCCCTTTCTGCACATGATCCTAAAATGGATGTGTAGCTGCAGGATTTACAATGTACGGTGACTTCCGCAAGGCACCCTCTGCTACATAAACCCCAAAGCCAGTGGCGGAACTAGCGAGCGGTGGGCCCACGTGCGACAAAATGCTTTGGGCCCCCCCCCCCCATCCCATCCAAGTCCACCCCCTCACCCCTGGAGAGGATCTGGTGAGGGGGACCTGCTCATGGCCAGAGAAATGGATACCTAGCAACAGTGCCGTCACCGTGCGCAAGAAATGGCATCGGATCCCCCCCCCACCTCCATGTAAAACATGGGCAAGGCGCGCAAAAAAATATAGGGGCATGGCTTTGTGGAGAAGGGGTGTGGCCACAAAATAGTACCACAGCGTCCCCTTTTTACACATTACGGCAGACAGCATCCCATTTTTTACACAGTACGGCAGACAGCATCCCCTTTTTACACATAACGGCAGACAGCGTCCCCTTTATACACCTTACGGGAGACAGCGTCCCATTTTATACACATTACGGCAGACAGCCTCCTCTTTTTACACAGTATGGCAGACAGCGTCCCCTTTTTACACAGTACGGCAGACAGCGTCCCCTTTTTACACATAACGGCAGACAGTGACCCCCTTTTTACACATAACGGCAGACAGCGACCCCCGTTTTACACATAACGGCAGACAGTGACCCCCGTTT
The DNA here is from genome assembly GCF_028390025.1 of Pseudophryne corroboree. Classification (NCBI taxonomy): domain Eukaryota; kingdom Metazoa; phylum Chordata; class Amphibia; order Anura; family Myobatrachidae; genus Pseudophryne; species Pseudophryne corroboree. The sequence goes on along the minus strand of NC_086450.1, from coordinate 395,777,068 downwards.
TACACATTACGGCAGACAGTGACCCCCGTTTTACACATTACGGCAGACAGCGTCCCCTTTTTACACATAATGGCAGACAGCGACCCCCTTTTTACACATAACGGCAGACAGCGACCCCCTGTTTGCATTGTCCATGCTGGGATAAGTAGTTCCACAGACTGGGATAACCCTCAAACAAAATTGTGACTGTCTCTCACCTTAAACTCGCGGCTGTGCTGGGGAGTATACTCCAGGGTCCAGAGGGAATGCAGGATCGTGGCCCAGTGCTCTGTCACCTCCTTGCGGTCCTGGCCGTGATGTTAGTGAAGCAGGTGTAGAGGTGGCCGGACCTGCCGAGCACCCTGGGGCTAGGAGGGGGGAGCTGCAGAGAGGCCGGCTGGCTGTGGGCCGGGGAGCACTTGGGTGAAGGCAGCCCGAACAGCTTCTTCCCCGCTGCTTCTCGTCGGGGCAGCCCTGGATACACCAGCTACGCTAAGCTCCACCTTCTGCTCCGGAGGCACCGCACAGAGATACAGCTGAGCTGGTCGGTGAAAGGTAGGCAGGCGGTGAGCGGCAGGTGGTAGTGAGCGGCTGCCATCAGGCGTCAGAGTGACGCTGATTTCAGCAGCGCCCTCACAGGTCCGGCGCTCAACGTGCGTAGTCGCGTATGCATCGGGCCAGGCCTGGTAACGCGCTGCTAGTGTAGCCCTGCTGAGCCTCCTGCCGGCGTGTACACCATAGCGTTCCTTGCAGCTATAGTGATCCTAAATGACAGGGGGGGCACGTGCCTGGGTGCCCCCCCCCATGGATCCGCCACTGCTGCAGTGCCACTCCTAGATGGGCCAGGTGTTTGTGTCGGCCACTTGTGTTGCTTAGCTTAGTCACACAGCGACCTTGGTGCGCCTCTTTTTTTCTTTGCATCATGTGCTGTTTGGGGACAATTTTTTTGAAGTGCCATCCTGCCTGACACTGCAATGCCACTCCTAGATGGGCCAGGTGTTTGTGTCGGCCACTTGTGTCGCTTAGCTTAGTCACACAGCGACCTTGGTGCGCCTCTTTTTTTCTTTGCATCATGTGCTGTTTGGGGACATTTTTTTGAAGTGCCATCCTGTCTGACACTGCAGTGCCACTCCTAGATGGGCCAGGTGTTTGTGTCGGCCACTTGTGTCGCTTAGCTTAGTCACACAGCGACCTTGGTGCGCCTCTTTTTTTCTTTGCATCATGTGCTGTTTGGGGACTATTTTTTTGAAGTGCCATCCTGCCTGACACTGCAGTGCCACTCCTAGATGGGCCAGGTGTTTGTGTCGACCACTTGTGTCGCTTAGCTTAGCCATCCAGCGACCTCGGTGCAAATTTTAGGACTAAAAATAATATTGTGAGATGTGAGGTGTTCAGAATAGACTGAAAAATGAGTGGAAATTATGGTTATTGAGGTTAATAATACTATGGGATCAAAATGACCCCCAAATTCTATGATTTAAGCTGTTTTTGAGGGTTTTTTGTAAAAAAAAACACCCGAATCCAAAACACACCCGAATCCGACAAAAATTTTTCAGGGAGGTTTTGCCAAAACGCGTCCGAATCCAAAACACGGCCGCGGAACCGAATCCAAAACCAAAACACAAAACCCGAAAAATTTCCGGTGCACATCACTAGTATTTACTAGTGATGAGCGGGTTCGGTTTCTCGGAAACCGAACCCCCCCGAACTTCACGCTTTTTACACGGGTCTGAGGCAGACTCGGATCTTCCTGCCTTGCTCGGTTAACCCGAGCGCGCCCGAACGTCATCATCCCGCTGTCGGATTCTCGCGAGGCTCGGATTCTATCGCGAGCTATAATCCGTTCTCTGCCTGAAAATAAACGATACACAGTGACACAGTATACCATATCTGTGCTCAGCCTCAGTGTGCTGCATCATCTATGTATATCTGACTGTGCTGAGTGCTCACTGCTCACACAGCTTAATTGTGGGGGAGACTGGGGAGCAGTTATAGCAGGAGTACATATATTTAACAGTGCACACTTTTGCTGCCAGAGTGCCACTGCCAGTGTGACTGACCAGTGACCAGTGACCACCAGTATATTGTGATTGTCTGCCTGAAAAAGTTAAACACTCGTCGTGTGGTGTTTTTATTCTATAAACGCATTCTGCTGACAGTGTCCAGCAGGTCCGTCATTATATAATATATACCTGTCCTGCAGTAGTGATATATATATATTTTTTATATCATTATCATCCAGTCTATACTAGCAGCAGACGCAGTACGGTAGTCCACAGCTGTAGCTACCTCTGTGTCGGCAGTCGCTCAACCATCCATAATTGTATACCACCTACCTGTTGTGTTTTGTTTTTTTCTATCTTCTTGATACTAGTAGTTAACTTTAGGAGTCTGCAGTGCTGACAGTGTCCAGCAGGTCCGTCATTATATAATATATACCTGTCCGGCTGCAGTAGTGATATATATATATATTTTATATCATTATCATCCAGTCTATATTAGCAGCAGACGCAGTACGGTAGTCCACGGCTGTAGCTACCTCTGTGTCGGCAGTCGCTCGTCCATCTATAATTGTATACCACCTACCTGTTGTGTTTTTTTTTCTATCTTCTTGATACTAGTAGCTTACTTTAGGAGTCTGCAGTGCTGACAGTTTCCAGCAGGTCCGTTATTATATAATATATACCTGTCCGGCTGCAGTAGTGATATATATATATTTTTTATATCATTATCATCCAGTCTATATTAGCAGCAGACGCAGTACGGTAGTCCACGGCTGTAGCTACCTCTGTGTCGGCAGTCGCTCGTCCATCCATAATTGTATACCACCTATCTGTTGTGTTTTTTTTTCTTCTATCTTCTTGATACTAGTAGCTTACTTTAGGAGTCTGCAGTGCTGACAGTGTCCAGCAGGTCCGTCATTATATAATATATACCTGTCCGGCTGCAGTAGTGATATATATATATTTTTTATATCATTATCATCCAGTCTATATTAGCAGCAGACGCAGTACGGTAGTCCACGGCTGTAGCTACCTCTGTGTCGGCAGTCGCTCGTCCATCCATAAGTATACTAGTATCCATCCATCTCCATTGTTTACCTGAGGTGCCTTTTAGTTGTGCCTATTAAAATATGGAGAACAAAAATGTTGAGGTTCCAAAAATAGGGAAAGATCAAGATCGACTTCCACCTCGTGCTGAAGCTGCTGCCACTAGTCATGGCCGAGACGATGAAATGCCAGCAACGTCGTCTGCCAAGGCCGATGCCCAATGTCATAGTACAGAGCATGTCAAATCCAAAACACCAAATATCAGTAAAAAAAGGACTCAAAAATCTAAAATAAAATTGTCGGAGGAGAAGCGTAAACTTGCCAATATGCCATTTACCACACGGAGTGGCAAGGAACGGCTGAGGCCCTGGCCTATGTTCATGGCTAGTGGTTCAGCTTCACATGAGGATGGAAGCACTCAGCCTCTCGCTAGAAAAATGAAAAGACTCAAGCTGGCAAAAGCACAGCAAAGAATTGTGCGTTCTTCGAAATCACAAATCCACAAGGAGAGTCCAATTGTGTCGTTTGCGATGCCTGACCTTCCCAACACTGGACGTGAAGAGCATGCGCCTTCCACCATTTGCACGCCCCCTGCAAGTGCTGGAAGGAGCACCCGCAGTCCAGTTCCTGATAGTCAGATTGAAGATGTCAGTGTTGAAGTACACCAGGATGAGGAGGATATGGGTGTTGCTGGCGCTGGGGAGGAAATTGACCAGGAGGATTCTGATGGTGAGGTGGTTTGTTTAAGTCAGGCACCCGGGGAGACACCTGTTGTCCGTGGGAGGAATAGGGCCATTGACATGCCTGGTGAAAATACCAAAAAAATCAGCTCTTCGGTGTGAAAGTATTTCAACAGAAATGCGGACAACAGGTGTCAAGCCGTGTGTTGCCTTTGTCAAGCTGTAATAAGTAGGGGTAAGGACGTTAACCACCTCGGAACATCCTCCCTTATACGTCACCTGCAGCGCATTCATCATAAGTCAGTGACAAGTTCAAAAACTTTGGGCGACAGCGGAAGCAGTCCACTGACCAGTAAATCCCTTCCTCTTGTAACCAAGCTCACGCAAACCACCCCACCAACTACCTCAGTGTCAATTTCCTCCTTCCCCAGGAATGCCAATAGTCCTGCAGGCCATGTCACTGGCAATTCTGACGAGTCCTCTCCTGCCTGGGATTCCTCCGATGCATCCTTGCGTGTAACGCCTACTGCTACTGGCGCTGCTGTTGTTGCTGCTGGGAGTCGATGGTCATCCCAGAGGGGAAGTCGTACTCGTAAGACCACTTTTACTACTTCCACCAAGCAATTGACTGTCCAACAGTCCTTTGCGAGGAAGATGAAATATCACAGCAGTCATCCTGCTGCAAAGCGGATAACTGAGGCCTTGGCATCCTGGGCGGTGAGAAACGTGGTTCCGGTATCCATCATTACTGCAGAGCCAACTAGAGACTTGTTGGAGGTACTGTGTCCCCGGTACCAAATACCATCTAGGTTCCATTTCTCTAGGCAGGCGATACCGAAAATGTACACAGACCTCAGAAAAAGACTCACCAGTGTCCTAAAAAATGCAGTTGTACCCAATGTCCACTTAACCACGGACATGTGGACAAGTGGAGCAGGGCAGGCTCAGGACTATATGACTGTGACAGCCCACTGGGTAGATGTATGGACTTCCGCCGCAAGAACAGCAGCGGCGGCACCAGTAGCAGGCAGCATCTCGCAAACGCCAACTCTTTCCTAGGCAGGCTACGCTTTGTATCACCGCTTTCCAGAATACGCACACAGCTAAGAACCTCTTACGGCAACTGAGGAAGATCATCGCAGAATGGCTTACCCCAATTGGACTCTCCTGTGGATTTGTGGCATCGGACAACGCCAGCAATATTGTGTGTGCATTAAATCTGGGCAAATTCCAGCACGTCCCATGTTTTGCACATACCTTGAATTTGGTGGTGCAGAATTATTTAAAAAACGAGAGGGGCGTGCAAGAGATGCTGTCGGTGGCCAGAAGAATTGCGGGACACTTTCGGCGTACAGGCACCACGTACAGAAGACTGGAGCACCACCAAAAATGCCTGAACCTGCCCTGCCATCATCTGAAGCAAGAAGTGGTAACGAGGTGGAATTCAACCCTCTATATGCTTCAGAGGTTGGAGGAGCAGCAAAAGGCCATTCAAGCCTATACAACTGAGCACGATATAGGAGGTGGAATGCACCTGTCTCAAGCGCAGTGGAGAATGATTTCAACGTTGTGCAAGGTTCTGCAACCTTTTGAACTTGCCACACCATCCTGCGTGACACTGCAGTGCCACTCCTAGATGGGCCAGGTGTTTGTGTCGGCCACTTGGGTCGCTTATCTTAGTCACACAGCTACCTCATTGCGCCTCTTTTTTTCTTTGCGTCATGTGCTGTTTGGGGGGTGTTTTTTGGAAGGGCCATCCTGCGTGACACTGCAGTGCCACTCCTAGATGGGCCAGGTGTTTGTGTCGGCCACTAGGGTCGCTTATCTTAGTCACAAGCTACCTCATTGCGCCTCTTTTTTTTCTTCTTTGCGTCATGTGCTGTTTGGGGAGTAGTTTTTTGAAGGGCCATCCTGCGTGACACTGCAGTGCCACTCCTAGATGGGCCAGGTGTTTGTGTCGGCCACTTGGGTCGCTGAGCTTAGTCATCCAGCGACCTCGGTGCAAATTTTAGGACTAAAAATAATATTGTGAGGTGTGAGGTGTTCAGAATAGACTGAAAATGAGTGGAAATTATGCTTATTGAGGTTAATAATACTTTGGGATCAAAATGACCCCCAAATTCTATGATTTAAGCTGTTTTTTAGGGTTTTTTGAAAAAAACACCCGAATCCAAAACACACCCGAATCCGACAAAAAAAATTCGGTGAGGTTTTGCCAAAACGCGTTCGAACCCAAAACACGGCCGCGGAACCGAACCTAAAACCAAAACACAAAACCCGAAAAATTTCCGGTGCTCATCACTAGTATTTACATGCCATGACTAGACACCTGAATGGTGTGTCCAGAGTAGATGTACGAGGACACATCTGTGGTTCATAGCATTCAACAGATAAGGTAAGTGATTGAAGGGAGTATACACAGAGGAGAATATTAATATTATATGGGGCTTGGTGGGGGGGAGGGGTTACGGTCATTTGGGTGCTGGTCGGATTGGGGAATAAAAATATGTGGGGACTGATGTGTCCGGGGGTGGGGGGGGGGGGATTTCAATGGTATTCATTTGAGTTTAGTGGGAAATCTACTTATTTATTATATGTGAACTCTATACAATGTACAAGCAAGTTGTTTTCTAGGAAGGCAGCCTAGAATGTTCCTTGATTACTCCGGTTTCTTGTAGCTAAGATAGCTTAAGGCACCAGAAGCATGACAACTGTGCTGATTCTGGGGGAACAGTCCTGTTTTGGGTTGCTGTGGATACATATGTCTGGGATTTTGGTCTTGCAAACACCAGCTAATTGAAAGATATTTTGTATGACTAATACATATTTATTTATTCTTAATGCTTAAGCGTGTCCAAAAGAAACATAAAAAGGAACCCGGGAACTATATGGAATGTTAGTGCAACACAGTCTTGTTCATGAAATATTCAGCAGTAATTTGCCATAGATGAAAGGCTTTGGAATTGTTGGATATTTACAGTACTGTGATATAAGACCGGCTGCCAGTAGTAGATTCAATACATTTGGAATGATTAATTGCTGTTGGATCTGCTGACACAGCACCTAATACATTTGGAACCATTGCTTTGGGTTGCACAGTCCAGGCAGTGGCTATTTAATTAGACTTCACTGTGCCCAGCTTCAGACTCAAAAACTTTACTGAGAAATAGTGAAAAAGGACACACACTTTCTAGTGCAGTAAATAAGTCCAATTAAGGATTTAAGATTACTGGGCCTAATTCAGATGTGGTTGGACTTGCGCCCTGTGCTGCAAAGTACAATTATCATGCAGGACCAGTTCTGCATGTGTGCCAACGGGTCATGCGACACAGTAAGGCAGCAGACTATAAGTGACTGACAGTCTGCTGCAGTCTAGGAGGGGTGGTGTTTTGTGCGCAGGGGGGATGAGCTACACGGACCAAGCAGAGCTGCTGGAAGAGAGAGTCTCTCTGCCAGCAGCCCTGCTCCGTCTGTGTAGCGCCGCCCGCCTGCGCACAAGTAGGAGCTGCTGCAGATACCTGGCCAGCCACAGTCACAGAACTACTCTACTACTTCACATCTTTATACCTTTATGGGTTTCCACTCACTTGCTTCTGTGTGAGTGTGGTACGCCCTCCCTTTGTAATTTTTGTGGAAATAATCTGATTCATGTGAAATTGTTCTACACGTGTTCTTTTGTTGTTTTTTTGTCCTTATGCATGAATTGGGAGAAATCTACGATACATTGGGAGAAGATCATTCTGAACAGAGACATTCCTAATCTCCATTTGAAGGAAATCATTCATCTTCAATAAATAAGGGATGTATTTTTTATGTTGAATGTTTTGTATGCGCCCTGGACATAGATTTATATCATCCCCCTCTTTGTTGCATATTGTCTTTGTAAAAACTGTGATTTTTACGTTGATATTTTCAGCTTTGCGCCACATACTGTAGATGAACCATTCATATTTTTTCCTTTACATGACATGGCCATTAGGTCGACATAAACAAGGTTGCCATGAAAAAAGGTCGACATGAGTTTTTTATGGTTTTTTGGTGACGTTTTCTCCATTTTTGGTGTTGTTTAACCCCAATTAGTGCACCACGTCCCCTTGCATGGCTCGCTTTGCTCGCCATGCTGCGGGCAAGGTGCCTCACTCCACTACCGCTGCGCTCGGCACAGGTTACCGTTCCCAATCGTAGTCCACGTGGATCGTAAAGTATGAAAAAGTCCCCCCCAAAAAAACATTTGAAAAACTCATGTCTATCTTTTTGCATGTCGACCTGATTCATGCCGACTTAATGGTCGTGTCGACCTATTTCTAGTGTCCACTGTCGACAAATGGGTGTCGACCTAATTGGTATCGACCCAGAGTCCGGATACCGTGAGCTGTGGGGGACAAGTTAAGGAGAGCATTTTGAGCTGTGGAAGGGGTGAGGGAAGGGGATATGGAGAGAACTGGAAAGATCTATAAAAGGGGTAACATATGGAGGCCAAGATTTATCAAGCCTTGGAGAGTGATAAACAGCACAGTGATAAGGAACCAGCCAATCCGCTCCTGTCATTTTTCAAAACAGCCTGTAACATGGCAGTTAGGAGCTGATTGGCTGGCAGTTTATCACCATGCTATTTATCACTCTTCAAGGCTTGAAAAATCTGGAATGGAGGGAGGTAACAGTAAGAGACTTTTTTTGTTGTTGAAGGTCTGACCCCTAAATCTGCCTCTGACTGTAGTATATTATACTACGTGCTATACTAAGGGAGTGTTTAGATTATTTCTAGCTTTCATTTTCATACTTACACATACTGTAGCTGATGCAGAGTCCATTTTGCAGATGGATTTTATAATTTTTAGTGCTATGCATGCTCTGTAGCTGAACATACAGTATGCAACTACTGCACCAGCAACCCACCTCACTACCAAAATCGAAGCCAGTGCACACATAATATCCGCCAGCCATCCTCCTCCTTTTGTGCCACCCTGGCCAGCCCAGTCTTTCTGCCTTCTCCTCTACCACCAGGGACAAAGTCCTCTATTCATCCCATTCCCTCCATTCTCCTGTCCCCTGTCTCCTGCTGCTAGCTCAGTGACGTGCGGTGGGGTGAGGCAGAGCCTTTCCTGTCACACTAACATTTGTGCCAGAGTTTTGACTATATAAAGTATATGAAAAATACAAAGAATATGTTACAAATATCTTCCTTGTATTATTCTAATCAAATATCTGGAGCAAAAAGTCTATGACAGGTGAGGCAGTGCCTCACCTGTGTATCTTTTTCGCCCGTCTCTGTTCAAAACCCACCAAATTTCAAGGAGTTTATACTGCTGCACCTTTGTATAAGGCCCATGTGACCCCTTTTTCAATGGGGTGTACAGTGCATCTGAGCTGTGTGCCTACACCCAAACTATTTGGGATGATGTTATTTCCCCGGCTAGCTCGGGAATGCCTAAAGTGAGTGGGGAACGTTAGTGCCCACCCAGGATACAGATACTGTTTAGAATTACCCTACATAGATATTTTTAGCATAGGCTGCTATGTAACCAAATAGTGATGTGCACAATCTGACAGTTTTACCTCTCGTTTCTTCTTGTTGTTTCAGGCTCCTCCACAGATACAGAAACGGTTTCACTGGTAAGTATACTTAGGTCTCTTTAACGTTAATATCATCACGTAATAGTCCTCTTTACATATTTATAGCCCTTGTTGCGCATACAGTGAATAGTTCTAATAATATAACTGGCCTATACAGAAGTTAATGCATGCAATACAAAAAATGACCCTAATAAAGGGGGAAACACTTAGGTCAATAGTGCTCAATCAACCTTGAATACCCAGGTATTCTATTACTACTGTACCACTGCAGCATGTACACCGTTGGGGCCCTTCTGTCTCTGCACACCTAAATAACTAAAGGCGGTGCTCTAATTCCGGCTCTCGCTCACAGACTTGACTGGCTAAGGGTAGAACGCCTTTTCCAATAAGCTCCAGGGCTAGGAACTTTACGGAGCTTTGGGTAACTTCGTTCTCAAGATGATGAACTGCAGCAGTTTCCACCCTGCTATAGCGGATCACTAACGTATCAGGGTAATATCTCTTCGGTGGACCCCATGGACGTAGAGCGATATGTAGGCTGCCTCCTAATCTATATCCTATAAGTTGCACTGGTACCGGTATCTGTCCTTTGTCTCAATAGGCTACTATAGCAACTCCGGGCAGGTCAAAACTGGCATATAATTCTGGCCAGTAGCACCTCTTCAAGGTAGCAACAGCAGTCAGACTCTCCGCCAACCCTCACTCTCGGGCAGGTCATATACGGTACATAACTCTCCTATTGTCTTTACTAATTCCGGATAGCTCCGCACAGCAAGTCTCAAAATTTGTTTCACTCTCCAAATAGGGCTTAGTTCATAGTCTATACCTCCTACAGGAAAACGTGCCCGTACCAGGAAAGTTCACGGACTTGATAAATCTTAGCGGTATTAAGGTATTAAGCATACCGGTCCCAGCTACAGCCAGCTACAGTTCAACTGAGACTCAGTATCCTCACTGCTTAGAAGACCTCAGCTCTGTCCATACCACTGGGCAGAGCAGCAGCTCCTCCTTACCCCTGAGTGGAGGGGGTTGCTGGGGATCTTCACTTACAGCACAGTTCCACCTTTGACTGTAGTAATGGTATATGCCACCAATTGGCTGTCCATAATGTGGGCAGGGAGCTATCACTTAAGGGGCACTGGCGCTGCTCCACACTCCCCCAGCCCCTTGGGACTACGGCGACCGTATCAATTTCCCTGATATGGGGTTGCGCAGTACTTCAGAGAACCCCACGGAGTGTCAGATTAACAAGGAGGAATAGCTCCCCGTCCCCAGTAGCGGGGTTATCACTGTGAGTGTGCTCCTTTTACTATATAGTTATAAATCAGCAGAACGTGAACAAACAGGATGTCTCGGCGCTGGTTGCCAGGTATAGGAGGTGCACATAAATTACCATAAAGGAACACACTGATTAATAGCAGCTGTTACAAAGGGAGAGTACTCTACCCTCAAAACACAAACTACACACACCAATATCAGCGCTTATTAAAAAGATATGTACCTTTATTAATTTAAAAGAAAAAAATATTTCAATAGTAATTAATAACAAATCTCATCGTACGTGCCGGTCAGTCCTGCAAAACATATAATAAAGTGCAATTTTAATTCCAAGCCGTATTCCACTCAGAAATGAGGCGTGGGAATGAGATGTGACGCACTCCTGCAGGCGGGAGAATGTCCGCTATTTAAACAGGACCACGGAGAGATAGAGCCATACTTCTCTGAGGAAACCGCTGAACTTGCTAAAGGCGGAGAAACGCGTAAGGGGCTATCACCACTCGTCCGGTACCGGTCTGAATTTCCAACTTCCTGCAAGCACCTTCACCTCTGTTTGGACACTCCAGATATGGCACCTATAATGGGATAATTAAAGCACCAGGAGCCGGGAGACACCATTACATGGGACTAAAGGAATAAGCAGGTTTTTTCACCTTATATCAGTGAGGATCACTGTTACTGTTTTTTTAAACAAAAATATTAGAAACAGCATGCTGTACTAACCACTAACATTACCTCTGACGGCTGTTGCAAATAGTCAGCCACTAATAATGACATTAATCACTGCTCTGCTAACTCTTTCTAATTATAAAAAGTCAAGAGACTAACTAATTAGTTGAACTGGAAAAGCTTGCGTATTAACCATTAATAATATGGCTTGAAATTAAAATTGCACTTTATTATATGCTTTGCAGGACTGACCGGCACGTACGATGAGATTTGTTATTAATTACTATTGAAATAATTTTTTCTTTTAAATCAATAAAGGTACATATCTTTTTAATAAGCGCTGATATCGGTGTGTGTAGTTTATAAATCAGCAGAAGGCTGTATGAGTAAACTGTTGCAGTGAGTGAAGGGGCGGGAACGAGCTACCCCTCCCTGCCCTCCAGGGTACCTATCGGCCAGGACACTTCTCCTCCCACGTGCGGATCCTCCTATCAAAGCACCGCCTCCATGGACACCACGGTGCCACCTAGCAGCTCCGTCGCTAGACCTCTGCTTCCTCTCCTCGCTACCTCTGATCACTCCCAGTGCAGCTGCTCAGCGCCTCCGTCCACGCCCCCGGGATATCGCTCTCTCTCCACTGGTTACACTCGGCCCTCCTCCGCCTCTATTAGCGGGATGAGCGATCGCAACTCTCCAAGCTGCTGCCATGGGACACCACCAGCATCAGCATACCCGAGCCGCGGTGTTCCTCTCTCAACATAGCCACTCCGGTAAGCGTTCTCTATCACGGCCGCCGGCCTCTGACGCTCTTTCTGATATCTCCCCTATCTTCACCATCTCTCACACGCAGGACCCCCTGCTGACCCAGCGCGAGGGACCCCTTAAAGATTCTCTCCAGTCCCCGCGCGCTAGTGTATCACACAGTCAGCACCAGTTCCCTTGTCCTTACCCCATCCAAGCTGATACCCATGCCATTCACAGTATGCACATAATTTATACAGTAACAATCCAGCATACCAGATTAGGTCCTCCTTACGCATATCCATTTCATATAGATACACTAGGATTTGGAAAATATACCTTTAGATATAAACATACTCATATACATATTGCTATATTCACATACATTAATTCATTACACAATTATGGTTGTTACTTCAACTATCCCTTAGGCGCTCTCGTCCCCGGGAATCTAATCAGTATAGCACTACACCCACATGAACCATTTGGCTCATGTATTGTGTGTAAATCTAGCTCTGGTACTAATCAGTGCCTCCTGAGTAATTTACCTCACGGCACGTCCCTGCACTAGCTCCCTTATTGATCATCTCTTCAACCTGTCCCTCTCTGCTGGCTCAGACTCTGCTACTATTTCAAACTTGCACCCATCCTTAAGAAACCTCTCTTTACTCTTTCTCTAACTCTTTCAAACTACCAGCCTGTCTCTCTCTTCCTATTTGCCTCCAAGCTTATCGAGAGGATTGTCTAACGCTGCCTTCCCACATTCTTATCACCCCCTCCCTTCATAACCCAGCTCAATCTCTTTTCTGCCCCATCCATTCCACTGAAACTGCCTTCTCCATGGTCATCATAAACCTTGTTATCCTCCTTGATCTGTCTGCTATATTGATGCTGTCAACCTCCTTCTTCTCTTCACACTCTTTATTCCATCGGCCTCCATGACTCTGTCCTCTCTTGGTTCTCCTCCTACCTCTCAATCGGTCTTTCTCAGCCTCCACCTGTAAGTTTCCCTCATTTCTTCTACCTGTAGGTGCCCCCCAAGGGTTAGACCTTAGCCCCCTATTTCTCTATTTCTCTACACCTCCTCTCTTGGAAATCTTTCTTTTTAAATTCAATCATTTTTATTGAGTTTTTGAAATCGTACATACACTCTTAAAACAAAACACAACAAAATAAACAATAAACAATAATTTCAAAAGGCATTGCTGTATGAAGACTTAATTCAAGAAGAATTAGACTTGGAATCAAGTTAGTAAGCTAAACGCTACATATTGTTGCTGCATAATACACACCCATGTTGCTTACTACACAATAACAGAGGTAACCTAAATCAGGAAAAGTAGATAATAATAATAATAATAATAATAATTTTATTTATATAGCGCTCTTTCTCCAATAGGACTCAAGGCGCTTAACAGATACATAGCATAATATAGTACAGAAAATAATGAAGTACATTTTCATAAAATACAGAAGCATGAAGATACTAAAAGGGACATTATGGAAATGCTTGAGTAAACGGAAAAGTCTTGAGTCTACTTTTGAAGGATTCTATAGTTGGGGCCTCTCGCACTGTGCGGGAAGTGAGTTCCATAGAGTCGGAGCCGCATGACTAAAAGCTCGACCCCCAGATGAATTACGGTAGATTCTAGGTACTGCTAAAAGTCCTTCATCTACAGATCGCAGTAATCGAGTGGGGCAGTATGGGGTCAGAAGCTGTTTCAGGTACCTTGGGCCTTGGTCATGTAATGCTTTGAAACTCAGTAAGCCAATCTTGAAGATGATTCGCCATATTACAGGCAGCCAGTGAAGGGAGTAGAGGATGGGTGTTATGTGGCTATAACGGGGCTGGTTGGTTAATAGCCTGGCAGCTGTGTTTTGCACCAGCTGTAAGCGTTGCAATTCTTTTACTGGTAGACCAAGGTAGAGGGCATTACAGTAGTCTAAACGAGATGATACAAATGCATGTATGACTTTTGGCATATCATCTGAGGGAATGAAGTGCTTGATTCTGGCTATGTTCCTCAGGTGAAAGAATGAGGATTTGATTGTGGCTGATATCTGATGTTTAAGTGTCAAGCCACCATCCAGGACAACGCCAAGATTCCGCACACGATCACTGGTCTGTAATTCTGAATCCCCGAGTGTAAGTCCAGTTGGTTGGCTATGCTGCAGTCTTGTCCTTTGATGTTGCGGTCATTTCATAAGGACCTCTGTTTTATCCGGGTTCAGTCGCAGCCAACTGGCGCTCATCCACTCCTGTAGTTCAGCTAGACAGCCATTTAGGGTTGCTATTGGGTTATCAGTGCCCGGAGCAAAGGACAAGTACAGTTGTGTATCATCTGCATAGCAGTGGTAGACCAGGCCATGGCGCCTGATTATTTCGCCCAATGGGAGCATGTATACTGCAAAAAGCATGGGGGGATCATATAGAACCTTGTGGGACACCACATGGCAATGGCACTGGTGGTGATGAGTATAATCCAGATGATACTCTCTGTGACCTGCCTGTGAGAAATGATTTGAACCAGCTTAGGACTGTGCCATCCAGACCACAGAAGTGTATCAGTCGCTCAATCAGAAGCCCATGGTCCACGGTATCAAATGCTGCCGAGAGATCCAGAAGGATTAATATTGAACAGTCACCTCTGTCTTTTGCCATCAGAAGATCATTTAACACACACACCAGGGCTGTTTCAGTGCTATGTCTTCTCCTGAATCCTGATTGAAATGGATCATAAATATCATGGGTTGTCAGGCGGGTTTCCAGTTGATTTGCAACGACTTTCTCAATAACCTTTCCTAGGAAAGGAAGGTTTGATACCGGTCTGTAGTTGGTCATGCAGTCGGGATCTAAATTAGGTTTTTTAAGAAGCGGTCTAACATTGCTTCCTTTAGGGGTCCAGGAAAAATGCCTGTCTGCAAAGAGCATTGAACAATTTTTGTAAAGACAGGACCAATTATATCCATACAACCTATTAGAAGCTTTGTTGAGGCTGGGTGCAGATCACAGGTGGTGGGACGCAAAATCCGAGCAATTTCAGCAGTGTCCTTTACATCCACTGGGTCAAAGCTGGTCCATGAAGGCAGGTAGGTTATATTGGCAGGCTTTGTAGTTTGGCACTCCTTTGATGGCACTGTGGAGATTCCAGCCTGGATGGTGGATATTTTATCTGCAAAGAAGTTTGCAAACTCGTTGCATCTTGCCTGGGAGAGGGTCTCATCAGTCTGCAGGCATGCTGGCTTGCAAAGCATCTCCACTGTGCGGAAAAGTTGAGCTGGCCTATTGTTTGCTGCTGTGATCTCATTTGACAGGAACTGTGCTTTCTTACGAGTGATTGTCGATTGATGTTCTTTGTTATGCTTTATTAGTTTTATTTTGTCATCCACTAGGTTAGTCTTCCTCCATCGTCTTTCCAGTCTACACCCCCTTTTCTTGAGCTCACTAACACTTTTGTCGAACCATGGAGCTTGACGTTGTGGTATACGAGGTCTTAAACGCACAGGGGCGATAATATCAATTGCAGCCATAACATCCCTATTATAATAACGGACCAGGGAACAGGGATCTTCACAGGCACCCAGTATAGCAGAGAGATCCAGATTTGCTGCAAGAGCCTGGGGAGTCATACCCCTCCTTGGACGATACCTGGTCAACTCCACGGGCAGAGATCTTATTTGAGGGGTTGCAACTGAGAACCAGAGGGAGTAGTGGTCTGACCAGATGACTGGGTTTATTTTTAGGTCAGTGACTTCTAATCCAATAGATAACGAATATCAAATCATGTTGTGAGTTAAAAAGCACATTTATAATGATCACATGTATACACACATGTGTACACACATACACACGTAGTTAAGTGGATGGCCAGCCACGGGCATCCTCCGGTTACTAAAAAGAGGGGGGAGGTGGTATATGCATACAGTATAATCACAATTGATACACACTGCACACTTCCAACATTAGAAATTATGCGACATAAGGTGCCATGGGTTCAGTTCCACCGACTTGTCGAGTAAGGAGACTCAAGCCATTTACCCCAGGTATCGAAATACTTTTTTTCTGCTTTCCTGGCTAGGTATACAAATTTCTCATGTGCAGCCATTTCATAAACTAGGGTTATCCAAGCCTTTAACACTGGGGTTTCACTGGCAAGCCAGAGTCTGGCAATACATACCTTAACTAATCCACATAAATTTATTATATAACGTCTACTAGGAGTGTCAAGAGTCTCCTCCTCCACAGCCGACAAAACACAAACCACAGGCGTATAGACAGATGAAGGAATTCCAGTTTTTACCAAGGTATTCATAACACCACTCCAAAATATTGCTTCTAGGGGGCTTAGCCAAATTATGTGCCAAAAATTGACATCTAGGCTCCCACACTTAGGACACTTTGTGGTGTGGCTACCTCCAATTTGAAACAATCTCACTGCTGTCATGTATACTCTATGGATTACAAATAATTGTATTTGCTGATATCTAATGGTGGTAGTGGAGGATCGAGGAGAGCCTAAGGCACATTCCCATGCCTCATCTGTGATCCCAAATTTGACTCCCATTTACTTCAAAGAGAAGACTTTGGGTCCGAATGATGGATCTGGAGTATAGTCATATAAATTCTGGATACTAAATACCTATTCCCCCTATTTTGTAACAGGGAAGCCATATCTATTATCTAATGGGGTATCTGGGTCTATGCCCTGACCTTGCAATATAGTGTTTACCATCTTCCAAATGAGAACAGCTTGTTTTATTAATGAGACTTTGGACATTTTGGTATTTCCGCAAAGAAGCGTTTGTAGAGGTTTGCCGCCTGGATATTCCTGTAATATAATTTGCGAATGTAGAGTTACATTATCAGAATACTTTACCCAATCCCAAATATGCGCTAATTGTGCCACATAATAATAATATTTGAAAACAGAATTTTGGTCTAGACAAAGTGTCAAGTTTAAGGTGCGCTCTTTTGTTAGCCCATATCAAGGACGACAATAAACTATTTGTTTAAAAGCTTTCTGAGTAATATACAAGGGTGATAGACCATTTTAATCAAGTTAACCCTGCCTGTGACAGTTAAAGGCAGTTTCCCCCAAGTCTTAACCTTGGAGCGAAGATAAGCTATCTGTGGTGTAATATTTACAGTCTTCCTTCCAAACCTTAGTTTGTATTTCAAAGAAAATGTTTGGCCACCAAAAGGCCTGCAAATTGACACTTACTTGTACATAGCAAGTCTGGAGCTAGGACAATTACCATATGACTTGCTATGTACAAGTTGCTGAAGAACAATTGTCAAAGCCCTTTAGAATCAAAATAACTCATACTGTACTTTTCTCATAAGTGCCCTGTCCATGCAGTTCTATAAACGTGCAATTCATAATTTTCCAACTATGCACAGCGCAGCGATATAACATATTAAGACACATTATTAAACATATGTACACAGTCATGTATAGTGTATGGTGCCTAGAGCCAAGGGTTCCTTTTTAAAATGGCACCTAGTGCCCATTGTCCATTTAAAATGGCGTCTGGCAGCGAGGGTTAACCCCTTTCATGTCCCTGCTACCATTATCCATGTGGCTGGGGGGTCTCCGGCCACAGGGGAGTGATCTGAGATGCCTCTAGTCTCGTATCTAATATTATGAACTCTGGGCAATAGCTCTTTTGAGAGGAGGGCCAGGTCGATTCTAGAAAAGGAGAAGTGGGAATGTGAAAAACATGAATATTGTCTCAAATTGGGGTATCTCAATCTCCAAGGATCAACCAGGCCCAGCTCAGAAACGGTATCCTCAAATCTCAATTGCCCCATTTGTGAAATAGAAGACACCGCAGACAGCCTATCCAGCTCTGGATCCAAGACATTATTAAAATCTCCCATGCATATGGTAGACATATCTGGCGAGGAAGCCATAAAACCTGCCACTTTTTTTTAGTACATTGTGCGAATATGGAGGCGGTACATATACAGCTAACAGAAGTAAGGGAACAGGATTAATTTTACCCTTTAAAAAATACATATCATCCCCATTGATCAGTCTGTACACAATCTAGGGAGAAATTAACAATTTATTAAAATTACACACAACATGTATAATCAAAAATTCATGAATATTAATATATATCACCAATTCTCTGTGCTGGTGTAGCTTGGTTGTTAAAGGTCTCCACAATAGGGCTAGCTAGGACACATAGATACATTCAAATATTGGGAAAAGTAGCATCACCGGATTTCAGACTAAGCAAAGTCTTTAGGTGAAATCTACTCGGAACCCGAGAGACAGGGTGGCAATAGACGAGCTCCAAGTACAGAAACATGATGCTGCAATTTGAGCTGATATTAGCAGCAATCCCTAACGGAAAAACCCTGACTCCGTTGTCTCTCCCTAGTGGTTGGTCAACGCCTGCGAGACTATTGTCACGATCCGGGTATCTGGACGCCATTATTTACCTTTCAGATGTCTCCTGAGGCTGGCTCAGCATCCTAGGCCCGGTTCCCAGCTGTGTTGCTAGCATTCATATGTCATGTCTCATCTCTGCTGGTCCGTGGATATTGTCCTTCCAGTACCCGGGCGACTGGCATGGCGTCACCAGCCGGCGGGGCCTCGGGCATCGTCTGTGTATTCTCAATGCATTACAGGTTATGTGGCACTCCTCATCTACTGCGGCCGCGGCCGTCCGCGCTGGAGGTCTGAGACGCAAGTCGGCGTTCTCTGTGTTCACCGCCGCCATTACAGAGGAATCTCCATGTGGTGTTACAAACAAGGTTTCCCTCCACTGGCTGGTATGGGCGCAGCCATCTTAGTTCTAGTCACATGATCCTGTCCTCCAATCCATAGCTCAGCTGAAGTCTGCCTAATTGCTCATCCAATCCCTGCATACCTAAGGGTATAAAGGGATTGAGCCTGAACCAGGAAATCGTCAGTGCTTTGGTTGTCAAACCTTGTTTCCAGTCTCTCTCTCCTGTGGTTGTTTCCATTTCAGGTTTCCAGCTCCTCTTTCCAGATTCCACTAAGAGACCCGCACCAGCCTACCATCTTGCGGTGCAGCCTGACTCTATAGTCTCCTGTGTTTGCTCCAGTCTCCAGCTACAGTCTCATCTGCTTCCAGCGGTCAGCTTCCAGCAGTGATCAGCTTTCTTAAAGAGCCGGTGCTTTTCCAGTGGTTACCTGCATACCATCGGTTACCTGCATACCATCGGTACCTGCAAACCATCGGTTTCTACATCTTCGCTCCCTAGCTTCATTCTACTATCTGGCTGGTTCCATCCAGCATCTACTCCATGTCTTAACACCTGGCTGGTTCCATCCAGCGTTCTCAGCAGCTACCTCAACTACAGTGCTACCAGCTTCCAGTGAAACATCTGCTGGTGTGTTCCTTGGTTATACCTCATACTACGGACGGGTCTGGTAAGGACATTCCATCTCTGGGACATTAAGAACTGTACCTACTGCTACCAGTACCCTGTGGCCATTGCCAACCCGTAGTTCTCCAGGAACTGTTTTTACCAAATCTGCTGTATATCTTCATTGACTTATTACTGCTGTGATTACATGGAGTTCTGTTAATAAATACTTATTGATTTTTAATCCTGGTTGTCATGGTCACGCCTTCGGGGAACCTTCCTACATCCTACTCGTATGTCCAGGGGTCTGATAAAACCTCCGAAGTTTAGCTTCACCCCAGCCCCTACAACTGAGGCTTCCTCCTGTCAGCTCAGGCCCTCAGTTGTGACAGTAAGCACTGACCAGATGAATCCAGCCGGAGACCAGGATCAAGCGGCCAGGCCAATGCAAGAAATGGCAGCCAGACTCGAACATTAGGAGGCTGCACAAGGCCACATCATCCGCTGTCTCCAGGATCTCTCTACTCGGCTGGATGGGATCCAAACGACCTTCCGTGGTTCAGGGGCGTCCGGTGCGTCCACCACAGTGACACCAGTTGTAACCCCACCCACCTTACCCATTTCTGCTCCACGTCTTCATCTTCCAACGCCAGCAAAATTTAATGGATCTCCAAGATCTTGCAGGGGATTTCTCAACCAATGTGAAATTTATTTTGAGCTACAACCTGGCAGTTTCCCTAGTGATCGCACTAAAATTGCTTACATTATTTCCCTCCTCAGTGGCTCCGCCCTTTATTGGGCATCACCTTTATGGGAGAAATCCGACACCCTGTTGTCCTCATATACTGACTTTGTAACGACTTTCAGGCGCATCTTCGACGAGCCAGGCCGTGTAACTTCTGCTTCCTCTGAGATTCTCAGTTTACGCCAAGGAACGCGTACTGTGGGACAGTACTTAATACAATTCAAGATCCTGGCATCTGAACTGGCATGGAACGACGAAGCCCTGTATGCTGCATTCTGGCATGGCTTATCTGAACGCATCAAGGACGAATTAGCTACCAGAGACTTGCCCTCTAAGTTGGATGAGCTAATATCCCTGTGTACAAAAGTTGATCTAGAAAGAGCACCCGAGCGGGGAAGATCATCTATCCCGAAATCTTCTGCTCCTCCTCTTCGTCAACCGTCTCCACCCAAAGATGAGCCCATGCAAATTGGTCGTTCCCGTCTATCTCCAGCTGAGCGTCGAAGACGTCTTTCTGAGTACCTTTGTCTTTACTGTGCAGCTCCGTCTCATGTAATCATTGCCTGTCCCAAACGTCTGGGAAACTTCAAGTCCTAGCCCGCCAAGGAGAGGGCCGGCTAGGAGTAATGCTCTCCTGTCCATCTCCTCATGATTGTAATCTCCCAGTCTCGCTTCAAATTGCTCAACGTTATTCCTAGATTCCGGAGCAGCTGGGAATTTTATAACTGAAGCATATGTTAAACGGTGGTCCCTACCCACTGAGAGACTTTCCTCGTCCATATCTTTGACTGCTGTGGATGGCAGTAAGATTTTTGATGCAGTTATTTCCTCAAGAACTCTACCAGTTCGTCTGAAAGTAGGAGTTCTTCATTCAGAATTAATTTCCTTCCTAGTAATTCCAAGAGCCACACATCCAGTGGTTTTAGGCCTTCCATGGCTTTGTCTCCATAACCCTGCGATTGACTGGATGACTACCCAAATCCTGGCATGGGGTCCTTCCTGTACTGAGACCTGTTTGTCCAAAGTGCTTCCCGTATGTTCTTCCTCCTCCAAGTCGTCTGATGTTCCACCTCCTCCGTATCAAGATTACACGGACGTGTTCAGTAAAGCTTCTGCCGATATCCTTCCTCCTCATAGGGAATGGGACTGTCCAATCGATCTCATCCCGGGGAAGGTTCCACCTCGAGGCCGAACCTATCTGCTGTCTTTACCAGAAACGCATTCTATGGAAGAATATATTAAGGAGAATTTGGCGAAGGGCTTCATTCGACCTTCTTCCTCCCCAGCTGGCGCAGGTTTCTTCTTCGTCAAGAAGAAAGATGGTGGCCTGCGGCCATGCATCGACTACAGAGGCTTGAACGACATCACTGTCAAGAACCGATATCCTTTACCCCTGATTACAGAACTCTTTGATCGAGTTAGCGGAGCAACCATCTTCACGAAATTAGATTTGAGGGGTGCCTACAACCTCATCCGGATCCGAGAGGGTGACGAGTGGAAGACCGCATTTAACACCCGTGATGGACATTATGAGTACCTCGTCATGCCTTTCGGATTAAGTAATGCTCCAGCTGTCTTCCAGCATTTCGTGAACGAGATCTTCAGAGACATCTTATATCGTCATGTCGTGGTTTATCTCGATGATATCCTCATCTTTGCCAACAATCTGGAGGAACATCGTTTCTGGGTAAAGAAAGTTCTGACCCGTCTCCGTGTCAATCATCTCTATTGCAAATTGGAGAAGTGCGTTTTTGAAGTCAAATCCATTCCGTTTCTAGGCTACATTGTGTCTGGTTCTGGACTAGAGATGGATCCTGGGAAACTACAAGCTATTCAGAATTGGCCGATACCTTTAACCCTCAAAGGGGTCCAGAGATTTTTAGGATTCGCCAATTATTACAGAAAGTTTATACGAGACTTTTCCACCATTGTGGCGCCTATCACTGCGTTAACTAAGAAGGGTGCTAATCCGTCCAAGTGGTCTGAAGGGTGCTAATCCGTCCAACTCGCCTTTCATCCTTGAGGTGGATGCCTCTTCCGTTGGAGTAGGGGCGGTGCTATCCCAGAGAGCAAAAGATGGTCATCTGCATCCTTGCAGTTTCTTTTCCCGGAAGTTTTCCCCAGCTGAGCGCAACTATGCCATTGGCGATCAGGAGTTGCTGGCAACCAAACTCGCTCTGGAGGAGTGGAGATACCTGCTGGAGGGAGCTTCTCATTCTGTTACAATACTTACCGATCACAAGAATCTTTTGTATTTGAAAGGCGCACAATGTCTCAATCCTCGTCAGGCCAGATGGACTCTATAGTCTCCTGTGTTTGCTCCAGTCTCCAGCTACAGTCTCATCTGCTTCCAGCGGTCAGCTTCCAGCAGTGATCAGCTTTCTTAAAGAGCTGGTGCTTTTCTGGGACATTAAGAACTGTACCTACTGCTACCAGTACCCTGTGGCCGTTGCCAACACGTAGTTCTCCAGGAACTGTTTTTACCAAATCTGCTGTATATCTTCATTGCTGTGATTACATGGAGTTCTGTTAATAAATACTTATTGACTTTTAATCCTGGTTGTCATGGTCACGCCTTCGGGCAACCTTCCTACATCCTACTCGTATGTCCAGGGGTCTGATAAAACCTCAGAAGTTTAGCTTCACCCCAGCCCCTACAACTGAGGCTTCCTCCTGTCAGCTCAAGCCCTCAGTTGTGACAACTATGGTTTCTTGGGTCCACGGCAGCCGTGTTTGAACGGGCAGATTAGGTCTGCCCGAACTACGATGTCCCCCGGTCTTAGTTGGAGACAAGGCATTAACGAAGACAGAGAGAGAACAAGGGGAAAACTAACTTAGACAGACAAAAAGAGATAGGGGAAACTATTGAAAAAACAATAAACTAATTTATGTGCGGCACGGCCGCCAAGAAGAGCCGTGACCAAAATAACGCTGTCCAAATACCGAATACGAATCTGTCGTAGTTCAGCAAAGACAACAGTGGCGGAACCTCCAGTGAAAACACTAAAGCAAAGCTAAGAATAATATGCCCAAAGCCGCAAGGTGCGGCAGAGCCGCTACTCACAACACCGGAAAGGTGTACGTAGAAGGAATAGGACCCCAAGGCTGAAGAAACAGGATCTCTGGACTGAAGGCTGCATCAGATTCCCAGGACCAGGCTCTGGAAACTGGGGCACAGGATGCAGAAACGGACTGTCTGCAAGCAGGAACACTCCAGAGGAAGGATACAAGCCCCACAGGAAGCTATCACTGGCGTCTGAGTCAAGCACTGGAAGGGAATATAACAGAAATCTCACCCAATCCCTGCAGAGAACCTAATTAGCAATATCGTGCAGCTGTCCTGCTGCACATCCCAGAACTGCCAGCTGGATCCTAATTTCACAGCAACAGGGAACGCAGTCTGCCTCTGGTTTCCCCGTTGCTAAGGATCCGGCAGCTCTCAGTGCCCGGCGTCAGCCTGTTGCCAGGCTCTGGGCGGGGACCAGCGGGAGCTGTGGCAGAAGTGACGCGCCAGCCCCATTGCCTAGCAATGGCCAGGCGCCAGCGCGACCCGCCGCCGTTGTAAAAATTTATAGATACCGGTTGGCCAAGATAATGGTGCAGTCCCCTTATTTCCTCAGTTAGGAAAGAGTTCTCTGTAAAGCGGGGAATCCGTTTGGCCAAAGGTGCTTGAAATCCCAGAAAGGCAAAAAGAGGGTCCAAATATTGCCAGCATGCAAGTAGGAGATCCAGATAGTAAGGCACAGTGGTGGGTAGGCTCAACGCGTTTCACTGGTATAATGTGACCAGCCTCCTCAGGAGCAGGAACAGAATTTATTACCCTTTAAAAAAACTCATCTTCCCCATTGATCAGTTTGTACACAATCTAGGGAGAAATCAACAGTTTTCTTAATAAGAATCGATACCCCTTGTGTTGCCGAAGTATGCATAGAATGAAAAGCCCAACCCACCCAAGGTTTCTTAAGAGACATTATTTTACTATCCACTATGTGGGTTAACATGAGAAAGGTTATATCTGAAGCATAATGTGTTATCTGTAGAAAGCACTAGGGATTGCTTGATTTTGTCATTAATCCCCCTCACCTTCCATGACAGAATATTAACCATAGCCATGAGGACCCTGTCTAAAAATTGAATAGACAGCCCGCAGCCAGCCACATCCACAGCCTGATAAAGATAATACTTTTGTGCTTTGTTGCATTATAAACAGTACAATGTCCAACACACAGCATAACCATAAATATAAAAAAACAATGACTTTGTCCTACAAAGAACCCACCCCCCACTCTGAATACTACTCCGAAATTGCAGTATACCTATTTAACTAACCATACAAAACTACCCCTATAAAAAATATACCAAATGTGGTATAAGTGTTAACTTATATACTAGACTAACCCAAGTAGATAAGAGGGCCAGGAATTTAATGACACCAAGTTAGGAGAAACTCCCAGCTATAATCATACCACCTAGGGCTAAAACAAAAGAGATTGAAATATTCTTAAATATTAGGGACCTAGCATATTTAAATGGATTACTACAATATACCCGTACTTGGGATCACAGCATCCAGCATACCGGTGCTGGGATCCTGACCGCCAGAATACCAGCAACGGGGTGAGCGTAAATGGCCCTTTGTGGACTAGCTGTGCTTGCCACGCTGTGGGCACGTTGGTGCGCTACGCACACCACGCTATTTATTCTCCCTCCAGGGGTGTCATGGACACCCCAAGAGGGAGAATAGTTATCAGTATCCTGGCACCAGTATGCAGAGCGTCTGGATCCCGACAGCCGGGATATCAAGTGCCTCCCCATAGAGTACCCTGGGCTTGTGGATGATAGTTGTATACTCAGTTGGATGTTGCACTGTGTTTGTTATTATTATTGCTTTTATTAAAGTGCAGCGATAGCCTTCTGCAGGACTACACACCACAATCTGCTTTCACAGGTGATTTCCCCACTAACTGGGAGCATTTTTCCCATGTCATCCATCTTCCAAAGAGCAGTAACAGTGAGGCCACCATGCCTGGGTACCCTCAGAAGGGTCCATCGCCATCCCTAGAGCACCTTGCTGCTATCCCACATAGCATGCCTAAGGGAAAAAGAAAGCATCCAAGGCACTGAGAGAATCCTACCTGGGACTCCATCATTGCTACACCAGTAGTTGACCCTTCTCTAGTGCACTATATAACTATATAATATGACCTATGCCAGCACTCCAGAAAGAGTTGGAAGAAGAAGAGAGAATTGAGTGTGAGCTGAGTGGATCATCTGTTCCTGAGGAGATGGTTTCGGTTTGTGAAAGTGGTGCTCCTTCTGAGGAAAGTGTCGGGAAATCTGCGAGGGATCAAGGCTTGGAGCGTGGTGTTGCAGTGGCGGAGGAGGCGTCTCCTCTCTTGGCTTTGGAATGGCAGTTGGGTGGTGGTCTGGGGGGTGTTGCTGGTTAGGCTGGTGTGGCTTGTCTAGGGACGATCTCTCAGAACCTGACCTCTTCTGGGAAGCAGGTTGCATCCTTGGTGGGTCCGGCGCATGCCGGTAAGATGGCTGAGGAGAATCTCCCCAATCTGCCTGCGGGCAGTGGCATTAGACAGCCAAACAAGGTGGCAGGTGTGAGTGGTGCCAAAGACACCATTAGCATCAATGCTGGCACTGGTATTGGCCTTAAGGCTACTTCTAAGGCTAAGCATGTTGCCAAGTCTAATGTTAAAGGTGTGTCGGACAGTCCAGTGTCATCGTGTGGACTTACCCAAGGTCTTCCGGCATTGAGGAAGGATGATCTATCTGCTGAGGAGCGAGCTATTATTGATGGTCTGTACGGTAGCTCGGGTGTACCCGCTAGTGCCTTGCCTGCTGTATCTGTTATTAGAACTCTTCTTGCTAATAGGAGTGCCAATTCTGTACCTGCTGGGGAAGCTGTGGGGCGGGGTAGTACTGTTTATTCTGCTGTACAGGCCTCACCTCAGGTAGTTCCTAAGCCGGGTCTGTCCTCCTATGCTGGGGCTGTCTCAAGCATTGATAGGAGTGTGGCCCCGAAGGTATTTTCAACCTCTGACCAAGCTGGTAGGCATCGTATCGTAGTTTCTCTCAAGTGGATAGGGGCTGAGGATCCCCCCACCAAGGGTGATTTCTTGGAGATGGTGTTTTCAATGGGTTTCCATGCTTCAGACCTATTCGCTTGTATCCACCCTGTGAAAACTCCTGATTATGACCTCAACTTCTTATCATATCAAGGGTTGCAAATTTTCTGGGAGCAGTGGGATCTGAAGAAGGGTGTGAGCCCTATTGTCACTTTAAGGTGGCAGCTGTTACTCACCAAGACAGGGTTCATTCTACCGTGTTGGTTAGGAATGAGTCACTCCCTGCTGCCGATATTGGTTTTTGGTTGAGTAGATACTGTGATATCTTATCTCCTCTGGTGAAGATTGACTTCATGAAGGGTGTATGGGGTGGAGCATGGTTGGCTGTGATCAGACTTAGGCATAGTGGTAAGGTGCCTTGCCATGTTCCTTCTGCCGCCTTTGTTAGGAGAGAAAGGATTCAATGTTTTTATCCTGGTCAACCCAGGCAGTGCCATCGCTGCGGTGACTTTCGTCACCTGAGTGGTGACTGTACGGTTCTGAAATGTGCCCTTTGTGGCAAAGTTGGTCACGTGGCGAATGACTGTGGCAATGTCACCTGTAATCTTTGTGGGTGTGAAGGTCACCCTTATAGTAGGTGTCCCAAGACCTCTCACAACCTCGAGGTTATGGGGGAGGAATTAGAGAGAGAAATGGGTCGTCTTTTTGAGGAGGAGAAACGGGGGGTGAAGGCGAGAGAACAAGTAACACAGGTGGTAGTAGAGGAAATTAGTGTGGCAAAGGAGGTGGCGGCTGTGGTGGTGGAGGACAGCTTTCAGATGGTTAAGTCTAAATCTATGAAAAGGTTGAGCAAGAGAAGGGATCCAGACCCTGGAATTTTTTGTGCTAATAGGTTCCAGTTTACCTCTGAGGAGGAGTCAGAGGCAGAGGGCGGTGATATTGTCCTGTCCGAAGGGCAGCTTGTTCAAGTTCCGAAAGCTAGATCTAAGAAGAAAAAAATGAAGTCCTCTATTAAAAATTATTTTTTGCGGAGGTAGCTTCAGTAGTGGAGGGGAAGGCTTCTAGGAGAAGTGGAAGGAGGAGGAAAAGTAATGAGGCTGATGTTTCTGGTCATATCTCATCGAAGGTTAGACCTGTGGAGGTGCCAAACGTTGATGGGGAACCTTCAAGTTCAGTTGGGGAAGGTGCGAGGGATCTTTCCTCCATACCTTCCTGTTCCCCTCCTCAAACCCTTTCCTCTGTATCCCAGATTCCTGTGGATTCTCTCCCTGTTCCTGTAGATCCCAAGTCCTTCCCTGCCTCTCCAGATGCGGAGCCTCCCGATCCCAGTCCTCCTGATGGTAGTTTGGGTCAGGGTATCTTTGTTTCATCGGGAGAGGTTCAAGGTATGGACCTCTCTAGTCCTCCGGTTGCTGATGATAGTGACACCGAGGAGGTGTTTGTCGGGGAGGATGATCCTCTTCCCTTGGGGACTAGTTTTAAAAGGTATGGCTCTGATGAAGAGTCACTTAGGCAAGCAAAGAGAAAGTGAATCGGTCCTACCCTACAATCCAATGAAACACGGATCCCCAGCCCATACGATGTGCCACCATTAATGTGGCTTCCGTGTTGTCCGAACAAGCTCGCTTCATGGCCTTTGATTTTTTTCAGCACGATTGAGGCTGATTTTTTATTTTTGCAAGAGGGCAGAATTGGTAATCTGGTGGTCCTTCATAAGGCGAAGCGTGAATGGAGGCGTGGGCTGTCCTTCTGGTCTCTTGCGGCTGAGCCGTACGGTGGGGTGGTGATGCTTTTTACCGGTATGGTAACCGTGCACAGGATTGTAGAATTACAGGTAGGTAGGTGTATGGTTTTGGATGTCGACTTGAGGGGACAGAACCTGAGGCTAATTAACATCTATGGGCCCCAGTCCCAATGGGACAGGAAATGTCTCTTCACAGAGATAAAACAGTTTCTTTTTACGGCTCGGAAGATTGTCTTTGGTGGCGATTTTAACGCTGTCACTAGGCTAAAAGATAGGAGAGGTGCAAAGACAACCCTGGGCTTTGATTCCAATTTTTTAGTTAATATGACTAGAGAGGCTGGTCTGGTTGATGTGCATATTCGCCATTTCCCAGACCTCACTGGTTACACCTTCTTTAGTGGTAGTCGTAGGTCTAGAATAGATAGGTTTTTTTTTTGTTAAGGAGTCCGCGAAAACTTTGGCTCCTGAGGTGAAGTTAGTAGAGTTCTCTGACCACTGTGTTCTGAGTTTCACTTTGAATGCCTCGGAAACCCCTCAAAAAGGGCGGAGTCTATGGCGGTTGAATTTGGGGCTCCTGAGGGAGGAGGAGGTGAGACAATCCTTTAGGGATTTCTTTCAACTGCAGGAGACCCTTTTGGAGGCAGGTTAGAGTAGATCAGAGTGGTGGGAGGAGTGTAAAAAGCGCATTTGAAGGTTTTTCCATAGTATGGTAGCTGGGAAAAACTTGAAAAAGCGGAATACCTACTATGATCTGTGAAGGAGGCTTGATTTCTTGATCTCTGAGTGTGGAGACAGTGGGTAGATCTCCCGGGTGAGGGCTCGGATGAGAGAGTTTCAGTATAATCGCTTGGCTTCCTTGGTTTTAGAGAGGGATTATTGAGCCTACCACTCGCCTGATCCCTGTCGGAATTGTAGAAAGTCTGTGGATTTGAAGGAGGTGCGAGGCCTGGTTGATTCTCTGTGTGTCCTTTGCGAGGATAGGGAGTGCATTCTGGGGGTCATCAAGTCCTATTACTCTGACCTTTTGTCCGAGCAACCGCTCATCAGAGAGAAGATGGAACGATTTCTTAGGGAGACACCTGGGCTCGGGGGCCTTGATGCCTCTTTTGACTCCTTGGGGGATGGTGTGATGGCGGAGGAAGTCAAGAAGGCCATAGACAGTTTGTCTACGAAGAAATCTCCAGGCCCGGATGGCTTAACATCTGAATTTTTTAAGACTTTTTCGGACATCTTGGTTCCTCATCTTGTGGAGGCTTTTAATGAGAGCCTGGCTGAGGGTTCTCTCCCTCTCTCCACGAGGTTGTCCGCCCTCATATTATTGTCTAAGGGTAAGGATCCGTCTCCCCTCTCTTCTTCTCAGCATGGTACTGTGAAGGGCCGTAGTACCTTTAGTGCTGTCCTTGTTGTCCAGGAGGCTGTAGAGTGGTGTCGTGCTGAGAAGAAGAGAAAGTACTTACTGACATTGGATCAGTCTAAGGCTTTCGATAGAGTCAACCATGAGTACCTGTGGGCCCTACTTGAAAGGTATGGACTTCCAGTGAGGGTGGTGGATTGGCTTCGCGTTATTTACTGTCAGGCCGAGAGCTTCCCGCTTGTCAACGGTTGGGTAGGTCCTGCCTTCACGGTCAGCTCCGGTGTCCGTCAGGGTTGTCCCTTGAGCTCCCTTCTGTATGTGTTTGCGATTGACCCTTTCGTCAGGAGGGTTGAAAGTAGTACGCTGGAAGGGGTGCAGCTGGGGCCAGAGTGTCTGCTGAGGGGGGTGGCATATGCAGATGATGTCACGATTGTTGTGTCATCCATGATTGAGGCACGTGATGTGGAACACCTTATCTATGAATTTTCTGGGGCCTCATGCTCCTAGATAAACAAAGATAAATGTGAAGCTTTATGGATGGGGAGGAAGGCCAGGAGTTCAGCCTTCCGGACAGCCTCCCTCGGGCCACTCCGTCGATCAAAATCTTAGGCATTCGGTTTTGTCATGGTGATTATTCCACTCTAAATTGGGTGAGTAAGCTGGAAGTTGCTGCCCATAGAGAGCTGGAAGGGATGGAAATTCTCCCTCAGGGAAAGGGTTGACCTGTGTAAGACTCACCTGATCCCGGTGTTTCTTTATGTCAGTCTTTGTGGTCCAGGATTTATTCTTTGTTATTCCTGTTGCTGTGGGGGAGCAGAATGAATCTTGTTAAGAGGGGCATCACCTACAGGCCGAGGGTAGAGGGTGGCCTTGGTATGGTCAACCCTGTGTTTTTTTTCACATCCACCTTTGTACAGTTTAATCTTGGGAGCCTGTTTTTGGAGGCCCCCCTCGGTGGGTAGAAGGTTTTAGGTCCTGGGTGCACCCCTTTCTCAGGTCATGGATAGATGGTGGTCAGGTGAAAAACCTTCGAATTGATAGATGCGGTTACCTCCCGATCTACGTCATCATGTGCTTGAAGGTGACAAGGCTATGGGGACTTGTGATGAGTGAAGTAAAAAACTTTTCTAGAAAGGAGATGGAGAGAAGTATTTCGCGATTTCATTTCTATGTTCAGCCATCACTAAAGGACTGCCCGGGTGATGTGTACTCGACTGGGTTGACTCTGATTAACACCCGGAGGATCCCACTGAAGTTTAGGGATGCTGCCTGGCTCCTTTTCCAAGGGAAGATGTATGTTAGAGGGACGATCGGGTTTGGAGGTGCCAATGATCATGTTTGCCCACGTGAGGAATGTCCCGGGGTGGTGGAGACTGTAGACCACTTCTTGCTTGAGTGTCCCTTTAATTGAAAAGTTTACAAAGCCGTTACAGCTGCCCTACGCCTTCCGTGCCTTTCGGGGCTTAGTTACCCTGAGTGGGCATATGGGGCGTTCAAAAAGAAGTTTGGGAAGTTTGATTTAGTCATTGTTTATTTAGTCAGTTTAGCAGGCAGGTACCACACTTGGAGTGCACGGTGTACAGCTTCCCTTAGGAGACTAGTCCTTCCCTATACTGTGGTGGTTGGTAATATTCTTTGCGAGATAAAGAGGATGAAAGATATGGATCGAGGGAGAATGAATGCCATCAGTTGGTCCAGGCTCTGGCGCCATCTGAGACCCCCTTGAGTGGGTGGCTGAAGTTCTTTCTTCTTTTCGTTCTTCTGGCTTTCTTTCCTTCACTTCCCGTAGATTTTGTGTTACATGGTTTTGTATGTTACGGTTTTAACATATGTCTAAAAGCTCATTCACTTTCTCTATGATTGTGACGTTGTTTGTAACTCGATATTGTGTCATATTATGCATTTTTTGTTGTCTGTTTGATCAGAGAATTACTATATACTTATTGTTTCTCCTATTGTTATGGTCCTTGATTTCGGTATTGCCTTCCGATACCAGTTAGTCATATTATACCATCATAATTGGTCTAGAGACTTTGGACGTTATTATTTAGCATGGCATTAGGTTGGTAGTGGCCTTGTATGTATTTTACTTCTCATGTTTTATGATTGTTAATTTGTTGCAATTTTCTCTAATAAAAACATGCTCCTAATTTCTGATTGCCCTCACCTGTGTTGCTCTAGTTAATTGATAACAAAGGCGTTTCATCACAGATGACAGCAAAGACTCTTTGAAGTATTATCAATCAAAAAACTGATCTAGTGCAAAAAAAACACAGAATACACATTGAGAAAAGTCTCTCTGTTGTCCTGAAGCATGGTCAGGCTCCGAAGACTAGTGGTTAAGTTACCTGCACACAGTGGTTTTCACTGTAGACAGATATGGAAGGGTTACCAGTTCGAATCCCAGTTTTATAGTATTGGTCATTGATTATTTATATTGGTAACAGTCTCAAAACATGCTTGGCCAATTTGCTCAGTGTGTACCTTGAGAATGCTTCCAAGATAATTTGTTTGACTAAAGTGAACTTAGACTGGACTGTTAGATTGATTGCCCCCCTTGAATTTAATTTTTTGATTTACATAAAAAAAAAATAGAAAACTGGATTATTGCTTATAGGTTAACTGTCACAGGGACAAACGCTCAGGGCTGCAGGTGTACATCTCAGGACCAGCTGCTTCTCCCATGGGCAGCTTCACGTGGCTTGCTCATGAGTTAGTAGCCCCAAGTATCTTTTTGTGCTACTCCCTGAAGGAAAAACTGCTAATTTTGTTTACAAATAAATTTTGTAATCAATGTCTACAATATAAAATATACATCATAATATTAGATGCCACTACTGTCGTTGTAAAATTAGTTCCACTGAGCAATAATAGACATGCACGCGAGCGAAGCCACTGGCAAATGCAAGTTTATAATAATAGTGTCATTTTCACTCCTTTATACAGAGTATTACTTTATTGTGATAATGTTGCCGTACAGTACATTTATTAATACTGAATACAGAATATTATAACAAACAGTGGGATATGAACCCACTGGTGGCGCAAACAATGTATGGTTACCGTGATAAGTTGCCGCAACGGTCAAATGTCCATTAGAGAACGTTGGAAAAGTCCAGAAACTTCTTATAAATGGTTCTCATATGAATCCAAGTTCATAAGATAATATGTAAAAAAACACAAATGGTATACAGAAGTTCAATTGTGATCCCAGAAGCAATTGATTACAAGAAGGTGACTTTTTCCAGGATTCCTTATACTGTAGTGACATTGGAGGTGTGCTTCTATCTGTATAGGTTCACCCTGGTGTTGAAGGTAAAAGAAGCTCCTCACATGTGTGCTTACTTTCATGTACCCCAGAAAAAACCTATAAAGGTTTCTTTAAACCCTCTGAGTGTAACGTCTCTTCCACCCGGTACCAGTGTATCACAGATAATCACGTGCAATCCTTATAAAATCAATGCTCACATTCGTGCTTACTTTGAAAGACGCCGTTCTTCCATATAACGGTTTCTTTATCAGTAGGCTGTCCTGCCGTCCTCATGCACTTCCTGGCTTCATATTAGGCTCGGTATTAAGCATAAACACGAAGGGATGTGTGAGGATTCATATAAATTTATTGTAAAATTACTTTAAAAAAACAGTTTTGGTAAATTTACCACAAACAGAAGACCAGTAAAACAGATGTAATACAGCACAGTACAACAGTAAAATAAGATGTTAACCCGGGATGTCTCACCGCTAACTGGCTGGAAAAACTGGTAACAGTGGTATTCCAAACTCTCACATGCTCCACCTGTTTTATAATGTAGTACTACAATAAACCAACACCACTGGTTAAGTACCTGGGCTGTTCATAGCTTCAGTCATCCACTGGTGTTTATCTATATTCTAGATGAGTGGGTCTGGTTCACCGAGAACCGGACCCACCTGAACTATGCATTCTGAGTCCGGATCCGAGTCCAGCTCTGGACTTCCCGCCTTACTTGGATCCCAAAACATGTAAAATGTCGTCATCCCACTGTCGGATTCTCACAGGTTTTAAATTCTATAAAGGTCCCCAGTGATTGGCGCCATCTTCACTCCGGCTGTGAAGCGTGTACTGGATGGACGTGTCTGTCTCAGTACTTTGTAGTCTGGCGTTGGGCAGGTGCTCTGTCTGCTATATCTGAAGAAAGGGGTGCCCTGTCTGCTGTACCTGAAAAGGGTTGCTCTTTCTGCTGTATCTGAAAGGGGTGCTCTGCTGTATCAGTCCAGGTGACATGCTTTTCCTGCTGTATCTAAATGCTGTGCTCTGTCTGCTGTATCTGAAAAAGGGGTGCTCTGGGCCTAATTCAGAGCAAAATCTTTCTCTAGTGGGCAAAACCATGTGTACTGCAGGTGGGGCAGATATAACATGTGCAGAGAGAGTTAGATTTGGGTGGGTTATTTTGTCTCTGTGCAGGGCAGAGGCATATCTAAGGCAGGGAGAGCGGGGCATGTGCCCTGGGCACTGTGGAGACCGGCAGTGGGGGTGCACCACCAGTCAGGTAATATTGCGCAGTACTACCCGACTCCAGCAGCAGTGTGTTTTTAAAACCTTAATAGTTACTTGCTGCAATGAGTGTAGATCACTGCAGTCAGTGTGCAGTACCAGCGGTACGCCATCCCTGCTTCCCCAACTGCACATGGGACTGGGTGACGTAGGGGAACGCTGACTCGGCCGGTCCAGACGAATGCAAGCTTCTTCCAGGGATGCGGTAGTTAACGCCACCCAGCCAACAGCAGGAGGATAGGGCGGCGTTTCCTCCGTCTCCAAGGCAGCATCATTGGGTGGGCTTTGCCAGCTTCTTCCTATGAGACTCCTTGTTGCCCCCTAGTCCACTCGCTGAAGTAATGTGGTTCTCCCACAGCAGCAGAGAGTAACCTGCTGACAGTGGTGTCAGAGGAGTGTGTGCTGAGCCCAGATTGGTGGAGCCCAGCACATGCTCATCTGACCTGAGCAGGGGGCGGGGCTACAGCGGCATGTTCAGCTCTTCTCCTGGTTCCTGGCTGGCAGCGTGGAAGAGGAAGGAGCAGCTGCGGAGGCTACAACATCAAGGTGAGGGCACCTCTGCCTCTGTTTGTGTGTGACCCTGACTGCATGTGTCTCCATGCCCCCCTCCTCACACCAGTGTGTCTCCATGCCCCCCTACCCCCATCAGCAATGTGTGTGTGTGTGTGTGTGTGTGTATCTGTTTCTCCATGCCCCTCCCCACACCAGTGTGTCTCCATGCCCCACTACCACCATCAGCAGTGTGTGTGTCTCCATGTTCCCCTCCCTCTACAAGTTTGTCTCCATGCCCCCACCAGCAGTGTGTGAATACATCCCCCCTCCCCCTCCATTGTGTGTCTCTAGGCCCCACATCCCCCCATGGTGTGTCTCCATGTCCCCTCACCCCACCAGCAGTGTGTTTCCATGTCCCCCTCCTACCAGCAGTGTGAGTATCTCCATTCCCCCTCCCCCCACCAGACAGTGTATGTGTCTCCATGTTTCCCATTTCCCAGTGTGTACGTCTCCATGTCCCCCCTTCCCCAAGTCACCAGAGTGTATGTCTCCATTTCCCTCATCCCCCATCCCAGTCACCGGTGTGTACATCTCCTTGCAGAATGTTTTTAGTTTATGTAGATTTTTATTTTCTTCATATTTTCTTATTGTAGGTACACATGAGGGGACCCAGGCCAGTACGTTTCCTAGGGCCCCATATAGTATAAATCCGGCTCTGGCAGCACCCAGCCTCCTGCTGCTGGGAGGGAGCATGACCGCGGCACCAGCTCCCCGCTGCTTGGCCACCCTGCTCCTGACTTCACTTGTAGGCTACACGGCTCCATGGCTCCCGGCTTCCAGCTGAAGCTAAGGGGGGGTGGGGGTGGGGGGGGGTGAAACAACACAGTGTAACCCTATCTTATCTTTAGATATGAATCACCAGTGCCTCCACCCAAGCTAATTATTATTTTGGCTTGCCTGGGAAAGCCTTGTTAATTAAAAGGGTGTACTAATTAACCTATACACATTTAATACCCAAATCCCCTTAGTATAATAGCGTATTTAATACCTGTTCTTCTTTCTTTTTCCTTAGGATCCGGAGAAATCACCACAATATCTTTATGGTAAGTATATATTTATATTAAGATATATATATATATATATATAGGTATACTCTAATTACATACATATACAATTTCTAATTGACAATTTCCCTCTATCTAAACAACAATGCATGTAATACACAATGACACATATCATATGCTCTACTTGAGTGACCCGGGTACTCTCAGTCTTTTAATGCGCAGTTGGGGCCCAATGAGTGTATTTTATCCTTTTGGATAAGTGTTGATGAATTAATCCTCCTTTCTAGCGTAGATTTTACATGGATGGTTACAATGTATTGTAAAGAAAAGTGAAATACTATTACTTTGTATCCTGAAGCCTAAACTTGTTATTTAGTTATTTATAGTGGTCTATCCAGTCTTTTCACTGTAATAAGTTCTTTCTTTAGAATACAATGTCTATAATATCCTTGCTTTTCCTTTATGTGTTTCTCAGTGAAGAGTCTCTCTACTGTGAAGCTATGAAGCTAGCAGATGGTAAGTATGATATTGTATACTTAAATATTTATTATTGCTCTTCTGTAGATGAAGTCTCTTTACCAGTGTGAATATAAATATATACAATTACTATCTCCATCTCCGAAGTATGCAGAGTTCTATTTAACTGGAGTAAATTATGTTCAATTATGTTAGGCAGCCTATATGTATGTCTTTTCTTGGCTTCCTTAGAACTAGCTGCCTCTATGTCTTTAGTTAATAACCATTAAACTCCCTCAGATCCATCCGGCATAATAAAGACTTTTATCTGCTGCATGGCTTTCCAATATGTATTAACTGTAGTTAACTGTGAGCAGAACAAGATTCCTTCACAATAAATACTTTGTTTCTCTTGCTGTAATGTGTATCCATTCAATGCTACACTGAATTTACACTGCCACATATATTGTAACTGTATCCATTCTGACTAGACTAGCTGGATGCACTTGGATGAATTATGAATCATGTGCTTGTCAGCAGTTAAATCATCCCGAGCAGTATTATATGTCTCTAGTGTTAGCCAGTTATAGATTTGAGCTGAATAGGCTTATTTCCATATTGTACTTGAGAGATATCATTTACCACAGTATGTATGTTAGAGTTCCTATTGGAAAATAATTAGAACTTGGCAGTACGCAATTGGTGAATAATAATTAATAAATAGTCACTATAGCTGCCACAACTGTACTGGGTTCATATATTAGTGTAAATGGTGAATAGGTGCACAGTAGGAATAGCCTTACAGACCTTAGTTGTCTTCAGTAAGTGCCTCCTGACACTCACTATCACTCAGATAGATAGCCCCGCCCCAATAGCCTCTCATTGGTGGGCAGTGGATTCAGCTATAGCTTACTTAGTAGAGAAGTGCTTGACCTGTGGTTCAGTGTCGCTGCAGTTTCTGGCGGAGCCTATTATCTTCTTCAGCACTGGAGGATTTCCAGGGTGCCGCTTCTCCCTTGACTTGGTGACTACTGATGTGAAGCAGGTACCTGTTGCTTGCTCCGTTCACCGCTCTCCTCTCTGCACAGCTCTGACAGCGGGTTGCTGGTCGCACAGGTCTCTGTTTCCCCGGCTCTTCACTCAGCCCAGCGCCGGACGATAGCCGCTGCTTGCGCCGGTCACCGCTCCCCCGGCTCTTCTCACTGGCTTATCACTGCAGGCGCCAGCCCCCTGTCATTTCTTCTACTGGGGCACATGGGCTCTCATCCGTGTCACCGCCTTCAGCCTTTTCTTACTGCCCGCCAAGATGTTTACAGCAGCGGCGAGGCAGCGGCATTATAGCGATACACATTATAGAGCCTGCCGCCTGGGGATCTTAGAGCAGGTAGGCAACCTTATCAGCCTTTACTGTCACTCAAAACCCGCTCTGATCTCCAGCGGCTCTCCCTGTATGGCTCCGCTACCTGGTCTCTCTCCGGCGGCTGCTGTAATGTTTACAGCGGTTACAGCTCATCAACAGCGCCAGAGATACCAAGTGCGAGCACTACAAGGGCGATCTGCATTCTGCTCATCACCGGCTGAGCTCGCCTTATATACAATCCCTGGTACTGGTCTCGAGGGCCCCCCTTTGCACCCGGCTCCCTGATACTAGCCTCGCGGGTCCCCTTTTTGCACCCGGCTCTCTCTGTCTGCCGGCACGCGGTAGCCGACTATGCACACGGCTCCCGGCACGCGATCGGTAATTTCTCCCTGGCACATAGCTTCCCCACAGCTCCCTTCTCTTCTTACCGGCGCGCGGTAGCCTTCTATGCACACGGCTCCCGGCGCGTGATCGGCAATCTCTCCCCGCATACTATCTCTGTTATAAATCATGCAAGCATGTACATGTAGAAATATAACGATTATTCCTATCCCTATACACATTTTTCATCTAATTACATTACATCATACCTTGCTTTCTTATATATATGTTTGTATTACAATAAATATACATACTTTACTACTTATAATATATATATATATATATATATTCATACAATACCTACTACTTTATAAATACATATAAAGCAAATAAAATCAATATTTCCGCTACATTCTCCCCCTGGTGATCAATTGTATATTGGTAATAACAACAGATCACCACTTTTAACTTATTAACTCTGTTTAGTAATAGTAATAAGTATTATAATAAGGCCATATATTTATTATATTAGGGTGTACTACCCTAGGTACAATGCTAGGTACCCCTAGTTCATCATAAGTAAGAATGTATGGGGGTTGACATATCCTCCTTGGTTTTTCTATAGCCTATTCCCCCATATTCTCATTCTCAGTATATACTGTAGATCTACAATCTGATCTTTCTGGCACATTTTCCTCAAGCTCACTTGTATTATTACTATTTTCTGAGTGAAACTGGGCAATATTACCCTCTGGGTTTTCATCAGAAAAGAATCCAATGGGACCATCGGTACTCCCCTCTTGAACGAATCCCTGTAAGTCAACACTCTCATCCTTAAAGTAACATCCTTGCCCTGTAAATTCATCCTCTAAATTTTCCATATCGTCAATCTCATTACTTTGCTTAGTTCCATTCTCCATAACCCCTATATCAAAACTTGGCTCAACGTCATTCCTATGATTGTCTAAACGAACTTCACGTCCGATTGGGAGTAAGTGCTGTCTGTGGAAAGTTAATACAATGTCATCTCCATTTTCTGGCCTAATTTTATATACAGGTAACCCAGGAAACTTTTCTATTATTACGAAGGGATCTTCTCTCCATCTGTTACTTATTTTAAATTTTCTAGGGGTCCCGAGTTGTTTTAATAATACTCTATCCCCAGGAGCCAAGACCTGATCTCGTACTTTCCTGTCATAATGACTTTTATTTTTTATTTCTAGTTTGGTAGTAGTTTCATTAGCTAAGTCATATGCCTCTTTTAACTCTTCTCTTAGTTTCTTAATATATTTAAAATGAGAAATAGCAGGTTAGTCACTATAAGATATCCCCATACACACGTCTATGGGAAGTCTAGCCTCTCGCCCAAACATCAGAGCATATGGAGAATACCCTGTAGCCTCATTTCGTGTGCAGTTATAAGCATGTATTAAACGATCAATATGCCTTTTCCAATGGTTCTTATCAAATGGGTTTAGTGTCCCTAACATATTCAACAAGGTTCTGTTAAACCTTTCAGGCTGAGGATTTCCCTGAGGATGATAAGGGGTAGTTCGTGATTTAGTGATCCCACAAATCATACAGAGTTCCTTAATCAACTTACTCTCAAACTCTCTCCCTTGATCAGAATGTAATCGGTTAGGCAGACCATAATGAACAAAATATTTGTCCCATAGAGTATTGGCTACAGTATGAGCTTTCTGATTTGGTGTAACGTATGCTTGGGCGTATCTTGTAAAGTGATCTGTAATTATTAATATGTGGCATTTCTTTCCGGGTTCTACTTCTAATGTTAAAAAATCCATACAGACTAGGTCCATAGGACCATTACTCCTGAAATTTACTAATGGGGCAGATTGGCTACTTACAGTCTTCCGTACTATACAATTCCCACAATTTTGGCAATAGGCTTCTACCTCTTTCCTCATGCCAGGCCAATAAAACCTATCATATATTAAACTTAATGTCTTATCATTTCCTAAATGGCCATGGTCATCATGTAATGCTTTCATTACCATAGATCGATATATCTTTGGTAATACTATTTGGTATATATTTTTTTTTTACTCCTTTCAATTACCCGATATAACAATCCATTAATTATCATTAAATGTTTCCTTTGTCTCTCTAATAACCGCACTTCCCCAGAAGCATTAGATATTACAGGGTCCCAGTTTTTATTACTTTTATTTCTTGTTATTTCAGATATGATAAGTCCAATGTCTGGATCTTTCCTCTGATCTGCCTGTATCTGGGTTTTCCTAAGTTTTGGTAACCCTTCTAATTCTAAATGACTCAACCAACAGTATGATAAAGGCAGAACTTTTTCAGTGGCACCCAATGAACTTAATGATTCTCCTGGGGTCATTTCCTTAATTTGAATATGATGGCACATCCCCCTCACTTCACCAGCAGGTACTTCAATCCATTCATCAATAGCAACACAATTCTTTTGATTAGGTATTCGGGATAATGAGTCAGCATCGATATTATTGACTCCGGGCCTATATCTTAAAGAAAAATTATACAGAGCTAAAGCGGCAAGCCATCTGTGTCCTGTTGCATCTAATTTTGCAGTAGTAAGGATGTATGTTAAAGGGTTGTTATCTGTGTGAATCTCAAATGTTACTCCATATAAGTATTCATGAAATTTTTCCACCACACACCATTTTAAAGCTAAAAATTCCAATTTGTGTGTGGCGTAATTTCTCTCACTAACAGATAACCCCCGACTAGTAAAAGACACAGGCTTCAACTCTTCTTGATGTTTTTGATACAGTACTCCCCCAATACCTTCTTGTGAAGCATCTATATGAAGTACATATGGAAGTGAAGGGTTTGCATAAGCTAAAACTGGAGCCCCAGTTAGCTTTGTTTTTAAAGTCTGAAATGCCATTTCACATTCCTGAGTCCACCGGTTTCCAAAAGGTTCATTAGGTTTAAACCAACACTTAGGGGTTATTTTGGTTTCTTTTCCCTTATTAGTAGGTGGATATCCTTTAGTCAAATCCGTAAGAGGTTTTGAAATCTTAGAATAATTTGGAATGAATCTGCGATAGTACCCGCA
Source organism: Pseudophryne corroboree (assembly GCF_028390025.1). NCBI lineage: Eukaryota > Metazoa > Chordata > Amphibia > Anura > Myobatrachidae > Pseudophryne > Pseudophryne corroboree. Next base: position 395,736,538 of record NC_086450.1, on the reverse strand, counting down.
AAAACCTAAAAAAGATCTGAGTTCTTTTAACTTATTAGGCTTAGGCCAATTTACTACAGCCTCAACCTTCGCAGGGTCAGTGGCAATTCCCTCTCTACTTACAATGTGTCCTAAGTATTTCACTGAGGATCGGCATAACTGACATTTGTCAATAGACAACTTCAATCCCCCTTCAATTAATCTATCTAGAACTTTAATAAGACGGGTATTATGCTCTTGAAGGGAACTCCCAAAAACAATGATGTCATCTAAATAGACAATGACCTCTCTATAGTTCATATCCCCAATTACTTTATCCATTGTCCTCTGGAATGTCGCTGGGGCTCCCTTAATTCCCTGGGGCATTTTTAGGAATTCGAAAAACCCTAATGGGCAAATAAATGCAGTTTTATCTCTATCTTCAGGGCACATGGGGATCTGGTAGAATCCATTCCATAGGTCTAATACCGAAAACCATACACTTCCTTGCAAGCAATCTAATGCTTCATCAATTTTAGGAACCGTGTACTGGTCTGGGACAGTTCTTGCATTAAGGGTCCTGTAATCTACGCACATACTAATTTTTCCATTCTTCTTTTTTGGAATTACAATTGGAGAAGCATATGGACTACGGGATTCTATTATAATTTGATTCTCTAATAATCCCTTTAAATGTAATCGAACATCTTCAAAATCCGCAGGAGCTATCCTTCGAGATCTTACACGAAAAGGACTTGTATCTGTGAGTTCTATTCTATGTTCTACTCCTTTTGCCTCTCCTAAATCCCATTCATCAGATGAAAAAGCCTTCCTCCTAATACCCAATTCCCTTATCAATGAATCTTTGTCCTCTTTCAAAATATCGCTATCTTGAAAGCAAACTTCAAATTGACCCTTCTCCGCCTCAAGCTTATCTTCCGGTTGAATTACCCAAACATGTCCTGCTTCAGTAATCTGTTCCTTCTTATGCATGTCTTGACACCATTTTGATAATTCATTGTACAATTTGGTATTAGTACCTATAATTACAGGAAGTTCATTCCTGCCCCCTTTGATCTCAGGACAAATTAGCGCAATAAAAGGGACCTGCAATGGTTCTCCAGGGATTTCTCTATCAAATTCCAGAGTAACTTGTACATATCCTAAATAAGGATATTTGTTTACACTTAAACCCCAAATTATTAATCCATTAAGGGGTTGTATCTTCACATCTGATATGTGTTCATCATACCAGGATTCAAAAATAATGGACACCTGAGACCCACTGTCTAGTAATACTTTACATTTGTTCCCATTAATGGACGCAGAGACTATTGGTGTAGGACCCATCAGACCTTCTGGAATTTTCCCATTCCACCAGGAATTCCCCATAGCGCAGTGGCTGACTTCTAGGGGGACTGTGAGGGGCTCACAGTCCTCCCCCGTCCGTTTCCCTGCCCAGAAAGATTATGGCTATCCAATGCTATATTATTATCACTAACTCTTTGTGAAAAACACCCAGTATTAGTAGTGCATTCATAGGCCCTATGCCCTGACCTATGGGGAATTCCTGGTGGAATGGGAAAATTCCAGAAGGTCTGATGGGTCCTACACCAATAGTCTCTGCGTCCATTAATGGGATAAAATACACTCATTGGGCCCCAACTGCGCATTAAAAGACTGAGAGTACCCGGGTCACTCAAGTAGAGCATATAATATGTGTCATTGTGTATTACATGCATTGTTGTTTAGATAGAGGGAAATTGTCAATTAGAAATTGTATATGTATGTAATTAGAGTATACCTATATATATATATATCTTAATATAAATATATACTTACCATAAAGATATTGTGGTGATTTCTCCGGATCCTAAGGAAAAAGAAAGAAGAACAGGTATTAAATACGCTATTATACTAAGGGGATTTGGGTATTAAATGTGTATAGGTTAATTAGTACACCCTTTTAATTAACAAGGCTTTCCCAGGCAAGCCAAAATAATAATTAGCTTGGGTGGAGGCACTGGTGATTCATATCTAAAGATAAGATAGGGTTACATTTTGGAGGCACTTAGCCGAGACGAATATTCAGGACACTATAATGGAGAGGATTTCAGAAGGAGAGTTATACACTTGGTGTACACAGAGAGGAATAAGCTTTAAAAAATGTATGGGAGTAGGGGGAAATTTTTCTGAAATTCATGATGATGTGGTATTAGAGACTTTAGACAGATTGTATGGAGTAAGCAAACCTCGGATCATAGATAAATGGAGAGAGGATTCCGGGAGAATTGTTGCTATTTTGATAGAAACAGAAAAAGAGTTAGATGCTAGGTTGATACCCACAATGATTGTAGCTGGGGGAGAAATTGGAAGACTGTGGCGCATTATATGGTCTAAAAGTAGTGAGGAAGAAATAGTTAGTGCTCATATCTCAGCAGTGCCTCCAAAATGTAACCCTATCTAATCTTTAGATATGAATCACCAGTGCCTCCACCCAAGCTAATTATTATTTTGGCTTTCCTGGGAAAGCCTTGTTAATTAAAAGGGTGTACTAATTAACCTATACACATTTAATACCCAAATCCCCTTAGTATAATAGCGTATTTAATACCTGTTCTTCTTTCTTTTTCCTTAGGATCCGGAGAAATCACCACAATATCTTTATGGTAAGTATATATTTATATTAAGATATATATATATATAGGTATACTCTAATTACATACATATACAATTTCTAATTGACAATTTCCCTCTATCTAAACAACAATGCATGTAATACACAATGACACATATTATATGCTCTACTTGAGTGACCCGGGTACTCTCAGTCTTTTAATGCGCAGTTGGGGCCCAATGAGTGTATTTTATCCTTTTGGATAAGTGTTGATGAATTAATCCTCCTTTCTAGCGTAGATTTTACATGGATGGTTACAATGTATTGTAAAGAAAAGTGAAATACTATTACTTTGTATCCTGAAGCCTAAACTTGTTATTTAGTTATTTATAGTGGTCTATCCAGTCTTTTCACTGTAATAAGTTCTTTCTTTAGAATACAATGTCTATAATATCCTTGCTTTTCCTTTATGTGTTTCTCAGTGAAGAGTCTCTCTACTGTGAAGCTATGAAGCTAGCAGATGGTAAGTATGATATTGTATACTTAAATATTTATTATTGCTCTTCTGTAGATGAAGTCTCTTTACCAGTGTGAATATAAATATATACAATTACTATCTCCATCTCCGAAGTATGCAGAGTTCTATTTAACTGGAGTAAATTATGTTCAATTATGTTAGGCAGCCTATATGTATGTCTTTTCTTGGCTTCCTTAGAACTAGCTGCCTCTATGTCTTTAGTTAATAACCATTAAACTCCCTCAGATCCATCCGGCATAATAAAGACTTTTATCTGCTGCATGGCTTTCCAATATGTATTAACTGTAGTTAACTGTGAGCAGAACAAGATTCCTTCACAATAAATACTTTGTTTCTCTTGCTGTAATGTGTATCCATTCAATGCTACACTGAATTTACACTGCCACATATATTGTAACTGTATCCATTCTGACTAGACTAGCTGGATGCACTTGGATGAATTATGAATCATGTGCTTGTCAGCAGTTAAATCATCCCGAGCAGTATTATATGTCTCTAGTGTTAGCCAGTTATAGATTTGAGCTGAATAGGCTTATTTCCATATTGTACTTGAGAGATATCATTTACCACAGTATGTATGTTAGAGTTCCTATTGGAAAATAATTAGAACTTGGCAGTACGCAATTGGTGAATAATAATTAATAAATAGTCACTATAGCTGCCACAACTGTACTGGGTTCATATATTAGTGTAAATGGTGAATAGGTGCACAGTAGGAATAGCCTTACAGACCTTAGTTGTCTTCAGTAAGTGCCTCCTGACACTCACTATCACTCAGATAGATAGCCCCGCCCCAATAGCCTCTCATTGGTGGGCAGTGGATTCAGCTATAGCTTACTTAGTAGAGAAGTGCTTGACCTGTGGTTCAGTGTCGCTGCAGTTTCTGGCGGAGCCTATTATCTTCTTCAGCACTGGAGGATTTCCAGGGTGCCGCTTCTCCCTTGACTTGGTGACTACTGATGTGAAGCAGGTACCTGTTGCTTGCTCCGTTCACCGCTCTCCTCTCTGCACAGCTCTGACAGCGGGTTGCTGGTCGCACAGGTCTCTGTTTCCCCGGCTCTTCACTCAGCCCAGCGCCGGACGATAGCCGCTGCTTGCGCCGGTCACCGCTCCCCCGGCTCTTCTCACTGGCTTATCACTGCAGGCGCCAGCCCCCTGTCATTTCTTCTACTGGGGCACATGGGCTCTCATCCGTGTCACCGCCTTCAGCCTTTTCTTACTGCCCGCCAAGATGTTTACAGCAGCGGCGAGGCAGCGGCATTATAGCGATACACATTATAGAGCCTGCCGCCTGGGGATCTTAGAGCAGGTAGGCAACCTTATCAGCCTTTACTGTCACTCAAAACCCGCTCTGATCTCCAGCGGCTCTCCCTGTATGGCTCCGCTACCTGGTCTCTCTCCGGCGGCTGCTGTAATGTTTACAGCGGTTACAGCTCATCAACAGCGCCAGAGATACCAAGTGCGAGCACTACAAGGGCGATCTGCATTCTGCTCATCACCGGCTGAGCTCGCCTTATATACAATCCCTGGTACTGGTCTCGAGGGCCCCCCTTTGCACCCGGCTCCCTGATACTAGCCTCGCGGGTCCCCTTTTTGCACCCGGCTCTCTCTGTCTGCCGGCGCGCGGTAGCCGACTATGCACACGGCTCCCGGCACGCGATCGGTAATTTCTCCCTGGCACATAGCTTCCCCACAGCTCCCTTCTCTTCTTACCGGCGCGCGGTAGCCTTCTATGCACACGGCTCCCGGCGCGTGATCGGCAATCTCTCCCCGCATACTATCTCTGTTATTAATCATGCAAGCATGTACATGTAGAAATATAACGATTATTCCTATCCCTATACACATTTTTCATCTAATTACATTACATAATACCTTGCTTTCTTATATATATGTTTGTATTACAATAAATATACATACTTTACTACTTATAATACATATATATATATATATATATATATATTCATACAATACCTACTACTTTATAAATACATATAAAGCAAATAAAATCAATATTTCCGCTACAACAGACATCACACAAAAACAAACACACTCTCACTCAGGGCGGGATGTATTAAAGGGAAAATGCGTTAAAACCCCATATGTACTCCCCCCCGGGTGCCAGGTTTTCACCGCCGAGGGTTCCTATAGGAGCCTACGGGCTTCAAACCGCCTCCGCATCCTGCCGCCTCCGCCACCCCGCACCGCTCATGACGACCTCCCCCCCTCCGGCATACCATCATCCAGCAAGCCTTTGTGATGCTGGTGCGGCCCCCCTCCTCCTTCTCTCCCGCTGCACAACCATTTGTCCTTCCGGCTGCAGGGGGGAGGAGGAGGAGCCCCGGGACTCCCTGCAAACGTCACCTCCCTGGTCTGGAAGGTGACGGAGACCCCCGCCGACCTCATCGCCAACATTGCAGGGAGGTCGTTTACCGCATTGCAATGTTAATCGTATATGTTAGCACATATGCGATTAGCTTCGCTGCGTTAGGTGGTGAGGGGCGGCAATGTATTTTAATACATCCCGCCCTCTCTGTCAGAATGCCAGCACAGGGCGCTCAGGTGCAGTGTAGTCTCCCTGACAGCAGCAGCATGGGCTCCCAGTGCATGAGACACAAACAGAGACACAGAGTGCGAGGGCGTGCGCTGAATGACAACGCAGGTGGAGGTGATGATGTGCTGAGTGATGACGCAGGAGGAGGTGATGGTGTGGCTGAGAGATGATGCAGGGGGTGGTGATGGTGTGACTGAGATATGACACGCGATGGAGATGATGGTGTGGCTGAGAGACGCAGGGTGCAGGATGTGACACAGGGGACAGGATGTGAGTCTTGTTGAACTGCTGTTGCATGATGCTGACCTTGTTAATATTCCCACACAAACAGGCATCTTCTGGACTATGGGATCTCCTACATGAATAAATAGTGAAGAAGCTGTCTGCCTTAGAGGATACAGTTCTTCAGAGGTTCCATATTGTGAGAAACCATCATACAGGTAAGGTGCATGCTGAATTGAAAAGAATGTTCCCAGTGCGATGTGAAACAGGTGGCGTGTCATGTTGGCATGCCCCATTTTCAGTGACCACGCCCCTTCTGGTATGTGACCACACCCATTCCCCCCCAGCGCGCGCACACAGATTCTATATAAGGCTTATTTTCCCGGGTGGAGTGGAGGGGGTGGGGGGGGGGGGGCGGTTCGCCATTCCTAGTTTTTACACTGCAATTTAGAATTCAGTTTGAACACGCCCCACCCAAATCTAACTCCATTTGCACATGTTAAATCTGCCCCACCTGCAGTACACATGTTTTTGCCCATTAGAGAAATATTTTGTTGCTGCAATCAGGTCTGAATTAGGCCCTCTGTCTGCTGTATCTGAAAGGGGTGCTCTGTCTGCTATATATCTATATCTATATCTATATATATATATCTGTCTATCTATCTATCTATATCTATATATATATATATATATATATATATCAATCATTTCCTACTCACACACGTATTGTGCCACACTGGTGATGAAGGTCAACCGCAGTGTAGTATATTTTATTTCATACTCAGAAAAGTATTTTGTGACGCTGTGGGTGAAGGTGGTACCACAATAATATATTTTATTTCCTACTCATACACGTATTGTGCCACACTGTTGGTGAAGGTTAACCGTAGTGTAGTATATTTTATTTCATACTCATAAACGTATTGTGTGACACTGGTTGAAGGTGGTACCACAGTAATAAATTTTATTTCCTACTCATACACGTATGTTGCAACACTGTTGAAATTAAACCGTAGCGTTATATTATTATCTCTGGCTCATACACATATAGTAACACTGTAAGTGATAAATTTTTTGTACTAATTGTGGTATGTGCTGTACTCCAGTTCATGTTTGTTAATAGATATGGTGGACAAACAATTGAGAGGAGAGACATAGACGGCTTAATTCTGGGGATGTAAATTCAAAGAAAAAATAAAAGTCGAATTAGTAAAAGTCAGATTAGTGCAATAATGTAACCAATAAAAATTGTTGTCTATGTATTAAAGACCATCACCAATGCCCCCAATGATTAATTTACATTTTTAAAAACAGACAAATTCAATTAAATGACTAATCAATCCTTCCTTCAACTACATACATACTCCACCCAGAGGCGTCACTCACCTTCTAGACATCCGGTACAGCGGCCACAAACAACGGAGAGGGGGGTTCGCGGGACAGGGGCATGGCTTCACAAAGGGGACGTGGCTAACCGTCCCAACCCCCGTTTTCATCACTACGAGGGTCCGGGAGATGTGGGCTGCCTCTGGAGACTGCTGTTTCTGCATTGCTGGATTCTACAGGGTGACAGGAGCCGGGTTGCTGCATGTAATGTTACAGTGCAGCACCCGGCTCCTGTCACTGAGCAGGAGTCTGCACTTTGGTGTCACCCCTCAGCGGGTGACACCCAGGTGCGGGCCGCACCCATGTTGTGATGCCACTGACTCCACCTCCCTTGGGTTCCTGATCTAGTTATTGATAAAGATCTGTGTCAGACCACTTTTCCTGATTTTGGTTTCATATATTTTTTTCTCTAAATTTACAAAGACAGCTAAAATCACATGCAGAAAGAAACTGATTTCTAAATGGTGCGCAACAAAAGGTGCAGCCTCAATCAAAAATCACACAATGGGGGCGTCTCCCTCACCCCCACAAAACAATGCAATATGGAACAAAAATAGGGTGAAATAGAAATGTGGCGCTCCTAGCAAACTGCGTGTATGGGGAAAAGGCTATGATAATATATCATAGAGTGACAGGAGTAGTATCAACAGTATACATCCCTGATTACCACTTGTATCTTCAGCATATAAAATAGGTTCCTCCGTATTCTTTAGAGTACTCCTTCTCCTGATTAATTTCCTCTCCAGATGATCATGAAATAGAGGAAATAAGGGCAGGATAGTGCAAAAACGTTTTTTAATACAACAATAAAACACATAAAAATTCCATGAAATCCAATCCCATAAAAATTGACACACAAGTGACAAGGGGAACACCAGCAGGCAAAGGAGATGTAATTACCAGAAATTATGGGAACCTTGCGAGTCCCCAAATTTGCATGGATGTAAAACGATGTTTCAGGCAGTCTCCCGGGTTAAAGGCTCCCTGGATATGGTAATTCTTTTCTCCAACTGCCGTTTGGATGGTCACCTGTCCTTCACCAACGCGTTTCAGGTCCGTTCCAGACCCTTTTTCAAGGTAAGTGTGTCATACATAAAACATCCCTGTTATTTATACAAGAAACCACCAATGATATGTCCATCAGCTGTGTGAAGATGGCCGCCTCCATGATGTTATCCACGGTTGTCCTAACAACCGTTCCTACCATCCGGTCACGTGACACTAAATGAAACTGTTCGGCGCATCGTCCCGCCGCCACGTTGTTGTCCGCGGTTGTCCTGGTAACCGCTACTCCCATCGGGTCATATGACGCTCACTGTGATGATCCCACGTGAAGTCCCGCGAGAGAATCTTCTTCCTTAATTGTTCTAGTGTCCCGTTCTCTATGTAGGCGGCACTTCCGCCCTTGCTTGTTCGTGCGATATACATCACTTCCGCCCTCACCAGGAAAAATGTATTGGTTATATCCGGACGGAGTGTTGTAACCAGGCAACCATAACATCTTCAACTTTGTTCATATTAAAGCCCGTCATCATTCAAATAATGCCCAATCTCAACCATAATATGATGTCACTGCAGGGAGAATAATAGGGCTTTTAAAGCATATCCCTAGTTTGCATATGTGCATAAAAAAACATGTACATAAAAAACAAACACAATAATAACAAAAAATACATCAGAATACAAAAATACAAAAAATACATCAGAATAAAAGATAATAAAAACCCCAAACGTATAGTGTAAATGATGTTTATGTGGGCCTAAAAAGAAGGGGAGAGATAAAAGCTAAACTGAGGATCCTACAGAAACCATTTCAGTTCAAAGTCTAAATTCAACCCACTGGGTTGCAGTGTATTATATTTATAAATAAGTTCCATCTCTGCTTTGGCTAAACGTTTGGAAGTATCCTTCTGTCGGCGACCGCATTCTATTCTCTTGATACCTACGAATCTGATGATGTGTTTGGGGTCACAATTATGATGTTTTTTAAAATGGCTGGACAACGCGTGGGTGTCCAGCCCCCTTCTAATATTCCTTAGGTGTTCGCTCACCCTTATTTTCAGTTGTCTAGAAGTCCGTCCAATATAGAATAAATGACATGAGCACTCAATGGCATACACCACATTTTTAACGTTGCATGTTATAAAATCTCGTATATCGTGGGTTATCTCATTAATAATAAGATGTTCCAATTTCTTTCCACTGTCTGTGGTTATTTCCCTGCAACCAATGCAGGAACCACATCGATGGAAACCCTTAGTGCTCCTAATGCCTTCCTTTTTGATTGGAGGAAGGTCGCTTTTTACCAAGGAATTCTTAAGATTGGGAGCTCTTCTATATATAAACACAGGGTGTTCCGGTAGAACCTCCTTCAAAATAGGATCTTTTTGAAGAATTGCCCAATGTTTCTTAAAGGATTTTTCCAAAGCTTTATGTTGTACACTATAACCGGTAATAAAAGCATACTCAAACTTATTTGTTGTTTGTGCAATCTCTCTATTATTTAAAAGGGTTTTCCTATCAAGTTTTATAACATCATTCTTTACTGTGTTTAATCTGGCCCTCTCATATCCACAAAATTGGAATTTGGTTTCTAACTGATCCAATTGATCTTTACAAACAGCTTCTTAGGAACAATTCCGTTTAATCCGTTTGAATTGGCTATTTGGAATTGATTCAAGCCAATTCCTGTGGTGACAGCTGTTTCTGTCAATGTAGGTTTGAGAGTCGGTCGGTTTAGTAAAAGTTTTAGTGCACAGAACGCCATCCTTAATATACAAGGTGACATCTAAATAGTTAACCTCCATATTGCTAATATTAAAGGTAAGTTCAATACCGCAAGGGTTTCGGTTAAGGTAACCACAAAAATTGTCCAGTTCTTCCCTGTCACCCTTCCACAGAAAGATGACATCGTCTATGTACCGTTTCCAGGACACCAGGTTTGCCCCAAATGGGTTGGGTCCCCAAACAAAGTCGGTTTCCCACTTCCCCATAAAAATATTTGGTTATGAATAACAGATCCCATTTACAAGACACAAAAGATCTGTTAAATTTCCTTTCTACTGTTACGTGGGAGAGTGACATGTATATGGTGACCGCTGATGTTAAATCTCTGTACACTATCATAGACCATCAGATGGGTGTAGGAGCAGTGGTTGACTACTTGAGTAGAAGTGATTTAGAGACCAATACTCAAAATTTCATTATTGATAGTGTACGCTTCATTTTGGAGAACAATTATTTCATGTTTGATGGTGACTATTTCTTACAGAGAGTAGGCACTGCCATGGGCACCAGGTTTGCCCCAAGTTACGCCAATATTTTTATGAGGAAGTGGGAAACCGACTTTGTTTGGGGACCCAACCCATTTGGGGCAAACCTGGTGTCCTGGAAACGGTACATAGACGATGTCATCTTTCTGTGGAAGGGTGACAGGGAAGAACTGGACAATTTTTGTGGTTACCTTAACCGAAACCCTTGCGGTATTGAACTTACCTGTAATATTAGCAATATGGAGGTTAACTATTTAGATGTCACCTTGTATATTAAGGATGGCGTTCTGTGCACTAAAACTTTTACTAAACCGACCGACTCTCAAACCTACATTGACAGAAACAGCTGTCACCACAGGAATTGGCTTGAATCAATTCCAAATAGCCAATTCAAACGGATTAAACGGAATTGTTCCGAAGAAGCTGTTTGTAAAGATCAATTGGATCAGTTAGAAACCAAATTCCAATTTTGTGGATATGAGAGGGCCAGATTAAACACAGTAAAGAATGATGTTATAAAACTTGATAGGAAAACCCTTTTAAATAATAGAGAGATTGCACAAACAACAAATAAGTTTGAGTATGCTTTTATTACCGGTTATAGTGTACAACATAAAGCTTTGGAAAAATCCTTTAAGAAACATTGGGCAATTCTTCAAAAAGATCCTATTTTGAAGGAGGTTCTACCGGAACACCCTGTGTTTATATATAGAAGAGCTCCCAATCTTAAGAATTCCTTGGTAAAAAGCGACCTTCCTCCAATCAAAAAGGAAGGCATTAGGAGCACTAAGGGTTTCCATCGATGTGGTTCCTGCATTGGTTGCAGGGAAATAACCACAGACAGTGGAAAGAAATTGGAACATCTTATTATTAATGAGATAACCCACGATATACGAGATTTTATAACATGCAACGTTAAAAATGTGGTGTATGCCATTGAGTGCTCATGTCATTTATTCTATATTGGACGGACTTCTAGACAACTGAAAATAAGGGTGAGCGAACACCTAAGGAATATTAGAAGGGGGCTGGACACCCACGCGTTGTCCAGCCATTTTAAAAAACATCATAATTGTGACCCCAAACACATCATCAGATTCGTAGGTATCAAGAGAATAGAATGCGGTCGCCGACAGAAGGATACTTCCAAACGTTTAGCCAAAGCAGAGATGGAACTTATTTATAAATATAATACACTGCAACCCAGTGGGTTGAATTTAGACTTTGAACTGAAATGGTTTCTGTAGGATCCTCAGTTTAGCTTTTATCTCTCCCCTTCTTTTTAGGCCCACATAAACATCATTTACACTATACGTTTGGGGTTTTTATTATCTTTTATTCTGATGTATTTTTTGTATTTTTGTATTCTGATGTATTTTTTGTTATTATTGTGTTTGTTTTTTATGTACATGTTTTTTTATGCACATATGCAAACTAGGGATATGCTTTAAAAGCCCTATTATTCTCCCTGCAGTGACATCATATTATGGTTGAGATTGGGCATTATTTGAATGATGACGGGCTTTAATATGAACAAAGTTGAAGATGTAATGGTTGCCTGGTTACAACACTCCGTCCGGATATAACCAATACATTTTTCCTGGTGAGGGCGGAAGTGATGTATATCGCACGAACAAGCAAGGGCGGAAGTGCCGCCTACATAGAGAACGGGACACTAGAACAATTAAGGAAGAAGATTCTCTCGCGGGACTTCACGTGGGATCATCACAGTGAGCGTCATATGACCCGATGGGAGTAGCGGTTACCAGGACAACCGCGGACAACAACGTGGCGGCGGGACGATGCGCCGAACAGTTTCATTTAGTGTCACGTGACCGGATGGTAGGAACGGTTGTTAGGACAACCGTGGATAACATCATGGAGGCGGCCATCTTCACACAGCTGATGGACATATCATTGGTGGTTTCTTGTATAAATAACAGGGATGTTTTATGTATGACACACTTACCTTGAAAAAGGGTCTGGAACGGACCTGAAACGCGTTGGTGAAGGACAGGTGACCATCCAAACGGCAGTTGGAGAAAAGAATTACCATATCCAGGGAGCCTTTAACCCGGGAGACTGCCTGAAACATCGTTTTACATCCATGCAAATTTGGGGACTCGCAAGGTTCCCATAATTTCTGGTAATTACATCTCCTTTGCCTGCTGGTGTTCCCCTTGTCACTTGTGTGTCAATTTTTATGGGATTGGATTTCATGGAATTTTTATGTGTTTTATTGTTGTATTAAAAAACGTTTTTGCACTATCCTGCCCTTATTTCCTCTATTTCATGATCATCTGGAGAGGAAATTAATCAGGAGAAGGAGTACTCTAAAGAATACGGAGGAACCTATTTTATATGCTGAAGATACAAGTGGTAATCAGGGATGTATACTGTTGATACTACTCCTGTCACTCTATGATATATTATCATAGCCTTTTCCCCATACACGCAGTTTGCTAGGAGCGCCACATTTCTAAAATCACATGATTTGGCCTTTTTTTGTTTCTAGAGTATTATTATCCTCAATAACATTCATTTCCAGGAATTTCCAGGTAATTCTGACCACAGTATAAACAATGAAAAATATACAGTATATTGTACAATATATATTTTCAGGTGCTACAGGTTGAGTATCCCTTATCCAAAATGCTTGGGACCAGAAGTATTTTGGATATTGGATTTTCCCGTATTTTGGAATAATTGCATACCATAATGAGATATCATGGCGATGGAATCCAAGTCTAAGCACAGAATGCATTTATGTTTCATATACACCTTATACACACAGCCTGAAGGTCATTTTAGCCAATATTTATAATAACTTTGTGCATTAAACAAAGTGTGTGTACATTGAGCCATCAGAAAACAAAGGTTTCACTATCTCACTCTCACTCAAAAAATTCTATATTTCGGAATATTTGGATATGGGATACTCCACCTGTATAATTATCTGTACAGATTATTTTCAGCCTCAGTGTAAAATCAGTTCCTGAAAGTATTGTTCGACCTGGAGAAGGTTCCACTTCATCCAGATTTACGCAAGGTATGTACTGTAGTACCATGTAAATGTTTTTTTTTTAATCAATATACACAACTCATTTTTGTATTAATTTTACATATTTCCACTTTACTGCAGACATCTTGGCAAAGGGAGTGCAATCGCTCCGAGTCCCAGATGCTGCTCCCTTATATGGAATGCAAAACCTACAAGAAACGTCGCTGGATGAAAACAATATTGTGATGTGGTCAAAATTGACTGGAAAGGAGTGGAAATGAATGTTATTGAGGTTAATAATACCGTAGGTACAAAAACAGGCCCAAATTCTGTGATTTTAGCTGTTTTTATGCTTTAAAAAAAATACAGATCCAAAACTCGCAAGGGAGATTTTGGCAAAACAAATACAGATACAAAACACCAAGGAGATATAGATACAAAACAAGAACCCAAAACCCAAGAATTGGGCCATCTATATAACAGGTTATGGGCCCAGGCACAGAGGAAAACAATACCCAGGCACATACTGTATGAATTAATTGTGCAGGAACACAGTTGTAAAGTACGCAGATACCCAGGGGTATATTTACTAAAGTGCGGGTTTTCAAATGTGGAGATGTTGCTCATAGCAACCAATCAGATTCTGGCTAATATCTTATAGAAGGCGCTAGATAAATGTTAAGTAGAATCTGATTGCCTGCTATCGGCAACATCTCCACATTTGAAAACCTACACTTCATACTTGCCTACATTTAGGCTGCTCCCTCCAGGAGGGACCAGCCAGGTCGCAAAAGAGGGGGCATGGAGGAGGCGGTATGGGGCGTGTTGTTGGTGCGATTGCATCATCATAGCCCCACCCCCCACTTTACAATGCCTACATTACCGGCATTGTAAAGCGGAGGGTGGGGCTACGATGATGCGATTTAGCACGAATTGCGTCATCTCCCCGCCCTCTTCTGTGTGATGGGTTGCCACCTCAGCCAAGGTGAGCCGGGGGATGAGGTGGGGGGGGGATGCGGTGGGGGGGGGGAATGTAGTGGGGGGGTGAGCGGCATGCATGAGACTTGCTCACTTCCCTGGTAGGCTTAGGGGTGCCACCCGATAATTTTTTTTTTGCTAGACTAATGTGAAAAAGGGTGTCACATTATTTTAGTATCAACTGTATTAAAGGGCTTTTGGAGCAGTTTTTCAGTTTTTGGTGTCTCCAAACCCTTTAACTCTTTAAAGTAACAGACTGCATTTCCCATATCATAATCGGAAATGCGATCTGGCCGAATTTACAAATAAAAATTGTAATAAACACATCAGTGGGCCCTGTGATAAACACACCATCTTCAGATAGTGTAATCACAGGGCTGACTGCGATATGCTGCCTCTTACACAGCTTTCTCTGCCGGCTGACAGAAAGCTGTGCAGGGGCTTGGCCAGTGTGATCAGCTATGACACACAAGCTGATCACTGTGATAAAAAAAATCATACTACCTACACCCAGGAGCCGGTGAACGGTGCTCTGGTGAGGGCTGCCAGTAATCGGGTCCTCCTGTGCTGTTGCCTGGCCCCCAGTACAGTAAAGTGGCAGCTTACTTTACAGCACTGGGGGTCACAGCAGGATGAGGTTCTGAAGAAAGGCAGCCCTCTGTGCAGTAGTCCCTGGTATGGTGAGTATGAGCAGCGGTGGGGGGTAGTCGCAATGGGGGGGAGACCTGGCGGCGGTAGTGACAATTTCGGCAGTGGCACATACGCAGCACATACCGAGGGTATCTTTCACAAAAAAATATCCCGATATGTCTGCGGAGTGGCATCGCATGAAGAAAGCTTACTTGCAAGCTCTGTCCCTGCATGAGATTATTGATACATCCATGCAATGTAATCAATAATCACATTGCAAATTGGCCCAATTTTATCACAACACATCCACATCCTCAGATGCCCCAGAGTGAGGACAGCACAGAGTGCTTCTAGTGCAGTGTGTCAGCACAGGGACTGATTAGTGTACAGAAGTTTCATAGTTATGGCTGTAAGAAGCAAGAATACAGGAGCTACATGACTCATGGGCTTTTTCAACCTAAAAGGTGCATTGAATTATACAACCTGAAGGTTTGCTGTAGAAATGCATTTAAAAAGTTACAAGTTGCGGAAGGTCACTATAGAACCAGATGCATATTCAAAACCAAATGACCTAGAGAGAGCCATGGAAAGCATAGGCTTGCATGTGGAGCAACACATACTCTGTAATCCATGGGATGACATCAGCTAGAGATATGTGGACAGCACTGCAAGCAGCGTATCAGGATAGAGGCCTCATAAGGAGAATACATTCAAGATGTGTATTACATAACAATATTAAGTGAATGTAGAAGTATGAGTGATTACATAGACAAAATTATGTCTAATTATCAGCAATTAACTTCTGTTGGAGTGCAAGCAGATAGCTACAACAATGTTACAGAACTTGATGCCTAAGTTTGACTTCCTAGTTGTGACGTTGGAGGCAAACAAAGCGTAGTTAACATCAGACATAAATATATAGCCATGCTCATCCATCCTGCAGCATGGCCACACATGCACACTTGCTGCAGGTGCAACTCAGTACACCAAGCTGTGGCTAATCACAATTATGATCAGCTCCATAGAAAGCCTATGGCACGGGTGCAAATTAGATGTACATGCATGGTGGAATGTGCATGTATCACGCCAAATGAGTTGCACCCAGCAGCTAGGTGCAGGGTGAATGAGTGTGGAAGATGGATGAGAGTGGCTAGGTCTGTAGTCAGAGCAAAGTTATTACAGTACCAGAAATGTGTACCTTGTGATTCAAATGTTGAGACTACTGCATTGCATTTAGAGTGAAAAATTTAGAGTTAAATTTCACGCATTATAATTGACACAAGATAGGTCACAAAGCATTTGAGTGCAAACAAAAGAGTATGAATCTTATGCAAAGCAAAAAGTGCAATGGCAGAGATGAGGCAGTTCTGAGTGTTACAGATAGCTACAGCAAAGACTCATGGTACATTGATTCAGGTGCAACAAGGTATTTCAGCTGCAGTGAGTAGTGGCTCACTATATTAACCAAAGTGACTTATCACAATTAAAGGTATTGGCAACCTAGTGTTTACAGCTACAACAATTAAAGTTTGCATAAAAATTGGAAGAATAACAAAAGTTACAGAGATCAAAATGTATTTTATGTACCAGAAATGAGAATAAAAAACGCATAGCCCTGTGTCCTAGAACAGAGAAGCCAGAGTTCATTTTGATAAAGAAAAGTGTATTATGCAAAACAGAAGAGGTACTAAGGTGTCTGCAATTGTATGTCCTTGATACACAGCACAGTTACACAATGATGACATGTGAATCTCAGACACTAGAACTCTGGCATAGAAGATTTAGTCACATTGGGTGGCCTTGGTCACCTTAACAGTGTTCAGAAGTTACATAACAGGAAAGTCACATTATTGTCAGTAAGTGAGAGAAATCCATTTGTGAGGGAAACAAAGTCATTAGTTATTGCCAAGTCAGCAAGCAGAGCTACAGCACCACTTTAGATAGCACATACAGATGTGTGTGGTCAAATAGAAGTAAAGTCTGTTAAGTGATATAGATACTTGTGACTTTTTAGAATGATTTCACAAGGATGATGTGTGTACTTCATCAGAGAGAAATCTTAAGTGGTGAAAAAAGATTGCAGATTACAAGAAATGTGTAAAAATCAAATAGGTTACAGACTAGAAATGCAGAGACCTGATAATGGTGGATGATATTTCAACAGAGAAGTGGAACTGTTACAAGCCACTAGCGGCGCATCTGTATTACTACACTGCAGCAGCTAGATTCCTGCATGTATTCCTGTGTTCAGTCTCAGCTGCTGTATAATTAGTAGTTTGCCTCTGTGTGTCTAGCTGTCCAGTTGCATTGTATCTCCTCATCAGGAGGCTTGGTTTTTCTGGCTGTTCTGATTAGGAGTGTCTCCCTTTATATTCCCTTCCTGTTTCCTCTCCTGTGCTGGATATAGTTCCTGCAACGTGTGAGCACCTGTCAGGTCAGTGTGTACCTGAAATCAATTACCTAGTCTTGATCGTGTTCCTGATCATATCCAGTCCACCTAGAAATCAGGTTTTTCTGTGGACCTTCCACACAGATTATTATCTTTTGCTCTTTTTATTCCACCTTGTGCATTGTTGCATTTATATACAGTTAGACGCAGTCATTTATTTAACCTTGTGCATTGTTGCATTTATATACAGATGGGTCCACATTTCTCTTGACCTTTAATATGATTAACTGAGACTGGCCAGTCAGACTTAATCCCCTGCTGTAATGACTTAATCCACTGCTGTATTGTTCTCTGTATTGAATTGTAGCGCAGAACAACAGATGAAGGTTTTATGCTAATAAGTCATGCTGTGCCTAGGCGCAGAAAACTAGTCATGATAACCATGGACCCATCTGTACAGTTATACTCAGTTACTTATTCCACCCTGTGCATTGTTGCATTCACATACAGTTAATGTTTAGTCGCTGATGCCATCCTGTGCATTGTTGCACTCACATCCACTCTGTTATAAATATCAGTTTGAGAATTGGGCATTCAATCTTGGTTGCATCCGGTGAGTGTCTCTCCGCAGTATACCTTACTCTTGCCCAGCGTCCATCCATAAGACCTGGGGGCATCTGAGTATGGGTGGACCTAATTCACACTGGAGAGGCGGCTGCTAAAGGGGAAGCCTAGCTTAGCAGGATGCTAACGGACTGCTTAGCAAGCGTAATTGTATGAGCACCACTGGGTGCCACCTGGTAGCCCTCGAAACAGAGTAGTCCCTGTAACAGGAACAATTCTCAAGAAAATATGGAATAGAGCATTAATTGACCAATGTACAGTATATATTCCTGAGCAGAATGACATCCATGAACGGGCAAACTGTACAACAACAGAGAGAATGAGATGCTTGCTAAAGGTCTAGACAAGTTGTTTTGGCGGAAGCCATGTCCACAGCAGTTCATCTCAAGAATTGGTATCCTACAGTTGCTTTAAAGGATAAAGCACCTATTGGATCATGGTCAAAGAGAAAACCAAGTGTATGGCCTCTCAGAACTTTGGAAGTGTGGCAAATGTGCAAAGAACAAAAGAAAGAAGACACGAAAAGGATTCAAAATCAGTGATGTGCATCATGCTTGGTTATTGCCATGGAAGCAAAAGCTATAGATTATGGAATCCAGATATCAGAAAATAAGAATTTACTTACCGATAATTCTATTTCTCGTAGTCCGTAGTGGATGCTGGGGACTCCGTAAGGACCATGGGGAATAGCGGCTCCGCAGGAGACTGGGCACATCTAAAGAAAGCTTTAGGACTATCTGGTGTGCACTGGCTCCTCCCCCCATGACCCTCCTCCAAGCCTCAGTTAGGATACTGTGCCCGGACGAGCGTACACAATAAGGAAGGATTTTGAATCCCGGGTAAGACTCATAACAGCCACACCAATCACACCGTATAACTCGTGATCTGAACCCAGTTAACAGCATGATAACAGAGGAACCTCTAGAAAAGATGGCTCACTACAGCAATAACCCGATTTTTTTGGTAACAATAACTATGTACCAGTATTGCAGACAATCCGCACTTGGGATGGGCGCCCAGCATCCACTACGGACTACGAGAAATAGAATTATCGGTAAGTAAATTCTTATTTTCTCTAACAACCTAAGTGGATGCTGGGGACTCCGTAAGGACCATGGGGATTATACCAAAGCTCCCAAACGGGCGGGAGAGTGCGGATGACTCTGCAGCACCAATTGAGAGAACTCCAGGTCCTCCTCAGCCAGGGTATCAATTTTGTAGAATTTTACAAACGTATTTGCTCCTGACCAAGTAGCTGCTCGGCAAAGTTGTAAAGCCGAGACCCCTCGGGCAGCCGCCCAAGATGAGCCCCCTTCCTTGTGGAGTGGGCATTTACAGATTTTTGGCTGTGGCAGGCCTGCCACAGAATGTGCAAGCTGAATTGTACTACAAATCCAACGAGCAATAGTCTGCTTAGAAGCAGGAGCACACAGCTTGTTGGGTGCATACAGGATAAACAGCGAGTCAGTTTTCCTGACTCCAGCCGTCCTGGAAACATATATTTTCAGGGCCCTGACAACGTCTAGCAACTTGGAGTCCTCCAAGTCCCTAGTAGCCGCAGGCACCACAATAGGTTGGTTCAGGTGAAAACGCTGAAACCACCTTAGGGAGAAACTGAGGACGAGTCCTCAATTCCGCCCTGTCCGAATGGAAAATCAGATAAGGGCTTTTACAGGATAAAGCCGCCAATTCTGACCCACGCCTGGCCCAGGCCAGGGCCAACAGCATGACCACTTTCCATGTGAGATATTTTAACTCCACAGATTTAAGTGGTTCAAACCAATGTGACTTTTGGAACCCGTAAACAACATTGAGATCCCAAAGTGCCACTGGAAGCACAAAAGGAGGCTGTATATGCAGTACCCCTTTTACAAACGTCTGAACTTCAGGGACTGAAGCCAGTTCTTTTTGGAAGAAAATTGACAGGGCCGAAATTTGAACCTTAATGGACCCCAATTTCAGGCCCATAGACACTCCTATTTGCAGGAAATGCAGGAATCGACCCAGTTGAATTTCCTCCGTCGGGCCTTACTGGCCTCGCACAACGCAACATATTTTCGCCAAATGCGGTGATAATGTTTTGCGGTTACATCCTTCCTGGCTTTGATCAGGATAGGGATGACTTCATCCGGAATGCCTTTTTTCCTTCAGGATCCGGCGTTCAAAACCGCCATGCCGTCAAACGCAGCCGCGGTAAGTCTTGGAACAGACAGGATCCTTGCTGGAGCAGGTCCCTTCTTAGAGGTAGAGGCCACGGATCCTCCGTGAGCATCTCTTGAAGTTCCGGTTACCAAGTCCTTCTTGGCCAATCCGGAGCCACGAATATAGTGCTTACTCCTCTCCATTTTATCAATCTCAGTACCTTGGGTATGAGAGGCAGAGGAGGGAACACATACACTGACTGGTACACCCACGGTGTTACCAGAGCGTCTACAGCTATTGCCTGAGGGTCCCTTGACCTGGCGCAATACCTGTCGAGTTTTTCCCAACGGTTTATAATCATGTGGAAGACTTCTGGGTGAAGTCCCCACTCTCCCGGGTGGAGGTCGTGCTGAGGAAGTCTGCTTCCCAGTTGTCCACTCCCGGAATGAATACTGCTGACAGTGCTATCACATGATTTTCCGCCCAGCGAAGAATCCTTGCAGCTTCTGCCATTGCCCTCCTGCTTCTTGTGTCACCCTGTCTGTTTACGTGGGTGACTGCCGTGATGTAGTCCTACTGGATCAACACCGGCTGACCTTGAAGCAGCGGTCTTGCTAAGCTTAGAGCATTGTAAATGTCCCTTAGCTTCAGGATATTTATGTGAAGTGATGTCTCCAGGCTTGACCATAAGCCCTGGATATTCCTTCCCTGTGTGACTGCTCTCCAGCCTCGCAGGCTGGCATCCGTGGTCACCAGGACCCAGTCCTGAATGCCTAATCTGCGGCCCTCTGGAAGATGAGCACTCTGCAACCACCACAGGAGGGACACCCTTGTCCTTGGTGACAGGGTTATCCGCTGATGCATCTGAAGATGCGACCCGGACCATTTGTCCAGCAGGTCCCACTGGAAAGTTCTTGCGTGGAATCTGTCGAATGGGATTGCTTCGTAGGAAGCCACCATTTTACCCAGAACCCTTGTGCACTGATGCACTGAGACTTGGCTCGGTTTTAGGAGGTTCCTGACTAGCTCGGATAACTCCTTGGCTTTCTCCTCCGGGAGAAACACCTTTTTCTGGACTGTGTCCAGGATCATCCCTAGGAACAGAAGACACGTCGTCGGAACCAGCTGCGATTTTGGAATATTGAAAATCCAATCGTGCTGCCGCAACACTACCTGAGATAGTGCTACACCGACCTCCAACTGTTCCCTGGATCTTACCCTTATCAGGGAATTGTCCAAGTAAGGGATAACTAAAATTCCCTTCCTTTGAAGGAATATCATCATTTCGGCCATTACCTTGGTAAAGACCCGGGGTGCCGTGGACCATCCATACGGCAGCGTCTGAACTGATAGTGACAGTTCTGTACCATAAACCTGAGGTACCCTTGGTGAGAAGGGTAAATTTTGACATGAAGGTAAGCATCCTTGATGTCCCGAGACATCATGTAGTCCCCTTCTTCCAGGTTCGCAATCACTGCTCTGAGTGACTCAATCTTGAATTTGAACCTCTGTATGTAAGTGTTCAAAGATTTTAGATTTACAATCGGTATCACCGAGCCGTCCGGCTTCGGTACCACAACAGTGTGGAATAATACCCCGTTCCCTGTTGCAGGAGGGGTATCTTGATTATCACCTGCTGGGAATACAGCTTGTGAATGGCTTCCAAAACTGTCTCCCTGTCAGAAGGAGACATCGGTAAAGCCGACTTTAGGAAACGGCGAGGGGGAGACGTCTCGAATTCTAATTTGTACCCCTGAGATATCACCTGAAGGATCCAGGGGTCTACTTGCGAGTGAGCCCACTGCGCGCTAAAATTCATTGAGACGGGCCCCCCACCGTGCCTGATTCTGCTTGTAAAGCCCCCGCGTATACTGAGGGCTTGGCAGAGGCGGGAGAGGGTTTCTGTTCCTGGGAACTGGCTGATTTCTGCAGCCTTTTTCCTCTCCCTCTGTCACGGGGCAGAAATGAGGAACCTTTTGCCCGCTTGTCCACGAAAAGACTGCGCCTGATAATACGGCGTCTTCTCATGCTGAGAGGCGACCTGGGGTACAAACGTGGATTTCCCAGCTGTTGCCGTGGCCACCAGGTCTGAAAGACCGACCCCAAATAACTCCTCCCCTTAATAAAGCAATACTTCCAAATACCGTTTGGAATACGCATCACCTGACCACTGACGTGTCCATAACCCTCTACTGGTA
Source organism: Pseudophryne corroboree (assembly GCF_028390025.1). Classification (NCBI taxonomy): domain Eukaryota; kingdom Metazoa; phylum Chordata; class Amphibia; order Anura; family Myobatrachidae; genus Pseudophryne; species Pseudophryne corroboree. The sequence goes on along the minus strand of NC_086450.1, from coordinate 395,714,029 downwards.
GAAATGGACAACGCACTTAGACTTGATGCCAGTCGGCAAATATTCCGCTGTGCATCACGCATATATAGAAATGCATCTTTCAAATGCTCTATAGGCAAAAATATACTGTCCCTATCTAGGGTATCAATATTTTCAGTCAGGGAATCCGACCACGCCAACCCAGCACTGCACATCCAGGCTGAGGCGATTGCTGGTCGCAGTATAATACCAGTATGTGTGTAAATACCTTTTAGGATACCCTCCTGCTTTCTATCAGCAGGATCCTTAAGGGCGGCCATCTCAGGCGAGGGTAGAGCCCTTACAAGCGTGTGAGCGCTTTATCCACCCTAGGGGGTGTTTCCCAACGCACCCTAACCTCTGGCGGGAAAGGATATAATGCCAATAACATTTTAGAAATTATCAGTTGTTATCGGGGGAAACCCACGCATCATCACACACCTCATTTGATTTCTCAGATTCAGGAAAACTACAGGTAGTTTTTCCTCACCGAACATAATACCCCTTTTTGGTGGTACTCGTATTATCAGAAATGTGTAAAACATTTTTCATTGCCTCAATCATGTAACTTGTGGCCCTACTGGAAGTCACATTTGTCTCTTCACCGTCGACACTGGAGTCAGTATCCGTGTCGGCGTCTATATCTGCCATCTGAGGTAATGGGCGCTTTAGAGCCCCTGACGGCCTATGAGACGTTTGGACAGGCACAAGCTGAGTAGCCGGCTGTCTCATGTCAACCACTGTCTTTTATACAGAGCTGACACTGTCACGTAATTTCTTCCAACAGTTCATCCACTCAGGTGTCGACCCCCTAGGGGGTGACATCACTATTACAGGCAATCTGCTCCGTCTCCACATTATTTTTCTCCTCATACATGTCGACACAAAAGTACCGACATACAGCACACACACAGGGAATGCTCTGATAGAGGACAGGACCCCACTAGCCCTTTGGGGAGACAGAGGGAGAGTTTGCCAGCACACACCAGAGCGCTATATATATACAGGGATAACCTTATATAAGTGTTTTTCCCCTTATAGCTGCTGTATAGTTAATACTGCGCCTAATTAGTGCCCCCCTCTCTTTTTTAACCCTTTCTGTAGTGTAGTGACTGCAGGGGAGAGCCAGGGAGCTTCCCTCCAACGGAGCTGTGAGGGAAAATGGCGCCAGTGTGCTGAGGAGATAGGCTCCGCCCCCTTATCGGCGGCCTTATCTCCTGTTTTTCTATGTATTCTGGCAGGGGTTAAATGCATCCATATAGCCCAGGAGCTATATGTGATGCATTTTTTTTTGCCATCTAAGGTGTTTTTATTGCGTCTCAGGGCGCTCCCCCCCAGCGCCCTGCACCCTCAGTGACCGAAGTGTGAAGTGTGCTGAGAGCAATGGCGCACAGCTGCAGTGCTGTGCGCTACCTTGTTGAAGACAGGACGTCTTCTGCCGCCGATTTTCCGGACCTCTTCTGCCTTCTGGCTCTGTAAGGGGGCCGGCGGCGCGGCTCTGGGACCCATCCAAGCTGGGCCTGTGATCGTCCCTCTGGAGCTAATGTCCAGTAGCCTAAGAAGCCCAATCCACTCTGCACGCAGGTGAGTTCGCTTCTTCTCCCCTTAGTCCCTCGATGCAGTGAGCCTGTTGCCAGCAGGTCTCACTGAAAATAAAAAACCTAAACTAAAACTTTCACTAAGAAGCTCAGGAGAGCCCCTAGTGTGCACCCTTCTCGGTCGGGCACAGAGATCTAACTGAGGCTTGGAGGAGGGTCATGGGGGGAGGAGCCAGTGCACACCAGATAGTCCTAAAGCTTTCTTTAGATGTGCCCAGTCTCCTGCGGAGCCGCTATTCCCCATGGTCCTTACGGAGTCCCCAGCATCCACTTAGGACGTTAGAGAAATATTGTTAAATCACAAGATGTTATCTTTAAAGAAACAACACAAGTTGAAGAAAAGTTGGAAGCTGATATGGAGAGCAAGTATGTGTCAATAAACATACCAGCAGTTGAAGATGTATCTGAGTTAGAGACTATTAGTGTGGAAGTAGAACTAGAGAGAAGATATTCTGCAAGATCAAATATTGGAAAGCCACCTAAGAGGTATGATGATGAATTTGAAAACATCACATTCAGCGAGCCTGGGGACATTCAGAAGACAAAGTCAAGGTACGATTGGTTTGAATGGAAGTCCAAGATAGGAAAAAGAACTGTAAGATTTAATAGTCACAAGAGTAAAAATTCCTAAAATGGTGACAGTCACAGAGGTCCCAAGTTTGTGAGTCGAGAGAATATTGCCATGGTCCATGTTATCAGTGAGGGGACTTTTACTGACATGTTTACCAAGAAGACCCAACCAGAGTCTCATGATATGTTGATATTTTATTACGTATTTATCCCTTATAGAGGTCATTGGAATAGTTTCTGCTTTGTCAGAAGGTGCTGGTATAGTTTGTGTTGTATTTGATTATAGCTTTGTGACACAATTCAAAAACATACCCACTTTAGACAAAACACTCCCACAAGTTTTTGTCACGCCCATTTTTCCGCTGCCATCTGCTAGGGCCACTTTCTTACATGTGCCCACCAGACTAAGAGTTGCCAGCCAACCTCTGGCCCATCCCTCTAGGTAGGGGCGCTTTAAGAGAGGAGGAGGCCAATGTGTAGCCTCCTCCGTTTGGACTCCAGACTCTACTGCACATGTGCAGATCTTTGGGAAAATGGCATGGCGGACATTTTCCCAGGAATTTCTCTACTGCGCATGCACAGAATGCCAGGAAAATGTCCGCTGCGCTATTTTCATGGTGATCTAACAACGCTGCTGCCATCGGTGCAGGACTCTAGAGGATGAGTATTCAAAAAATGGGTGCATTGCACACACTGCACCCATTATAAATACGCCAGTGCTAGAATAACTAGCTTTAGGGTGTTAGCTCTAGGGCTCTACACACACTTCAGGACAAAAAAAAAGTCTGCCAGAGCATGCTGACACTTGGACAACCTGCTGTAGTGCCACCAGCCCCGTGCCATCATCAAAAATTTGCAGCCTATTGCATTCCACTGTCAGTGATAGCGACATGAGTTTCTGATTTACAGATTGTCCAGAGGAGTCCCAGATGGGTAGCTGACCTAATAGAAAGTTATGTGACCCTATGTCATGTGTATGTAGTAGACCAGGGATGCAATATTGCTTCAATAACCTCAAGGTGTAGGATTTATTTTTCCAAATACAAAATCTCCCCAGTCGTACAAGTCTATTAAAAGATTTGTGAATAACACAAACTTTCTGTGCTCCGTTAATCCATTCCGTTCATCATGTTTCTACACTGACAAACAGTAAAGCTTTCTGGGAAATTTGGTTAATACTGTCAGAGATTGTGCTGCCTCGGCTCCCCACAGAAAGTCTCATGTGCACATGGGTACTCTGCTCACTCTGTACTCACAAGCTGGGTGAAGCTTACTGCTGATTATGTTCTCGCTATCAGACTTCACCATATTGCTCGGAGAACGCTGATGTTATGTAATTGTGCCAGGCATCATACTGTGTACTTCATTAAAACGCTTCCTTCTGTAGTCTAAACTTGCAGCAAACAGATCACTTAGAGGTGACGTGCAAACTGGAATCTGAAAAATACACTTTCATATTGAATGTTAATATAAACAATCTGCAAGAACCAGCTGGAGAGCTGGGAAGATATGGCATCTACATAAAGCATTGTGGACCATGGTTCAAGGTTCAAAATGTTGCTTGATTTAGGTTCTCTTTTTTTCTTCCTACATGTCATCAGTGGTGACCAATGTGGAATGTCGCAAGGAGAATAAAAACTGACAGTAAGTTCAGTGTTTTGGGTGCCACCTAATGCAACAGCCTAGTACTGCCTAAAAATAAGATTTTACTTAACGGTAAATCTATTTCTCGTAGTCCGTAGTGGATGCTGGGGACTCCGTAAGGACCATGGGGATAGACGGGCTCCGCAGGAGACATGGGCACTTTAAGAAAGAATTTAGGTTCTGGTGTGCACTGGCTCCTCCCTATATGCCCCTCCTCCAGACCTCAGTTAGAGAAACTGTGCCCAGAAGAGCTGACAGTACAAGGAAAGGATTTTGGTAATCCAGGGCAAGATTCATACCAGCCACACCAATCACACCGTATAACATGTGATAACAACCAGTTAACAGTATGACAAATAACAGAGCATCAGGTCAAACCCTGATGCAACCATAACTTAACCCTTATTGAAGCAATAACTATATACAAGTATTGCAGAAGAAGTCCGCACTTGGGACGGGCGCCCAGCATCCACTACGGACTACGAGAAATAGATTTACCGGTAAGTAAAATCTTATTTTCTCTAACGTCCTAGTGGATGCTGGGGACTCCGTAAGGACCATGGGGATTATACCAAAGCTCCCAAACGGGCGGGAGTGTGCGGATGACTCTGCAGCACCGATTGAGCAAACAAGAGGTCCTCCTCAGCCAGGGTATCAAACTTGTAGAACTTTGCAAAAGTGTTTGAACCTGACCAAGTAGCCGCTCGGCAAAGGTGTAATGCCGAGACCCCTCGGGCAGCCGCCCAAGAAGAGCCCACCTTCCTAGTGGAATGGGCCTTAACTGATTTTGGCAGCGGCAATCCAGCTGCAGAATGAGCCTGCTGAATCGTGTTACAGATCCAGTGAGCAATAGTTTGCTTTGAAGCAGGAGCACCAAGCTTGTTGGATGCATACAGGATAAATAACGACTCTGTTTTCCTGACCCTAGCCGTTCTGGCTACATAAACCTTCAAAACCCTGACCACATCCAGTAACTCGGAATCCTCCAAGTCAGTAGTAGCCACAGGCACCACAATAGGTTGGTTCATATGAAAAGATAAAACCACTTTCGGCAGAAATTGTGGACGGGTCCGCAATTCTGCTCTATCCATATGGAAAACCAGATAGGGGCTTTTATGTGACAAAGCCGCTAATTCTGACACAGGTCTAGCCGAAGCCAAGGCTAATAACATGACCACCTTCCACGTGAGATATTTTAACTCCGCCGTTCTAAGTGGTTCAAACCAGTGTGACTTTAGGAAACTTAACACCACGTTAAGATCCCAAGGTGCCACCGGAGGCACAAAACGAGGCTGAATACTCAGCACTCCTTTTACAAACGTCTGAACTTCTGGTAGAGAAGCCAACTCTTTTTGAAAGAAAATGGATAGGGCCGAAATCTGAACCTTAATGGAGCCTAAGTTTTAGGCCCAAATTCACTCCAGTTTGTAGGAAGTGAAGGAAACGGCCCAGATGGAATTATTCCGTAGGAGCATTCCTGGCCTCACACCAAGAAACATATTTTCGCCAGATACGGTGATAATGTTAAGATGTCACGTCCGTCCTAGCCTTTATCAGCGTAGGAATGACCTCATCCGGAATGCCTTTATTCGCTAGGATCCGGCGTTCAACCGCCATGCCGTCAAACGCAGCCGCGGCAAGTCTTGGAACAGACAGGGCCCCTGTTGCAACAAGTCCTGTCTTAGAGGAAGAGGCCACGGGTCCTCTGTGAGCATTTCTTGCAGATATGGATACCAAGTCCTTCGTGGCCAATCTGGAACAATGAGTATTGTTCTCACTCCTCTTTTTCTTATTATCCTCAGCACCTTGGGTATGAGAGGATGAGGAGGGAATACATAGACCGACTGGAACACCCACGGTGTCACTAGGGCGTCTACCGCTACTGCCTGAGGGTCTCTTGACCAGGCGCAATAACTCTGCAGCTTTTTGTTGAGGCGGGAAGCCATCCTGTCTATCTGTGGCAGTCCCCACCGAACTGCAATCTGTGCGAAGACTTCCTGATGAAGTCTCCACTCTCCAGGACGTATGTCTGGTGAGGAAGTCTGCTTCCCAGTTGTCCACTTCCGGAATGAACACTGTTGACAGTGCTCTTACATGATTCTCCGCCCAGCGAAGAATTCTGGTGGCTTTCGCCATCGCCACTCTGCTCCTTGTGCCGCCTTGGCGGTTTACATGAGCTACTGCGGTGACGTTGTCTGACTGGATCAAAACCGGTTGGTCGCGAAGAAAGGTCTCCGCTTGACTTAGGGCGTTGTATATGGCCCTTAGTTCCAATATGTTGATGTGAAGACAAGTCTCTTGACTTGACCAAAGACCTTGGAAATTTCTTCCCTGTGTGACCGCTCCCCAGCCTCGGAGGCTCGCGTCCGTGGTCACCAGGATCTAGTCCTGAATGCCGAATCTGCGGCCCTCTAGAAGGTAAGCACTCTGCAGCCACCACAGGAGAGTTACCCTGGCCCTGGGGGATAGGGTGATCAACTGATGAATCTGTAGATGTGACCCGGACCACTTGTCCAGTAGGTCCCATTGGAAAGTCCTCGCATGGAACCTGCTGAAGGGAATGTTTTTCCCAGGACTCGAGTGCAGTGATGCACTGACGCCAGTCTTGGTTTCAATAGGTCCCTGACCAGAGTCATAAGTTCCTGGGCCTTCTCTATCTGAAGGTAAACCCATTTCTGGTCTGTATCCAGAATCATACCCAAGAAGGGCAGACGAGTTATAGGAACCAACTGTGACCTCGGGAAATTGAGAATCCAGCCGTGTTGCTGTGACACCTTCAGCGAAAGTGACACGCTGTTCAACAACTGCTCTTTTGATCTCGCCCTTATTAGGAGATCGTCCAAGTATGGTACAACTGTGACTCCTTGCTTGCGTAGGAGCACCATTTTTTTCCGCCAATTACCCTGAAATTGGTAATGACAATCCTGTACCACAATTGTCAGGTACGCCTGATGGGGTGGATAAATTGGAACATGAAGGTATGCAGCCTTTATGTTTAGATACACCATCAAATCCCCCCCTTCCAGACTGGCGATGATCGCTCTGGGCGATTCCACTTTAAATTTGAACCTTTTCCTGTATAGGTTCAGAGATTTAAATTTTTAAAAATAGGTCTGACCGAACCGTACGGTTTCGGGACTCTAGCCAAGGTTGAGTCATATCGCCTTCCTTGTTGCAGGAGGGGAACCTTGAGCACCACCTGTTGGAGATACAATGTGTGAATTGTATTTAATATTATCTCCCTTCCTGGGTGAGAAGCCGGTAGGTCCGATAAGGAAAAACCGGCGAGGAGGCACCTTTCGAATCCAGCTTGTAACCCCGAGAAACAATTTTTTATTGCCCCGGGAACCACCTGTGAGTGAACTCAGATGTGGCTGAAGAGTCGAAGACGTGCTCCCACTGGGGCGGACTCCCTTAGCGGAGCTCCAGCGTCATGCTTTGGATGTAGTAGAGGCCAGGGAGGACTTCTGTTCCTTGGAACTAGCTGTGCCCTGTACCCTTACCTCTGGTAAGAAAGGACGCTCCTCGTACTTTCTTGTTATTCTGAGACCGAAAGGACTGCATTTGATAATGTCGTGCTTTCTTAGGCTGTGAGGGAATATAAGGCAAAAGATCAGAATTACCATCTATAGCTGTGGAGACCAGGTCCGAGAGCCCTTCTCCTCACAATTCCTCAGCCTTGTAAGGTAAACCTTCCATATGCCTCTTTTAGTCGGCATCACCTGTCCATTGCATGTTCCACAGGACACTTCTAGCAGAAATCGACATAGCGTTGACTCTAGAACCCAGTAGACAAATGTCTCTTTGGGCATGTTTTATATATATATATAAGACAGCATCTTTTATATATATATATATATACTAGGTGATTCATCGCGCCCTACGGGCGCTCTTCACACCGTCGTAAGGGGCTACGCCCCGGTAAACTGGACAGAAAAGTGAAGGAGTAGAATAGTAGATGGTGAAGTTGTGGTGGAATGGTTGGTTTGTTTGTGGGTAGATGTAGTATGACAAAAGGGAATGTGATTTGAATGGGGTGCAGGGTTTTGTGAGTGGGTGAGCAGTGTGTATAGGGGAGGCTGGTAAGATTGTAGGTGTAAATGTTATGTATAGTAAAGATGGTTGTTCAAGGCAAGTATGTGAAGATGGTTTACATGTTAAAAATTTTAGTGAAAACTACATTTTTAGTAAAGTGTTGGGTGTCACCAAGGAGCTGGCCTTGTTGTTCAGTTGGTGTAATGTGTACTTTGACGTGATGTGCATTGCGAGAGCGTGATAATGCAACGTAGGCTTGGCTTTGTTTAGCTAGCCATCTGGCCTGGCGTTCTTTGTTTTTGCGTTTTTTTCTTACTAAGGGATCCTCATGTAAATCCATAGTAATCTACTGTTGAGTACATAAAAGTATTAGTCGAGACAATGATTTTGGCTGGTATACATGTGTGTAAAGGTGAGGGTTTGTGGAAGTAATAGCTGTGTATGATCCTCTTGCTTATGTGGCGAAGAAGGGAAAATGTAGATAATAGAGGGAAACATAGAAATAACTGGCTAGTAAATAGTATAACAGAGTGAATACGTTATGAAGGTGCAGAGGCAGGGTATGTAGAAATGACAGAGATGAAAGGTGATATGCAGGTGAATGGTAATCGTAAAAAAAGTCACATACACGACTTGGGAGGAAGGAAGGTGGGTTACAGAGGGTTAAATGGATAGCATGAGAATAAGGATGAAAAGGAAGGAGTGTATAGTTACATTGGGGTGTGTTACATAGAAAATGGTGTTGGTTAGTGATGGTATGTGGAGTTAGAAAGGGGCAGTAATGGCGATGTGTTATAAATGCTGGATGTTATTTAGGGTATAGTCCTGTGTAGTTTGGAAGTGGAAATGTGCTGATAGGTGATGTTAGGGACATGTATTGTTGAAAGTTGTGTTGTAAGGTTTGATGAATGTAGTGGTAATAGGTAATTGGTTGGGTTGTTTAACTGTGTGTATTGTTGTGGTTTTTTTTTGTGTGGGGATAAACATGCAGTGAATGATAAAGTGTGAATTAGTGATCAATGAGAGCGAGGACAGTAGGTAATGTAGTAGTAAAGGTAGGTGATTAGACCGGGAAGCAAAACATAGTGTGAGTAAGGGGCATTGTAAGAAGTGGTGTGGGGTGCAATTGGAATGCATTGCAATTCTAAGTAGGTGTTAATGGGTAAAGATAGGAATGGTGTTATAGATAGTGTGTGTGTGGTGGATGGGTAAAAGGGGTGTGTGGGTGTGTGTATGTGTGAATAGTGGTGTATTGACAAATGTTATGTGTTCATGGTTTTATTGGTGTTGCTTGTGGAGTGGGGTTGAAGTAGATGGAGGTGAGGAAAAGTTGTTGTGGATGTGGGGGTGTGGGCAGGGGTATGTATGTTGCGTGTTTTGGAGGAAGAGGGAGGATGGGGGTAGTAGAGATTATGGTTTTTGCTCTTCTGTTCTAGGGGGGGGGGGGTGCTGGCCATTGTAGGTGTGATGTCTGTTGGAGGTGCAGATGGTGTGTGTAGGGAAGGGGGTAAGGTATGTGAATGTGAAAGTTTGTGTTAATGTGTAGGGGGTAGTGTTGGTTAGTGAATGTGTGGGAGGTGTGTGGAAGGAATGGTGTTTTGGTTGGTGATGCAATGGAGTGGGTAGGGTGTTAAAGGTGTTGTGGATGGTGGCCTGTTGATTTGCAGGGGTAGGGGGATAGTGCTAGTTGAGGGAAAGTTGGTGTGAATGTGGTGGTGTGGGCAGGGGTATGTATGTTGCGTCTATTGGAGGAAGAGGGTGGATGGGGGTAGTATAGATTTTGTTATGTTTTGTTTTTGGGGGGGTGATGGGCATTGTAGGTGTGATGTCTGTTGGAGGTGCAGATGGTGTGTGTAGGGAAGGGGTTAAGGTATGTGAATGTGGAAGGTTGTGTTAATGTGTAGGGGGTAGTGTTGAGGGATGAATGTGTGGGAGGTGTGTGGAAGGTATGGTGTTTTGGGTAAGTGGTGTATGGACGTATGAGGTGGGTTGGGTGTTGGTAAGGTGTTTTGGGTGGGAGAGGGGGTGTATGGGGAATAAGGGTGTTTGGATTGTATGCAAAAGGGGCTGGTAGCATGAAGGTGTAGTTGTGTCATGCAGTTAGAGTGGTCTTGTGTTTGAGGAAGTGACTTGTAGCGTGTAGGGATGGTGTTATAGATAGTGTGTGTGTGGTGGATGGGTAAAAGGGTTGTGTGGGTGTGTGGGTATGTGTGAATAGTGGTGTGTTAATGTGTTTTTTGGTGTTGGTTGTGGAGTGGGGTTGAAGGAGATGGAGGACGGTGTTTGGATATGGTGTGTGTGGGAGGAAGGGTTGGTATGTTTGAGTAGGGGCATGGTGTGTATGTTTTGCTGTTTGGTTGGTGATGCAATGGAGTGGGTAGGCTGTTTAAGGTGTTCTGGATGGTGTTGTGTTGATTTGCAGGGGTAGGGGGATAGTGGTAGGTGAGGAAAAGTTGGTGTGGATGTGGGGGTGTGGGCAGGGGTATGTATGTGTTCTGGTGTGTGTATATGTTGTGTTGTAGGGGTGAGTGGATATGGGTGGTTGATGTGTACATGTGTTGTGTGTGATGTATTTGAAGGCTATTGTAAGGTGTGCTTTGGTCACTGGTGGTGTGTGTGGGTGAGTGTTGTGTGGAGATAGTGAAAGTTGTTTTGTTGTAAATGGGTTGTTGCAGTGGCGGTGTATTTGTGAAGGTTGGTTTGTAAATAAAGTGTTAGTGTGTTTGAGGGGTGGCCTTGTGAGCTGTTGTTGGAGAGGCATGTGCATGGTTGTTGGGTGTGTGGTTTAGGTTCATGGCATTGTGGTAAGGTGTGGATGTGGTATGGAAATGTGGGTTGTGACATGGAGTGTTGAAAGTTGTTTGGGAAGGATTGTGCGTGTGTTGTGTGTTTGGTTTGAGAAGGGGATATGTGGATGTGAGAGTACAGTCAGAGTGTAAAATGTGTTATGTAGGTGTTGTAAGGGGTGGTGGGTGTGCTGTATGCAGTATGAGTGTGTGTGAGAGGAAATGGTGGTGAAGTGAGTGAGTCAGTGAGTTAATGGGTGTGGGTGTGTGTAAGGTTTGTTGTATGGTGTCCTTTTGGTGTTGACGATGGTGTGTATTGTAGGTGGGTTGTTAAAGGGCCTTTAGGAAATGTTAGTTGGTAATGGCAGTGTTGTGTGATCACTGTGAAAGGTTTAGTGGAATATAGGTTTGCAGAGGGTGCGGTAGGGTGTAGAAGGTGTTGTGGATGGTGTCCACTTGATGTACAGGGGTGGGGGGATAGTGGTAGGGGAGGAAATGCTGGTGTGGGTTGTGGATGTGCGGGTGTGGGCAGGGGTGTGTATGTGTAGTGGTGTGTGTAGATGTTGTGCTGTAGGGGTGAGTGGGTATGGGTGGTTGAGGTGTACATGTGTTGTGAGTGTGTTATTTGGTGTGTATTGTAAGGTGTGCTATGGTCAGTGGGTGTGTTTGTGGGTTACTGTTGTGTACAGAGAGTGAAATGTGTGTGTTTGTAAATGGGATGTTGGAGTGGTGGTGTATGTGTGAAAGTTGTTTAGAAAATAAGGTGTTAGTGTGTTTGAGCGTTGGCCTTGTGAGGTGTTGTTGGAGAGGCATGTGCATGGTTGTTGGTGGTGTGGTTTAGGGTGCAGGAGTTGTGTTAAGGGTTGGAGTTGGTATGTAAAGTTTGGTTGTGAGATATAGTGTGTAAAGATGGTGGGGAAGGTTGTGCGTGTGTTGTTTGTTTGGTGTAAAAAGTGGATATGTTGATGTGCTGGTACAGTTGGAGTGTAAAATGGTTTATGTAGCTGTTGTCAGTGGTGGTTGGGTGTCGTGTGTGGAGGCTGAGAATGTTAGAGAGGAAATTGTGGTAGAGTGAGTGAATGCGTGAATGTGTGTTGGCGTGTGCAAGGTTTGTTGTATGATGTCCTTTAAATGGGGGAGTTGGGTATGGTAGAGGGGGTGCATAGGTGGGGGCGTTGGATAAAGGTAGGGGTATTAGGAGTAGGGACATGTTTATTATATGAGTAGTTTAGTGGTGTGTTGTGATACAGAGTGTGGTGGGTGTTTTGTGTTTGTGTATTTGGTAGCGTTGGAAGGGTGGGTCAAGGTGATTAATTGTAGTGGGGGAGTAATTGTGTGTGTAGTGTGTATTGGGAAGTGTTAAGGAATGTGGATGGTTAATGTAAAGGTGAGGTGGGGTAGGAGGCAGGGATGGGTGAGGAGGCAACAGGTAGTAAATGTGGTGGTGTTGTGCAAGGGGATGGGTGACTGTGTTCAAGACGGTACCGGTATCCCCCCTGAGGTCAAGGGTGGTAGTTAGTGCATGTACACAGCAGGGTCATCCGCTGTTTTTGGACTGTGTTCAACAGGATTTTTGGTACTTCTGTCCCCAGCTGGACATATATATGTGGCTTGTGATAATGTGGCGGCCTGTGTAAGGGAGGTAGCTGTATTAGGGGTAGGGGCATAGTTGTGATGCGTGTATGTGTTTGGTGGGTTGTGGTAGGGTGTGTGCAGGGTGAAAAAAATGGTGTTGATTTTGGAGTGGTGGTAGGGCATGTGAAGTAGATGTTGTGGGGTGGGGGGTTTGACAAATTGTATGTTGTGAATGTGTTTGTGTGTAGGGTAAAGGTGTAGTGTTGTCGGGTTGTAAGGTGGCATAGGTGTTGGTTTTGTGTAGAGTGTGTAAGATCTTGTGTTGTGTGCTGTGTGGATGGGAGTTTGTGGTGGGAAGCAGAAAATGGCATGTGGGTGGGTGGTAGTGATAGTGAAACTGTTGTGGGCTAATGCGTGGGGTGATGGTGGGTAAAAATCCGTGGTGTGTATAAAGAGGGAGGTGGGTCTGTATTGTAGGTAGTGTGGTGTTGTGGGGGCTTGTGGTGGCTTTGTAAGCTAATGGGGGTGTTGGAGTGTTATGTTGGAGTGGTGAGTTGGTGTGTGTGTGGGTTGAAGAAAAAGAGTAGGGTACTGATGTATGTTGGCTGTGGAATAGAGTGGGGGTAAGTGTGTAGGTTTGTATGTATTGTTGTCGTAGTGAGGGATGGGGGTAGTGTTATGATGTCCAAAGTAGGTTGAACAGGAGTAGGGTTTTAGTGGTAATGATTTGTTGGTGAGGGGTGTTGTGTTTGGGTGTGTGTAGGGTATGGTAAGTAATGGTTTTTGTTGAGTGGTGGTAGGGTGTGTGAAGTTGAAAGTGTGGAGTGTGTGTTGAAATATGTCTGTAGTGCATGTGTGTGTTTGTAGGTGAAAGGGGTAGTGTTGTTGGGTAGTAAGAAGAATTGTGGAGGGTCATAGTGTGTATGTGGTAGGTGTTGATTGTATTGCATGCTGGATTGTGGTGGGGGGTGAAGGAACAATGTGTGGAGTGTTGTTTGTTGTGCAAGGGACACATGGATTGTGGTTGGTGTTAGAAATGTGGTGTGTGTGGATGCCGTTAGGTGAGTGAGTGTGGATGTGGTGTGGTGAGTGTATGAATTGGTGTAGGGGTAAGGGCTGGGTGAGGTTGTAGAAGGTGTATGTGTGTGTTATAGGATGAGTTTGTTGGTAGCTGTCATGGCTGTGTGTGTTATGTTTAGTGAGCTGTGTGTAGGGTATTGTGGTGTGTATGTGTGGAAGGCTGAGTGACTGCGGGGGCCGAAAGAGAATTTTCCATTTTATTACTTGTGTGTGCGTCACTTCTACAGGGGCGTTAAGTGTGTAAGTGTCACTGGTCCAGGGGGCGTTACGTGTGTAGGCGTCACTGTGACAGGGGGCGTTACGTGTCTAAGCGGCACTGGTACAGAGGGCGTTAGGTGTTTAAGCGGCACTGGTACAGGGGCGTTACGTGTGTAAGCGTCACTGGTACATGGGGTGTGTGTGTTATGTTTAGTGAGCTGTGTGTAGGGTATTGTCGTGTGTATGTGTGGTAGGTTGAGTGACTGGGGGGGGCGAAAGAGAAATGTGCATGTTATTGCTTGTGTAAGCGTCACTTCTACAGAGGGCGTTACGTGTGTAAGCGTCAGTGGTACAGGGGGCGTTACGTGTGTAAGCGGCACTGTTACAGGGGGCGTTAAGTGTTTAAGGGGCACTGGTACAGAGGGCGTTACGTGTGTAAGCGTCACTGGTACAGGGGGCGTTACATGTGTAAGCGTCACTGGTACAGGGGGAGTTACGTGTCTAAGCGGCACTGGTACAGAGGGCGTTTCGTGTGTAAGCGTCACTGCTACAGGGGGCATGACGTGTGTAAGCGGGACTGGTACTGGGGTGGTAACGTGTGTAGGCGGCACTGGTACAGGGGGGGCGTTACGTGTGTAAGCGGCACTGGTACAGAGGGCGGTACGTGTTTACGCGGCACTGGTACAGGGGCGTTACGTGTCTAAGCGGCACTGCTACAGGGGTGTTACATGTGTAAGCGTCACAGGTAAAGGGGGGCATTATGTGTGTAAGTGTCAATGGTACAGGGGGGTGTTACGTGTGTAAGTGCCACTGATGCAGGGGGTGTTACGTGTGTAAGCGTCACTGGTACAGGGAGCGTTACGTGTGTAAGCTTCACCGGTACAGGAGAAGTAACGTGTGTAAGCGTCACTGCTACATGGGCTGTGTGTGTTATGTTTAGTGAGCTGTGTGTAGGGTATTGTGGTGTGTATGTGTGGAAGGTTGAGTGACTGGGGGGGCGGAAAGAGAAATGTCCATGTTATTGCTTGTGTAAGCGTCACTTATAGAGAGGGCGTTGCGTGTGTACGCGTCACTGGTACAGGGGGCGTTGCGTGTGTACGCGTCACTGGTACAGGGAGCGTTACGTGTGTAAGCGTCACTGGTACAGGGGGCGTTACGTGTGTAAGCGGCACTGGTACAGAGGGCGTTTAGTGTGTAAGCGTCACTGCTACAGGGGGCATTACTTGTGTAAGCGGCAGTGGTACAGGGGTCGTTACGTGTGTAAGTGGCACTTGTAGAGGGGTGGTGTTACGTGTGCAAGCGGCACTGGCACAGAGGTGTAAGCTTCACTTCTACAGAGGGCGTTAGGTGTGTAAGCGTCACTGGTACATGGGGCGTTACGTGTGTAAGCGGCACTGTTACAGGGGACGTTAAGTGTTTAAGCGGCACTGGTACAGAGGGCATTACGTGTGTAAGCGGCACTGGTACAGAGGGCGTTACATGTGTAAGCGTCACTGGTACAGGGGGCGTTACATGTGTAAGCGTCACTGTTACAGGGGGCGTTACGTGTCTAAGCGGCACTGGTACAGAGGGCGTTTAGTGTGTAAGCGTCACTGCTCCAGGGGGCATTACGTGTGTATGCGGCACTGGTACAGGGGTGGTTACGTGTGTAAGCGGCACTGGTACAGGGGGGGGCGTTACGCGTGTAAGCGGCACTGGTACAGAGGGCGTTATGTGTTTAGGCGGCACTGGTACAGGGGCGTTACGTGTCTAAGCGTCACTGGTAAAGGGGGGCATTATGTGTGTAAGTGGCAAGGGTACAGGGGGGTGTTACGTGTGTAAGTGGCACTGATGCAGGGGGTGTTACGTGTGTAAGCTTCACCGGTACAGGAGACGTTACGTGTGTAAGCGTCACTGCTACATGGGGTGTGTGTGTTATGTTTAGTGAGCTGTGTGTAGGGTATTGTCGTGTGTATGTGTGGAACGTTGAGTGACTGGGGGGGGGGGGGCGAAAGAGAAATGTGCCTGTTATTGCTTGTGTACGCGGCACTTCTACAGAGGGCGTTACGTGTGTAAGCGTCAGTGGTACAGGGGGCGTTACGTGTGTAAGCGGCACTATTACAGGGGGCGTTAAGTGTTTAAGCGGCACTGGTACAGAGGGCGTTACGTGTGTAAGCGTCACTGGTACAGGGGGCATTACATGTGTAAGCGTCACTGGTACAGGGGGCGTTACATGTGTAAGCGTCACTGGTACAGAGGGCGTTACGTGTGTAAGCGTCACTGGTACAGGGGGCGTTACATGTGTAAGCGTCACTGGTACAGGGGGCGTTACGTGTCTAAGCTGCACTGGTACAGAGGGCGTTTTGTGTGTAAGCGTCACTGCTACAGGGGGCATGACGTGTGTATGCGGCACTGGTACAGGGGGGCCTTACATGTGTAAGCGGCACTGGTACAGAGGGCGTTGCGTGTTTAAGCGGCACTGGTACCGGGGCGTTACGTGTCTAAGCGGCACTGCTACAGGGGCGTTACGTGTGTAAGCGTCACAGGTAAAGGGGGGCATTATGTGTGTAAGGGTCAATGGTACAGGGGGGTGTTACGTGTGTAAGTGGCACTGATGCAGGGGGTGTTACGTGTGTAAGCATGACTGGTACAGGGAGCGTTACGTGTGTAAGCTTCACCGGTACAGGAGAAGTAACGTGTGTAAGCGTCACTGCTACATGGCCTGTTATGTTTAGTGAGCAGTGTGTAGGGTATTGTGGTGTGTGTGTGCGGAAGGTTGAGTGACTGGGGGGGCGGAAAGCGAAATGTCCATGTTATTGCTTGTGTAAGCGTCACTTCTACAGAGGGCGTTACGTGTGTAAGCGTCACTGGTACAGGGGGCGTTACGTGTGTAAGCGGCACTGTTACAGGGGGCGTTAAGTGTTTAAGCGGCACTGGTACAGAGGGCGTTACGTGTGTAAGCGTCACTGGTACAGGGGGCGTTTCATGTGTAAGCGTCACTGGTACAGGGGGCGTTACATGTGTAAGTGTCACTGGTACAGAGGGCGTTACGTGTGTAAGCGTCACTGGTACAGGGGGCGTTATATGTGTAAGCGTCACTGGTACAGGGGGCGTTACGTGTCTAAGCGGCACTGGTACAGAGGGCGTTAGGTGTTTAAGCGGCACTGGTACAGGGGCGTTACGTGTGTAAGCGTCACTGGTACATGGGGTGTGTGTGTTATGTTTAGTGAGCTGTGTGTAGGGTATTGTCGTGTGTATGTGTGGTAGGTTGAGTGACTGGGGGGGGCGAAAGAGAAATGTGCATGTTATTGCTTGTGTAAGCGTCACTTCTACAGAGGGCGTTACGTGTGTAAGCGTCAGTGGTACAGGGGGCGTTACGTGTGTAAGCGGCACTGTTACAGGGGGCGTTAAGTGTTTAAGGGGCACTGGTACAGAGGGCGTTACGTGTGTAAGCGTCACTGGTACAGGGGGCGTTACATGTGTAAGCGTCACTGGTACAGGGGGAGTTACGTGTCTAAGCGGCACTGGTACAGAGGGCGTTTCGTGTGTAAGCGTCACTGCTACAGGGGGCATGACGTGTGTAAGCGGGACTGGTACTGGGGTGGTAACGTGTGTAGGCGGCACTGGTACAGGGGGGGCGTTACGTGTGTAAGCGGCACTGGTACAGAGGGCGGTACGTGTTTACGCGGCACTGGTACAGGGGCGTTACGTGTCTAAGCGGCACTGCTACAGGGGTGTTACATGTGTAAGCGTCACAGGTAAAGGGGGGCATTATGTGTGTAAGTGTCAATGGTACAGGGGGGTGTTACGTGTGTAAGTGCCACTGATGCAGGGGGTGTTACGTGTGTAAGCGTCACTGGTACAGGGAGCGTTACGTGTGTAAGCTTCACCGGTACAGGAGAAGTAACGTGTGTAAGCGTCACTGCTACATGGGCTGTGTGTGTTATGTTTAGTGAGCTGTGTGTAGGGTATTGTGGTGTGTATGTGTGGAAGGTTGAGTGACTGGGGGGGCGGAAAGAGAAATGTCCATGTTATTGCTTGTGTAAGCGTCACTTATAGAGAGGGCGTTGCGTGTGTACGCGTCACTGGTACAGGGGGCGTTGCGTGTGTACGCGTCACTGGTACAGGGAGCGTTACGTGTGTAAGCGTCACTGGTACAGGGGGCGTTACGTGTGTAAGCGGCACTGGTACAGAGGGCGTTTAGTGTGTAAGCGTCACTGCTACAGGGGGCATTACTTGTGTAAGCGGCAGTGGTACAGGGGTCGTTACGTGTGTAAGTGGCACTTGTAGAGGGGTGGTGTTACGTGTGCAAGCGGCACTGGCACAGAGGTGTAAGCTTCACTTCTACAGAGGGCGTTAGGTGTGTAAGCGTCACTGGTACATGGGGCGTTACGTGTGTAAGCGGCACTGTTACAGGGGACGTTAAGTGTTTAAGCGTCACTGGTACAGGGGGCGTTACATGTGTAAGCGTCACTGTTACAGGGGGCGTTACGTGTCTAAGCGGCACTGGTACAGAGGGCGTTTAGTGTGTAAGCGTCACTGCTCCAGGGGGCATTACGTGTGTATGCGGCACTGGTACAGGGGTGGTTACGTGTGTAAGCGGCACTGGTACAGGGGGGGCGTTACGCGTGTAAGCGGCACTGGTACAGAGGGCGTTATGTGTTTAGGCGGCACTGGTACAGGGGCGTTACGTGTCTAAGCGTCACTGGTAAAGGGGGGCATTATGTGTGTAAGTGGCAAGGGTACAGGGGGGTGTTACGTGTGTAAGTGGCACTGATGCAGGGGGTGTTACGTGTGTAAGCTTCACCGGTACAGGAGACGTTACGTGTGTAAGCGTCACTGCTACATGGGGTGTGTGTGTTATGTTTAGTGAGCTGTGTGTAGGGTATTGTCGTGTGTATGTGTGGAACGTTGAGTGACTGGGGGGGGGGGGGCGAAAGAGAAATGTGCCTGTTATTGCTTGTGTACGCGGCACTTCTACAGAGGGCGTTACGTGTGTAAGCGTCAGTGGTACAGGGGGCGTTACGTGTGTAAGCGGCACTATTACAGGGGGCGTTAAGTGTTTAAGCGGCACTGGTACAGAGGGCGTTACGTGTGTAAGCGTCACTGGTACAGGGGGCATTACATGTGTAAGCGTCACTGGTACAGGGGGCGTTACATGTGTAAGCGTCACTGGTACAGAGGGC
Source organism: Pseudophryne corroboree (assembly GCF_028390025.1). Taxonomy (NCBI): domain Eukaryota; kingdom Metazoa; phylum Chordata; class Amphibia; order Anura; family Myobatrachidae; genus Pseudophryne; species Pseudophryne corroboree. The sequence continues at coordinate 395,695,381 of NC_086450.1, read as the reverse complement.
GTTACGTGTGTAAGCGTCACTGGTACAGGGGGCGTTACATGTGTAAGCGTCACTGGTACAGGGGGCGTTACGTGTCTAAGCTGCACTGGTACAGAGGGCGTTTTGTGTGTAAGCGTCACTGCTACAGGGGGCATGACGTGTGTATGCGGCACTGGTACAGGGGGGCCTTACATGTGTAAGCGGCACTGGTACAGAGGGCGTTGCGTGTTTAAGCGGCACTGGTACCGGGGCGTTACGTGTCTAAGCGGCACTGCTACAGGGGCGTTACGTGTGTAAGCGTCACAGGTAAAGGGGGGCATTATGTGTGTAAGGGTCAATGGTACAGGGGGGTGTTACGTGTGTAAGTGGCACTGATGCAGGGGGTGTTACGTGTGTAAGCATGACTGGTACAGGGAGCGTTACGTGTGTAAGCTTCACCGGTACAGGAGAAGTAACGTGTGTAAGCGTCACTGCTACATGGCCTGTTATGTTTAGTGAGCAGTGTGTAGGGTATTGTGGTGTGTGTGTGCGGAAGGTTGAGTGACTGGGGGGGCGGAAAGCGAAATGTCCATGTTATTGCTTGTGTAAGCGTCACTTCTACAGAGGGCGTTACGTGTGTAAGCGTCACTGGTACAGGGGGCGTTACGTGTGTAAGCGGCACTGTTACAGGGGGCGTTAAGTGTTTAAGCGGCACTGGTACAGAGGGCGTTACGTGTGTAAGCGTCACTGGTACAGGGGGCGTTTCATGTGTAAGCGTCACTGGTACAGGGGGCGTTACATGTGTAAGTGTCACTGGTACAGAGGGCGTTACGTGTGTAAGCGTCACTGGTACAGGGGGCGTTATATGTGTAAGCGTCACTGGTACAGGGGGCGTTACGTGTCTAAGCGGCACAGGTACAGAGGGCGTTTCGTGTGTAAGCGTGAGTGCTACAGGGGGCATGATGTGTGTAAGCGGCAGTGGTACAGGGGTGGTTACGTGTGTATGCGGCACTGGTACAGGGGGGCCTTACGTGTGTAAGCGGTACTGGTACAGAGGGCGTTGCGTGTTTACGCGGCACTGGTACAGGGGCGTTACGTGTTTAAGCGGCACTGCTACAGGGGCGTTACGTGTGTAAGCGTCACAGGTAAAGGGGGGCATTATGTGTGTAAGTGTCAATGGTACAGGGGGGTGTTGCGTGTGTAAGTGGCACTGATGCAGGGGGTGTTACGTGTGTAAGCGTCACTGGTACAGGGAGCGTTACGTGTGAAAGCTTCACCGGTACAGGAGAAGTAACGTGTGTAAGCATCACTGCTACATGGGCTGTGTGTGTTATGTTTAGTGAGCTGTGTGTAGGGTATTGTGGTGTGTATGTGTGGAAGGTTGAGCGACTGGGGGGGCGAAAAGAGAAATGTCCATGTTATTGCTTGTGTAAGCGTCACTTATAGAGAGGGCGTTGCGTGTGTACGCGTAACTGGTACAGGGGGCGTTACGTGTGTAAGCGTCACTGGTACAGGGGGGCGTTACGTGTGTAAGCGGCACTGGTACAGAGGGGGTTTCGTGTGTAAGTGTCAGTGCTACAGGGGGCATTACGTGTGTAAGCGGCAGTGGTACAGGGGTCGTTACGTGTGTAAGCGCCACTGGTACAGGGGGTGTTACGTGTGTAAGCGGCACTGTTACAGGGGCCGTTAAGTGTTTAAGTGGCACTGGTACAGAGGGCGTTACGTGTGTAAGCGTCACTGGTACAGGGGGCGTTACATGTGTAAGCGTCACTGTTACAGGGGGCGTTACGTGTCTAAGCGGCACTGGTACAGAGGGCGTTTCGTGTGTAAGCTTCACTGCTACAGGGGGCATTACGTGTGTAAGCGGCAGTGGTACAGAGGTGGTTACGTCTGTTAGCGGCACTGGTACAGGGGGGGGCGTTACGTGTGTAAGAGGCACTGGTACAGAGGGCGTTACGTGTTTACGCGGCACTGGTACAGGGGGGTTATGTGTGTAAGCGGCACTTCTACAGGGGCGTTACGTGTGTTAGCGTCACTGGTAAAGGGGGGCATTATGTGTGTAAGTGGCAAGGGTACAGGGGGGTGTTACGTGTGTAAGTGGCACTGATGCAGGGGGTGTTACGTGTGTAAGCTTCACCGGTACAGGAGACGTTACGTGTGTAAGCGTCACTGCTACATGGGGTGTGTGTGTTATGTTTAGTGAGCTGTGTGTAGGGTATTGTCGTGTGTATGTGTGGAAGGTTGAGTGACTGGGGGAGGGGAAAGAGGAATGTGCATGTTATTGCTTGTGTAAGCGGCACTTATACAGAGGGCGTTACGTGTGTAAGCGTGACTGGTACAGGGGGCGTTACGTGTGTAAGCGGCACTGTTACAGGGGGCGTTCAGTGTTTAAGCGGCACTGGTACAGAGGGCGTTACGTGTGTAAGCGTCACTGGTACAGGGGGCGTTACATGTGTAAGCGTCACTGGTACAGGGGGCGTTACATGTGTAAGCGTCACTGGTACAGAGGGCGTTACATGTGTAAGCGTCACTGCTACAGGGGGCATGACGTGTGTAAGCGGCACTGGTACAGGGGTGGTTACATGTGTACGCTGCACTGGTACAGGGTGGGCGTTACGTGTGTAAGCGGGACTGGTACAGAGGGCGTTACGTGTTTACGCGGCACTGGTACAGGGGCATTACGTGTTTAAGCGGCACTGCTACAGGGGCGTTACGTGTGTAAGCGTCACAGGTAAAGGGGGGCATTATGTGTGTAAGTGTCAATGGTACAGGGGGGTGTTACGTGTGTAAGTGGCACTGATGCAGGGGGTGTTACGTGTGTAAGCGTCACTGGTACAGGGAGCGTTACGTGTGTAAGCTTCACCGGTACAGGAGAAGTAACGTGTGTAAGCGTCACTGCTACATGGTCTGTGTGTGTTATGTTTAGTGAGCTGTGTGTAGGGTATTGTGGTGTGTATGTGTGGAAGGTTGAGTGACTGGGGGGGCGGAAAGAGAAATGTCCATGTTATTGCTTGTGTAAGCGTCACTTATAGAGAGGGCGTCGCGTGCGTATGCGTCACTGGTACAGAGGGCGTTACATGTGTAAGCGTCACTGCTACAGGGGGCATGACGTGTGTAAGCGGCACTGGTACAGGGGTGGTTACATGTGTACGCTGCACTGGTACAGGGTGGGCGTTACGTGTGTAAGCGGTACTGGTACAGAGGGCGTTGCGTGTTTACGCGGCACTGGTACAGGGGCGTTACGTGTTTAAGCGGCACTGCTACAGGGGCGTTACGTGTGTAAGCGTCACAGGTAAAGGGGGGCATTATGTGTGTAAGTGTCAATGGTACAGGGGGGTGTTACGTGTGTAAGTGGCACTGATGCAGGGGGTGTTAAGTGTGTAAGCGTCACTGGTACAGGGAGCGTTACGAGTGAAAGCTTCACCGGTACAGGAGAAGTAACGTGTGTAAGCATCACTGCTACATGGGCTGTGTGTGTTATGTTTAGTGAGCTGTGTGTAGGGTATTGTGGTGTGTATGTGTGGAAGGTTGAGCGACTGGGGGGGCGAAAAGAGAAATGTCCATGTTATTGCTTGTGTAAGCGTCACTTATAGAGAGGGCGTTGCGTGTGTACGCGTAACTGGTACAGGGGGCGTTACGTGTGTAAGCGTCACTGGTACAGGGGGGCGTTACGTGTGTAAGCGGCACTGGTACAGAGGGGGTTTCGTGTGTAAGCGTCAGTGCTACAGGGGGCATTACGTGTGTAAGCGGCAGTGGTACAGGGGTCGTTACGTGTGTAAGCGTCACTGGTACAGGGGGCGTTACGTGTGTAAGCCGCACTGTTACAGGGGCCGTTAAGTGTTTAAGTGGCACTGGTACAGAGGGCGTTACGTGTGTAAGCGTCACTGGTACAGGGGGCGTTACATGTGTAAGCGTCACTGTTACAGGGGGCATTACGTGTGTAAGCGGCAGTGGTACAGGGGTGGTTACGTCTGTTAGCGGCACTGGTACAGGTGGGGCGTTACGTGTGTAAGAGGCACTGGTACAGAGGGCGTTACGTGTTTACGCGGCACTGGTACAGGGGGGTTATGTGTGTTAGCGGCACTTCTACAGGGGCGTTACGTGTGTAAGCGTCACTGGTAAAGGGGGGCATTATGTGTGTAAGTGGCAAGGGTACAGGGGGGTGTTACGTGTGTAAGTGGCACTGATGCAGGGGGTGTTACGTGTGTAAGCTTCACCGGTACAGGAGACGTTACGTGTGTAAGCGTCACTGCTACATGGGGTGTGTGTGTTATGTTTAGTGAGCTGTGTGTAGGGTATTGTCGTGTGTATGTGTGGAAGGTTGAGTGACTGGGGGAGGGGAAAGAGGAATGTGCATGTTATTGCTTGTGTAAGCGGCACTTATACAGAGGGCGTTACGTGTGTAAGCGTGACTGGTACAGGGGGCGTTACGTGTGTAAGCGGCACTGTTACAGGGGGCGTTCAGTGTTTAAGCGTCACTGGTACAGAGGGCGTTACATGTGTAAGCGTCACTGCTTCAGGGGGCATGACGTGTGTAAGCGGCACTGGTACAGGGGTGGTTACATGTGTACGCTGCACTGGTACAGGGTGGGCGTTACGTGTGTAAGCGGGACTGGTACAGAGGGCGTTACGTGTTTACGCGGCACTGGTACAGGGGCGTTAAGTGTCTAAGCGGCACTGCTACAGGGGCGTTACGTGTGTAAGCGTCACAGGTAAAGGGGGGCATTATGTGTGTAAGTGTCAATGGTACAGGGGGGTGTTACGTGTGTAAGTGGCACTGATGCAGGGGGTGTTACGTGTGTAAGCGTCACTGGTACAGGGAGCGTTACGTGTGTAAGCTTCACCGGTACAGGAGAAGTAACGTGTGTAAGCGTCACTGCTACATGGTCTGTGTGTGTTATGTTTAGTGAGCTGTGTGTAGGGTATTGTGGTGTGTATGTGTGGAAGGTTGAGTGACTGGGGGGGCGGAAAGAGAAATGTCCATGTTATTGCTTGTGTAAGCGTCACTTATAGAGAGGGCGTCGCGTGTGTACGCGTCACTGGTACAGGGGGTGTTACGTGTGTAAGCGTCAGTGCTACAGGGGGCATTACGTGTGTAAGCGCAGTGGTACAGGGGTCGTTTCGTGTGTAAGCGACACTGGTACAGGGGGGGTGTTACGTGTGTAAGCGGCACTGGTACAGAGGGCGTTACGTGTTTAAGCGGCACTGGTACAGGGGCGTTATCAGCCTTACTGGCAAGGTGGGGAAGGGAGTAGGGGGAGGGAGGGGGGGTGTGCTGGGTCCTATATAGAGCAGATATACTGGTGTGTGTGTGATGGTGGTGGGGGCGGGGGGTGGATGGGGAGGTTGGATTGTGGTGGGTTAAAGCATGCCACGTCCCCCCCTTGCAGCACAATAGCAGGCATGACGTTACCCCCCCCCCCAACAATATCAGCCTTACTGTCAAGGTAGGGAAGGTAGGAGGGGGGGGGGGGTTCCGGCAGATGTCCTGCTGTGTGGGTGATGGGGAGGGGGGGGGGTGCATGGGGAGCGTATACTGGTGTGTGTCTGATGGTGGTGGGGGGGGGTGGATGGGGAGGGTGGTTTGTGGTGGGTGAAAGCATTTCACTTCTCCCCTTTACTGCAGATTAACAGGCATGACGTTATATTTTTCCTCCCCCCCAACAATATCAGGTTTACTCCGAAGGTGGGGGGAGGGGGTGTGCTACAGGTGGTTGTGGGTGGGGGTGCAGGGGTGGATGAGTGGTGGGTGATGGTGGACGTGGGGGGGGGGGGGTGCTGTGTGGCTGATGGTGGTGGGGGCGGGGGGTGGATGGGGAGCGTGGCTTGTGGTGGGTGAAAGGAATTACCTTGCCCCCCCTTTCCTGCACATTCACAGGCATGAAGTTATATAGGCCTCCCCCCCCCCCAACAAAATCAGGCTTACTCCGAAGGTGGGGGGAGGGGTGTGCTACAGGTGGTTGGGGGTGGGGGTACAGGGGTGGATGAGTGGTGGGTGATGGTGGAGGGGGGGGGTGCTGGGAGATAGACTGCCGTGTGACTGATGGTGGTGGGGGCGGGGGGTGCATGGGGAGCGTGGCTTGTGGTGGGTGGAAGCATGTAACTTGGCCCCCTTTCCTGCACATTAACAGGGCTGACGTTATATGTCACCCCCCCCCCCCAACAAAATAAGGCTTACTCCGAAGGTGGGGGGAGGGGGTGTGCTACAGGTGGGTGGGGGTGCAGGGGTGGATGAGCGCTGGGTGATGGTGGAGGACTGCCGCAGGCAGAGCGGGGCGGGAGGCGCAGGTAGCAGGGACATCGCTACGGGTGACGGAGGTGCCGCTGGCTTGACTTGCGCTGCGGTGTGTGGCGCCTCCGTGACACAGGGTGAGCGCTCTGTGCGTGTCGGTGACGGGGCTGCTGAAGGGCGGTGGAACTGAGGGAGGCTGCTGTGCGGTGGTGCTCCGTAAGTGCAGTGCGGCCCTCTTCGGCGGCGCGGCTCCTGTACGGAACCTCCGTCAGTTGTGGGTGACGGGGCTGGTGAAGGGCGGTGGATGTGAAGGAGGCTGCTGTGCAGTGTGGTCGGTGTGATGTGCGGCTGCATAACAGATGGTAGGGGGGGGGGCTAGCGCCGGCCATGGAAGCGGGTGTGTGTTATGCCGTGGTGGGTGTAGTAGGTGGTGGTGAGGGTGTGTGGGTGTCTGTTTGCTTACCTGCCAGTGTGGGCCGTCAGTGAGAATGGTGTGTCTCCTGGTGGTCCCTTCTGCTATGGTGTGTCATGTGGTGTGCTGACACAGATAGGGCAGGGTCTGTGACTCCACCCAGCGTTAGAAGTGCAGCCACAGAGTCACAGGGCTAATATATAGGAGATATATATACATATACTAGGGTCAATACCTTGGTATCCTTATCTAGGGTTTCAATCTCCGCTGATAAGGTATCTGTCCACGCTGCTACAGCGCTATAAACCCATGCCGACACAATCGCCGGTCTGAGTAGTGTACCAGCAGGTGTGTAAATGGACTTCAAAGTACTTTTACTGCAAGCTATCTGCAGGATCCCTGAGGATAGCTGTTAAGTCAGCGCTACCTTTTGGGTAAACGTGACAAGGCTTTGTCCACCCTAGGGGAAGATTCCCCTCGTATTCTGGCCCTAGTAGGGAAAGGATACTCCCTGAGAATTCTTTTTGGGAAGCTGCAGCTTCTTGTCTGGAGATTCCCGCTCTTTTTCTTCATGAGAGGAGGAAAATTTACCTCAGCTTTCTTCCCCTTAAACATGTGTACCCTTGTGTCAGGGACAGATGAGTCATCAGTTATATGCAAAACAACTTTTATTACAATAATCATATATTGAATACTTTTCTGTCAGTTTTGCATTATCGTAGTCGACACTGGAGTCAGACCCCGTGTCGATATGTGTCTATTATTTTGTATAGTGAGCATTGTGAGACTCTGAAGGTCTCTGCGACATAGGGACAGACCTGTGTAGATTCACTGGGGTAAACTTACTAAGCTCCCGATTTTGACCGAGATGCCGTTTTTTCATCAAAGTGTCATCTCGGTAATTTACTAAGCAATAATCACGGCAGTGATGAGGGCATTCGTAATATTTTGAAGTCCTAGGAAAAAATCACGAATGAATACACCATCGGTCAAAACGCGGCTGTTTAAGTATGAATCTCGGTCATTTACTAAGAAGTGCAAAGCAAAAAAAAAACAAACACTGCCGTGAAAAATTACAACTCGTAAAAAAGTGCTAAAAAAAAACAGACCTTTTTTTTCCCCCCCGTGATTAGATAGGCATGCACGGATCCATGAGATCCGTGCATGTATATCAGTGGGAAGGGGTGGGAAAGTGCTTATTTTTTCTAAAAAAATTGCGTGGGGTCCCCCCTCCTAAGCATAACCAGCCTCGGGCTCTTTGAGCTGATCCTGGTTGCAAAAATATGGGGAAAAAAATGACAGGGGTTCCCCCATATTTAAGCAACCAGCATCGGGCTCTGCGCCTGGTCCCGGTCCCAAAAATACGGGGGACAAAAAGAGTAGGGGTCCCCCGTATTTTTAAAACCAGCACCGGGCTCCACTAGCTGGACAGATAATGCCACAGCCGGGGGTCACTTTTATATAGTGCCCTGCGGCCGTGGCATCAAAAATCCAACTAGTCACCCCTGGCCGGGGTACCCTGGGGGAGTGGGGACCCCTTCAATCAAGGGGTCCCCCCCCCCAGCCACCCAAGGGCCAGGGGTGAAGCCCGAGGCTGTCCCCCCCCATCCAATGGGCTGCGGATGGGGGGGCTGATAGCCTTTGTTGTCAAAGAAAAGATATTGTTTTTAGTAGCAGTACTACAAGTCCCAGCAAGCCTCCCCCGCATGCTGGTACTTGGAGAACCACAAGTACCAGCATGCGGCGGAAAAACGGGCCCGCTGGTACCTGTAGTACTACTACTAAAAAAATGCCCAAAAAAACACAAGACACACACACCGTGAAAGTATAATTTTATTACATACATACACACACACATACATACATACTTACCTTATGTTCCCACGCAGGTCGGTCCTCTTCTCCAGTAGAATCCAAGGGGTACCTGTTGAAGAAATTATACTCACGAGATCCAGGGTCCCAGGGTCCTCGGAGAAATCCTTTGTAATCCACGTACTTGAACAAAAAAACAAAACGCTTACCCGAGCCACGCACTAAAAGGGGACCCATGTTTTCACATGGATCCCCTTTTCCCGACTGACAGAAAACCCACTCTGACTTCTGTCTAAGTGGGTTTCCTCAGCCAATCAGGGAGCGCCACGTTGTAGCACTCTCCTGATCGGCTGTGTGCTCCTGTACTGAGTGACAGGCAGCACGCGGCAGTGTTACAATGTAGCGCCTATGCGCTCCATTGTAACCAATGCTGGGAACTTTCTGCTCAGCGGTGACGTCACTTTAGGTCAACCGCAGGGCAGAAAGTTCCCATCATTGGTTACAATGTAGCGCATAGGCGCAACATTGTAACACTGCCGCGTGCTGCCTGTCAGTGAGGACAGGAGCACACAGCCGATCAGGAGAGTGCTACAACGTGGCGCTCCCTGATTGGCTGAAGAAACCCACTTAGACAGAAGTCAAAGTGGGTTTCTGGCATTCGGAGAAAGGTGACCCATGTGCATACATGGGTCCCCTTTCTGTTCGTGGCTCGTGTATGCGTTTTTTTTTTTTTTTTTTCAAGTACGTGGATTACAAAGGATTTCTCAGAGGACCCTGGGACCTTGGATCTGGTGAGTATAATTTCTTCAACAGGTACCCCTTGGATTCTACTGGAGAAGAGGACCGACCTGCGTGGGAACATAAGGTAAGTATGTATGTATGTGTGTATGTATGTAATAAAATTATACTTTCACGGTGTGTGTGTCTTGTGTTTTTTTGGGTATTTTTTTAGTAGTAGTACTACAGGTACCAGCGGGCCCGTTTTTCCGCCGCATGCTGGTACTTGTGGTTCTCCAAGTACCAGCATGCGGGGGAGGCTTGCTGGGACTTGTAGTACTGCTACTAAAAACAATGGCCCTCATTCCGAGTTGATCGCTAAGAGTCATCGCATCGCAAATGTACGAAATGTAAGTATCTGCGCATGCGCAAATGCGTGATTACGCATGCGCGAGTACATACGTACGACAACTGTGCAAAATTACTCAGAAAAAATAAAGCCGTAACTGCCAAACGAAAACGAGGAGTGGCGTGGGCGTGGCGGAGGCGAGACTTCGCAATGCTCCGACAAGGGCGTGAAAGTGGGCGTACAGTGTGGGAGTATTCAACTAGCAATGGGCGTGTTTTTCGCAAATAAACATTGTCGCTGTTAAAACTAACATAGGAAACCGTAGCAACATTCACGCAGCAGCAGAGTAGGTCTGCAGTTACTCTACATTTGCGAAGTACTGGTACAAGTGTGTATGCAGTAATTAGCAGTTAATTGGATATCACATTCATCTGATGTCCAATTACTTGTTAATTAATGAGCAGATGAAAGTTACCAACCAGCCATTGTCTGAACACACATTACATGTTTAGTCTACTCACATATAAATCTCACACACTGCCAAATAAGGGTGTGTTTTTTTTTTGAATTTGTTGTGTAAGCCTTTTTAAAACTTGTTTTAATGTGTGTAAGACTCCCAAATACAAGCAAATGAAAATATTTGTGAAAGTGTTTGAAATCTGCAAAATTGTTTAAAAATAAACCAACACCAACATAATGCAGCATACACTTTAATTTAGTCTTAAAAGTCACAATAATATTTGATTATAATATCTGACAATGTTTGAAATGATGTCCTGTTGACCCTAGATATTTATAAAAAGCGTCGTGTCTGTTTACTTAATATGGACATTAAAGTGTGGTGCAAAGCAAACTTTTTTTTTTTTTTTCAATTTTTAAGGAGAATTAGCAGATTGGTCTACAAGTGTCTATATGCTGACCTAATCTTTCTGGAACTGCATTACCTGGAAGAAACTGCTCAAATTTTTGAAATATATTTTTTATTACTATATAATTTTTTGACAACATTTAAACATGGCTCCACGTGAGTCGCACAGGCAGAGATGGACCAAGCAGCAAGCAGATGGCACTGACAATCATTAGATAGCAGAACTCAGTACTCTGCAAAATTCTGCTTCTGACAAAAGTATATTTTTAAAGCATAAATAAAACATGACACACCCTGCCACACACAAATTTTAAACCAAATGAGAAAGAATTAGGATCCACCACACAAACACAACAATACATAGCACACTAGTAAGAGGAAGATGGCTCTGGTGTTTATACACATAAACTCACAGGCTACAATACATCCAAACAGAAAGAATACATTTCACTAAGAGGGAGTTATCCATTCTGGTCACACAAGCCAACTCCAAAAATACATAGAGGCAACATAAAAAACATGGGTGCTGCCCATCTGGAGAGACATCATTTTCTTCTTTTTCTCCCCGCCTGAGGCTGTTCTTCTTTGGAAGGTCTGCGGAGCGACCTTCGTTGGGCCTGCCCAGTGGGCTGTTCTTCCTGGGCAGGGGCAGGGGAGGGAGCCGATGTGGGTGGCTCTCTGCCACTGTGGGCAAGGGAGACAGCGATGGCCTGGAGCCCTTGCAAGATGTTATTTGCAAGGGTTTGGAATGAGGAGGCAAGTTGTTCTTGGCCCTGCCTGATCTCTGCCAGACCTTGGCAGAGTTGAGCAACACCTTGCTCAACACAGGTTCGGTGCTCAGTGAGCCGGACAGCTATCTGGCTTACCTCCCGGATGACCCCGTCTTGAAACCGATTTAGGCTCTCACCATACCTAGCGATTTCAAGCAGGATCTCCGGGATAGCAGAGGGTTGGGTGGGGGGGCCAGTAGGAACCTGCAGAGGTGGGATTTGTTGGCCCACACTGCCAGACTCACTAGGTCCCTCCACCTCAGCCTCAACCACATAACCGTCCTGTGACTCAAACGGATCACCCCCCTGTGCTGTGTTTTGTGGCAAGCAAATAGAAGAATGTGTGGGAAAAAAGTAGGATACAAAATTAGTTTGTTATTAGAAATACTGTCAAAATTACTGCCAACTAAATGTGTAAACTTACCTTCCAAGTCATGTCCCGTCAGGATCTCAGGCAGGTCCGTGTCCATATGAGACACCCCTTGGCCCTCCTCATAACTGACACAGGGCATCGCCATCTCCTCCAAGTCAGTATACTCCACAGCGACAGGTGCTCCTCCACCTGTAGCCCTTGAGGCATTCCACTCCGCAGCCCTCTTTGCCTTCAGGCGGGATTTGAAGTCGGCCCACCTACATATGTATTGTGAAAGAGGGACAAAGTAGAGTCTTATTATTTGTCTAAGCTAATATATAGGACACGTGTTCTGCTTGTGTTTGCTAGACATAACATCACATGTAACTACATTTTTTAGTCATCTTAGCACAGAAAAAGGACTGTCAATATGCACTTACCGTCGTCTCACTTCCTGTGATGTTCTGACGACAGAGCCAACGTCATTCACAGATTTTGTGATGTCTCTCCAGATGCGAGCTTTTGAAGCTGCCCCCATGTTTTTTGGGCCTCTATGGATTTTGGACATGGCCTGCGTGACCAAGACACGCAACTCCCTCTTAGTGAATGCAGGCTGTCTTTTCTTCCGTCTGGAGGTAGCCTGTGAGGTTTCTTCTTGTTGGTCATCACCATCTTCCTCCTCACTAGCAGCTTCTGCCTGTTGTGTTTGTGTGGCTAAAGCCAATTCTTCCTCAGTTTGGTCACTTTGTGTGTGTGGCAGGGTATCCCCACTCAATTGTTGTGGTTCAGAAGCAGACATTTGCAGAGTACTAGGTCCTGCCTCTTCAACATCCGCAGAGGCGTATTCCAGCATGCGCCTTTGGCAATCTAGGCGTCTTTTCCGCAATGCCATCTCCTGCTCTGCAATGCGGTCCATCTCTGCTGCGATTTGCTCACGAGAAGCCATGTTTGTGATGACGTGTACGGCGAGGTGTGTGCGCTTATATACCTACGTGCGAAGCGTTAATTCACACAGGTGTACACAATCTGGTTGATTGCACTGCTTATTTAAGGGCCTACTTTGCACGCTGTGAGTGTAGGTAGTTTTGAGTTTCACTTGAGTTTGTTGGCTTGTGCGTGAAGGTGCTATAGGAATTTGCAGAGTGAGTAATTGTCAAGCATACATTTGTCCTTTCGTTTGCGTTTTGAATATAGACATTTTTTTGTAGCGTTTTTTCGTTTGTGAGTATTCAGGAAATCTTCTTGGTAATTTTTTGAATTCAAAGTTTTTTTTTTTGGTTTTTTTTTAATTTTTATTAAAAAACACAGATATATTTTGCAAGTCCATTTTTGTAAATAAACCTGTGCTTCTTTGATTTGACTGTCATTTTTGTTCTCTTGTAGGAGTTGTTTTTTGGGTGAGGAAACCCTTGTATATTTTGAGTTTTTGGTGTGCAAGAAAACACAAAAACTTTATTGATTTTGGATCAGGTAAGTGCCCTTTGCCTGTGTTGGTGTTTGTTTGTTTGTTTGAATGGTCTGTATGTTGTTTTTGACTGTCATTTTTGTTCTCTTGTAGGAGTTGTTTTTTGGGTGAGGAAACCCTTGTATATTTTGAGTTTTTGGTGTGCAAGAAAACACAAAAACTTTATTGATTTTGGATCAGGTAAGTGCCCTTTGACTGTGTTGTTGTTTGTTTGTTTGAATGGTCTGTATGTTGTTTTTGACTGTCATTTTTGTTCTCTTGTAGGAGTTGTTTTTTGGGTGAGGAAACCCTTGTATATTTTGAGTTTTTGGTGTGCAAGAAAACACAAAAACTTTATTGATTTTGGATCAGGTAAGTGCCCTTTGCCTGTGTTGGTGTTTGTTTGTTTGTTTGAATGGTCTGTATGTTGTTTTTGACTGTCATTTTTGTTCTCTTGTAGGAGTTGTTTTTTGGGTGAGGAAACCCTTGTATATTTTGAGTTTTTGGTGTGCAAGAAAACACAAAAACTTTATTGATTTTGGATCAGGTAAGTGCCCTTTGCCTGTGTTGGTGCCTGTTTGTGTTTGTTCAAAGTGTTGTTATTATGTTTCTTTGCCATTTTGTAAAGACAAGTATTTTTTCTTACCTGGATTGATCTGCAAAGTAGTGTTTTTCTTGCCTGGCCTAGCTACTAAATGGTTTTTTTTGTTACTTGATTGAATTTTTTCCTTTATTTTATTTTTATTTATATTTGTTTTATGGTGTTTGTGATGTGTTTGATGCTCAGAAATCTAGAAACTTACATTTTTGGTTTTTCTCAAATTAACATATGTAGTTTTTTTAAATTTTTTTTTTTTTTTCATTTTGATCCTGAATTGAACCCAGAAATAATGTCGTACGCTCCTGCAGTAAGTTGACTCCACCTTTTTTTATACATTTATTGTTTGTATATTTTTTAATAAATAATTTTGGAGTATTAAACATTTTTTTGTTTTTATCTCAAAAAAGTGTGTTATGTCGATATTTATCGCAGCAGAAGCCCTACCTCCCCAACCCACGCCAGCACTCCCACCCCAACCGCCAGCCCCACAACCACAACCGGCTCCTCATCAACCAAGGCAACGGAGGCGTGCTAGGCCACCAATTTTCAGAACCCGTGTCCTACTTTTTGGGATGCCAGATGATGTGGTGGTGCGTAGATACAGGCTGCCACCACATCTAATCCTAGACACTCTCTCCATAATAGAGAGTGATCTGGAGTCTGAAATTCGGTATCCTACAGCAATACCACCATTGACACAATTCCTTGCTGTGTTACATTTTTTGGCTACAGCCTCATATCAACATGTTGTTGGAGACCTGGTTGGCATGTCGCAGGGCCAGTTCAGTAAGGTCCTGCGGCGTGTCTGCCAGGCTTTCCTAAAGCGGGTGAAGCAATTCATTGATATGCCTTTGGATGTTGGTGCCCTAGATGTGGTGAAGCGGCAATTTGAGGAAGGTGGTAGTCGCTTCCCACATGTTATTGGGGTTGTGGATGGCACACATGTTGCTATTCAGCCACCAAGACATAATGAAGAAATTTATAGAAACAGGAAACTGTTTCATTCTCTGAATGTAATGGTTGTTTGTGGGCCATCCCTCCAGATCCTTTCCCTGAATGCCAAGTTTACTGGAAGTTCACATGATGCATATGTCATTAGACAATCAGGGATATGGCAGAGATTAAGAGCAAGTCAACGAGCAGACATGTGGTTATTGGGTGAGTTTGAAGATATTTTTTATCTTAAAAATAAATGAAATTTTATAATATACTCTTTTTAATTTAAGGTTTTTCCTCAAACAGGAGACCGTGGATATACTTGCACCCCCTGGCTCATGACTCCTTACCGTAATCCCAGGCCAGGACCACAGATGGCATTTAACTCCGCGCTTACTGCCACTAGGCAGCTGGTGGAGCGCACAATTGGTGTCCTTAAAGGGCGGTTTCGTGTGCTCCACCGCACTGGTGGCGACATCATGTATTCGCCGGAGATGGCAAGTAAAATAGTGGTCCTGTGCGCAATACTACATAATATCGCGGTAAGGAGTAGTGTAGAGCTTCCTCAGGCAGAGGAATTGCCTGATGAGGAGCCAGGGGTTGTTCGACACTTCGGTGGTGGGAGTGTTACACGGAGGGGGAGCCAAGTGAGGGCAAGGATTGTTGCCGAATATTTCAGGTATAGTGTTTTTAAATTATTTTTATGTTAAAAAAACAAAGCACAGTATGCTTATGTTTTGTTTGTAATGTTGACATTTTGTTTGAGATTGTAAGGTCATTGTGTAATGGTTTTGGAGTTTTTGTTTATTTGTCATTTTTAAAAAAGTAAAAATCCGTTAACACGTTAAGCTTACAATTTGAGATTAGTACAAAATATAATGTGATGTGGCTAAATAGTGTCCTTATTTGTTTTATATCCTAAAATCTTGATTATTTAAACAAACACAAAAACAAATGAAATTGAATGTTGCCCACTTTGTGACTGTCCAGCTGAATGATCACACAAACTGTGGTGAGTACACAGATATGTTTACAATTTTATTCAAAACTGTGTGTCTCTGTGTCTGTTTGTGTTATGGTTTTTTTTTTATGCAAAAATTTACTTCTGCGGATGCGTTTTTCCGCTCGTGCGAAATAACACTGCTCTTCACAGCATTGCAAAGATCAATAAAGTTATTAGAAATGACAACAGATTTATGACCAATCACATGCTAACAGACGCTATAAATATATGCCCAAATAAGGAAAACGCCATTGCCAAGATGCGTGCTGCACCGTTCACCAGGCGTGAGCTCCGCGTCCTGGTTGCGGTGATGGACCGCCGCGTAGGCCGCGTTGGGCGCTTCATCCCAAATCGGGTGAAGCGCGAGGCCTACGCGGAGGTCCGCCGCCTGCTGCGGACTCGCGTCCGCAGCAGGCGGTCAATCATTCAACTTGAGAGGAGATGGAGTGATCTCCGCAGGAGGACTCCCAAGCTGTTGGCGGAGATCCGCCAGCAAATACGTTCTATGCATACACGAAGTAAGTTACATTACATAAGAATATTAGCAAACATTGTGCAAATTTACACTAAGTGGTAGGCTAATTGCAACGCTGAGTGTGTTTTTTTACAAAATAGGACAGTGTGTGTGGTTAGGGCAAACAGTACTGACTGTAGCAAACTGTCACCAAACAAGTGCATGTTTTCAAGAATTAATAACCAGCCAGGAAACTGTTCCCAAATACTTGATCATTGCTGCCTATATAATAAGGTGCCTTGAATAGTGATCTGGTGATGTTGCCTAGACCAATCAATATGACTCAATGGACTAGATTACGGAATGAGCTTCAAAGTAAAAGTTAGGACTCATTTTGTTTGCTGTGGCCAACATGAATAGGATTTATACATGTTTGATTTTCATTTCTAAAAAACACTGTATTTTACATGGAACAGAACATTGAAAATTGAAATTGTTTACTATGTAATTTCACATGTAAACTAAATGTTGTCAAAAATATCATTATAGGACAACAACAACGGCAGACCTCTCCGCCCCCTTCCCCTTCCCAGTCCCCCTCCCCTTCTCACTCCCCCTCCCCTTCTCACTCCCCCTCCCCTTCCCAGTCCCCCTCATCTTCCCAGTCCCCCTCATCTTCCCAGTCCCCCTCATCTTCCCAGTCCCCCTCAGCTTCCCTGGCCCACACCACTTTACACTCCCCTTCTCACCACACCTCTCGATCTCTTTCTGGGACCCCTTCTCCTCCTTTCCATACCCCTTCTCCTTCAACTTCTAAATCACCATCTCTGCCCCCCTCACCCTCTATTGGCTTAACTTTCTCTCTGCCCCCCTCGCCCTCTCAATCAGACCCCCCCTCTGAAATTCCAGCACCAATCCAGCCTCCTTCCCCCATCCAGCCTCCTTCCCCAATCCCTCCTCCTTCCCCAATCCCTCCTCCTTCCCCAATCCCTCCTCCTTCCCCCATCCAGCCGCCTTCCCCCATCCAGCCGCCTTCACCCATCCAGCCAACATCCCCACCCAGTGAATGGGCAGAGGAAGCCCCTGAAGCCAGTTCAGGGAGTGTTCATGTTGCCGTGGAAAGTAAGTTTTTTTTTTTTTTTTTTAAATGATTACCTACTTACACTTACAATGACAAAACATGCAGTGTTGTACTGTTTGAAATCTTGTACCAAGGACAAAAATTTGTGTTTTTCTTCATGGTGTACATGTTGCATTTACATATTTGTGAGTGTCATTATATGTACAGTGTTTATGTGTGCAATGTTTTGTGTGTCCACTCTAGGTTGACACTCATTAGGTAGCCAGGGTTGCCAGGACAACAGGGTTTATATGTGGTTTTTTTTCTGGGAAACAGTTAGACCTGAGTGGAGTTTAGTATGTTGTTGGTCTTTTACACTTGTGCCTGTGTAGTCTTAATATTTGCACTTACAAAACACATGCTTCACTTTGTTATGCAGCCTAATGACACAGTGATTTGTGTTGTGAAAGTTACACTCACAAAATGACTATTTGTTAAAGTCAAACCTGTTTGCAATTATTTAGTAAGGGCAGCTTTCAGGGAGTGTGGGAATGCTAGGATATGTTGGCCTTCTGAAGATGTTGATATGCAGTGTGATGATGCAGTACCAAACGCCTTAAAAATATTAAAAAAAACACTCCAGATGTGAATGAATGCCAACATGGTGTAACAGTGACGAAGATGGTAGTTATCTTTAACATGGGATGTCGCCCATAGCAACCAATACAAATAAACTTTACAATTGGGGAACCACTTCTACAAGATAATCATCTTATTTTGGCTTGTTTGCTATGGGCAACGCTCCATCTTAAAATGAACTCACATAGTAGTAAATGTAGCCCATGGTCTAGAATACTGTAAAAAGTATCCAAAAAAGCCTGAGCAGGCTTGTGTGTTTTTCTGCTAATGATTGTACCATAAAACAGCCATGATGTATAAACTTTGCCATTAAGCATGCCTGTCCAAACTGCGCAACTGCAACTGTAGAGAAACTACACATCCCAGCATGCCCTGACACAGGTTTGGCATTACCTGGCCCCAAAACTGAGTTAACGCATGCTGGTATATGTAGTTTCACACCAGCTTGAGGGATGCAGTTTGGACATGCCTGCATTAAAGTGTGCTTTGTGCCTTGCTTGTATAATAAGCAATGTGAGTAAGTTAGTAATGTTTATGTTATCTTTTAATTTCAGATGTTGCCGTTGGAGATCCCACATCGTTGCGGGAGATTGTGGGAAACATGAGGCGACATCTCCAGGCCTTGCTGGGTCTGCTAGATGATATGGAAAATTTTTGTTAATTTTTTTATGTTTTTTAAAACCAAAAATTATCTTATCATTTCTAAAAATCTAAAAAAATAAATAAAAGAAAATTATTATACTTAAGCGGGTGTTTATTATTTAATAATGCAATAAAGGAACAGCAGATTGCAGAACAAACATTTCTTACATTAAACATTTCATACAGCTAACGTAAGTTATTTTAAAAATCTAAAACAAACATGTTATTGGCTAAATAAACATGCAAAAACCTACATTCACATACAAAAACTCTACTTTAATAAATACACAAAACACATTAGACCAAGCACATTGCAAACATCTATATTTATATTAAACATGTAAATAGAAATAGGTTCTTTTATGGCTACAAAGTGTTCTTCAGGTATTTATAAAATACTTAATTGATCATGAACATTACAATTCAGTCACTAATTGGATTTGTAATTGAGGAGGGCTTGTGGACTTTTAATTGGAAGGTGTTATTCCACTTAATAGTAAAAAAAAACAATGTGGTGCGTTTCTCCGCAAAAGTGAGCACTTTAACTGATAAATGTGTAAATCTACGACTACCTAGTACAGGCCTGGCCAACCTGTGGCTCTCCAGCTGTTGTAAAACTACAAGTCCCATCATGCCTTGCCACAGTTTTGCTATTAGGGAATGCTAAAACTAAGGCAGGGCATGCTGGGATGTATAGTTTCACTACATCTGGAGAGCCACAGGTTGGCCAGGCCTGACCTAGTATTTTTACGAATAAGTATGTGCTAATGCGATGGGTTCGCATTGCTGCGATGTTTTTGCATTGCTGCGATGTCATTTGGCGTACGCCCACTTTGTGTAATAATGCGTGCGAATGAGCAAAAATACGTTGGGGGCGGATGTTCGCAAAATTACTACATTAACGCAACTTTACTAATAGGTTGTGCGAACGAAAAACTTAGCGATCAACTCGGAATGAGGGACAATATCTTTTCTTTGACAACAAAGGCTATCAGCCCCCCCATCCGCAGCCCATTGGATGGGGGGGGACAGCCTCGGGCTTCACCCCTGGCCCTTGGGTGGCTGGGGGGGGGGGGGACCCCTTGATTGAAGGGGTCCCCACTCCCCCAGGGTACCCCGGCCAGGGGTGACTAGTTGGATTTTTGATGCCACGGCCGCAGGGCACTATATAAAAGTGACTCCCGGCTGTGGCATTATCTGTCCAGCTAGTGGAGCCCGGTGCTGGTTTTAAAAATACGGGGGACCCCTACTCTTTTTGTCCCCCGTATTTTTGGAACCAGGACCAGGCGCAGAGCCCGATGCTGGTTGCTTAAATATGGGGGAACCCCTGTCAATTTTTTTCCCATATTTCTGCAACCAGGATCGGCTCAAAGAGCCCGAGGCTGGTTATGCTTAGGAGGGGGGACCCCACGCAATTATTTTTTTTATTTTACACTGGTTAATTACAAAAAAAAAAAAAAATGAACCCCAGCACGGATCACACAGATCCGGCCGAGATTCATTGTAAAAAAAGTCTGCAGTGTTTTGCAAATCACTGCCGTAAAAATGAGAAAAAAACCACGAATGACATCGACATCGGAACAAAAGAAAATCCCGAATACGACAGCTTAGTAAATCCATCGTAACAAATTCAAAAAGTTGCAGTTTTACACTTTCGATGTCATTCGTGATTGAACTTTGACCTGTTTCCGAAAAATACGAATGTTAGTAAATTTCCCCCACTGTCTGTTCTCTAATCTTTTGTGCAATAAATTTACCTCAGCACTTAATTTCACATATCCAATCAGGTGTCGGCGTTGTCGACGGAGACACCACTCACACACACATTTGCTCCATCTCCTCCCTAGGAGAGCCTTTTACCTCAGACATGTCGACACACACGTACCGACACACCACACACTCAGGGAATGCTCATCTGAAGATAATTCCCCCACAAGGCCCTTTGGAGAGACAGAGAGAGACTATGCCAGCACACACCCCAGCGCTATATGACCCAGGAAAAACACAGCAATTTAATGTTTACCCAGTAGCGCTGTTATTAACTGCGCCGAATTATGTGCCCCCCCACTTCTTTAAAACCCTCTCTTCTACCGTGGTATAAGCAGGGGATAGTCCGTGGAGCTTCCTCTCAGCGGTGCTGTGGAGAAAAACATGGCGCTGGTGAGTGCTGAGGGAGAAGCCCCGCCCCCTCGACGGCGGGCTTCTGTCCCGCTAAAAGTGTAAAATTGGCGGAGGCTCATGCATATATACAGTGTCCAGCTGTATATATGCTCCTTTTGCCCCCTGCGCCCTGCACCCTTACAGTGACCGGAGTATGTGAGGTGTGTGGGAGCAATGGCGCACAGCTGCAGTGCTGTGCGTTACCTCAGTGAAGATCATGAAGTCTTCTGCCGCCTCTGAAGTCTTCTTTACTTCTCATACTCACCCGGCTTCTATCTTCCGGCTCTGCGAGGGGGACGGCGGCACGGCTCTGGGATCGGACGGCGAGGGTGAGATCCTGCGTACCAATCCCTCTGGAGCTAATGGTGTCCAGTAGCCTAAGAAGCAGGACCTAGCTTCAGAGAGTAGGGCTGCTTCTCTCCCCTCAGTCCCACGATGCAGGGAGTCTGTTGCCAGCAGAGCTCCCTGAAAATAAAAAACCTAACAAAATACTTTCTATCAGTAAACTCAGGAGAGTTCACTGAAAAGCACCCAGCTCGTCTGGGCACAGTATCAAACTGAGGTCTGGAGGATGGGCATAGAGGGAGGAGCCAGTGCACACCAGAACCTAAATTCTTTCTTAAAGTGCCCATGTCTCCTGCGGAGCCCGTCTATCCCCATGGTCCTTACGGAGTCCCCAGCATCCACTAGGACGTTAGAGAAAATAAGATTTTACTTACCGGTAAATCTATTTCTCGTAGTCCGTAGTGGATGCTGGGGACTCTGTAAGGACCATGGGGAATAGACGGGCTCCGCAGGAGACATGGGCACTTTAATTAAGAATTTAGATTCTGGTGTGCTCTGGCTCCTCCCTCTATGTCCCTCCTCCAGACCTCAGTTAGAGAAACTGTGCCCGGAAGAGCCGACAGTACAAGGAAAGGATTTTGGGAATCCAGGGTAAGACTCATACCAGCCCCACCAATCACACCGTATAACTTGTGATAACTTTACCCAGTTAACAGGATGAACAATAACAGAGCATCAGATAAACCCTGATGCAACTATAACATAACCCTTATTTAAGCAATAACTATATACAAGCATTGCAGAAGAAGTCCGCAATTGGGACGGGCGCCCAGCATCCACTACGGACTACGAGAAATAGATTTACCGGTAAGTATAATCTTATTTTCCCTAACGTCCTAGTGGATTATACCAAAGCTCCCAAACGGGCGGGAGAGTGCGGATGACTCTGCAGCACCGAATGAGCAAACGCAAGATCCTCCTCAGCCAGGGTATCAAACTTGTAGAACTTTGCAAAGGTGTTTGAACCTGACCAAGTAGCCGCTCGGCACAGCTGTAATGCCGAGACCCCTCGGGCAGCCGCCCAAGAAGAGCCCACCTTCCTTGTGGAATGGGCCTTAACTGATTTAGGCAGCGGCAACCCAGCCGCAGAATGAGCCTGCTGAATCGTGTTACAGATCCAGCGAGCAATAGTTTGCTTTGAAGCAGGCGCCCCAAGCTTGTTGGAAGCATACAGGATAAACAAAGATTCTGTTTTCCTGACCTTAGCCGTTCTGGCTACATAAACCTTCAAAGCCCTGACCACATCCAGTAACTCGGAATCCTCCAAGTCAGTAGTAGCCACAGGCACCACAATAGGTTGGTTTATATGAAAGGATGAAACCACTTTCGGCAGAAATTGTGGGCGGGTCCGCAATTCTGCTCTATCCGCATGGAAAACCAGATAAGGGCTTTTATGTGACAAAGCCGCCAATTCTGAGTTATACAGTGCCCAACTGTATATATGTCAAACTTTTGCCAAGAGGTCCTAATTGCTGCCCAGGGCGCCCCCCCCCCCCCCTTGTGCCCTGCACCCTTACAGTGACCGGAGTATGTGGGTGTAGTGTGGGAGCAATGGCGCACAGCTGCAGTGCTGTGCGCTACCTCAGTGAAGACTGGAGTCTTCTGCCACCGATTTTGAAGTCTTCTTGCTTCTTTCACCCGGCTTCTGTCTTCCGGCTCTGCGAGGGGGCGGCGGCGCGGCTCCGGGATCGGACGACGAGAGTGAGATCCTGTGTACGATCCCTCTGGAGCTAATGGTGTCCAGTAGCCTAAGAAGCAGGACCTATCTGCAGAGAGTAGGGCTGCTTCTCTCCCCTCAGTCCCACGATGCAGGGAGTCTGTTGCCAGCAGAGCTCCCTGAAAATAAACAAAACCTAACAAAATACTTTCTTACAGCAAGCTCAGGAGAGCTCACTGAACAGCACCCAGCTCGTCCGGGCACAGATTCAAACTGAGGTCTGGAGGAGGGACATAGAGGGAGGAGCCAGGGCACACCAGAATCTAAATTCTTTCTTAAAGTGCCGCCCATGTCTCCTGCGGAGCCCGTCTATTCCCCATGGTCCTTATGGAGTCCCCAGCATCCACTAGGACGTTAGAGAAATATGTAAGAGTTCCGTCTATGGTTAAAGGGGTTGTGCACTTCCCTGGGGCCAAATGTAATAGCACGCAATTTGCGTGAGCCGGTGTAATTCTGGCGAGATAAGGACTGAATCAGAGGTGGACGCTAAGTGGTAGCAGTTTTTGGGCAGGATGCAGGAAGCTTCTCTCCCTGCACTCTCCCTGTGGAACGCGCGTCACTCGATGCATGTGCATCCGGGTCCTAAACCTAGAAGTCCTATCATCGCAAAGGACAGCTCTTACCGCAAGAGTTGTCCTTTGTGATTTATTTCATGCATACGGCGTTAATAAATACTGATATGCATGCGGTGAGTGGCAGGATACATTGCATGCCATTTCGATGTATTATGTATCCCGCCCTAAGTCTTGTAGCCGGCGCCGCTACTGCAAAATGATGCTGAGGCTGCAGCCGATGGGATATCTATTGAGATGCCCTGATCAGGGCTGTTTCTAAACAATTTGCTTCAAAGTGTGAACAATAAAAAAAAAATGTGCCCCCATAGACATTCTAAAATGTAAATATTAGTATGCGTCCCAGAAGGGGCGTGGCCTTGCTACAGTGGGCATGGCCTTGCTACAGTGGGCGTGACCTTTCAGGAAACAACAACCTTACACCCCAGTTTTTGACCCTGCACTCCCTGACATTGGCCAACATAGGGAAAATAAGCGCCTCCATGTTATGCACTACACCATGGGTCTTCAACCTGTTGCACTCCAGCTGCTGTGAAACTACACATCATAACATGCCCTACCACAATTTTGCTATTAAGGTATGCTAAAGCTGAGGCAGGGCATGCTGGGATGTGTAATTCCACAGCAGCTAGAGGGCCACAGGTTGAAGACCCATGCCCTACACAGTAATTCTCCTTGCACCATATTATGCCCCACACAA
This sequence comes from Pseudophryne corroboree, assembly GCF_028390025.1. Taxonomy (NCBI): domain Eukaryota; kingdom Metazoa; phylum Chordata; class Amphibia; order Anura; family Myobatrachidae; genus Pseudophryne; species Pseudophryne corroboree. The sequence goes on along the minus strand of NC_086450.1, from coordinate 395,671,638 downwards.
TAATGGCCCATACAGTAATGCCCCTGGCACCATGTGCCCCTCACTATAATGCCCTTTGCACAAAATTATGACCCATACAGTAATGCTCCTTGCACCATACACCCAACACAGTAATGCCCCTTGCACCATATATACCCCACACAGTAAATGTCCCTTGCACCATATTATGTCTGTTGCACCATGTTATTCCCCACAGTTATGCCCTGCCCTGTCACTTTAATATAGTGACACTGTATGCCTCACATTTTATGTGCACTACCTGCTTGCTGCAGGGGTTTCATGCCGCTGCCGCCGCCTTCCTGCAGCTGTAGCCATGATTTGCACGCACCCCCGCTGCGTGATAGCGGTCCCGTTGTTCCGACACTTTCGGGGTCTGATATTTGACCCTACTGCTAGTAAATGTCCCTCTGAAAATGGCCGCTACCTCTTTTAGCATCCTTCATTACTGTCTCCTCTGCGGTGATGGCCATTTTGGGTGGGACATTTTGAACAGTATTCCAATGTGGACGGCCAAACCGCATGGAACACTGTGCAAACACTGGCCGCAGGCACCTTGTGCAATTGCATGGTTCGCCCGACACTAAAAATGGCCTTGATGGTGCAACTGTAATCCACCATGGTGTACACAAAGGAGCACCATCGAGCTGACAGAGGCTGCGCCATCGGACTTCTGAGCGTCCCTATGTCAGATGGCATTTGGCTGGGGGTGTCAGTGGATTTGCGTCCTTTGACACAGTCCCTGACACTGGCATGCCCCCGATGTGACTACCGAGTCAACCCACCACCTTTACTACCGGCCCGGAACTGCATGGATCTCCACGCAGTTCCAATCTGCATCCGAAAACAGTAACCATGGGAACGCGTGTGAAGTGAACAATTAGTAAAATAACCAGGGATGTAATGTGAGTTTCCTCACCATAGGGGGCGCATCAATATCAGGAAATGTCAACCACAAATATTGTAAAAATGTATTCATTTCACATACAATAATATAAAAATAGAAACATAGAATTTGACGGCAGATAAGAACCACTTGGCCCATCTAGTCTGCCCCTTTTTTTTATCCTTTAGGTAATCTCAACCCTTTTTGAACCTTAATTCTTTGTAAGGATATTCATATGTCTATCCCAAGCATGTTTAAATTGCTCTACAGTCTTAGCCTCTACCACCTCTGATGGGAGGCTATTCCACTTATCCACTACCCTTTCTGTGAAATAATTTTTCCTTAAATTTCCCCTGAACCTGTCTCCCTCCAGTTTCAGTGTATGTCCTCGAGTTCTAATACTTCTCTTCCTTTGAAGAATGTTTCCCTCCTGAACTTTGTTAAAACCTTTGGTATATTTGAAAGTTTCTATCATGTCTCCCCTTTCCCTTCTCTCCTCCATACTTTACATGTTAAGATCTTTTAGCCTTTCCGGGTAAGTTTTGTGATGTAGGCCATGCACCATTTTAGTTGCCCTTCTTTGTACACTCTCTAATATATTTATATGCTTCTGGAGATATGGTCTCCAGAACTGGACACAGTATTCCAGATGAGGCCGCACCAATGACCTATACAGTGGCATTATTACTTCTCTTTTCCTGCTACTGATTCTTCTCCCTATGCAACCAAGCATCTGACTTGCCTTTCTCATTGTTTTGTTGCATTGCTTACCTGCCTTTAAGTCACTTGAAATAGTGACTCCTAAATCCCTTTCCGCCTCAGTAGTTTCCATTATAGTACCCTTGATACTATATTTAGCCTTTGGGTTTTTGAGACCCAAGTGCATGATTTTGCATTTTTTAGCATTAAACTGTAGTTGCCATGTTCTTGACCATTTTTCAAGCCTAGCTAGGTCATCAATCATTTGTTTTACCCCTCCTGGTGTGTCTACCCTGTTGCATATCTTTGTATCATCTGCAAAAAGGCATACTTTCCCTTCAATACCATTTGCAATGTCACCAACAAAGATATTAAAGAGAACTGGTCCGAGTACAGATCCCTGGGGTACTCCACTGGTAACATGTCCCTCCATAGATTGCACTCCATTAACTACAACTGTCTGTTTCCTATCCTGCAACCATTTTCTTATCCATTTAACTATTTTATAATCCACCCCCACACTTTCAAGTTTATTTAGCAGTCTGCGATGTGGGACAGTGTCAAATGCCTTACTAAAGTCTAGATATGCTTCATCTACAGCTCCCCCTTGATCTATTATTTTCATCACAGAGTCAAAAGTCAATAAGATTTGTTTGGCATTATCTTCCACCAGTAAATCCATGCTGTTTTGGATCCTGTAAGTTGTTTGATTTAAGATATTCCACAACTTTTTCTTTTAGTAGTTTTTCCATTACTTTCCCTACTACTGATGTAAGGCTTACTGGTCTGTAGTTACTTGCTTCTTCCTTACTTCCACTTTTGTACAGTGGAACTACATTTGCTCTTTTCCAGTCCTCTGGAATGGCACCTGTATTTAGTGACTGGTTAAATAATTCTGTTAATGGTGCCACCAGCACATCTTTTAGCTCTTTTAGTATCTTTGGGTGTATCCCATCTGGCCCTATTGATTTATCCACTTTTAGTTTTGAAAGTTCAGTTAGGACCTTCTCCTCTGTAAATGTACTTTCATCTACCTTATTTTTATGAATGTCCTTGCAACTTAACTGTGGCCCCTTTCCTTCTCCTTCTGTAGTAAATACTGAGCAAAAATAATTATTTAGGTGATCTGCTATTGCCTTGTCTCCCTCCACCAAATTCTCACTCTCTGTCTTAAGTCTTATTATTCCTCCATTTGATTTTCTCCTTTCATTTATATACTTAAAAACAAGTTTTGCCTCCTTTATCTACTGACTGGGCCATTTTCTCCTCAGCTTCTGCCTTTGCACGTCTGATCACTTTCTTAGCATCCTTCCGTCTGTCAAGATACACCTCTTTGTCATTATTATTTTGAGTCTGTATTTCCTAAAAGCCATCATTTTTGCTTTCACAATAGTTGATACTTCTTTTGTGAACCACACTGGCTTCCTTTTCCTGGTGCTTTTCCTAACCCTTTTGATACAAAGGTCTGTTGCCCTTAGTATTGCACTTTTCAGTTTTTCCCATCTCTCCTCCACCCCTTCCAAGTTCCTCCAGTCCGCCAATGAATCACTTAAACATCTCCCCATTTTTTCAAAGTCAGCATTTCTAAAATCCAACACCTTTGTTTTTGTGTGACAGGAGTTGGATCCTGTCTTTATATTAAACCATACTGCTTGATGATCACTGGATCCCAGGTGCTCACCCACATATATGTCTGATATCCTGTCACCATTTGTAAGAATTAAATCTAATATTGAGTCTTTCCGAGTGGGCTCCCTCACCAATTGCTTAAGAGATGCTCCCTGTAAGGAAGTTAGATATTTGCCACTTGTAGCTGAACTTGCAAAGGACCCCTCACAATTTACATCAGGTAAATTAAAGTCTCCCATGATTATGACTTCTCCCTTTAAAGCCATTTTAGAGATGTCCAACAATAGGTTCCTGTCCAAATCCTGCCCCTGGCCTGGTGGTCTATAGATCACCCCAATGTGAATAATGTCCTTCTCCCCAGTTTCTGTGGTGACTCAAGGGCCTCAGTTTTGTCCTTAACATTTTGTATTAAAGTAGCATTTATGGTTTTTTTCACATACATTGCTACCCCTCCTCCTATTCTTCCTATTCTATCCTTCCTAAATAAATTGTATCCTGGTTAAGCTATGTCCCAGTCATGATTCTCATTGCACCATGACTCAGTAATTGCGACAATAACCAGGTTATCCCTTGTCATTATCGCAATTAGCTCTGGAATTTTGTCTCCTAAGCTCCTAGCATTTGCACACATAGCTTTAAGAATTTTGTCTGTGCATCTGTTATTAGAAGCCATGTCCAGACAGTACAAAAAAATGACAAGTTTAAAGTTGAAATTACCTGTTTGGTGATATTGTTCAGTGTTTGTTTTTGTTGGTTTTTTTGCCCCCTAATCAGGAATCACACTCTGTCCTTTACACCACGACTACACCTCACTAAATGAAAAGATATAGTACACCTGTCCACAAATGACCAAATGGTCAAAGGAGGTAAACACCAGACAGCATGCAGTAATAAAACTGTTTCACTGAACAACTTCCCCACACATTCAATGCCAATTACAAGCAATTCATTACTTCAAAAACATACAGGAGTTTGCATAATAGAGAACTGTAGTGAGCAGATTGGGGATGTCTTTTCTTAGTTTAAAAGACATAGTATGCATAAGATGAATTACATACTTTTGAGGCATTAAGGCAGTCCATATGTCACAGTTTTGGTCATACTTACCTACTCTCCCGGATTCTGCGGGAGACACACGGTTTTCGGGTAGTCCCCCGCAGCCCCCGGAAGAGTGGGCACCCCTCCCGCATTCTGTCCACTTCCTAGTGAAGTGGGCAGAATAGGGAGAATAACACCATAAAATCACGGACCCGGCGGGGGCGGAGCCTAATGGCGCGATCAGATGCTAATCGCGTCATTTTAGCCCCGCCCCTAGCCAAATTTAATCCAATTACCGTCTTTTCCCGGTGGGTGGGCGGGGCCTGCTGATGTAATCAGCTTGGCTCCTCCCTCATCACCGCCCACCTGCTTCTCCTCTCCGGTCATCTCCCGGAGAGGAGATTTAAAATATCGGCTAGTATGGTTTTGGTGTGTTGTTTTTTCCCTTCTGTTAATAATACTCCATATTAGCACTATAGCAATTACATATACTCACATAAATTAAGTAATCACACTTGTGACCCCTTTTTTGACTCAAGCTTTAAATTAGTTGTTCTTCTACGATAACTTGTTACATCAGTCACATTTATTGCAAATTATATGTGAAGATTCATTGGTTATTTCGCTCCTGGGTCATATGGATCCACTCCAAGTAAAAGACAGATGTCCTCTGCCTACAACTGATACCTGTAGTGAAACCCTGTATGGATTCTGCACATAAGTAAAACAATGGGCGCTTGCTCTCTGCTCTGAATTAGGCCCATGGTCTTTAAATATATATTTGTCACTGCAAACTGTTGCCACAACTGGCATTTCATTTAGAATTAATGATACATTCCTATTAAATGGTGTTTTTAAAATTTTCATCTTTAATTGAGCAGTAAAAACAAGAAAATACGTGGCAAGAACCAGAGAAGAATGCTGTGAAGCAGGAACAAGGGGTCATGTTGGCATTTTTAATAACTTAATGAGGGAAGATGGTTAGTTATGTCTCACACCTTCAACCCCAATGAGAAGTACTAAACTGTAATCAGTCTATGGGCCTGATTCAGAGTTGAACGCAGTTCATATGGCAGCTGCTGCTGCACAAAAATATGCAAAGACCGCAGGAGGCTTCTTGAGTAAATAGACATCTCCTGCACACTTGTGAGGTCCGCTGCTGTATCCAGAGACGCAGCATCGGATCACTGGCGTGAACATTGGCCATCTGAGTAACCCCAGGTTATGCAGGATGACCAGGCTGTTCATGCTGCTGGGGCAGGAAATCTGCCGTGGAAGAAGCAGACCCTCCATCATTTCCAGAAAATGAGGGTGACACATTTACATTTGCCAACACTCCCTAGCTCCAACCATCCCCTGCCCCCAAACACATGCAGCCTGCGTAGGCAGAACGGGTCCTGTGTAGACAACATGCAATCAGCTCAGAGGGCAGAGTGGGACCTGCATATACACAGGCGTCCGCCATCGAATATGTACATAAAACATTGTGTTTACATACATCACCGAATCAGGCCTCATGTTTGCTTATCCTCCCTTATTGTGCATAATTTCTAAATATAATTGTACTGTCAGTGGTCAAAGTGGGAATTTTGATGTATGGGTATGTAAAATTTAAAGCGATTTAGTGTTCACTCCAGGGTGTATTGTTGTGCACAGTGAAGACACGTGCGCCCGGAAAGGGGGCTTGGCCACTTAAAAGGGGGGTGTCCTAAAGACACACACCTTTTTCATAAGTGTAGGGGGAGTGCCCATTACTCATGGAGATGTTAGTCTGCCCCAAAGCTTTCCCCACAGCGTGAACAGATGCCATATGCATGTAAGTTAAGGTCTGTACCTTTCAATTTCCACGAACAGTACCTTATCTTTAACTAAATAAAGTATTACCAAAACTCTGCCATGCCTAGGTGGAAGTAGGAAAAAACCCACATTGGCTGCACAGGAAAATAATAAAATGCATAGGCTTTGCATGAAAGAAACAAACACATTGGCCCCCACAGGAAAATAATAAACCTCTTAAGCTTTGCAGAAAGAAACACACACATAGGCACCAACAGGAAAAAACACACACATAGGCCCTGACAGGAAAACACACACACATAGGTCTCCCAAGGTTGAAGCCTCCTAAGTTACCCACCTGAGGCTACACAATAGGTCCACGCTTGGGTCAAATCTGAGGAGCTGGGAGTCATGTCCTGCTAGCTGCAGCCCACTCACCCCAGTGTAGTCAGGGGTTTTGATTTCGGGTTTAAGCTGCCAGGGGTAATGGGAGAAATTTGAGGAGACCAGTGTTTTTATATGTGTGCATAGTATTGTATATATTAGTATTAAATTGTATATAATAAATAATTAGATATACTCGTAATTCAGTTGGGATGTAGCCCACTTGTAAGTATGTGCGTCTATTAGTGGCTCTTAAAAAAATTCTAGATAGCGCCACTGACCTACGGTGTCTGTTTTGTTTTTTGTTTTTTTAAATAGAAAATTATAGGTTATGTTTTTGTGGTGACTTTACAGTACTATATAAAACGCAGTGGCTCACCTCGAGTCTGCAGGAGCGTCAGGAAAGAGAAATTGCAAATCCCAGCAATCTACACTGTCTGAGACTTGCACAATTTAAAAGCAAGAGCCAGCTGAGAGAAGCAGTCAGGCCGACATAGACAAAAAGGTCAACATATGAAAGGTTGAAACTGGAAAAGGGAGACAGATATAAAAGGAAAAAGGCCAGCGGGGTCAAAAGGTATATATGTCAACCTTCTCCAGTGTCGACCTTTCATATATCAACTTTGTGTCCATTAAATTTTTTTGTTGATATCAACCATATGGGATCGACCTAATGACTGTCAACCTAATGTATGTCGGCCTGTAGTCCATATCCTGGCTTCCGCTTCCCTGCTGTACCCGTGGGAAAGCTTGCTGTGAAAAGCACCCGACTCCTGCGCCGGGGCATTACCTGTGGCGCCTCTTCCCTAACCCCATGATCAGAGGTGGCAGCTTCGAGAGCGGACAGCCTCCACCTTCTCCTGGACCTCCCTGCTCTTTTTGACTCTGGTCCCTGTGCTCTTGGGACACTGGGATGTCGGCTGGACCGCAACTTCCGGGTCAGTGCAATTGAAGTTCATACCATCACACTTCGACCACTGGGTACTCTAAGGCCTCATACCCACTGGCAAGGGTGCAGAGAGGAAGATGTGGTAGACAACATTGGCTGCTCTGTCATCTTGTATTTACTTAAGGCAAATGCTTTAGATATGCCAAGCCACGACCACCCAAATGTGAGTAAAAATACAATCAGTAACTGCATTCGAGTTTGTCTTACAATGCAACAACTAGTGCCAGTGGGTATACGGCTGAAAGTTAAAGCATCATGCTAATTTATAGAGAAAAGGAAACAATTGTCCCCTGCGGAAGTATATTTGACAATAAATAGTAACTTCCTCAGACTGAGCTCCGGAACACAGGCTGTTGTAGAATCTGCCACATAATTTTATAAAGCAACGATTAAATCTGTGCACATGGTGGATTTTTATAGATGTTAAACAGATCTATTTATTAATGTGTTGGCGGCGGGTGCCTTAGGTAGCAGTTGCTTAATGTGAACATATGGTTATGTTTAATGCAAAATTACATACTGTATGCACCTGTGTTATGCTTCTGCTAATTAGCTAATTGCTACTTAGTATTTGTGTGAAGTTGTATCGCCGTATTGTCAGTGTAATGTGATAGTTAAACTGCATGTACCACTATACAGTACTCAATGTACCAAGGGATATAAGGAAAATCTTAGTGCGCAAAAGTTGGGCTGCTGGACACTCCCCTTTCCTTAGAAGATTCCCAAGACCTCCACCACAAGTGATAAAAACAAATAAGAGAAAGGGGACTTATCCTGCGCTCCACAATTCGGTCACAAAACAGCAATTCCAGAGTCGTTTTATAAACTCAGGTGTGACATGGAATAAAAAGAGATATGTGCATATGGTGCAGTACAGTTTAATATGACACATACAATAGACAGTAAAACATTAAAACATCATTTATAGCAGCGTTATTTTGACAGAGAGGACTTTTTTGGTGGAAAAGAGTTACAGTGAATAATTACCGAATTTATAGAACTGTATGTACAGTTCTAAACCAGCTTGCGGGTTGTTATTGGTTCACTAGTGATCACTTTTGCACCTTGACAAAGACCCCTGTGAGGGGTGGAAACGCGTAGGTGGACAGAGGACTTGCAGTGGGAGAAGAACGGTGGACTTATCGTTCCAGTGCAGCGTGGATAAGGGATTCCCGGGTTTCCCTGAACCAATAACAACCCGCAAGCTGGTTTAGAACTGTACATACAGTTCTATAAATTCGGTAATTATTCACTGTAACTCTTTTCCACCAAAAAAGTCCTCTCTGTCAAAATAACGCTGCTATAAATTATGTTTTAATGTTTTACTGTCTATTGTATCAGTGTCATATTAAACTGTACTTCACCATATGCACATATCTCTTTTTATTCCATATCACACCTATGAGTTTATAAAACGACTCTGGAATTGCTGTTTTGTGACCGAATTATGGAGTGCAGGATAAGTCCCCGTTCTCTTATTTGTTTTTATGACTATACAGTACTGTATGTAACTTTTCATGGGCGAACTTGAGCCTATTATACCTACAGGGAAGGCAATTCCTCTGAAAACCCTCCAATTAGGCTCCAGTTGTGAGAGTAGTTACAGGGTATAAAGCATAAACCTAATTTACTAATTTTCCTCCTAATTTCTAATGGAGAAAGAAAAAGTACCAGCCAATCAGCTCCTGTCATGGTACAGGCTGGGTTTGAAAAATTACAGGAGCTGGTTAGTAGCTTATCTCTCTCCACTTTTTCACTTTCTAAGGCTTAGCACATCTCCACCTAATACTTGTATGTCTTTCTTAATATTTAAATATTAAGGGGTAAATTTACTAAGTGCCCATGTTTCAATCTCAGTCGTTTTTTGTATTTGTTTTTTTAAACACATACGGTAATTTACTAAGCAAATGTGTTTGTCTTATTCGTGTTTTCTGATGGTGTGTGCAAATGTGTTTGGCTGCCGGGTTTGCCTGCAGCCAAAACACTGCCAAACATGAAGCTGCGCCAGATCAGGGAGATCCATGCAGGGCTTCTCTGTGTGCAAGGGTTAATAAAGTGTTAAAGTTAAATAAAATAAAAAAAATAGCATGAGGTCCCCCCTCCTAAGCATAACCAGCCCTGAGCTCATTGAGCCGGTCCTGGTTCTAAAAATATAGAGGAAAAACAACGTGTGTGTGTCCTGTATTTAAAAAACCAGCTGGTTCCAAAAATATGGGGGAAAAGGACATAGGGGTCCCCCATATCTTTAAAACCAGCACCGGGCTCCACTAGTCTAGGAGATAATGCCACAGCTGGGGGACACATTTATACTGGTCCCTGCAGCCATAGCATTACAACCTCAGCTAGGCAGCCGTCAAGGGCCAGGGCTGAAGCCAGGGGCTATCCTTGCCATCCGTGGGCTGTGGATGGCGAGTTGACAGTCCAATTACGTGTAAAAATAAGATTTAATATTGTCTTTAACAATGAGACTACAGGTCACAGCAAGCCTCCCCTGCATGCTGGTACTTGGAGAACCGCAAGTACCAGCATGCAGGGCATTAAAGGGCCCACTGCTACCTGTAGTTCTACTGTAAAATAAATATTACACTAATGACAAGACTAACACACCTTGACAGTACAGCTTTAATAAAGCATTCTTACACACTCACACATATGTACTCACACTCACACATACTTACATACCATCCCCCATAGCGCTTCACTCTTGTTCCGTAGAAATCCATAGGTTAGCTGTAAAAAATTAAATACTCACCTAAATCCAGTGTAGATCTGTCCTCTTCTATCCAAGTAGACATCCAGGGGTTGAAATATCAAAATACCCGAACCAGCGGACTTAAGATAATCCATCTGTATATACATGGATTGTCTTTCCCGAATGGCGAGCCTCTACATGACATCTGTCCCTTGGGGACCCGCCAGCCAATCAGGGAGCATCATGTCACTTTATTATTTATTTGTTACCAGTTATTTACATAGCACACACATAGTGCTTTACAATGAATGTTTGGCCATTCTAGAGCTTATACTCTATTTCCCTACCACATGTACATACACACACTCCCTAGGGTTCATTTTGCTAGGAGACAATTAACCTGCCATTATATTTTTGGAGTGTAGGAGGAAACCGGAGTACCCGGAGGAAACCCACACAAGTACGGGGAAATTATACAAACTCCACACAGTTAGGGCCATGGCAGGAATCAAACCTATGACCTCAATGCTGTGAGGCAGTAGTGCTAACCATTACCCTGCCCATGCTTAGCTTTATACTTATGCTGCAGATATCACCAGTATCACCTCCAGGGGCGTTTTAAGAGAGGAGTGGGCCCATGTGCAGACTCCTCTCCTCAGTGTTGCAGGCTCCGGCATCGAGCCGGAGTATACTGCGCATGCGCAGGTCTCCGGGAAGCATGGCGCCCACCATGGTCCAGAGACAAATTTTGAACTGCGCATGCGCGGTGGCCATATTTGGATGGATTTTTGCAGCAAATGCAGCAGCTGCAACGCTACTCGTGGGACTCCGGAGAGGTAAGTATAAACAAAATGGGAGCAGTGTGTGCGGTGTGGCCCCCCTTTCCCTGGACCCAGGGGCCTGTGTGCACCACACACATTGCACCTATGATAGAAACGCCAATGATCACCGCCCAACTCAGTAAATGGAGCGTATAGTTAGAAAAATATAATGATGATATAAAGGGGGTCAACAACCATCTTGAATATGACTGATAAGCAATTTCCATTGCAGTTGATTAATAACTCTATGGATGTTGTTTCATAGACGACTGTCAGATGCCGAACCGAAATGTATAGAAAGTAATGTCCCCATTATGCCCCCATAGTATAGAATATAATGTGCTCCCAGAGTATGGAATGTAATTTGCCTCTTCCCCCTAGCATAGAATATAATGTACCTTCCCCATTGTATAGAAGGGATCCGGTCGGGATCCCTGCAGTCGAAATACCGGTGTCGGGGTCCCGACACTACTCGGAATGCCGACACCAGCATCCCGAAAAGGGTTATAAGCCTGGCGCCGGAATCCTGAATGATGGGATAACAAACAGTTGTCTGCCGGCCACTCTCACAGACAAGCCACGGGGAAGGGGTGGTGGTGGTGGGAGGGGGGGGAGGGGGGGGTCAGGTTTAGTCTGCAGGGGGAGGGTTAGGGTTATAAATGTTTTAATTCAATACAATTACAACAAATACATATCTAACGTTTTTTTTGTTGTTGTTTTTTTTTACAAACCTTTAATTCATAAATTCACATCTCCAATTATACCACGCCCCCACACTCAGTACCTGGGCCGGTGAACCTCTCTACGGCCCTGTACCCTGTCTAGACGGGAGGCAGTGCATTGGGACAGTGTGGGGATGCATTTACTCAGCAGTAAAATATCCATGGAAATGAGTTAAAAAATGTTGGAACCTACGCAGCCTCCAACTGGCAGAAACTTAAATTATAGATCTGATGTAAATGAATACAGAAAATCCAATCATACCTCGTATGAACCAATGTCTCATTTCTAACATCACTGGTTACATTTTATGGGTTTAATTGCACAAAGATATATTAGTCAATCTAGACTACAGTTTCATTGTGCAAATAACGAGACTTGTGCATTACAGTGTAATCCAGTCTATCATCGTCATGTAAAACCGAGGTCTTAATAGCAAATCTCTCTCTTTTTAATATACCAGATGTAATCATATTTATTTCAAATGTGATTGTGCCCAGGAAATAGTATTTGGGACTCAAGTTCTTGATTACTCGCTGTAAAAAGAGTTGTACACAGGCGTGTGCTCATCTGTGCTTTCAGGCGAATGTCATTATGTGGGAACGCTAAACGTTGTATCATCCCTTTGATCCTGAGAAATAAAAAAATTGGAAAACAACTCAATTATTTGCAGAGGTCTTTACCTCCGTTTAGTCCATGTAGTTCCAGTGGCACAAATGTGTTCTGTTCATCTTTTTTTTTCTCATCTTTTTTTTATCTACATTCATTTAAAATCTAGAAACGTAACCCTGGAGGATTGAAAAAAATAACCAGTCATAATAATAATAATAATAATCCTTCTTTTATTGTTCACTATTAAAGATAACTGAATTGCTTCTATTTTCCTGGGCTTAGCAATAGAGATGTGATGTACACCTTGATAATGGCACAGCTAAATTGCTATCCATATACTAACCCCTAATTAACTTCTACTCCCAAAGGGACCACAACCCTTGTGACTGGTGTGGTACAAAATGTTGACATACAGAATATTAACATTCTGAATGCCAACGTGAACGTTATATCAACAGTTGTCATGTGGACATGTACAATGTCGACGTGGTGCATAGATAACATATAGTTTTTCCATACCCTCCAACATGACCCATTCCATTACTGTAGGTACAAACCTACACTGTACTGTATTATACTGTACCGTGCTATAGGTATTGTAGGTCTTAACTGTTAATTTACATATTGGTGCTGATTGGCTGGTGCATTTATCATCTTGCACTTATCACTAGTTTATTACTTCCTTATGCCTTCTCCAGGGTAATACCTCTGCCCCAAAATGCTCTGTTCCTGGACTTCCTTGCCAGTGGCAGTTGCAAGGTGGGGCTGCAGCACAGTCCAAAATTCATATAGGGGAACCACACCAACTATCACTTCAAACACTGCCAAACATCACTGGGACTCACTGGCTGTTGGAGTGACTCCCCTACTTGAATTTTGGACTGTGCTGCAGCCCCACCTCTGTAACTGCCACTGGCACGGAAGTCCAGGAACAGAACATTTTGTACCTAGTGGAATGGGTCATGTTGGAGGCTATGTTTTTTTTCTGTGATAACACAAAACCTAACCCTAACCGCAGCCTAACCCTAAGCCTAGTCCTAACCACAGCCTAGACCTAATCACAGCCTAACCCTAACCGCAGCCTAACGCTAAACCTATCCCTAACCACAGCCTAGCCCTAAACCTAGCCCTAACTGTAAATCTTTAAAGTCTACATTGTGACTATTGACATTATGTCAAAGATTCAGTATGAAATCCCGACTGTTGGGATCCCGGCGGTCGAAATACTGATGCCGGAATCCCAACTTTGAGCACAACGTGTCCCCTTGCGGGCTTGCTGCGTTTGTCACGCTTCGGGCTCGGTTGTGAGCTTCACTCTCCACACTATTATATTCCCTCGGCATGGATCACCACCCGAGTGGGAATAATGGGTGGCACACGGGATTTCGACCGGTGGCAATTTCCCTGCTGTCGGGATTCTGGTGGCGGTATTTTGACCCCCGGGATCCCGTAATTCGGGAGATTAACTGTGTCTCCTCTATATAATGTAGGCCCCCTTGTGTGCCATACATCCTGCACCCATTATAGATATTCCACTGACTATACCCCTTTGGGACAGATAATATTCTTTATAAAAGCCTCTCTTTTTCTGACTAACAGTAACTTTCTCATCCACCATTACATCTGGCTACTGTATGTAAGTGCCACTCTTGACTTCTGACAACCACATCAGTAGTTAGGTATATGTCACTGGGATTGGTGTTTGAGCCCTTAAGGTTGAAAGCCCTCTTTACCTGAACTGCAATACGCAATGCATTTTACACTTCCAACTTGAATAGGTGCAATCTGATCTCATTCCACTAGAATGAAAGAAAATTGCATTATGCTCAGCAACCTGATATCTAACCGCCATGCCTTAGTTCTCCTTGATGAACTTGAAAATTGCCTTGTTAATTCATACTCTCATTTAGGGACCCCTTTTCTCCTCATCATTGACATTTTAGAAAAAGGATAAGCAGAGAAGTTTTCCATTGCACTAAATCATCTTCTAGCTAAAATGTATCAAGTACATGCTATAAAGTGATAGGTAGAAGGTGATAGTTTGCTATGGGAAGCTTTTCTACCTGTCCTATTTAGTCGCAATTATATGAAAAGAACTTTTACGTTTTACTTTTGTTCCCAGTCTGAAGAACACATCTACTGACCCAACTGAAAGTGCCCACTAAAATATTGCAAGAAATAGCATACCTCTCTACTTACTGTCCCAAGTGTCAGGACAGTCCTGATTTGAAGGGATTTACTATCACACCATGAAAAGAGGATGCGTTTTTGGCATCCCGACGGTCTGTATGCTGGAGGTCATGTGACCCACCTGGAATCCCGACACCACTCGGGACACCCACACCAGTATCAGGATTAAGGTTAGGGGGGCAGAGAGGAGGGTTAGGGTTAGCACTAGGGGCCGCTCAGCTGAAGCTGACTACCTCCAAGGGTTAGTCCTAGCCGCCACTCCCCACGGATTAGCCTTAGCTGCTATCATCCAAGGGTTAGGATTAGTGTAGGGGCAGGAGATGGGTAAAATACTTACTCCTGTCCGGTGTCAGAGATGCCGCTGTCAGACATGTAACCACCGGCATCCCGACAGCCTGTATTTCATACCCAACCCATGGAAAGATAGATTTATAGTATCACACTAAGTGTTACTCCTTCAATGCTACAGCAGGGGCTGGAGGCTGCTGAGTGCTTATAAAGCACGCCATACACCCCTGTTGTCTGTGACATGTCCAGGAGAGTACTACTACACAGTGTGAGTGTTGGCTCCTTTAGAGGCCTTCAATCTCTAACCAAGATGGTCACCATTTGGTCTTCTGCGCATGCGTGGCACCACTGTGTTAGAGCGCCACAGTGGAACATGGACGTGTTCCACTTAGCTCAGTGAGATCCTGTGATAGACTGCATTCAGCACTCCAGAATACCGCTTGTATCCTGCACCGTTACCCACGTACAGTCACTGGCTGGTGGTGTGTATGCTGCGCTCCATGCTGAGAGTTTGTTGCATGAATAACTGTGAGTACGGCTGTTCATCCAAGTTACTGCTAAATAAACCATTCCAGTGGTTAAAAACTGGGCTGTTTGGACACTAAGAAGGATTCGCTGTGTACTGTCACTCTGCTATATGATTGCCAACAGTACACACATATTGCAGCAGTACTCAGTGTAATGTGACATCCCCTGTGAGACAGGCCACACCCCCTTCTTATGCACATGTGACCAGTGGCAGATCTAGACTTAACTTTTAGGGGGGGCGGTTTAAGAATTATGACTCCTCCCCCTAATCATAGCTCCTCCCACTTAGAAATGCCCTTCCCGTTCGCTCCTAAAATTTTCTATTGCTGCCATTACTAATAAAATGTTGCCAGTTAGTGGAGAGAACCCTGCACACTGGTGATACAGACCGGCAAATCGCTATTCCTGCATAGCACACAGAATGAGCCGAAATTCACATTATAGCACACAGAATGAGCCGAAATTCACCATATACCACACGGTATGTGCTAAAATTCACATTATAGCACACAGAATGAGCCGAAATTCACATTATACCACATGGTGTGAGCTACAATCCTTATTATAGCACACAGAATAAGCCAAAATTCACATTATACCACACGGTATAAGCCGAAATTCACATTATAGCACACTGTATGAGCCGAAATTCACATTATTGCACACGGTAAAAGCCGAAATTCACATTATAGCACACTGTATGAGCCAAAATTCACATTATAGCACACTGAATGAGCCGAAATTCACGGTACAAGAGGGGAGACACACTTTAGCTAGGAGAAGAGTGGGGAGACATGGTACACACACACATTAGCTAGGAGGGGGAACTTGGCATACACTTTAGCTAGGAGAAGAGGGGGAGACATGGCACACAGACATGTCAGACACATTAGCTAGTAGGGGAGGGGGGAGACGTGGCACACAGACACATTGCCTAGGAGGGGAGGGGGGACACATGGCACACAGACACTTTAGCTAGGAGGGAAGGGGGGGAGGAGACATGGCATACACTTTAGCTAGGAGGGGGGCAGACATGCTGAAACATACTGTATTTTGGAGTCCGTCGGCCTGCACGCTGCAGCATGAGGAGACAGAGAAGGGACGGCAGAGGCAGCAGTGTACACAATCGCTGTAGCCTGTCCCCGCCGGCCTCTGTTCTGACCACGCCCCCTCCTCCCTGTAAGCCGACGGGCAGATTGGCTGCTGCTGCTGCACTGTCACTCTTCCGCTCCGTTCTCTCTCCCCTTCCCCCGCCGCGCTGCACCGCACTCCAGTCCGTTCCCGGGCCGCACCGGCAGTAACACCAACACCGCAGCGGGACCCGGCCATCCATCCCGGTGGCGGTATGTTTAGGGGGGGCGTTCGCCCTAATCGCCCCCCCCGCTAAATCCGCCACTGCATGTGACTGTGTATTCTGAAACCACTCCAGATACATAAGTGGTAGAAGGCAGAGAATAAACCTTCTCCTGTCTGTTTCTGATTGAAAACATTTATTGTCTGCCTGACAGAGGCGGATTTAGACCTCATGGGGCCCTAGGCAAGATATCGGTTTGGGGCCCACCTCCCTCAAACAGATACTAACTTCATCCTTGGTATATACTGTAGGTACCTTCCATTCCCACGCTGCCCACAGCTCTACATAAATGAACCCCAATTTGTAAAAAAAATATATATTTTACAATCATTTACATGGCAAAATCAACTTGGTTTTGTTGTGTAAAGGATTGCCGCTTTTAAAAACCCAGAAATCTCTCACAAAATCTCTCTGATTCTCACACATTGTTGCATTCCCCCAATAGTGCGCCAAAGTTGGACACTTTAACAACTTGCAAAGCTCTCAGCTGACACAATTTGTTCCCACAAAAGCCATCACCTACCGAAAGAGAAAGCAAAGAAAGCACTGTGCGTGTGCTGCATCTCTGCTCAGCTCCCCAGCATTGTATGAACACCCCACATCTTCAGCCCGCAGTGCTTTCTGGCAACCTCAGCTTCAGCCTGCGGCGGGGTGTCAGGGGTTCCCACAATGGGAGTGTGTGTAGGGAAGGGGGGTGGGATTGGGTTTCCCGCGACCAGGACATTCCAATGAGCAGTTACAGGGGCAAAACTAGAGCTATTGTAGGCCCCAAGGCAAAAGTTTGTAAGGGCCCCTATGTACCACTCATTGGTAAAAAAATTTTAAATATATAAAACATGCGTAACTGTGACAGGGAGGGTGGGTCCCTCTCAGCTCTGGGCCCCATACCAGCTGCACTCCCTGCACCTATGGTCACCATGCCCCTGTAAATAACACATGTAACTGTGACAGGGAAGGTGGACCCTCTCAGCTCTGGAACCCATAGCAGCTTCTCTACTGCTGCTATGATAGCTTTGCCCTGCCTTGGGTGGGGTTCTGTCTGTGCAATATGTGGTTAACTAGGAGTACTCTCATGCCAATATGTGGCAGAGGACAATACTTGCTAGGTATGATATTGGTTGTTTCCACTATAGAAAATGTTACTTACAGTATGGCCATCATTTTGTGTAGAGAGACACTGATTTGCATATTTTAGAAAGTACATTTAATTGACTGACTTATGTATATACTATACTGGTCCCACCACAGTATGATTAAGCTCTACCTTATACAATAATAGCCAGATATTGCTGGTCTCCATGATGCACTGTTAACCAGATTAGAGCGTACATGGATTACCAACACTATGTAACACAGTTGTGCTGTATAACTTTATCATAAGTGTTGAATAGATCAATGACCCCTTCATGTACATTACATGATTCAAATACATGAAGATGTTACCTCTGTGCCGTTACCTCTGTTCCCTCGATTGGGGGTGGGGTAGGAGTTTCCCGTTATAGGGATCGGTCGGGGTTTCCCGCAATCAGGGGGGGTCGGAGGTCCCCACGATGGGGAGGTCAGGGGTTCCTGTTATTGGGGGTGCATGCAATTGGGGGGCTGGGGCTTCCTGCGATTTTCGGGGGTGGCACAATGGGAGTGCTAGCGGTTCCCGTGAATTTTGGGGGTACCGAGATGGGGTGTGCGCATAGGAGCCTTGAGGGGAGAGACAGAAGAAGAAAAGGGAGAAGATGAAAGGGGGAGTCAGGGTAGGAAGCCGATGGAAGAGATGGGGAGCATAGGAAGCAGGAGCTAACTGAAGCGGGTCCTGATGGAGCTCCGGCCAGTGGGCAGCAGCATCAGCAAGTGTCAAAGTTTTACAGTGTACCCCACCTTGTTTGAACTGCGGGCGGGAGATCAGTGAGGGGAGGGGTAGTGGATAAGGCTTCAGTGGGATGGCAGCTGGTTGGCAGACCAGCACAACAGGAAAATGATTTTCCTGTCTAAAGGATGGATGGGACGGATTTTGTGGGGCCTGGCCACGGGCCCCTTGGGACCAGCTGGCCCTAAGCAGGTGCCTAGGTTGCTTAGCGGTAAATCCGCCCCTGCTGCCTGATTAGGATGTTGGCACAGCCATTTTCCTGTGAAACGTCTATTCAAACCCAGTTGGAATTATTATGTTAACCATCCAGATCTAGGGGGAAATATGTCAAACCTTTAAGAGAGATGAAGGGAAGAGTTGAACATAACAGCCAATCACGTCTTGTCATTTATCTAGCACAGTCTATGAAATGACAGTTAGAAGCTCATTAGTTGCTATGGGAAACTTCTCCACTTTCTCTCGCAAAGGGTGGGATGTACTAAGGGAAAAATGCGGTAAAAGCACCATTTTCGGGGGTTTTACTGCATTTTCAAATGTACAAAGACCCCACCGCCGGTTTTTCGCCGCCCAGGGTATCGCCATCTCTGGATGGCGATACCCTATAGCAGCCTATAGGCTTCTTATCGCCGGCTGCCGCAACCTGCCACCTCCGCCGCAGGAGCCGACCCGCCTCCCCACCAGCATACCTTCCTCCAGGCAGCCCTGGTCCTGGAAGGTAATCTTCTCCTCCCCCTAGCAACGCAGCCGGAGGTCCTTTGCGGGTGCAGGGGGAGGAGGAGGCGCCGGTGACAGTGGCAAACGCAGGATTTGCATGGGGGGGTTTCCAGAACTGGGTGAAGCCAATCACAGGGGAGGGGACTAAGGTGACCCAGTATATGCTGGGTCCGTAAAACTAGTGTGTCTGTGTGTGTATGTATATATATATATATATATATATATATAACCCGTGTATGTATGTATATATATATATATATATATATACACACACACACACACACACACATATATATATATATATATATATATATACCGTGTGTGTGTGTATATATATACATAGCATATTAAACATGCATACATATATATATATATATATATATATACACACATACAGTACACGTATATATACACATGTATATATTAGAGATGAGCGGGTTCGGTTCCTCGGAATCCGAACCCGCCCGAACTTCAGCTTTTTTCTCACGGGTCCGAGCGACTCGGATCCTCCCGCCTTGCTCGGTTAACCCGAGCGCGCCCGAACGTCATCATCCCGCTGTCGGATTCTCGCGAGGCTCGTATTCTATCGCGAGACTCGGATTCTATATAAGGAGCCGCGCGTCGCCGCCATTTTCACACGTGCATTGAGATTGATAGGGAGAGGACGTGGCTGGCGTCCTCTCCGTTTATAGAGAAGAGACTAGAGTAGAGAGAGACACAGTATTTAGTAATTTTGGGGAGCATTTTTAGGAGTACTACTACTTGCTGAAGTGTAGTGTGACTGTATATGTATATCTGACTTGTGGGGGAGACAGTGGGGAGCAGTTAGAGTCTGAGAGCAGGAGTACATATTTTAACGTACAGTGCACACTTTTGCTGCCAGAGTGCCAGCCACACTGCCATTGTGACCACACTGACCACCAGTATATTGTGATTGTCTGCTTAGGAGTACTACTTGCAAGTTGCTGATAGTGTGACCAGTGACCTGACCACCAGTTTAATTAATCACCACCAGTTTAATATATATATATAATTGTATATATATATAATTGTATACCACCTACCCGTGTTTTTTTTCTTTTTTCTTTCTTCTTGATACATACTATAGTAGCTTACTGTAGCAGTCTGCGGTGCTGAGCTGACAGTGTCCAGCAGGTCCGTCATCAGTCATTACATAATAAATATATATACCTGTCCGGCTGCAGTACTAGTGATATTATATATATATATATATTAATTTCATCTCATTATCATCCAGTCTATATTAGCAGCAGACACAGTACGGTAGTCCACGGCTGTAGCTACCTCTGTGTCGGCAGTCGCTCGTCCATCCATAATTGTATACCACCTACCCGTGGTTTTTTTTTTTCTTTCTTCTTGATACATACTACTATAGTAGCTTACTGTAGCAGTCTGCGGTGCTGAGCTGACAGTGTCCAGCAGGTCCGTCATCAGTCATTACATAATAAATATATATACCTGTCCGGCTGCAGTACTAGTGATATTATATATATATATATATATATATATTAATTTCATCTCATTATCATCCAGTCTATAATAGCAGCAGACACAGTACGGTAGTCCACGGCTGTAGCTACCTCTGTGTCGGCAGTCGCTCGTCCATCCATAATTGTATACCACCTACCCGTGGTTGTTGTTTTTTTCTTTCTTCTTGATACATACTACTATAGTAGCTTACTGTAGCAGTCTGCGGTGCTGAGCTGACAGTGTCCAGCAGGTCCGTCATTACATAATAAATATATATACCTGTCCGGCTGCAGTACTAGTGATATTATATATATATATTAATTTCATCTCATTATCATCCAGTCTATATTAGCAGCAGACACAGTACGGTAGTCCACGGCTGTAGCTACCTCTGTGTCGGCAGTCGCTCGTCCTTCCATAATTGTATACCACCTACCCGTGGTTTTTTTTTTTCTTTCTTCTTGATACATACTACTATAGTAGCTTACTGTAGCAGTCTGCGGTGCTGAGCTGACAGTGTCCAGCAGGTCCGTCATCAGTCATTACATAATAAATATATATACCTGTCCGGCTGCAGTACTAGTGATATTATATATATATATATATATTAATTTCATCTCATTATCATCCAGTCTATATTAGCAGCAGACACAGTACGGTAGTCCACGGCTGTAGCTACATCTGTGCCGGCAGTCGCTCGTCCATCCATAATTGTATACTGTCACAACTGAGGGCCTGAGCTGACGGGAGGCAGCCTCAGTTGTAGGGGCTGAGATGTACCGGAACCTGGGAGGTTGTATCAGACCCCTGGACATGTAAGTAACATGAATAATAACTGCCCGAAGGCGTGACCACGACAACTTAGATAAAAGTCAATGATGTTTATTATGACAACTCCGCATCACAGCAGCAATAAAAGAATACGTAAAAGTCAGCAAAGAATAAATACAGTTCCTGAGTACTACAGCATGGCAGGAGCCACAGGGCACTGGTAGTGTGAGATAGTTCTTATGATCTTCTAGATGGAAAGTCCTTACCAGGCCCGGCTGTAGCAATGGAGATAACCCAGGATTATACCAGCTGGTGTTCCAGGAAGAGCTGGGTTGCTGAAGGTAAAACAGCTGCTGTGGATACTGGCTGGAACCAGACTGTTGTTAGCACGGAGTGGATACTGGCTGGAACCAGTTAAATAATAAATGAACTTTGGGAGCGATGAAATGTGAACTGAAATGTAGAACTTGAGAGCGGAGAAATAATAATTCCGGTGGAGAGTGGTAAAGTGTAGAAAGGACACCGGCCCTTTAAGGGAAGCTGTACTCTGCTGGAAGCTGAGGCTGGAAGCAGGTAGTGTTGTAGCTGGAAACAGATGAATCCACAATGGATTGGAGAGTCAGGCTACACCGCAGGTGGAATGCTGGTGCGGGTCTCTATGGTGGAAGTCTTGAGACAGGAGCTGGAACCTGGAAGACAATCATAGAAGAGAGACAAACAGGAACTAGGTTTGACAACCAAAGCACTGACGTCTTCCTTGCTCAGGTACAGCTTACTTATACCTGCAGCAAGGAAGGGGTTGGCTAGGCAATTATGCAAATCAACAACACAGACAGCAGATTGGTGGAAATGATCAGATGACAGAATCCAAGATGGCTGCGCCCATGCAGACACTTGGAGGGAAGTTTGGTTTGTAATCCATGTGGTCTGGGAAACAGTAATGGCGGCGCCGGCCACCGGAGACAGGAGACGCCAGGCTGATAGATGCACATTTAACCACGCGGGCACAGCGGAGGCCGCGGCTGATGAAAAGACCACTCTGTATGTGGAAACTCAGGAACAGCGGAATCCGGTCCTGGAACGCTGAGCCCGCCTTAGGAGGCATCTGAAGGGTAAGTAATGGCGTCCAGATACCCGGATCGTGACAGCACCCCCCCCTTTAGGAGTGGCCCCAGGACACTTCTTAGGCTTTAAAGGAAACTTTGCGTGGAAATTTCGGACCAAGGCAGGAGCATGGACGTCAGAGGCATTGGTCCAAGAGCGTTCTTCAGGACCATAGCCCTTCCAGTCAATGAGATACTGAAGTTGACCGTAACGGTGACGTGAGTCCAGGATCTTGGCCACTTCATACTCAACGCCTCGTTGAGTTTGGACTTTCGGAGTTGGTGGAAGTGAGGAATGAAACCGATTCAAGATTAGCGGTTTCAACAGGGAAACATGGAATGTCCTGGGTATTTTTAAGAAGGGAGGTAACTGGAGTCTGTAAGCAACAGGATTGATGACTTGATCAATTTTGAAAGGACCGATGTAGCGAGGTGCAAACTTCATACTGGGAACTCTTAACCTCAAATTCTTCGTGGATAACCATACCCGATCACCCACCTTGAGAGCAGGAACTGCTCGACGCTTCTTATCCGCAAACTTCTTGTACCTGAACGATGCCTTGAGCAGAGCTGATCGTACGCTCTTCCAGATATTGGCAAACTGATGCAAGGTGATATCCACTGCGGGAACAGAAGTTGCTGGAAGCGGTTGGAACTCGGGGACTTTAGGGTGGAATCCAAAGTTGGTGAAGAATGGTGTTGAAGAAGATGAAGAATGATACTGGTTGTTATGACAGAACTCGGCCCAGGGAAGTAATTGAACCCAGTCATCTTGAGAGGAGGACACATAGATGCGGAGGAAGGCCTCCAAGTCCTGATTCACCCTCTCAGTTTGACCATTGGTCTGAGGATGGTAAGCCGTGGAAAACTTTAACTTGACTTGGAGGACTTGACATAAACTTCGCCAGAATTTGGCTGTGAATTGAACTCCTCGATCTGAGATAATTTCTTCTGGAAGACCGTGGAGTCGGAAGATCTCTTGTATGAATACTTGAGCCAACTTGGAAGCTGACGGAAGACCGGTGAGAGGAATGAAGTGTGCCATCTTGGTGAACCGGTCAACTACCACCCAGATGGTATTGAACTTGTTGCACATGGGCAAATCTGTAATAAAATCCATCGACAAATGGGTCCATGGTCGACGGGGAACAGATAGTGGAACCAGTTGCCCCGCAGGCGACTGGCGGGATACTTTATGTTGAGCACACTTTGGGCAAGATGCAATAAACTCCAAAACGTCCTTTTTCAGAGTTGGCCACCAATAGGACCTAGAGATAAACTCCAGGGTTTTTTGGATACCTGTATGTCCGGCAAAACGGGAAGCATGGGCCCAATGCATGAGCTTCTTCCTTAGTGTCGGCTTCACAAAACTTTTCCCTGATGGGGGCGTAGAGTCCATCCCTACCGTGGAGAATGCCAACGGATTTATAATAGGATGCTTGTCTGAAGACTCTGACTCATTTTCTTGCTCCCATGAGCGGGAAAGGGCATCGGCCTTGCGATTCTGAGAGCCCGGACAGAACTGGAGTTTAAAGTCGAACCTGGAAAAGAAAAGTGCCCATCTGGCCTGACGAGGGTTGAGACATTGTGCGCCTTTTAGATATAGAAGGTTCTTGTGGTCTGTAAGGATGGTGATTGAATGAGAAGCTCCCTCCAACAGATATCTCCACTCCTCTAGAGCGAGCTTGATGGCTAGCAACTCCTGGTCGCCAATGGCATAGTTGCGCTCCGCTGGGGAGAACTTCCGTGAGAAGAAACTGCAAGGATGTAAATGACCATCTTTAGCCCTCTGAGATAACACCGCTCCTACTCCAACGGAGGAGGCATCCACCTCTAAGATGAAAGGAGAGTCGATGTCAGGCTGTTTCAGGACAGATGCAGAGATGAACCTCTGTTTTAAAAGATGAAAAGCTTGCATGGCTTCTTCAGACCACTTGGACGGGTTAGCACCCTTCTTGGTGAAAGCAGTAATAGGCGCCACAATGGTGGAAAAGTCTCGTATAAACTTTCGGTAATAATTGGCGAACCCTAAGAACCTCTGGACCCCTTTGAGGGTTAAGGGTACCGGCCAATTCTGGATTGCTTGTAGTTTCTCAGGATCCATCTCTAGTCCGGAACCGGACACAATGTACCCTAGAAACGGAATGGACTTGACTTCAAAGACGCATTTCTCTAATTTGCAGTAGAGATGATTGACACGGAGACGGGACAGAACCTCCTTTACCCAGAAACGATGTTCCTCTAAATCGTTGGCAAAAATGAGGATATCATCTAGATAGACCACGACATGACGGTATAGAATGTCTCTGAAGATCTCATTGACGAAATGCTGGAAGACAGCTGGAGCATTGCTCAATCCGAAGGGCATGACGAGGTACTCATAATGTCCGTCACGGGTGTTAAATGCGGTCTTCCACTCGTCACCCTCACGGATCCGGATGAGATTGTATGCACCTCTCAGGTCCAGCTTTGTAAAGATGGTAGCTCCGCTAACTCTGTCAAAGAGCTCAGTAATCAGGGGTAAAGGATAGCGGTTCTTGATGGTAATGTCGTTCAAACCTCTGTAGTCGATGCACGGCCGCAGACCACCATCTTTCTTCTTTACAAAAAAGAAGCCTGCGCCGGCTGGAGAAGAAGAAGGTCGAATGAACCCCTTTGCTAGGTTCTCTTTAATGTATTCCTCCATAGAATGTGTCTCGGGGAGAGACAACGGATAAGTTCGGCCTCGAGGTGGAACCTTCCCTGGAACGAGATCAATCGGGCAGTCCCATACTCTATGAGGAGGAAGGATATCAGCAGAAGCTTTACTGAACACATCCGTGAAATCTTGATATGGAGGAGGTGGAACATCAGACGACCTGGGGGAGGAAGAACAGACAGGCAACACTTTAAACAAACATGTCTTAGTACAGGAGGAACCCCATGCCAGGATTTGCGTAGTCGTCCAATCAATTGTAGGATTGTGAAGACGGAGCCATGGAAGGCCCAGGACCACAGGATGTGTGGCTCTTGGAATCACTAAAAATGAAATAAGTTCGGAATGAAGAACTCCCACTCTCAGACGAACTGGTAGAGTCCTTAGAGAAATAACTGTATCAAAAATTTTACTGCCATCCACAGCAGTTAAGGAAAAGGACGAAGGAAGTCTCTCGGTGGGTAGGGACCACCGTTTAACATAGGCTTCAGTAATAAAGTTCCCAGCTGCTCCGGAATCCAGGAGGGCAATGACGTTCTGATAACGTTGAGCAACTTGAAGCGAGACTGGGAGGTTACAATCTTGAGGAGATGGAGAGGAGATCATTACTCCTAGCCGGCCCTCTCCTTGGCGAGCTAGGATTTGGAGTTTCCCGGACGTTTGGGACAGGCATTAATGGTGTGAGACGGAGCTGCACAATACAGACAGAGAAACTCGGAGAGACGTCTTCGGCGCTCAGCAGGAGTTAAACGGGAACGGCCAATTTGCATGGGTTCATCTGTAGTTGGTGACAGTTGGCGAGGAGGAGGAGTAGAAGATTTTGGAGCAGATGATCTTCCACGCTCAGTTGCTCTCTCTCTGAAACGCAAGTCAACTTTCGTACAAAGTGAGATTAGCTCATCTAACTTGGAGGGTAAGTCTCTGGTAGCTAACTCATCTTTAATACGCTCGGATAAACCATGCCAGAATGCAGCATACAGGGCCTCGTCGTTCCATGCCAGTTCGGATGCCAGGATCTGGAACTGTATAAGATATTGTCCTACAGTACGTGATTCCTGGCGTAAACGGAGAATCTCAGACGAAGCTGAAGTTACCCGGCCTGGCTCGTCGAAGATGCGCCTGAATGTTGACACAAATGCAGTGTAAGAAGATAGCAGGGTGTCGGACCTCTCCCATAACGGTGATGCCCAATCAAGGGCTGAGCCACTGAGAAGAGAAATAATGTAGGCAATTTTTGTACGGTCACTGGGAAAATTGCCAGGTTGTAGCTCAAACTGAATCTCACACTGGTTGAGAAATCCCCTGCAGAATCTTGGAGATCCGTCAAATTTTGCTGGCGTTGGAAGATGAAGACGTGGAGCAGAAATGGGTAAGGTGGGTGGGGTTATAGCTGGAGTCACTGTGGTTGACGCACCAGACGCGCCTGATCCACGGAGAGTTGTCTGAATCCCATCCAGCCGAGTAGAGAGATCCTGGAGACAGCGGATGATGTGGCCCTGTGCAGCCTCCTGATGTTCTAGTCGGGCTGCCAGTTCTTGCATCGGCCTGGCCGCTTGATCCTGGTCTCCGGCTGGATTCATTAGGTCAGTGCTTACTGTCACAACTGAGGGCCTGAGCTGACGGGAGGCAGCCTCAGTTGTAGGGGCTGAGATGTACCGGAACCTGGGAGGTTGTATCAGACCCCTGGACATGTAAGTAACATGAATAATAACTGCCCGAAGGCGTGACCACGACAACTTAGATAAAAGTCAATGATGTTTATTATGACAACTCCGCATCACAGCAGCAATAAAAGAAAACGTAAAAGTCAGCAAAGAATAAATACAGTTCCTGAGTACTACAGCATGGCAGGAGCCACAGGGCACTGGTAGTGTGAGATAGTTCTTATGATCTTCTAGATGGAAAGTCCTTACCAGGCCCGGCTGTAGCAATGGAGATAACCCAGGATTATACCAGCTGGTGTTCCAGGAAGAGCTGGGTTGCTGAAGGTAAAACAGCTGCTGTGGATACTGGCTGGAACCAGACTGTTGTTAGCACGGAGTGGATACTGGCTGGAACCAGTTAAATAATAAATGAACTTTGGGAGCGATGAAATGTGAACTGAAATGTAGAACTTGAGAGCGGAGAAATAATAATTCCGGTGGAGAGTGGTAAAGTGTAGAAAGGACACCGGCCCTTTAAGGGAAGCTGTACTCTGCTGGAAGCTGAGGCTGGAAGCAGGTAGTGTTGTAGCTGGAAACAGATGAATCCACAATGGATTGGAGAGTCAGGCTACACCGCAGGTGGAATGCTGGTGCGGGTCTCTATGGTGGAAGTCTTGAGACAGGAGCTGGAACCTGGAAGACAATCATAGAAGAGAGACAAACAGGAACTAGGTTTGACAACCAAAGCACTGACGTCTTCCTTGCTCAGGTACAGCTTACTTATACCTGCAGCAAGGAAGGGGTTGGCTAGGCAATTATGCAAATCAACAACACAGACAGCAGATTG
This sequence comes from Pseudophryne corroboree, assembly GCF_028390025.1. NCBI lineage: Eukaryota > Metazoa > Chordata > Amphibia > Anura > Myobatrachidae > Pseudophryne > Pseudophryne corroboree. The sequence goes on along the minus strand of NC_086450.1, from coordinate 395,643,950 downwards.
GTGGAAATGATCAGATGACAGAATCCAAGATGGCTGCGCCCATGCAGACACTTGGAGGGAAGTTTGGTTTGTAATCCATGTGGTCTGGGAAACAGTAATGGCGGCGCCGGCCACCGGAGACAGGAGACGCCAGGCTGATAGATGCACATTTAACCACGCGGGCACAGCGGAGGCCGCGGCTGATGAAAAGACCACTCTGTATGTGGAAACTCAGGAACAGCGGAATCCGGTCCTGGAACGCTGAGCCCGCCTTAGGAGGCATCTGAAGGGTAAGTAATGGCGTCCAGATACCCGGATCGTGACATATACCACCTACCCGTGGTTTTTTTTTTCTTTCTTCTTGATACATACTACTATAGTAGCTTACTGTAGCAGTCTGCGGTGCTGAGCTGACAGTGTCCAGCAGGTCCGTCATCAGTCATTACATAATAAATATATATACCTGTCCGGCTGCAGTACTAGTGATATTATATATATATATATTAATTTCATCTCATTATCATCCAGTCTATATTAGCAGCAGACACAGTACGGTAGTCCACGGCTGTAGCTACCTCTGTGTCGGCAGTCGCTCGTCCATCCATAATTGTATACCACCTACCCGTGGTTTTTTTTTTTTCTTTCTTCTTGATACATACTACTATAGTAGCTTACTGTAGCAGTCTGCGGTGCTGAGCTGACAGTGTCCAGCAGGTCCGTCATCAGTCATTACATAATAAATATATATACCTGTCCGGCTGCAGTACTAGTGATATTATATATATATATATATATATATATATATATTAATTTCATCTCATTATCATCCAGTCTATATTAGCAGTAGACACAGTACGGTAGTCCATGGCTGTAGCTACCTCTGTGTCGGCAGTCGCTCGTCCATCCATAATTGTATACCACCTACCCGTGGTTTTTTTTTTTTTCTTCTTGATACATACTACTATAGTAGCTTACTGTAGCAGTCTGCGGTGCTGAGCTGACAGTGTCCAGCAGGTCCGTCATCAGTCATTACATAATAAATATATATACCTGTCCGGCTGCAGTACTAGTGATATTATATATATATATATATATATATATATTAATTTCATCTCATTATCATCCAGTCTATATAGCAGCAGACACAGTACGGTAGTCCACGGCTGTAGCTACCTCTGTGTCGGCAGTCGCTCGTCCATCCATAATTGTATACTAGTATCCATCCATCTCCATTGTTTACCTGAGGTGCCTTTTAGTTGTGCCTATTAAAATATGGAGAACAAAAATGTTGAGGTTCCAAAAATAGGGAAAGATCAAGATCCACTTCCACCTCGTGCTGAAGCTGCTGCCACTAGTCATGGCCGAGACGATGAAATGCCATCAACGTCGTCTGCCAAGGCCGATGCCCAATGTCTTAGTACAGAGCATGTAAAATCCAAAACACCAAATATCAGTAAAAAAAGGACTCCAAAATCTAAAATAAAATTGTCGGAGGAGAAGCGTAAACTTGCCAATATGCCATTTACCACACGGAGTGGCAAGGAACGGCTGAGGCCCTGGCCTATGTTCATGGCTAGTGGTTCAGCTTCACATGAGGATGGAAGCACTCAGCCTCTCGCTAGAAAAATGAAAAGACTCAAGCTGGCAAAAGCACCGCAAAGAACTGTGCGTTCTTCGAAATCCCAAATCCACAAGGAGAGTCCAATTGTGTCGGTTGCGATGCCTGACCTTCCCAACACTGGACGTGAAGAGCATGCGCCTTCCACCATTTGCACGCCCCCTGCAAGTGCTGGAAGGAGCACCCGCAGTCCAGTTCCTGATAGTCAGATTGAAGATGTCAGTGTTGAAGTACACCAGGATGAGGAGGATATGGGTGTTGCTGGCGCTGGGGAGGAAATTGACAAGGAGGATTCTGATGGTGAGGTGGTTTGTTTAAGTCAGGCACCCGGGGAGACACCTGTTGTCCGTGGGAGGAATATGGCCGTTGACATGCCTGGTGAAAATACCAAAAAAATCAGCTCTTCGGTGTGGAAGTATTTCAACAGAAATGCGGACAACATTTGTCAAGCCGTGTGTTGCCTTTGTCAAGCTGTAATAAGTAGGGGTAAGGACGTTAACCACCTCGGAACATCCTCCCTTATACGTCACCTGCAGCGCATTCATAATAAGTCAGTGACAAGTTCAAAAACTTTGGGCGACAGCGGAAGCAGTCCACTGACCAGTAAATCCCTTCCTCTTGTAACCAAGCTCACGCAAACCACCCCACCAACTCCCTCAGTGTCAATTTCCTCCTTCCCCAGGAATGCCAATAGTCCTGCAGGCCATGTCACTGGCAATTCTGACGAGTCCTCTCCTGCCTGGGATTCCTCTGATGCATCCTTGCGTGTAACGCCTACTGCTGCTGGCGCTGCTGTTGTTGCTGCTGGGAGTCGATGGTCATCCCAGAGGGGAAGTCGTAAGCCCACTTTTACTACTTCCACCAAGCAATTGACTGTCCAACAGTCCTTTGCGAGGAAGATGAAATATCACAGCAGTCATCCTGTTGCAAAGCGGATAACTGAGGCCTTGACAACTATGTTGGTGTTAGACGTGCGTCCGGTATCCGCCGTTAGTTCACAGGGAACTAGACAATTTCTTGAGGTAGTGTGCCCCCGTTACCAAATACCATCTAGGTTCCACTTCTCTAGGCAGGCGATACCGAGAATGTACACGGACGTCAGAAAAAGACTCACCAGTATTCTAAAAAATGCAGTTGTACCCAATGTCCACTTAACCACGGACATGTGGACAAGTGGAGCAGGGCAGGGTCAGGACTATATGACTGTGACAGCCCACTGGGTAGATGTATGGACTCCCGCCGCAAGAACAGCAGCAGCGGCACCAGTAGCAGCATCTCGCAAACGCCAACTCTTTCCTAGGCAGGCTACGCTTTGTATCACCGGTTTCCAGAATACGCACACAGCTAAAAACCTCTTACGGCAACTGAGGAAGAGCATCGCGGAATGGCTTACCCCAATTGGACTCTCCTGTGGATTTGTGGCATCGGACAACGCCAGCAATATTGTGTGTGCATTAAATATGGGCAAATTCCAGCACGTCCCATGTTTTGCACATACCTTGAATTTGGTGGTGCAGAATTTTTTAAAAAACGACAGGGGTGTGCAAGAGATGCTGTCGGTGGCCAGAAGAATTGCGGGACACTTTCGGCGTACAGGCACCACGTACAGAAGACTGGAGCACCACCAAAAACGCCTGAACCTGCCCTGCCATCATCTGAAGCAAGAAGTGGTAACGAGGTGGAATTCAACCCTATATATGCTTCAGAGGTTGGAGGAGCAGCAAAAGGCCATTCAAGCCTATACAATTGAGCACGATATAGGAGGTGGAATGTACCTGTCTCAAGCGCAGTGGAGAATGATTTCAACGTTGTGCAAGGTTCTGCAACCTTTTGAACTTGCCACACGTGAAGTCAGTTCAGACACTGCCAGCCTGAGTCAGGTCATTCCCCTCATCAGGCTTTTGCAGAAGAAGCTGGAGGCATTGAAGGAGGAGCTAAAAGGGAGCGATTCCGCTAGGCATGTGGGACTTGTGGATGGAGCCCTTAATTCGCTTAACAAGGATTCACGGGTGGTCAATCTGTTGAAATCAGAGTACTACATTTTGGCCACCGTGCTCGATCCTAGATTTAAAACCTACCTTGGATCTCTCTTTCCGGCAGACACAAGTCTGCTGGGGTTGAAAGACCTGCTGGTGAGAAAATTGTCAAGTCAAGCGGAACGCGACCTGTCAACATCTCCTCCTTCACATTCTCCCGCAACTGGGGGTGCGAGGAAAAGGCACAGAATTCCGAGCCCACCCGCTGGCGGTGATGCAGGGCAGTCTGGAGCGACTGCTGATGCTGACATCTGGTCCGGACTGAAGGACCTGACAACGATTACGGACATGTCGTCTACTGTCACTGCATATGATTCTCTCACCATTGAAAGAATGGTGGAGGATTATATGAGTGACCGCATCCAAGTAGGCACGTCAGACAGTCCGTACTTATACTGGTAGGAAAAAGAGGCAATTTGGAGGCCCTTGCACAAACTGGCTTTATTCTACCTAAGTTGCCCTCCCACAAGTGTGTACTCCGAAAGAGTGTTTAGTGCCGCCGCTCACCTTGTCAGCAATCGGCGTACGAGGTTACTTCCAGAAAATGTGGAGAAGATGATGTTCATTAAAATTAATTATAATCAATTCCTCCGTGGAGACATTGACCAGCAGCAATTGCCTCCACAAAGTACACAGGGAGCTGAGATGGTGGATTCCAGTGGGGACGAATTGATAATATGTGAGGAGCGGGATGTACACGGTGATATATCGGAGGATGATGATGAGGTGGACATCTTGCCTCTGTAGAGCCAGTTTGTGCAAGGAGAGATTAATTGCTTCTTTTTCGGTGGGGGTCCAAACCAACCCGTCATTTCAGTCACAGTCGTGTGGCAGACCCTGTCACTGAAATGATGGGTTGGTTAAAGTGTGCATGTCCTGTTTATACAACATAAGGGTGGGTGGGAGGGCCCAAGGACAATTCCATCTTGCACCTCTTTTTTCTTTCATTTTTCTTTGCGTCATGTGCTGTTTGGGGAGTGTTTTTTGGAAGGGCCATCCTGCGTGACACTGCAGTGCCACTCCTAGATGGGCCAGGTGTTTGTGTCGGCCACTAGGGTCGCTTAGCTTACTCACACAGCTACCTCATTGCGCCTCTTTTTTTCTTTGCGTCATGTGCTGTTTGGGGAGTGTTTTTTGGAAGGGCCATCCTGCGTGACACTGGAGTGCCACTCCTAGATGGGCCATGTGTTTGTGTCGGCCACTAGGGTCGCTTATCTTACTCACACAGCTACCTCATTGCGCCTCTTTTTTTCTTTGCGTCATGTGCTGTTTGGGGAGTGTTTTTTGGAAGGGCCATCCTGCGTGACACTGCAGTGCCACTCCAAGATGGGCCAGGTGTTTGTGTCGGCCACTAGGGTCGCTTAGCTTAGTCATCCAGCGACCTCGGTGCAAATTTTAGGACTAAAAATAATATTGTGAGGTGTGAGGTATTCAGAATAGACTGAAAATGAGTGGAAATTATGGTTTTTGAGGTTAATAATACTTTGGGATCAAAATGACCCCCAAATTCTATGATTTAAGCTGTTTTTTAGGGTTTTTTGAAAAAAAACACCCGAATCCAAAACACACCCGAATCCGACAAAAAAAATTCGGTGAGGTTTTGCCAAAACGCGGTCGAACCCAAAACACGGCCGCGGAACCGAACCCAAAACCAAAACACAAAACCCGAAAAATTTCAAGTGCACATCTCTAGTATATATAGCATATGTGTGTGTGTGTTTATATGTATGTATGTATGTATGTATATACATGTGTATATATGTATGGACATGGATATATATGTACTATAATTAAAATAAAGTAAACTTTTATTAAACACTTACAAGTGCCACCAGGAAGACAGCAGGCTGCTAGACAGCCATTAATAATACTCATGCAGCAAAAAAAAATAAAAAAATAAAAAAACATTTTTTTGTGGAGGGGGTTTCTGTGTGCTCGGAAACCCCCCCTGGGTGCGCTACTGGGTGACAGCCTGCTGCCTTGTTCCCGGCAGCTGAGGTGAAGGAGAGCCCACAGAGGTGACGGAGACCCCCCGCACACCACCTTACAGGTATCGTGGGGGGCCCCGTCACAGCATTGCGATGTTGATCGCATATGTTAGTACATATACGATCAACATCGCAGCGAGGGGCAGCGATGTATGTTAATACATCCCGCCATCAGGGGTTTGACACATCTTCCCCATAGTGAGTCTCTTAGTGGTGTGACATACAGATCTCTCCCTATCTCACTGCTCATGGCACCAGGCTCAGAATTAGTGCCGCTGTAAGTGGTAAATTTACTGAAGCTTCTAAAAATGAAAAGCGGTGATGTTCCCCATAGCAACCAATCAGATTCTGTCTATCCATTCTCTATTGTATCCCAGAAAATTATAGAAAGAATCTGATTGATTGCTATGGTCCTCTTTTCATTTTTAGAAGCTTTAGTAAATTTACCACTTAGACAGGATAACAGCAATATTATTTTTATTACTCTGTTGACATGATTTGTACAGAATAAAATATTATGACATGCCCTTGTTCACCTCATCAACTATACTTTCTGGTGCCCCCGAGCAATCTGATTATGAGCACCATTGGGTACATTGTTTTATTTGTGCTTCTAGACTGAAAATAATACAGCCCTGTATCTGTAGAGGAAAATAAGATTTTACTCACCGGTAAATCTATTTCTCGTAGTCCGTAGTGGATGCTGGGGACTCCGTAAGGATCATGGGGAATAGCGGGCTCCGCAGGAGACTGGGCACTCTAAGAAAGATTTAGTACTACTGGTGTGCACTGGCTCCTCCCTCCATGCCCCTCCTCCAGACCTCAGTTAAGGAAACTGTGCCCGGAAGAGCTGACATTATAAGGAAAGGATTTTGGAATCCAGGGTAAGACTCATACCAGCCACACCAATCACACCGAATAACTTGTGATAAACTTACCCAGTCAACAGTATGAACCACAACAGAGCATCAACAATGTATGCCCACATAACATAACCCTTTATTAAGCAATAACTATGTACACGTATTGCAGAAAGTCCGCACTTGGGACGGGCGCCCAGCATCCACTACGGGCTACGAGAAATAGATTTACCGGTGAGTAAAATCTTATTTTCTCTAACGTCCTAGTGGATGCTGGGGACTCTGTAAGGACCATGAGGATTATACCAAAGCTCCCAAACGGGCGGGAGAGTGCGGATGACTCTGCAGCACCGAATGGGCAAACACAAGGTCCTCCTCAGCCAGGGTATCAAACTTGTAGAACTTAGCAAATGTGTTTGTACCCGACCAAGTAGCTGCTCGGCAAAGCTGTAATGCCGAGACCCCTCGGGCAGCCGCCCAAGAAGAGCCCACTTTCCTTGTGGAATGGGCTTTCACTGATTTTGGATGCGGCAAACCAGCCGCAGAATGAGCCTGCTGTATCGTGCTACAGATCCAGCGAGCAATGGTTTGCTTTGAAGCAGGAGCACCCAGCTTGTTGGATGCATACAGGATAAACAGCGAGTCAGTCTTCCTGACTCCAGCCGTCCTGGCTACATAGATCTTCAAAGTCCTGACTACATCAAGCAACTTGGAATCCTCCAAGTCACGAGTAGCCGCAGGCACCACAATATGTTGGTTCAAATGAAAAGATGACACCACCTTCGGCAGAAATTGCGGACGAGTCCGTAATTCTGCCCTGTCCATATGGAAAACTAGATAGGGGCTTTTACATGACAAAGCCACCAATTCTGACACACGCCCAGCCGAAGCTAAGGCCAATAGCATGACCACCTTCCACTTGAGATATTTTAGCTCCACGGTCTTAAGTGGCTCAAACCAGTGGGATTTCAGGAAACCCAACACCACGTTGAGATCCCAAGGTGCCACTGGTGGCACAAAAGGGGGCTGAATATGCAGCACTCCCTTAACAAACGTCTGAACTTCAGGAAGAGAAGCCAGTTCCTTTTGAAAGAAAATGGATAGGGCCGAAATCTGGACCTTTATGGACCCCAACTTCAGGCCCATAGTCACTCCAGACTGAAGGAAGTGCAGGAACCGGCCCAGCTGGAATTCCTCTGTAGGGGCCTTCCTGGCCTCACACCAGGCAACATATTTTCGCCATATACGGTGATAGTGTCTTGCTGTCACGTCCTTCCTAGCCTTTATCAGCATAGGAATAACTTCCTCCGGAATGCCTTTTTCCGCTAGGATCCTGCGTTCAACCGCCATGCCGTCAAACGCAGCCGCGGTAAGTCTTGGAACAGACAGCGCCCCTGTTGCAACAGGTCCTGTCTGAGAGGCAGAGGCCATGGGTCCTCTGTGAGCATTTCTTGCAGTTCCGGGTACCAAGTCCTTCTTGGCCAATCCGGAACAATGAGTATTGTTCTCACTCCTCTTTTTCTTACGATTCTCAGCACCTTGGGTATGAGAGGAAGTGGAGGAAACACATAGACCGACTGGAACACCCACGGTGTTACCAGTGCGTCCACAGCTATCGCCTGAGGGTCTCTTGACCTGGCGCAATACCTTTGTAGCTTTTTGTTGAGACGGGACGCCATCATGTCTACCTGTGGCAGTTCCCATCGATTTGTAATCTGAGTGAAGACTTCGTGATGAAGTCCCCACTCTCCCGGGTGGAGGTTGTGCCTGCTGAGGAAGTCTGCTTCCCAGTTGTCCACTCCCGGAATGAACACTGCTGACAGTGCTTGCACATGATTCTCCACCCAACGAAGAATCCTGGTGGCTTCCGCCATCACCACTCTGCTTCTTGTGCCGCCCTGGCAGTTTACATGAGCCACTGCGGAGATGTTGTCTGACTGAATCAGCACCGGTTGGTTGCGAAGCAGAGGCTCCGCTTGACTCAGGGCGTTGTATATGGCCCTTAGTTCCAGGATATTTATGTGCAGACAAGCCTCCTGACTTGACCACAACCCTTGGAAGTTTCTTCCCTGAGTGACTGCCCCCCACCCTCGGAGGCTCGCATCCGTGGTCATCAGGACCCAGTCCTGTATGCCGAACCTGCGGCCCTCGAGAAGGTGAGCACTCTGTAGCACCACAGAAGAGACACCCTGGCCCTCGGGGACAGGGTGATCAGCCGATGCATCTGAAGATGCGATCCGGACCACTTGTCCAACAGATCCCACTGAAAGATCCTCGCATGGAACCTGCCGAAGGGAATGGCTTCGTATGATGCCACCATCTTTCCCAGGACTCGCGTGCAGCGATGCACGACACCTGTTTCGGTTTTAAGAGGTCTCTGACTAGAGTCACGAGCTCTTGAGCCTTCTCCGCCGGGAGAAACACCTTCTTCTGGTCCGTGTCCAGAATCATGCCCAGAAAAGGCAGACGCGTTGTAGGAATCAGCTGCGACTTTGGGATATTCAGAATCCAGCCGTGCTGTTGCAACACTTCCTGAGAGTGTGCTACGCTGATCAGCAACTGCTCTCTGGACCTCGCCTTTATGAGGAGATCGTCCAAGTATGGGATAATTGTGACTCCTTGCTTTCGAAGGAGCACCATCATTTCTGCCATTACCTTGGTAAATATTCTCGGTGCCGTGGAGAGCCCAAACGGCAATGTCTGGAATTGGTAGTGACAGTCCTGTACCACAAATCTGAGGTACTCCTGATGAGGTCAATAAATGGGGACATGCAAGTAAGCATCCTTGATGTCCAGAGACACCATAAAATCCCCCTCTTCCAGGCTTGCAATGACCGCTCTGAGCGATTCCATTTTGAACTTGAATCTTTTCAGATAAATGTTCAGGGACTTTAAATTCAATATGGGTCTGACCGAACCGTCCGGTTTCGGTACCACAAACATTGTGGAATAGTATCCTCTTCCTTGTTGAAGGAGGGGAACCTTTACCACCACCTGCTGGAGATATAACTTGTGAATTGCCGCTAACACTACTTCCCGTTCCATGGAGGAAGCTGGCAGGGCCGATTTGAGGTAACGGTGAGGGGGCATCACTTCGAATTCCAGCTTGTATCCCTGAGACACATTCTGTATAGCCCAGGGATCCACCTGTGAGCGAACCCACTTGTGGCTGAAATTTCGGAGACGCGCCCCCACCGCTCCTGGCTCCTGTGGAGCCCCACCGTCATGCAGTGGATTTAGTGGAAGCCGGGGAGGACTTCTGTTCCTGGGAACTAGCTGTATGGTGCAGCTTCTTTCCTCTACCCCTGCCTCTGGCAAGAAAGGACGCACCTCTGACCTTCTTGCTTCTTTGTGATCGAAAGGACTGCATTTGGTAATACGGTGCTTTCTTAGGCTGTGAGGGAATATATGGCAAAAAATTTGACTTCCCAGCCGTAGCTGTGGAATCTAGGTCCGAGAGGCCATCCCCAAACAATTCCTCACCCTTGTAAGGTAAAACCTCCACGTGCTTTTTGGAGTCGGCATCACCTGTCCATTGCCGAGTCCACAGGACCCTTCTGGCAGAAATTGACATTGCATTTATTCTAGAGCCCAGTAGGAAAATGTCCCTCTGGGCATCCCTCATATATAGGACAGCGTCTTTTATATGCCCCAGGGTCAGTAAAATGGTATCCTTGTCTAAGGTATCCATTTCCTCAGACAGATTATCTGTCCATGCTGCTACAGCACTACACATCCAGGCCTACGTAATTGCCGGCCTCAGTAGAGTACCTGAATGTGTATAAACAGACTTCAGGATACTTTCCTGCTTCCTATCTGCAGGATCCTTTAGTGCGGCCGTATCCTGTGACAGCAGGGCCACCTTCTTAGATAAGCGTGTCAGAGCTTTATCTACCCTAGGGGAGGATTCCCAGCGCACCCTGTCCGTTGGCGGGAAAGGGTACGCCATAAGTAACCTTTTGGAAATCAGCACTTTCCTATCGGGGGAATCCCACGCTTTTTCACATAATTCATTTAACTCATGTGAAGGGGGAAAAGTCACCTCTTGCTTTTTCTCCCCATACATATAAACCCTCTTGTCAGGGACAGGGTTTACCTCTGATATGTGCAAAACATCCTTCATTGCTATAATCATGTAGCGGATGGCTTTAGCCATTTTAGGCTGCAATTTTGCATCATCCTCATCGACACTGGAGTCAGAATCCGTGTCGATATCTGTGTCAACAATTTTGGATAGTGGGCGCTTCTGAGACCCTGACGGCCTCTGCGCTGTAGGATCAGGCATGGGCTGAGACCCCGACTGTCCCAAGGCGTCAGCTTTTATGCAAGGAGTTTACATTATCATTTAACACCTTCCACATATCCATCCAATCAGGTGTCGGCGCCGTCGGCGGAGACACGTCATTCATCTGCACTTGCTCTGCCTCCACATAGCCCTCTTCGTCAAACATGTCGACACACGCGTACCGACACACCACACACACAGGGGATGCTCTATATGAGGACAGAACCCCCACAAGGCCTTTTGGAGAGACAGAGAGAGAGTATGCCAGCACACACCCCAGCGCTATATGACCCAGGAATCACACAGTAACTTAGTGTTTACCCAGTAGCTGCTGTATATATGATTAATGCGCTAAATTTATGTGCCCCCCCCTCTCTTTTTACCCTTTCTACCGTGAGTCTGCAGGGGAGAGCCTGAGGAGCTTCCTCTCAGCGGAGCTGTGGAGAGAAAATGGCGCTGGTGAGTGCTGGGGAAGAAGGCCCCGCCCCCTCAGCGGCGGGCTTCTGTCCCGCGATTTTGTGTGAAATTAATGGCGGGGGCTCATTCATATAACAGTGTCCAACTGTATATATGCTGCTTTTGCCAGGAGGTACTTAATTGCTGCCCAGGGCGCCCCCCCCTGCGCCCTGCATCCTACAGTGACCGGAGTGTGTGGGTTAGTGTGGGCGCAATGGCGCACAGCTGCAGTGCTGTGCGCTACCTCATATGAAGACAGTAGTCTCCTGCCGTCGATTTTGACGTCTTCTTGCTTCAACCCGCCGGCTTCTGTCTTCTGGCTCTGCGAGGGGGACGGCGGCGCGGCTCCGGGAACGGACGACCAAGGTTAGGTTCCTGTGTTCGATCCCTCTGGAGCTAATGGTGTCCAGTAGCCTAAGAAGCGCAACCTAGCCGTAGTTAGTAGGTTTGCTTCTCTCCCCTCAGTCCCACGTAGCAGAGAGTCTGTTGCCAGCAGAAACTCTCTGAAAATAAAAAAAACCTAACTAAAATACTTTCTTATTAGCAAGCTCAGGAGAGCTCACTAAAAGCACCCAGCTCTGTCAGGGCACAGATTCTAACTGAGGTCTGAAGGAGGGGCATAGAGGGAGGAGCCAGTGCACACCAGTAGTACTAAATCTTTCTTAGAGTGCCCAGTCTCCTGCGGAGCCCGTCTATTCCCCATGGTCCTTACGGAGTCCCCAGCATCCACTAGGACGTTAGAGAAATTGTCTTATAACCCAATATTGATATTATAAGTGAATGTCACTCTTAAACTTACTGTGCTTAATGGGGGCCACCACTCTCTAGTCAGCTCCAGCAGCACTCACTCTCATGCAGCAGCTGCTGCCAGCTCCACGTGTGGAAGAATCCCCGATCAGCTGAATGAGGCTGGAGCTGGAGCACGACCCGAACACTGTCCGCGAGCACAGGCACAAGACATTATGGGGCAGATATATCCCTATCTGCATCCGAGGATGCGGAATTGCTGCTGTGATGTGATAACATCGACCCAATTCGCAATGATGGTAGATAGATAGTAGATATATACAGTAGATGATCAATCAAAAGATTGAAAGATCGTACATTACTAGATATATGTAGGAACAAAATGATGTGATTTTGGCAATTTTGTCATTTAAAAAAAAAATACAAAACCAAAACCAGTCACTGGGGGGAAATTTACTAAGCTCCTGATTTTGACCGATTTTGCATTTTTTCTTCAAAGTGTCACCTCGGGAACTTACTAAGCACACATCTCGGCAGTGATGAGGGCATTCGTATTTTTTTGGAAGTCCAAGAAAATTTTTACGAATGAATACACCATCGGTCAAATATGCCTGTTATTTTATAGAACTCGGTCATTTACTAAAATTTGCATTTCACAAACACTGCCGGCAATAGCCAAACACTGCCGTGAATAAATACAAATCGTAAAAAAAAGCAGTTTTAAAATAGACCTGCTTTTTTTTACCGTGATCTGATAGGCATGCACGGATCCGTGAGATCTGTGCATGTTTATCAGTGGGAAGGGGTGGGAAAGTGTTAATTTGTTAAAAAAAATTGCGTGGGGTCCCCCCTCCTAAGCAAAACCAGCCTCGGTTGACCGAAAGTAACCTCACCGCTGACCGCAAAGTTCCCACCATTGGATACAATGGAGCGCATAGGCGCTACATTGTATCACTGCCGTGTGCTGCCTGACAGACACTACAGGAGCACACAGCCAATCAGGAGAGTGCCACGACGTGGCGCTCCCTGATTGGCTGAAGGGACCCTCTTTGACAGGAGTCAGGGGGGTCCTGGCAGTCGGGGAAAGGGGTCCCATGTGAAAACATGGGACCCCTTTCAGTGCGTGGTCGGGTTTCCGTTTTATTTTTTTGCCAAGTACGTGGATTATACAAAGAAAACAAGAGATCCTGGATTATGTGAGTATAATTTTTTCAACAGGTACCCCTAGGATTCTACATGGAGAAGAGGACAGAGCCTCGTGTGAACATAGGTAAGTATGTATGTTTGGAGGTGTGCATGTATGTAATAAACTTATACTTTCACGGTGTGCGTGTCCTGTTTTTTTGGGGGTATTTTTTTAGTAGTAGTACTACAGGTACCAGCGGGCCCGGTTTTACACCGCATGCTGATACTTGTGGTTCTCCAAGTACCAGCTTGCGGGGGAGGCTTGCTGGGACTTGAAGTACTGCTACTAAAAACAATATTCTCATTTTTTCAAAAGGCTATCAGCCCCCCATCCGCCGTCCTTTGATTGGGGGGACAGCCTCGGGCTTCACCCCTGGCCCTTGGGTGGCTGGAGGGGGGGGAAACCCTTGATTTAAGGGGTTCCCACTCCTCCAGGGTACCCCGGCCAGGGGTGACTAGTTGGGTATGTAATGCCAGGGCCGCAGGGACCAATATAAATGTGTCCCCCGGCTGTGGCATTATGTACCTGGCTAGTGGAGCCCGGTGCTGGTTTCAAAAATACGGGGGACCCCTACGCTTTTTGTCCCCCGTATTTTTGGAACCAGGACCAGGCGCAGAGCCCGGTGCTGGTTTATGAAATATGGGGGAACCCCGGTCATTTTTTCCCACATATTTTGTGAACCAGGACCGGCTCAAAGAGCCCGAGGCTGGTTTTGCTTAGGAGGGGGGACCCCACACAATTTTTTTTTCCAATTTTACACTATTTTTTTTTTTTTTAAAGATGCACAATGAAACCCTGCACGGATCTCACAGATCCGGCCGAGTTTCATTGTTGTAATGTCGGCAGTGTTTTACTATTCACTCCCGTAAAACACTGGCAAAAATTACGAATGACATCGACATCGGTAAACACGAAAATGTAAAATACGTCAGCTTAGTAAATGAGGCGTAATAAATTCAAAAAGTTGCAAATTTACACATTCGATGTCATTCGTGATGCATCTCACTCCAAATCGGTACAAATACGATTTTTAGTAAATATACCCCACTGTGTTTATGCAAAGCCAAAACAGGACGACAAATTAGAACCAAAACCAGTAAAAATTGTATGGCACGCATCTCTAAAAATTCTAAATGTGAACCTGGTAAACATGACTTGTTTGGGGACCTGAGGACTGAGATTGAGAACCACTGCCCTATAGTAACCCCCTTGTTTGTATATTCCCTATAGTGACACCCTTGTCTCTATTTTCCTTATAGCGAGACCCTTCTTGTAGGTGTATTCCTTATAGTGACCCTATATTGAAAATACAGACAATGGTGTCACTATAAGGAATGTGAAGACAATTGAGTTGTCTCTATTTTCCCTATAGCAGGAACATGCGTTGAGGTAAATGGCTCAGGAGGCACTGGCTAGTAACAGAGCTACATTAACACATAGTGTATGAGCCAGAGGGTTCATGTGGGCATTATAGACAGGTGCAGCCAGCAGTATATACTGCTGGAAATTTGGTGAGTTTTGATCAGAGATGTGCAGAAACGATAGACGGGGAGGCACTACCCCACCCGTCATAGACTTTTTGGTCCAGAGTTTTGCTTATAAAAATTATTAGAATAATACAAAGAAGATATTTATAATATATTATTTGTATTTTTCATGTACTTTATATAGTCTGAAGTTATACGTTATTATGACAGGAACGGCTCTGCCTCACCTGTCTCACCTCACTGCACGTCACTCCCCTTTAGGAACCCCTTTGTCTGTATATTCCCTACAGTTACCCTCCCTGTCTGTATATTCCCTATAGTGACCCCTATCCCCCTTGTTTGTATTATGTTTACTGAGCTCCTCAAACATGTCCTCCTCCTCCAGGATATTGTGCAACTCACCCCCACTCCCTCCAGAGATGAGAAACGGGGTGAAGATGGTATCAGAGATGAGAGACCGGGGTAAGCAGATAGACACTGTAGATAACTTGAAAAAAGAAGAAGGAAGATGCCCAAAGGGGGCAAACAATAGAACTCTACAGGTGGTCAAGCACTCATCTTTTAGAGATAGGAGATAAAACTCAACTTTTAATAATATTGATCTGAAAATTCCCTAAAATAGGGTGTATGCCATAACAAAAGGTGAAATGTAGACAAATGACATGAACAAACATATACACATTAAAGAACGTGAAAAAATTCTAAAAATTCTAAAAAAGCGATCAGGTCCTGACTTTGTACAATCGCCTACGATCCAAGTGGTTTTGGAGAGAATAATGAAAGAAATAGCATAGACAGGACTACTGGGGTACGTTCGGAATTCTGCTTTCCCCCATTTTCCTAGGCATTGAATGAGGGGTGAGAGATCCCTACTAGTACCAGTCCTTAGAAAATTCAGTTAGCGTAAGAAAAAGGGGGACGTTTCCTTTCTGCTTTTGGATGATAATAGCCTCATCCCTCTTTGACACCACAAACCATGGATTCTACCATGGCTCTATGTTTTTTTTCTTGGTCTCAGTTTATCATTACAGTGTAAAAGCTAGAGCAGGGAGTACAGGATAGAGATACGGAGAAAGTGATTTAAAATCTGTCCTATTTAGGGGTATATTCAATTGCAGTCGAAAAAACTGCCGTCTGTCGAAAAGACGGCAGTTTTCGACTTTTTAAGATCGAATCCTGATTCGACCTATTCAAAGCTTTTCGACAAGTCGAGCAGCTGCCGTGAGGTCGGGCGGCTGAGTGACATCCTGCTGCAGCGCTACTCCGTAGCGCTGATCACCTCTGGCTGCCGCCGGCTGTCCCCCCGCGGCTCGCCCGCTCTCTCCTCCTCTGGGTCCCATCTAAATTCAACTTGAAAAAGTCGAATTTTAGATGGGATTGAATAGGGGTTGTCGGATCCATTCCGACAAATACATGTCGGAATGGATCCGACTTTAATTGAATATACCCCTTAATGTCTTCCTGAGACATTCTATCCAAAGCCGAAACCATTTATTAAGCATACACAATGCATACAAACATGAAAAATGGACACAGGGAAATGGGCAAATATTTTTTCAATGGAACACAGATGATTGAATGAATGTAACAGTTTAATTTAGAAATGATTATTTTATTATATTTGGAGTGTTTATAACATTTTAAAATGTCTAGAGAAATCTGAATTAAATGTCATTATTTATATTCTCCAGGATGCAGAGTGAAATGATTGCTTACATGAACCAGAAAAAACAGAAGTTACAGTATATGACACTACACAATTAACCTCTTGATCCCATTAACTAGCTATTCAATCAGAGCCTGAACAGCAACATTATCCTGCTGTGTAATCTGTGAAAACTCTAATTACAAGTTATTTTAGAATATACAAAATAATTATTCTTGTTTTAACTAAGCTGGATATGCAGAAATTTTTTTTTTTTTTTATGGACACTGTAAACAAACCTGTATATAATTAATATAGAGATGAGTAGTTAGTTTTCGAAAGGATCCAACAGAACTGAATTGTGGGGAAACGGAGTGAGGCAAATCACTCCCACCAACACTGGATCTGAAAACTAGGCATAGGGGCAAATTTAGGAAAGGT